>NC_056065.1:45859552-46484552 GCF_016772045.2 Ovis aries | reverse complement strand
AGTCCTCTTGCCTGGAAAATCCCATGGACGGGGGAGCCTGGTAGGCTGCAGTCCATGGGGTCGCGAACAGTCAGACATGACTGAGCGACTTCACTTTCACTTTTCACTTTCATGCATTGGAGAAGGAAATGGCAACCCACTCCAGTGTTCTTGCCTGGAGAATCCCCGGGACGGGGAAGCCTGGTGGGCTGCCGTCTATGGGGTCACAACAGAGTCAGACACGACTGAAGTGACTTAGCAGCAGCAGCAGCAGCAGGAGTTCCAGTTACTTCCTGCAGTTTAGCTAGAGTTCTTATTTCACCCCTCAAGTTACCTAGTTCACAAACCTTTGTACCTGATTAACAATCCTTAGTGTGCTTTTTCCTGAGTGACCTGACCCCTCTCTTAACTTAGCAAGCCTTGGGGCTGCCTGCCAGTCCTCTAAGTAATTTTTTTCATACCTCTGGTCAGAATGTCAGCTCCTCACCCCAAAACATCCCTCTCAACTGATGACCTCCATTGCTCTCTTTTTGAAAACACAGAAGCAATCCAAAAAGAATTTTCAGGTACACCCACCTACACACCTACCCATCCAGCAACATCTTTACCCTACTCTGCCTTCCCTCCTGTTACTATGGAAGAAGGGTCATAAGACCCCCATCTGAGGTCAACCCCGGCACTAGGGCACTCACCTGGCATACTTCCACCTACTTGAGGACACTACTCCAATAGCCCTTACCCCAACCCCTACCCCATGAAATCATCAATGTATCCTTTCTTCTGGATTTTTTCCCATCAGCACTTATCCATTCTTTAAAATCTCCCATCTTAGGACTTCCCTGGTGGTTCTGTGGTTAAGAATCTACCTTCCAATGCCGGGGGCGGGGGTGGCGCGCAGGTTTGATTCCTGGTTGGGGAACTAAGATCTCACAATGCCTCGGGGCAACTAAGCCCACATACTGTAACTACTGAGTCTGTACCACAACCTGAGAGAAGCCGGCGCACTTCTCTCAGCTGAAGGAACAAAGTTCCTCCTGCTGCAACTAAGACGCCAAGAGTTGCATCCAACTCTTTGCAACCCCATGGACTATACAGTCCATGGAATTCTCCAGGCCACAATACTGGAGTGGGTAGCCTTTCCTTTCTCCAGGGGTCTTCCCAACCCAGGGATCGAACCCAGGTCTCCCTCATTACAGGAGGATTCTTTACCAACTGAGTTATCAGGGAAACCCAAGACCCAGTGCAGCCAAAAATAAATAAATATTTTTTTAAAGTTGACTGCTAATCTTATACAAATATTATAATAAAAAAAACAAAACCTCCCATCTTAAAACAGAAAAAGCAGTCTCTCAACCCACAACATTTCCTGTCACATACCACCCCTTTCGTCTCCTGTCTGCTGTGTACTGAATGTTTGTGTCCTTCCAAATTCATAAGTGAGACCCTAGTCCCCAAAGTGATGGTATTTGGAGGCAAGTCCTCTGGGAAGTAATTAAATTTATAAGCGATCATGAGAGTGGGGCTTCATGATGGGACTGGCAAAGAAGACACCTGAGATCTGTCTTGCCATGCCAGCCACAGAGAGAAGAGAGCCGACAACAAGCCAGGAAGAGTGGCTGCACCAGGAGCCCCATCTGTCTACACCTGATCTCAGGCTTCCAGGCCTCACAACTATGAGAAATTTCTGATAAACCAGAAATTTTGGTATTTTTGTTATGGCCAATTTCCTTGGAAGTTTCCTTTGTGCACTGTCACTTTCTCTCCTCCCATTTCCTTTTGAACCCACTTAGGGCGGGGCAGGAGGGGAGGGAGGCTTTTCACATAGACACCCCCACCAGCCACCAGGACAGCTCTCATCAAGGTCACTGATGATGTCCTCCTGTTAAGAACTGGGGTTAGGTCCTGGTCTTCCTGCTTCTATTAGCATCTGATACCAGAGGTCACTCGTCCTTGGTGACCCTTCTTCCCTGGGTCCCCAGGACCTCAATCTCTCCTGGTTCTCCTTCCACCTCTGGCCACTCCTCCATCTCCTTGCTGCTCCCTCTCCTCCTCCCTGGACTTGAAGGTCTACAGGAAACAAAGCCCCTCTTGTCTTTATCTACACTTGACCTTTGCCATGCTCCAAACACGTCTTTTTTCTTTTTTTTTTTGGCCATGCCACAGGGCATGCAGGATCTTAGTTCCCTGACCAGGGATCAAACCTGCATCCCCTGCAGTGGAAGTGCACAGTCTTAACCACTGTTCCACCAGGGAAGTCCAGACACATAACCTTAAATATGACTCCCCAAGTCTATATGTACAGCATCCAGCATGGACTCCTCTCTAGTCTAGAAGGTCAAGATGACCACCTTCACCCCAAAGATGCAACCCTCAACTCTACATGCCCTTGCCCCCACTCTCCATCCTCAGCCTCACCCCAATCCTGTATCCCTTCCTCTCCACCCACATTGGTCTTCCTTTCCTTCCTTCACATTTATTCCAACTTCTAGTACCTTGTACTTGCCATTGGCTCAGCTTTGAACTCTTCCTGGCTTTTCTTGTGTCTCATTTCTTCTTATCCTCCAGGAGCTCTGCCCATCCATGGTTATCTAGTGTGTCTTCAGCTCCACCTCCTCCCAGCTGCCCTCCATCACACCATCCCGATTCTTAACTTCAGAGTATTTAACATAGTCTGTCCTTGTTGTATTTGTTGATTTGTGTATTGGTGAACCTGGTTTGTCCATTTCTATGTATAGGGCCCATGGTGGATGCTCAGTAAATATTGATACTACTCAAATAGTAAGGCTGTAAGGTGGTCAGAATTGGTGACTCAGATGGTGAAGAATCTGCTTGCAATGCAGAAGATCCGGGTTCAAACCCTGGGTCGAGAAGATCCCCTGGAGAAGGGAATGGCTACCCACTCCAGTATTCTTTCCCATAGAATTCCATGGACAGAGAGGAGCCTGACTGGCTCTAGCCATAGGGTTGCAGTCAGGACACAACTAAGCAACTGACACTTTCACTTTTTAAAAAATGGTCAGGATTAGTTGAGATAATACAAGTAAAAGAACTTTGAATAGTACCTTGACCTGTAAACACTGGCCACTGTTACTATGACTTGGAGCACAGGGGCTAGAGAGGACTGTTCTAGCATTAACTTAGGTAGGTTGATAGGGAGTCCAAGGCTCCTTTAAGGAGGAAGTGAACATTCTTGTTCCAGTTCTTTTGCCTTAGTCACATAGGCTGCACAAGCAATAATGTGTCTTGCTCATGCTTTCCTTAAGCCTTGTGTAACAATGTATCTTGCCTGAGAGCTGGCTTTTCTTTAGATCTGGAGCTAATCATACAGAGCAGTAATACATCTTACTCATGGGTATGTTTTACTTAGGCTCTATGTTAATAATTATAATTGTAACAAATCTTGCCTGGGAACCTGTTTCTCAGCAACACTGTATCTCTCCCAGACGCATGTTGCCTGGAACCCATTCTCCCTGGCTAATCTTGTGTCAAATAGGAAAAGGAGTAGTCAAGGCTGTATATTGTCACCCTGCTTATTTAACTTATATACAGAGTACATCATGAGAAACACTGGACTGGAAGAAACACAAGCTGGAATCAAAATTGCCGGGAGAAATATTGATAACCTCAGATATGCAGATGACACCACCCTTATGGCAGAAAGTGAAGAGGCGCTAAAAAGCCTCTTGATGAAAGTGAAAGAGGAGAGCGAAAAAGTTGGCTTAAAGCTCAACATTCAGAAAACGAAGATCATGGCATCTGGTCCCATCACTTCTTGGGAAATAGATGGGGAAACAGTAGAAACAGTGTCAGACTTTATTTTGGGGGGCTCCAGAATCACTGCAGATGGTGACTGCAGCCATGAAATTAAAAGATGCTTGCTCCTTGGAAGAAAAGTTATGACCAACCTAGACAGCATATTCAAAAGCAGAGACATTACCTTGCCGACTAAGGTCCGTCTAGTCAAGGCTATGGTTTTTCCTGTGGTCATGTATGGATGTGAGAGTTGGACTGTGAAGATGGCTGAGCCCTGAAGAATTGATGCTTTTGAACTGTGGTGTTGGAGAAGACTCTTGAGAGTCCCTTGTACTGCAAGGAGATCAAACCAGTCCATTCTGAAGGAGATCAGCCCTTGGATTTCTTTGGAAGGAATGATGCTAAAGCTGAAACTCCAGTACTTTGGCTACCTCATGCAAAGAGTTGACTCATTGGAAAGACTGATGCTGGGAGGGATTGGGGGCAGGAGGAGGAGGGGACAACGAAGGATGAGATGGCTGGATGGCATCACGGACTCGATGGATGTGAGTCTGAGTGAACTCCGGGAGATGGTGATGGACAGGGAGGCCTGGTGTGCTGCGATTCATGGGGTCGCAAAGAGTTGGACACGACTGAGCGACTGAACTGAACTGAACTGAATCTTGTGTCAAAGTTATCTCAGGATATATGGCTTGGGAAAGGGTCTGGTAAAACTTTCAGTCTTGAGGTATTCTTTTTATCTATTTTCAGCAGCCAGCTCAAAAGTGTATAATGCCCTGCTCAATCTAGCAAAGTGGGTACTCTTCCTACCCTCTTCTGATCAGAAGCTTTCTCAGTCCTTTCATTTCATTAAAATATTTGCTGCACAAAGCTCTGAGTGACTGAGACTGCATCTTTGGTTCTGGAATGAAACCTCCTTCAGAGACCACAAACTCGACACCTACCACCATAAGCTATCAACCCTGAAAAGAATAGGTATTTCCTGCCTAAAATTCACTTCCTTTCTTCTCCCTTGCAAACTTCTACTCATCCTTCAAAACCCAGCTAGAATATTATCTCCTAGTTTTTTCTAACTGATTAGTAAGATTTAATTGAGCACTTTCCATGGGTCAGGCTGTGGCTTGACCCTGGTTTCCGGGACGGGGTCGGGGGTGGGGTGGGGCGGTGGCGGGAGCAGAGACGGGGCTGCTCTCCAGGAGCTCAGGATGGCATGTGCAGAGAAAGCAGGCAATTTGGAGAAAATCACCCTGCGTGAAACAAGTATACGGCAGCCCAAGAAAGGCAGAAGGACCCAGGTGGAAAGGCTCAGCGAGTCCTCTCTCGCTCTCTCCCTCCCGAACCTACCTCTTCGTGGGGCACTCCGCTGCTGATGGGGCTGGGGTCTTAATTATTTGGAGGCTTGGGACGTGCATTTCACTTCATTGAAATCTGCCCTGATCACCGGGAGGTCCCCCTTTCTAACCCACCCCGAGGCTCTGAGAGGTCGGACGGGGGCCCCCAACCTGCCAAACGCAGCCCTGGCCTGCCAAGCCCTCTCACGTGCCTCCCAAGCCAATGGGTGGGAGGGGCGGCTGCTGCTCTCGGGCGCCCTCAACTGGCCGTTGAGGTAATAGGACCGCGCAGGCAAACTCCTGTCCCGGCCAAGTCCGACCCGACACAGCCAGCCTGGCCGGGGGGCCATACACCCCTGAGGAGCCCGCAGCCAGGGCCCTCGGGCTCCGCTCTGTGCGGCGCTCCGGCGACTCCGGGCTCGGGGCTCTGTCATCCCGGGCCGGATCCAGTCCAAGTTTCGAACCCTAGCCCCACGGGGTCGTTTCCAGCCGCGCGTTCCCGCCACACTCCTCCTCCGGGCGGAGGGTACAGTGGCCGTGGCCGTGGCTGTGACCGGGGCCCTGGGTCAGAGCGGTGGGGGAGCGCGGAGTTCATTCGGTGCAGGCCCTCGCGGCGAGGCAGCAGCCGCCGACCTGGGAAAGGTGGACCGGAGCACCGGGGGGCGGAAGGGGTGCCGCCTGCGGGTCATCCAGAGGACACCGGCAGGAGAATTCCTGAGGTGGGAGTAAGGGGAGGTTAGGTGGGGGGTAAAGAGGGAGGCCGGGCTTTGGGTAGGATGCACTGACCTTCCAGGGGCCGCCTCGGAGAAGTGGGAGGACGCACAGGGTCTGGCCTCTCTGCGCGCCTCCTGCCCATCCTCCCCGCCCCGGCGCGCTAGCCCCCAGCCCTGAACCCTAGCTGCTCCCCCGCTCCACGATCTCTGGACGCCGCGAAGGGTCCGGGCCGGACAGGTAAGGGGGACCGGCGCAGGGGACGGGGGGCTGCGGATGCCGTCGCGGGCACGGTGAGAGCCCTCCCCAACCAAGGGCGTTCCACCGCCCTCCTGCGCTGTCCCTGAAGATGTCCGGAGCTATCTTCACGCCTCTGGAGGGCCCAGGCGCCCTGGACGGGACAAGCGGCCACCCCCTCGTGTGCCCGCTGTGCCACGCGCAGTATGAGCGCCCCTGCCTGCTGGACTGTTTTCACGAGTTCTGCGCCGGTTGCCTGCGTGGCCGCGCTACTGATGGCCGCCTCGCCTGCCCTCTGTGCCAGTGAGTGCCTGGAAACCTCGGAGGAGGGGAGGCTGGCTCCCTCTGGGAAGGGATCTGGGTGCTGGGAGGCCAAGACTCTTCAGGAAGAAGGCTGGGAGAGACTGCACCCAGCTGGTGCCTCTCTGCCAGAGATCGTGAAGGCTCCTGCCCATTTTACAGATCAGGGTAACTGAGACCTGGGATTATAACCCAAGGCCTCTCAAGATAAATCGGGGGGCAAGGGCAGGCTAGAGTGCCTGTGCTGTGGAATTGGATGCTGCTGGAGTAGGTGATCTCAGCTCAGCGTCGGGACACTCTCAATGACTCGCTTAGGGGTCCTTAAGTCTCAGGTCAAAGTAGCAAGTTACATTGGCTCAAGCTACCTGTGCATCTGTGCTCAGCTGGTCTGAGCCTTTGTGACCCCATGGACTGTAGCCCACCAGGCTCCTCCTCTGTCCATGGGATTCTCCAGGCAAGAATACTAGAGTGGGTTGCCATTTCTAGGGGATTTTCCTGACTCAGGGATTGAACCCAAGCCTCCTTTGTCCCCTGCATTGCAAGTGGATTCTTTAACCGCTGGGCTACCAGGGAAGCTCAGGATACCTGGGGTGGCCCTGAATTTGCCTAATGCAGTGAGAGGGGCTTGAAGGGAGGCTTCTGCCTTTGACACCCTGAGTCACCAACCCCCTCCCAGGATCCCTCCAGGGCTGGGAAGGGACCAGTTGGAGTGCGCACTGGCTGAAATATTTATAGATGTCAGGCCTGCAGGCACCCCACCTCCCACCCTATTTTTAGTTCCGCCTGGAATGTACACAGTAGGAAGTGGGTAGGGAGCCTTGGGGAAGGGGCATCTGGAGCTAGGCCGAAGCTTCTCCACAGGCACCAGACGGTGGTGAAGGGCCCCAGCGGGCTCCCTCCAGTGGATCGGCTGTTGCAGTTCCTGGTGGACAGCTCAGGGGATGGCACCGAGGTGGTGCGCTGTGCCAACTGCGACCTGGAGTGCGGCAAGCAGGCAGGGGCACCTGGGGTGCAGTGGGGAGCGGAGGGTGCCAGGCTGCACTGTCCTGATGCCATATCCTCAGAGAATCACCCAACAGCGGGCTCTCCAGCCCCTTTCTAAGGCACCTCCTATCCAGAACAGAGGCCCCATTTTACTGGTATGGAGACTGAAGTCCGAAACAACTCACTTGAACCAACAGTCTGCTAGGTGCAGGGGTTAAAGCCACTTGGATTTGGGGGTAGTTTACTGGCCCCCAACTCAGGGCAGAGTTGTGATATGGAACAGGAAGAGCAATCCAGTGCACAGACCTGGAGTCCCTCCAAGGTCCACTGCTACCTGGGTAGCCGCAAGCCGCTATCTGCAGCCAGAGAGGACAGGGGATGTGAGCACACTGTGTTTTGGGGGAGAGATCATCCTGAAGGACCTGGGAGCAGAGGCCAGGTTTGGGCTGGACTGAGAAGTGCACAGGGGACTCTCTCCAGACTGTGGAACCTGGTCTGAGGAATCCCAGGAGGATGTCTGTACAGGAGCAAAAGGTCAGGGTGTGCTGGCAAGTTCTAGAATATATGCTACCCAGAAGTATGGAGATGAGCAGTAGGTGAGGGGCCGGAGGTACGGAGAGCTTGAGGAGGAAATGGCCTTGAATGCCAAAGAAGTTGGGGGTCTGTGTTTTCATATCCATTCCTGGGATCGATGCCTTGGACTCTCAGCCACAGGGAAGGGCACCTGCACACCTTCACCCCTTTCCCCTCCCAGTCAAGTCCCAACTTCAAATGGCTGGGGTGAACACAGCCATGTGTCTCCTATTGAGGGTGCCAAGAGGGGCTTGACAGGTCTTGCCCACGGGCACACATACGTTTCTGTTGTAGGTTAAATGTTTTGCAAATACAGTATCTGCCCTCCCCACAACCCTGGGGAACCCCCTCCTCAAGCCTGTTCTGGGTACCTCCCCCTCACCTACTCTCTGAACCCCTATATTCTCGTCTGTAAACTGGGGATACAGAGCTCTGCGCGTCGGGTTTACATGAAAGGGTTGCCGGCGGCCCTGCCCCTGCCGGAGACGAAAACACAGGCTTCCAGTTCACCGGCGGGCTGAGCCCAAGCTCTGTCCGCAGGACGCGGAGACCACGTACTTCTGCAACACGTGTGGGCAGCCGCTGTGCGCGCGCTGCCGAGACGAGACGCACCGGGCACGCATGTTCGCGCGCCACGACATCGTGGCCTTGGGCCAGCGCAGCCGCGACGTGCTCCAGAAGTGCAGTGAGTGCGGAGTGCGGGGACGGGGCCGGCGCCAGGCGGGGATGGGGGCGGGCGCTGGCCGGCGCCCTCATCGCCGCCCCCGCCGCAGAGCTGCACTCCGAGCCCTATGTCCTGTTCTCCACCGACAAGAAGTCGCTGCTGTGCATCCGCTGCTTCCGGGACATGCAGGGGTGGGTAGAGGGCGCAGGAGGTGGGCTGGCGAGCGTCCCGGAGCGGGGCTCACGCGCGGGGTCCCTGCAGGGAGAGCCGCGTCCACTGCGTGGACCTCGAGTCAGCTTACGTCCAGGGCTGTGAGCGGCTGCAGCAGGCGGTGCTGGTGAGCGCGGGCTGCTGGGCGCCCCGGGGCCGGGGCTGGGAACGCGCGCCCCCAGGAGGCTGAGGCCGCCCTGTCCCCAGGAGGTGAAGGCCCTGCAGACCGCCACTCGAGAAGCCATCGAGCTGCTGCAGGCGATGGTGGAGGAGGTGCGACGCAGCGCGGCGGAGGAGGAGGCCGCCATCCAGGCCCTCTTCAGCAGCATGCAGGTGAGGGGTAGGGGGACTAAACAGCTACAGCCCAGAATCCTTATCAGCATGACCTGACTGGGGCCCAGGCCTGCCCCAGCCCTCCTAGAGATTCCAGTGTAGCAAGCACTAAACTACTTTCAGGAGTTAATCTCAGCAGCCCGGAAAATTCAGAGGAGGAGCAAGGGCCAGCCCTAGGCTGGGGTCTGTGATGTGATGTGGTCAGGGAAGACTTCCCGTAGGAGGTGACATTGAAGATGAGGCTGATGGTGCTCCCAGGTGGGGGTAGCAGAGCTTGTGGGCTGGAGAGAGAGCCAGCCTAAGCAGCTGTGTGGCTGGGGCCCAGGAGCCTGGGAGAGTGCTGGGAAGGAGCAGGGCCAAGTCTGCTCAGTCAGTTAGTGGACCGTTCTTCCCAGGACAAATTGTCAGAGAGGAAAGCGCTGCTGCTGCAGGCCGTGCAGAGGTGAGTGGTGGCAGGTCTCCACCCTCTGCCCCTTGACCTCCAGACACCAGCTGGAGCCTAGGCCAGCCCCATCCCACCTAAGAGCAAGACATCCAGGTGTCCACCCCATGGGGGGAAGGCAGGGTGGCTCAGGGAAGGGGAGACAGGGAAGGATGCATGAAGTGGGTGGGGAGATGAAACCACCCAGTTCTGAGGCTCCACCCAGGTGGGGGTGGGCAGCCCTCCTCTTGGAGATGAGGCTGCCTGCCCCTCCCCCAGCCAATATGAAGAGAAGGACAAGGCCTTCAAGGAGCAGCTCTCCCATTTGGCCACTCTGCTGCCCACCCTGCAGGTAAGGAGAGCTGAGGGCATGGGGCTGGACACCCCGCCCAGGCACTGAGCAGTGTCCCTCTTGCAGGTTCACCTGGTCATCTGCTCTTCCTTCCTCAGCTTGGCCAACAAGGCCGAGTTCCTGGACCTGGGCTACGTGAGTGCCCCCAGCTCCTGGGTCCCCCCTCCCCAGCAGGAACCCAATGTGCACATCTGAGACCCCCACTTCAGGGCTGGGCAGCCTGTTCCCTGGAGGCTGGCTACCTCCTCCACATTGTCATCTACAAACTACTTGGGGGCCAGCGGAGCCCTTTTAAGAGGACAGCAGGGAATTCCCTGGTGGTCTCCAGTGGTTAGGATTCTGCAAGGTTCAGTCCCGGGCGGGGGAACTAAGATCCCCCAAAGCCACCAGTGCAGCCAATAAATAAATAAGAGGACAAGCAGAGCCTGGAGGGAGCATAAACCTCCTCCCCCAAAATGCAGAGTCTACTGAAGTCCAGACACCCCAACTTTTCCTGTCGATTTGGGGTGGGGGAGGTTGGGGTGGACATCCGGCCAATCCCAGGGAGGATCTGAAGGCAAGTAACCATCCTAAAGGCAGACTCGCCCTCCGGACCCCTCCCCTCAGTGTCACCCCAGCCACCTGAAAGCCCTCCCCTTTCCCCCTCCCCCGGCCGCAGGAGCTGATGGAGAGATTGCAGGGCATCGTCACGCGGCCACATCGCCTGCGGCCGGCACAGAGCAGCAAGGTGCGGGGGCGCGGGGTGGGCCGGGGGTGGAGGCAGGGGCGAGGACGCAAAGTGGGCAGGGGAGACCGCGGCATGGGGTGGGCCGCGGGCGGGGGCGCGGGCCCGCAGGGGAGGGACCTACCTCACGACCTCATCCTGCCATCCAGATCGCCAGCGACCACCGCGCCGAGTTCGCGCGCTGCCTGGAGCCGCTACTGCTGCTGGGGCCACGCCGCGCGGCGGGTGCTGGGGGTGGCACTAGCACGTGAGCCGCGAGGGCGCCGGACCGGGAACGGGGAGGCGGGCACAAGATTTCCGCTGGGGTGGGGGCAGACTTTCTCAGCTCACCAAGCTCCCACGCGGGAGCCTGCCCAGCCTGAAAGCAGCCATCCTGGTCGGAAGCCCACGTAGACTGGGCTTGGAGCCGCGTCAGGGGTAAACAGGAGGACTCAGGGGCTGCCCCCAACCGCAGTTGTGCACCTGGATTGGGGTGTCTAAGCCCTGAAAGGAAGGGTAGCTTAGAGTGGGGTCTCGGTCACCAGAAGCCACAGGGGGTCTGACTTCTGGGAATGGGGGTCAGTCTAAAGAGCTGGATATCCCTAGGAGTTAGGAGAAATGCCTAAGCTGGGGTTGTCTGCCAAGGGTCCCAGGGCCCCAGGCATAGGAGACTGGGTATCAGGCCAAATTTGCAAGGTCCCGCGTGTGTGCATGAACTTACGGTGTGCTGGGGACCAGCCCTGAGGACATCCTGATGCATGCTGGCATAACTCTCAACTTTTAAAAATACCCTGCTGATGTCATTGGTCTTGGGTGGACAAAGCCTGGCATCAGGTTTATTGAGGGCCCCTGCGTGGTTCTGGTGTGCCACCTGGGGTGAGAGGCTGGGGTAAGGGAGGACCCTCTGGACCCCCACAGCCACATCCACACGAGTTCTCTCCCCAGGCTCGCAGGGGGCTCAGGCCCCAAGGTGCTGAGGGGGCGCGGCTGCCCTTCCCCGGTAGGGAAGATGTTGGGGTCGCCGGTCCAAAAGCCCACACTGCACCGGTCCATCAGTACCAAGGTGCTGCTGGCGGAGGGCAACGACTCACCCTTCACGGAGCACTGCCGCCACTATGAGGACTCCTACCGGGTGAGGGGGCGGGGATGGGCCAGCGAGGAACGGGCCAAAGTGCTGTGGCCAAACCTCATCCGGCCACCAGGGCTGCCAGGTGCACCTCCACCGAGGCCCCGCAGTGCACCCAGCCTGCAGGGCACACAGGCATACACGGTCTCTCCCCTCCCCCAGCGCCTGCAGGCAGAGATGCAGAACCTGAAGGACCAGGTACAGGAGCTGCACCGGGACCTCACCAAGCACCATTCGCTCATCAAAGCTGAGATCATGGGCGACATCTTACACAAGGCCCTGCAGGTGGACGCCCAGATCGCCTCGGAGTATGCTTCCGTGGAGGGCCTGAGAGCAGTCTTCCAGGAGGTAGCCCCTCCCAAGGCACCTCTCTCCCCTGCAGCCCCACCTGTCAGCATGTCGGTCTGCTACCCCCAGACAGGAAGTGGCGGGGCCGGGGGTGGGGGGGGGGGGGGGGGGGGGGGGATGGGGGGGGGTGGGGGGACTCGGCCTGGGGCCCCAGGAGGCCCTCACAGGCTCTGGAACCTGGGTCTCTGCTGCCTGGAACCCAGGAACTGCCTGGGAGCACCCTGTGGTTCTGAGCAGCTAGAGGACAGAAATGGCCCCGATGGAACTTCCAACTCGGCCATGTGCAATATCCAACTTACTTTCTCTTTCAGATTTGGGAGGACTCCTACCAGCGGGTGGCTAACGAACAGGAGATATATGAAGGTCCCGGGCAGCTGCTACTGAGTGCTCCCCTCCACATGCTTTCAGGGGCAGGAAGCCAGTTACCCGATAACCAGATTCAAACTCCCAAGCTCTTATTTATTTGGCTGTGCCGGGTCTTAGTTGTGGTATGGAGGATCTAGTTCCCTTACCAGGGATCTAACCCAAATCCTCTGCATTGGGAGTGTGGAGTCTTAGCCACTGGACCACCAGGAAGTCCCCCACTTAGTTCTTGACTCACAGCTGCTAAGTGACCCCCCAAAAATATATCTGAGGTCAGAATTCAGTAAGTAGGATGACTTTAGGAATCTTACCTCATGCTTTAATTAGAGGTAATCACTCAAATAGTTGGGATATTTACATGGATCGAGGCTGGAGAGTGAGGATCTGAAGCCAACAAGACCTAATGCTCTGGCCTGGGCCCCCACAGCCCAGCTCCATGACCTTCTCCAGCTGAAGCAGGAGAATGCCTACCTGACCACCATCACCAAGCAAATCACGCCCTACATCCGCTCCATTGCCAAGGTGAAGGAGCGACTGGAGCCCAGGTGAGGCTGGAGGTATTCTGAGGGAACCAAGATACTTCAGGATGTGGATAGAGAAAGTGCCACACCATTGGGAGAGTTCCTGTCAGGGAAGTGGGCCAGGTCATGATCTGGGCAGGTCAGGTGCTGGACCTCGGCTAAAACACAGAATGAGTGGGCTGCTCTGAGTTTCTGCTTCTAGGCACACATCACCCACATCTTTACACTTTGGGGGTGAAATGACGATCTTCAGCTGATCCAGGCAGCAGGACACAGAGGAGAGAGAACTTCCCCAGCCCATGGTTAAACCAAGTCTAGACAATGACCTGTACCAGACTCTCAGCACCATCCTTGGGCACAGGGAGTGTTACTGGGGCAGAGGGTTTCTTGGTGGCAAGTCCTCAATGTGCCTGCCTCTTAAGTCACAAGCCCCATGGTGGTTGCCCTGTAGCACTGGTACACAGTGGTCAGCCTGGATTCTCCATCTACCACCCTCCAGGGGACTCCATTCGCCTTGTTCCAAAGTGAGATCTCCTGACTCCAATATGCCACGTGCCTTCGTTCATGATTTGGTGGCTCCAGTACTGTTGCCTAGAAAATTCCATGGATGGAGGAGCCTGGTGGGCTACAGTCCATGGGGTTGCAAAGAGTCAGACACGACTGAGCGACTTCACTTCACTTTCACTTTCTATCCTCCAAACAGCATCTTGAGAAGATAGGACAAACATGTTTTGAACAGCATAAGTCTGCTGTATCTTTCTTTTTATCTTTTGGTCATACTGTGAGACATGTGGGATCTTATTCCCAATCAGGGATTGAACACTTGTCCCCTGCATTGGAACGCTGGAGTCTTAACCACTAGACCTTCAGGGAAGTTCCTATAGTATCTTTATTCTGCCTTCGTGCTTGACTGACTGATAGTTTTGCTGGGTATTGAATTCTAAATGGAAATTCTAGATTGGGAATTATCTCCTTTAAAGGCAATGCTCTATTGTCTTCTAGCTTCCAAGGTTGTCTTTGAGAAGTTTGAAAGCATTTTGATTCCTAATCCTTGTAATGTGACCTACTTATTCTCTTTAGAAGCTTGTGGAATCTTCTCTGTTCCCAGTGTTATAAAATTTCACATTGGTGCAGGTCTAGCTATAGTCCATGGGGTTGCAAAGAATAGGACATGACTTAGCAAGTAAACAATAGCAAACGTTCTATCCATTGGGTACCAGTTGGTCCTTTCAATCTGGAAATATGTGTCCTTGTCTGGGCATGTTTCTTTTTGAACTGGTTAATTGATTTTCTCCACTTTCTGAAATTCTTATTGAATACTGGCCTTCTGTGGCTGGTCCTCTGATTTACCTTCCCTTTTCAGTCCTTTCTTTTCCATCTCTTCATTAATCTGCCATACTTTCTGGGCGATTTCTTCTTTTATCTTCCAGCTTGTCTATTTAGTTCATTTTTGAAGAAAATTTCCAAGAGCTCTTTTATTTTAAACAATATATTTATTTGGCTGCACTGGGTCTTAGTTCCAGCACGTGGGATCTTAGATCTTCATTACTGCATTGTGATCTTTAGCTGTGGCACTTGAGCTCTTAGCTGTGGCATGTGGGGTCTAGTTCCCAGACCAGGGATTGAACCCATGCTCCCCACATTGAGAGCACAGAGACCACTGGACCACCAGGGTGGTCCCCAAGAGCTCTTTTAAATGTTATAAATTGGCTTTCACTTCCAAAGAGGTGTTTTTGGTACTTTGACTGCTCTAGTTACATAGCATTCTGTTGTTTCATGGACACGATGGAGCTGATAGACTTTTTTGCTTTTTTTTTTTTTTTAAGTTTCCTTCTCCATGAAGGCTGTTTTCTCCAAGTTACTTTCCGTTTCGGTTTCTACCTTTCATGATAAAGGCTTTGGTCAGATGTCAGGAAATCTTTGATTGCCTCTTCATGTTAGGAATGAGGTGGGGGAGAGCAGGCTCAAGCTCTGAGCACGTGGGTCATGTGAGGCATCTGGGTAAGTGGGGTTTTTTGTTTTGCCTTTTTTTTTTCTTTCTACTTTTAGCTGTTCTGGGTCTTCGTGGCTGCTCAGGCTTTTCTCTGGTGGCAGAGAGCAAGGGCTGCCCTCTAGTTGCCACGAGCAGTCTTCTCATTGAGGAGGCGTCCATTGTTGTGGCGCATGGGCTCAGTAGTTTCAGCTCCTGGACTCTAGAACGTAAGCTCAGTAGCTGTGGAGCACAGGCTTAATTGCTCTGCACCATGTGGAATCTTCCCAGACCAGGAATCGAACCCGTGTCTCCTGCATTGGCAGGAGGATTCTTTACCACTGAGTGACCAAGGAAGCCCCATGATTCATTTTTTTTAATGCCCCAATGTCAGTTTTAGATCTTTGCCCAGTTTCCTTCCTGGAAGGTCACCATGTGGATCATTTGTCTGCACACCTAATTTTCTGGTTTTTAGTAGTTCTCATCTGTGTGTCATACCCTCCCAGGGACTAACCTTTCCGAATTCAGGGTTGGGGGGTTGCAGCTGTTCAGAGGTAGGGATCTTAACTTTCACTGTCCTATTTCAGTCCTAGCCCCTGAGCTGCAGAAGCAATGGGGCTGCCTGTTCCTGGGGCCCTGGGGATTCTGTGGTGGGGACTGGTGGGACTGCAGCTTCTCAGGTCTGCTGAATTAGTGGACACTTGTCTACTGCTCTCCAGCTTCCAGATGTTGCTGTTATTCTTTCCTGCTGTCAAGCTGGAGAGGATTTCCCCCCTCATTGTTTTGGTCCCTTTACTAGTTTTAGTGAGTTTTGGGAAGGAGGGAAATTAAGAGTGTGTGTGTACAATTGCTGTATTCATCCAGAACTGCCAAGCCACTTTTTATTTTTTAACTTTATTACTTTAAAAAATATTTATTTACATATTTATTTTTGGCTGTGCTGCTCTTCATTGCTGTGTAAGAGCTTTCTCTAGTTGCGGTGAGCAGGGGCTACTTTCTAGCTGCAGTGCTTGGGCTTCTCATTGAGTTGGCTTCTCTTGTTGTGGAGCATGGGCTCTAAGAGCATGGTTCTTCAAGGTTCTTCATTAGTCGTGGCCCATGGGCTGAGTTGCCCTGTGGCATGTGGGATCTTCCCAGATCAGGGATCGAACTAGTGTCCCCTGCATTGCAAGGCAGATTCTTAATCATTGAACCATGAGGGAAGCCCCAAGCCACCTTTTAAGTGACCACTTTAACAAGTCACACTGAGTGGTTGCACTCATCATAATTTTTGCAGTTTTTAAAAAATATTCACTTATTTAGCTGCCCTGGGTCTTAGTTGTGGCATGTGGGACCTTCATTGCCACATAAGTCTTAATTGCAGCATGTGGGATCTAGTTCCCAGACCAGGGATCCAACTCAGACTTCCTGCATTGGGAATGAGGAGTCTTAGCCACTGGACCGCCAGGAAAGTCCTCCTCTTGTAGAGTCTTGATCAAATTCCTGTCCACCCAGGACTAATGACAGTGTCCTCCTAGACAGTGCAGTTTACTCCAGATACTGTGTGATTCCATTTATAGAACCTCAAAACCAAGCAGAACTGACCTCTGGTGTTACATACAGTCATGATGGACGTAATCCTGGGGCCCTCTGAGTGGAGGTGACATCGTGGTGTCACAGACCCCACTTGTTCACACTGTGTGCCCATTCTAAGCCACGCTTTTTCTGTGGGCATCCTTTCCCTTCCATGTGCCCTGCTTTGGTGAGCAGTTGGCTGCCAGTAGTGTGCTCCTGCCCACCTGTAAGGGGCAATATCCTGGCAGTCACACCTCTGTAGGGAAGCGGCATCTGTGGTTGGTGTCAGTGAATAGAAAGGAGCTCAGGCTGGAGCCCAGTTCCTGGGGGTTTGGGGTGAGCAGGGAGGCTGCCCCTCCCCCTCTTCATGGACCACTTTGCAGGTTGGTCTAGAGTTGCCCTCTGCCTCCTCCCCTCCCAGTGCTGGGAACCCCCTTCAACCCCACCCCCTGGATATGCTCTTGCTCCATCATCAGCGACCTTCCAGCTACATCCTTTGACCTTGGAGCAACTATCATGAGCCTAGACTGTCGCCTTCATCTTGCTCTTCTCTTGCTTCTGAGACACCCCACCGTCAGTGTGGCCTGGGGCCTGAGAGTCCTTTTGGGACCCTCCTGCCCACCTCTGTCCTCATCAGCCCCTCCCCACACCTGTCACAATGGCCTTTTGGTTCTGCAAAGAAGCTGGACTGGCTCCACTTCCCCACCTCCGCCTGGAATGTTGTTGCTTCAGCTTGTTCCAGGGACCGTGTCACCCAGGCCTCAGCTTGAGCATCAACAGAGAGGCCTTCCCGAACCCTCCTATTGAAAGCAGGTCTTGCTCACAGTCACTCCCCCGATTCAGACCTGCGGTGCCCCACCTTGGCATGTCTCCCTGACCAGAACAGGGCTCCCAGGAACACAGGGCCCAGCCTCTCTCGTCCACTGTTATGGCCTTGGCCCCCCGTAGACATCTGAAGCCCAAAGCCCGAGGAGGGCCCTGAGGGTGTGCTCAGGTTAGGGTTTGTGCCGTGAACCTGAGCACACGCACCAGGCCGGCTCCGCACCAGGCTGGCTCTGCTGCATCCAGACCCCGGGAACTGCTTTCTGTCTTGCAGGTTTCAGGTCCCTGTGGATGAACCATCAGACCATCCACAAAACATGCATGATGATGGCGTGAATGCTGAGGCCCCGGCCAGGTAAGGCGGGTCTTTCAACCTGAGCAGGCTGAATGATTTAATCTCAGAGACAAACACAGATGATAAAGGCAGACTTTGGGTTTTCTTTTGGTCCCTGCTTGACACTGACCAGCTCTACACCCTCGGCTGGGCCTCCGTGTATAAATTCTGGGGTTGCAGAGGTTCTTAATCTGGGTGGTGCCTTCAAACCAGTGACCTCGTAGGTGACAGATGTGACTTGGATGGACATGACCGGAGTTTTGTAACCACAGATGGCCATGGCTGCCAGCTTCCTTCCCCACACACCTCTGAACACCCTGGCTCTTACGCCATGTGACTCAAGGAAAAGTGACTGAGGGTTATTTCTTCCTTCATTGGAGCCACAGTGTTTGCCAACATACTTGCCAGAGGGAGAAAAGAATGTGCAGTAACAGAGCGACACTGTCAGAAACAGATCTTCTCATGTTTCACTGGAGTTGTAGAAAATCAGATCTAAGAGGGCCTGTGGGTGGGGAGAGGTCAGCTGTGTCCAAAGCCACCGTGGGGTTGGTGACAGAGCAGAAAGGAGCCCCAACCACTCCAGGCACCATTTGGAGTTCCTGGAGTGGTTGCTTCAAGGGAGGGTCGATTCAAAGAGCAGGGTCACAAACCTCTGAAATGGTCTGAACTGTGGACATTTTTGCAGCTACAAGTCTTAGAAGCGAGATGAGTCCTTTAGGAGATGACGTGGTGTGGTTCTGGTTCTGCTGTGGTCACCCCCTGGTGCCCTTTGGGAAGGCTTGCTGTTCTAAAAGCCTCTGGCTGGGTGGATTTTAGCTCTGGGACACCAAGGAGATGGGGACAGGAGCGGAGAGGGGGGTCACGCCTAGTGTTTCTTTAGGAGCGATCCAGTAAGTGTTGCAGAGAAGAAGGAGAAGAACTCAGAGCTGAGAAACAGCCGAGCTCTGGGCGGCCTTGCAGAGGAGCCTCCACTGAAAAACAAAGATGCGCCCAGACCCAGATCAAAAAACGGGGGTGATGCCCCCACCTGGAGGGAGCACCCAGCTTAGCCTGGGACCAGTTCCAGGGTCAAGCACTTTGCAACAAGCCAATCAAGGCCAGGAGAGTGAAGAAAAGACAGTTCTCATTTTCTTTGTTTAATTTGTAATCATTTATCATCAATAAAACCCAGACACTCCGGCAGGTCCCTATTTCAGGTTCTCTGGCTTAGGCTAGACTTCTCGTGGTTCAGAGTTCTGACCCTTATCACAGTGGCTCCAGGAGGCATCCCAGTTCACCCTGCACCTCCCTGTATACTGGGCTGTGAACTCCTGCCAGGGTGCACCCTCTGAATTTCATGAACGAGCCTCTTGGACTAACCCACTGGGCAGCACCTACTCTGCCTCAGAGAAAGCCTATTCCTTCTGAACCACGGCCCCGCTGTTAGCTGGAAAGTTCTACCCCATCATGATCCTAGTGCTGACTCAGCCAAGGGGAAAAACCTTCGCTCCAGCTTTTCTCACTGTGGGGCCTGGGCTGAGCTCATAACGCGAAGAAAGAGCACCTCCGAACCCCTGTACCCACGACTGTCCCCACCTGCTGTCACTCTCCTGTGTGTACCTCTGATGACGTTAAAGCACAGTTCACCCGCAACTTTGCTCCGGCGGTTTTTCATTCTTACCCAGTAGTCTTTTCGTCAAGTGGAACTTAAACAGAACACTTAAACATGAAAATTAACCTGCAAGACCCTGATGTTGGGAAAGATAAGGACAGGAGAAGGGGGCAACAGAGGATGAGGTTGTTGGATGGCATCACTGACTCAATAAACATGAGTTTGAATAAGCTCCAGGAGATAGTGAAGGACAGATAAGCCTGGCGTGCTGCAGTCCACAGGGTCACAGAATCCGACACAACTAAGCAACTGAACAACGACCTGCATGACCTAACACTCAAAGTTCTGGCGGCAAAATGATGCCAAGAGTCACATCTTAAACAAATACCAGCTTGATTTAATGATTCAGGTGGCTTTCATGTGCCAGGTGGGCCTGCAGGTCAATACACTGGTCCACTGGTCACATCAGCACCCAAGGTCTGCATACCTGCTGTGTGCAGGTCCCATCCCAAAGCATCACAGACCGCCACGGTGGTGGGGGAGGGGCGGACCGCTACAGTGGTGGGGGGGTATGGACAGGAGGAACACACCCCTTAAAGGGAGGAACTCAGAACAGAACCAAGGAGGCAGATACGTCTGGCTTTATGCTCTAAGTTCTGGATGTTTCTTAACTGGAAGTAACAAGACCTTAAGAGTTTCTGAATCCCACACAGTCACACTGTTGTTCATAGCGAAATCAAGTACAGTTTTATTTAAGAATTGGAAATCATCAGTATCTGTGAAAGAAAATCCAATATTTAAATAAACATTTCTGCATGTAAAAAGAAGAGCAATTACTCTGTAAGGTTACTCTCCTAGCTTAGCTATGGGACAGACCCACAGGAGTGGGCCCAGGAGGGCAGACTGACAGCAAGTCTCCCCACCACCACCGCCCCCACAGCCAGACAGGCTGGGGGTGGCCTGGCCTTGCTAAGTCGCTACAGAAGCAAAACGCAGAGCGGAGAGAGAGCACAACTATCTAAGGCAGTTAAGAAAGTGCAGAGAAGGGCCAGCGAGTCACCATTCCCATCATGGAGGGGCTGCTACCAAAAGGAGACGCTACTATTAACGCAACCCCTGGGTTCAAGGACATTTCCCCATCATGATAACCAACCAGAGTTAGAAAGTTAAAGGGATTAAGAGAGTTTACTTTTTAGGTGTACAAAACGGCCCATGACCATGAAAAGATGGGGTATGCTGCCTTCTGTCAGGTTCGCCCCACAACTTCTTTTCCATAAACCAGCATTCTTGGCCCCAGCCTGCAAACTCCCATAAAGTATTTTGTTTTACACTGCTTCAAAACAACTTTGTTCTATGCGGTGCCTCTCTTCCATTTCAGAGTCTCCGCTTTGAAACCTGCGATGGAAAAAGAAGTCTCCTGACAATTTATTAATTGGAGGGAACTGGCGATGTGGCCCTTACCCAAAGAAAAGCTTTCGGGAATACCCGAAAAGCCTGTACCTCATTAACCTGATTCTCCTCCCTGCACGCTGGCACTGCTAAATTTACGAAGTTAAAAATAACCTGAAGATCTCAGTGCTAGATGAACATCGATCGCTTGCCAAAGCCTGTCCCAAAGCGGTTCATCTCTGATCCCTAAGTAATTGCTAATTTCCGCCCTGGGGGACAAAGCAGGGCAGAACATCTTGTCAAGCCCGGGTGGGCGGTGTGACAGCATCTCTCCCTGGGACCCCAGGGCTGGCCTCCTGAGCCCCTGGCCTGGCAGGCAGGCAGAGGAGGGACAGACCATCAGAAGCCAGCGCCTTCAGTCTTACAGTCCATAAAGCCAGGCATTATTAGCGGCTCTCTGTGTGCTAGACAGCCTCACGGCCCTCAGTGTTGAGGAAAGCTGGCTCCTATCTGGCTAGCACAGCAAGAACTTTGCCTCGGAGAGTGGGGGCCACTGCCAAAGCTGTAGCCACACCCGCCTCCATCCTGCAGTCCTAAGTGGGTTGACTTTGCTGAGTGTAGCGTGGGGGACAAGTTTAGGACTGATTCAATCCCCACACACACTAAGTGCATTTGACATCCCACCAGGCAGCATTCCCGCCAGAGGAACCTACCGCCTTGAGGCTGCCACCTGGGCTATCAGCGGGCAAGACCTCAGGAGGCCGAGACTGGAGCCGGTCGGGTCCTCCCTCCAGCAAGTGTCACACCTCTTGCCGATGAACCCGTACACCTCTTTGGTATATAAAATCATGAAAACACTAATTCGGCCAGGAAATCTAGAAATAAATAGCATTTTGAGTTGGTAAGATGCTTTTTTGAACACACATTTCCGGTATCTGGTACAGTGAATCCAATGTCCAGTTGTGTGTACCTCACACAGTACTGGTTTTGTCATCTCTCTCACCAAAGTGTTAAAAACATTTGACATCGTTCTTCTAAGTCTTCACAACACCCCTGTGAGGTAGGTGGTATGGACCCATTCTACAGATGGGGAGGTCTAGGCACGGAAAGGTTTAGTGACTCCTTGAAAGCCAGGTGGTGTGGTGTAGCAGTGCTCCAGCCAGGTGCTGATGCTGCCTTCGATCCACGCTCCAAGGGCGCCACCACAGGGCTTCACGGACAGAAGTCACACTGAGACCAAGTTCCTCTCTCTAATCCAGAATTCAACAAGCGCCTCAGAGCTCATATGTCTGACTCGTAAAGCCAACCACTCTCCCCAAACTTGAAAAACAAAAGTAGTGACTAAATCTCAGCTCTATTTTTTTCATGAGTCGACTTGCTGGAATTTTATAGCTGCTTATGCTCAAACCCCTTTGGAAGACAGTCTGAAATGGCATTAGGGATGATGGAAGTTTGAGAACAAACCATAGGAATCAATGGTTAATACATTTAAGTCAAAACACAAAAATATAAGCTATGGTAAAATAAGAATAACCCCCAAATAAACGGAGAGCAGTATTTCTCAACGTTTAACAATGCCTTGCACAGAGCAGGTGTCCAGGAAGCGTTTCCTGGATAAAGGGTGAATGGCACATCTCTGACATGCCTGTCACTGGTAGCGCCAGGCCCTTCTGGAAGGAGAGCAGGCGCCGGGACCCTAGGAAAGCCACAGGGGCCCACGGTCTCTCTGGCGCGGAAAGCCTTGGTAACCTGAAGCCTCAGCCAGGTCATTGGGGGCATCCATGCTGCCTTTCTGCCGAATAAAGGGTGAGGCTCATACACTGTGTTAAGTCCACTTTGAGTTTATACTGCTATTTTTAAAAAATAGGTAAGTCAATAGGATGAGATATGTGAGGAACCAAAGGAAGCGTCTTAAACTGTAGAGAAGCTCACGCATGTAAGGACAGAAATAAGGAGGTTAAAGCTGTGCTGTCTGTGTTTTTCGGTTAAAGTGAGGATTCTGAACATGTCTCTAACACAAATAAGCCCGTGCGCCCCTTCCTGTGGCAGGCGCCTCACTCATGTGAGGGGGGAGGTCACCTCTCTCCCCAGGGGTCTTGGTTATAACTCAACACCCCCGGCCTCGTGGAGGGCTGAAATGTGGCCTAGGCACTCCCCAGGCACGTCTGGGGGGCGCTGCTGGGTATTGCTGTTATTTGCTTCTTGTCCACCTTTAATCTATATCCTACCTTGATTCAGCCCAAGAGCAGGCTGCTCCAGGGTGGTGGGGAGTAGGGGAGTTGGGGGCGGGGGGGGTTCCTTTGGTCCTAAGGCCTTCTGACCATTTGATTTTGATATTCCAGAAGAGTAATTGATGACATAGAAAATGATTAAGAAAATCCATTCTGTAGAGTGGTCGACAGGAGGCAGTTCTGTCCCCAGGCTTCGAGGAGCGGGAGGGCCCCCAGCCTGGCCTGGGCCACCCTGGGCCTGTCATAGCTCCACCTTGACCCCTTTTATGAAAGGCAGGCCTGTGGGCACCCGCTTCTTATACTCCAGGTACTCCTCTCCGAAAAAGTGGATCAGCGAGATTTCTTCCTCCTCTGTCCGGTCGCGGAAGAACCGCCACACTGTCAGAGCGTAGCTCACCCCGCAGATGGGGTTACACAGCATCACCTGATGGAGGGAACACAGCGTTAGTGGGCCAGGGTCAGTGCGACTCCACACCGTGAGCCGGAAGGGCGTCAGCCGCTCTCCAACACCCACAGAGGACTTCCTGTCAAGGGCCCCAAGAGACTCTCGAGATATGTGACTAGGGTCTTGGAGACCCTGAGCCCGGGGCTAGAGCACCATGACCTGAAATCACACCATCACTTTCATAACAGAACTGAACACTCATTGCTGTAGCTTTGGCTGGTCTGCTTTTCTCTTGTTCCTCTTACCTGACAGGTACCTAAAAATTACAAGGGCGACCCCACGTGTGAATTCCCACTGTAAGCACCACTGCCTTCCTGCATGGCTCCCAGTGTGTCCACTTCCTGCCCCGGCCCAACCCGTGGGGACTGGCTCCGTTCCACCCCATAGCTGCCTGGTCCTCTGCCCCCAGCCCAGCCTCCCCATGCACACTGTACACTGTCCTCCCTCGAAACACTCCCCCTGCTCAGAGAGCACTGTGCCCTCAATCGTGCCTCCTCAGCACAGCTTTCAAAGTCCAGAGAAGGAGCTTCTTGGCCCACTTCTGTGCAGCTCAGGAAGCCTTCTGACCTCCCCTCCCCAACCCTGCCCGGGATGTGTTTCCACCAGTGGGTGACCAGACCTCACTTCTTATTCTCACCACTGTTTACTGAGTGTCTCCTGTGTTCCCAGCACAGGCCAAGCCCTTTACCACCGACCAGTAAGCCATTCAACCCCCAGAGCAGGCCATTGAGGTGGTGCTGCCACCCTACTTAAGGGAGGCCAAGGAGTAGACGTCAGAGTTGGGACCCACCCGGCCGGCAGGCGCATGAGGCCTCTCAGCAGACCCTACAGCGGGTCTTCCCACTCTTAGGCCACAGCCCGCCATGGAGCTGAAATCAATCCCCTCCATCAGAAACAGCACCACAAACACTAACAAGCTGGAACACAGCGTGTTTTGTACACAAGCAGGGTAAGGGCTGTTTCAGAAAAGATTTATTCTGTATTCACATACACCTGTGTGCTGGGTCACAGTGTAAAAAGATCTACAGTTAAAGAGGTGTGAAAACCTCTTGAGGGACTTCCCTGGTGGTCCACTAGTTAAGAATCCGCTTTCCAATGCAGTGGGTTCGATCCCAATAGGAAACTAAGACCTCACATGCCACCGCAACTGCTGCGCCCACAACTAGCGGTCAGTGTGCACGGCAACGGAGACTCCCCAGGACACAGCAAAGAGCCAGATGCCACACCTGAGAGCCGGCGCGTGCGTGCTCAGTCGCCCAGTCCTGTCCAACTCTGCGACTCCATGGACTGCGGCCCGCCAGGCTCCTCGGTCCATGGGAATTCCCAGGCAAGAATACTGGAGTGGGTTGCCATTTCCTTCTCCAGGGAATCTTCCCGACTCCAGGATCGAATCTGGGTTTCCTGTGCTGCAGGCAGACTCTTTACTGACCAAGCCACCAGGGAAGACTCAACGCAGCCAGATAAATTTAAAAAGGAAAACAAAACCTTGAGTCCTAGAGCACTCAGGCTTACTAGTCAGCATTTATGGCAAACTACATGGTTCCTCTGCAATCAGTCTGTATCCAGAGAATGTGATTGTTAACACAGGAAGCTGCAGAAATGCACATTTTTAAATGAATGCCGCACAAGAAGCTGCCCCTTGTATACCACTGAGGGTCACCAGAGGGTCCCCAGGTACCAGCCTGC
Organism: Ovis aries; assembly: GCF_016772045.2. Lineage (NCBI taxonomy): Eukaryota > Metazoa > Chordata > Mammalia > Artiodactyla > Bovidae > Ovis > Ovis aries. The sequence goes on along the minus strand of NC_056065.1, from coordinate 46,459,622 downwards.
AATGGGATGCCTGGGGCCCAGACTGGATGTTCCCAAAGAGGTGATGAATCTTCTAAGCTCTACCCACATACTCTGGCCAAGTCCTTCTAGGTCTAAGAGAACAGATTCAAGAGACAACTGTCCAGCCACAAGGCTCAGTCTGCAGCCTAAGACCCAGCAAACCTCCATCACTCACATTAAACCTGACACATGACTCTGGGCTCACTAACGTGCTGTGTGTGTGTTGTGCTGTGTGCTAAGTCACTTTAGTCCTGTCCGACTCTTTTTGACCCTATGGACTGTAGCCCGCCAGGCTTCTCTGTCCATGGGGATTCTCCAGGCAAGAACATTGGAGGGGATAGCCATGCCCTCCTCCAGGGATCTTCCACACCTAGGGATCGAACCTGTATCTCTTATGTCTCCTGCATAGGCAAGGCAGGTTCTTTACCACTTGCGCCATCAGGGCTCATTAATAGCAGCTTCTAATGAAAATCAGCTAAGTTGCCCCTTGAGTGGCAGAGGGCTCTCCCCACATCCACATCTCTGTCCTCACCCCACTGGGTGAGGCTCCAAATCTAAGTTAAAGAAGTAGAAAAGGGGTACGAAAGATGGGGCAACAGCACCCAGAATCGCCGAGAGTTTACAAGTTTGGGACACCGGGTTTAAGCATACAGCAAAAATTGTTAAAGACTAAATCAGTTCTTTTGACTTTTATCCAATTATCACTTGAAACACAGCAGGGAACGTGTGTACCTATATAAAAAGAACCAGGACTTCCCTGGTGGCCCAGTGGTTAAGAATCTGCCTGCCGACATAGATAGGGTTCTATCCCTGGTCTGGGAAGACTCCACATGCCTCAAGCAACTAAGCCCATGCACCACAACTACTGTGCTCTAGAGCAGACAGCTCCACAAGAGAAGCCACCTCCATGAGAAGCCCAAGCACCACAAGGAAGGGCAGCCCCTGCTCCCTGCAGCTAGAGAAAGCCCACGAGCAGCAAAGGATATCCAGAGCAGCCAAAAACAAATAAATTCATAAAAATTAAAAATAAAAAAAGGACCAACAGGTAATTCTCTGGTGGTCCAGTGGTTAGGACTCTGCTTTTATTGTCTAGGGCCCAGGTTCGACCCTGGTCAAGGAACCCCTGGTTCCACAAGCCATGTGACACCACCAATAAACAAATAAATAAACACAACATTTTAAAAAGAAAAGGTGGGAGAGAACCAACAACTTTGTAAATACACTGAAATCCACTGAATTGAACACTCTGAAATGGTGAATTTCACAGTATTTGAATTATTTGTAAATACACTGAAATCCACTGAATCGTACACCCTGAAATGGCCAATTTCACGGTATTTGAATTATCTGTCGATTTAAGGTATTATTTTTAAAAACTTTAAAGGGGACTGGTATTGATTCTGACACCATACCTGGGTTCCAATACTCCAGTAAAACCACCCGACGTAGGACGGATGCCGGAACCAAGCATATACTCCGCTGGTCACCAGAGTATGGGTTTCCGACTTTTCATTCTGCACCACGTGGTTGAAATTGGAACCAGCTGTAAACATTGCCGCTTTCCTCAGACACTCTCCAAACACCACCATCAGCAGCCCCGTGGCACTGATCCAGGTGATCTGCTTCAGTTCTGCAGGACAGAGATGGTGACAAAGGGGGAGTGAAGACCCTGGACCACTGAGCTCTCCCTCTGCAGGCTTAAAATTAACCTATTTCCAAAGACTGGGACACTAGAAAACATGCTGGGGGTGGGGGATCAGCACCGGTCATCACACTGAAGCTTAATGACAAGCAAAACACAGCCCCCAAAACTGTGCTGTTCATCCATTTACTGTGAAGCACCAACAGTCCAGTTAGAGCATCGAGGCAAAGAGCTGATGGGCTCCCATCCTTCCTCTAGGGACTAGAGCAGCTAAGTGAAGCAAAGAAGGCTCAGCATTTCCCACCTTGGCCCTCTACTGAATCTGAGGAACTACATATATGTTATTTAACTTGTTGCACAAAGTTCAATGTCAGAGTAGCTACCAGATGCAGTGGTTTTTGCTAGTAAACATTTTCATATGAAATTTCTCAAGTCGCAGAAAACGAACAGATCCAGACCCCCGATTATAAAACTGGGGTTACAGCTATCAGAGGCTGGAACTTCATGTTAGATGGTGCAAACTATGTCTCACAGGGCTTAAAGTGAAAGGTCAACATGTCCCCCATTCAAATCCAGAGGTGGAATTCACAGGCGAAGCTCGCCCTTTATAAAGAGCTTAGTGAGGATAGAGATCTGGGGAAAATCACTCGGAGAGATTAGACCTGGGAGGTGAAGCCAGGCCACTGTCCTCAGGCCCCGGCGGAGGCCGCCCATCTCCCCTGGAGAGGGAGAGCAGGGCACACTGACCTGGCCAGAAGATATTCTCAAGTGTGAACTCTATCCAAGAAGAAAGAGCTGCGACTGTGTACTCCAGACTGTGATTCAGGAGAAAGGAATCCAAGGACAGGCTCTTGGGGTTATTGACTGCTGTGACTAAATATTCAGAATAGTGGAACAATGACAGGGAGCACATATACCTATTTAAAAACAAAAAGAACATAAGGTAAGTTGAGGCAAGAGAATTAAGCTGGCCATAAGTCCAAGCGCTGGTTTGTTCTGAACTGTCCCTGAACTCTCTGATGATATTCTGTTGTCACCTGAGAGTGGATATCAGGCACAGGCACCCACATTACTCCCGAGGTTTGCAGAAAGTGGGGTTGTAAAGGGACTACGTCTTTGAGCATCACAGGAGGAGGGGGAAAAAAAAGAAAAACATAGGTTAGGAAGGCATTATGGGCCTTCTGCCTTTAAAAAAAAAAAATGACATTACGCACAGTAAAACATGAAAGAGGAGAAGTATCAAAATAAAGCAGTGATGTATGTCGAATACAAAAATCCAAAAAACTGAAATAATTCCAGCAAAGGAGGATTAGATGGCTCAGAGTACTGACAATAGGAGATAAAGCTTTTTACCTGGAAGCCACTGGTTCATATCCAGGTCAGGGACTAGAAGGCTCAAGGGACTGAAATCATAGTGTAGGGAAAATCCTACACAGGCCGTGGGGGAAGCATTAGATGTGACCTAATAGAAATTAGAGACGGAAAAGGCCTGTGAAGACGAGCCAGAGCCTTGCCCCTTCCTGTCACTGAGGACCAAGACCCTCTTTCTGGGAAGGGCTGGTCACATTACTGAAGGTGCAGTGGATGAGAACATCTATAGGGAGGATGCCTCGAGAGACCTGCATCTACCTTAGAGGTCCGGGATGCAGGAATCTAGGAAGCTAGAGGCCTCAATCCCTCAGAACCCTCACTAGCCTGCAGCCAGCCAGGGACGCGGGACCATCACTACTGACACCCTGATCCACCCACCCCTGACTCACAACTATGGTTCCCAAAGCACTTCTTACCAGCCAAAGTGATTCCAGGAAGACTGGCTAAAACTTAGCAGCACTCCACAGCCAAACACAAAGCCAAGGAAACAGGCTCGGATGGCTATCTGAAACGGACCCAAAAGAGGCTCAGTCACCTGGCTGTTCAGAGCATATGTCTTATTTCCTGGTCTAAGCAGACCACCACCAAGTCCATTGAGTCGACTTGCTCAGAGGTTAAAGGGGTGAAGAAGGGCTGCCTGGACTCAAATCCAAAATTCACCTCTGTGGCCTTAGGCTAGTTACTTAACCTCTCTGGACCTGGGCTTCTCCATCTACACATGGGGATGACCACTGTACCTACCTTTAAGGACTGCTGTGAGAATGACCCATGCAAAGTACTTAAGAGGAAGTGCTATAGAAGTTTTTAGCTGCCATTACTATTAGGATTGTTGTTATTCAGGGGTGTGGGAAAACAGCGTAAACCTAGCGTATTGGCCGGATTCTCCCAAATCCACGCAGCGAATCCGGTCGGGACAGCCGGGACTCCGCGCCCAGCCCCTTCCACGTTACTGCGGGGGCCTCTGACCTCAGACTTGACAGTAGGTAGGTAGTTCTCCACACCTCAAATTACATAAAAGAACTCGTGGGCCCGCTCATTCCCACCCCACGCGCTCATCTGCCGCAGCTGCTGAACCGCGCCAACTGCAATTTTCCACCCACTCCGCCGGGAGAAGGGGGCCCGCACCCCACGCCCCCCAGGACTGGCGGGGAGGACGCCCTCCCGCAGCCTGAACTCGCAGCTGCTTAAGAACACGGCCGGGGGAGGCAGCCCCTCTCGTGGGCCGCGCTGTCGGCCGACCTGGACCTCGACCCCTGGGGGGTACAGTGCCCATTCGCGACGCCCAGCCCGCCCGGGCCCCATCCCCGCCCCGGCCCTCCGTCCGGCCCGCACCTGGTAGCGCGGCGGCCGGTAGAGCAGCAGCAGCAATGCGTTGAGCCCGGCCACGTACAGCGCCAGCCCGGTGCGGCCCTGCAGGCCGGCGCGCGTGAGCAGCGGCAGCGCGAGCACCGAGGCGCCCAGCAGGAAAGTGGCGAGGCTGAGGCGCGCCTCGGAGCCCGGCGGAGCCCGCGCCGCGCAGCCTGCCATGGCGCAGGGAGGCGGACAGGCCGGCGGCAGCGCCGGCTGTAGCCCTGGGAAACCTGCCCGCCGCGCCTGCGCACTGCGCCGCCGACGCCGGCCGCGAAGAGGAGCCGCCAGGACCTGCGCGCTGCCGGCAAGCTCTCGCGATACCGCCGCGCCGCGCGGCTGGGGCCTGAATTTGGCGGGAGCGCCCCGCCCCGCGGCCCCGCCCCACTGTGCCCCCAACAGGGACCGCCTGACCCAGGCGGAGCAGAGCGGGGCGCCGCAGGGAGCCTGGGTCCTGCGCGGAGAAGTCACCGCCGGTGTCTGCCAGGAGTCGGCCCCAAACTTCAGGATGTCCGTTGTCCGGAGAAATCACTTGAAATCTGTAGCTTCCCCGGCTGTGTGGTCCCCCTCGAAACCGACACTTGGGCGTGCAGGCGCGAGCCGGGGATCCGCCTCCATCCCACCCTGCCCAGCCGGCCCCACAAGGTCCGCGCTGGGACCGCCTTGCCTTCGGCAGGGTCTCCAAGCGCCCCGCTGGGGGCCCTTGCTGCAGGGACACTGCCCTTGCGGCATTCACGGAACAGGATGACCTCCCACTTCACTTCGTGTCGGGGGAGAATGTTGGCCAACGGTGGAAATCCTCAGGACGTTATTTTATAGGACAGAATGAAAAACTTTCCAGTGTGATCCTGACTTCACTTGGGAAAAACAAAAGTATACGGATGAACCTGGAAAAATGATTGGAATAGAAGCCAAAATTATTTTACAGCAGTAATCTTCTGGTGGTAGGGGAACTCTGAGAGACTATAGCTATCTTTTTTATATGGTTTCTGTATTTCCCATATGGCCCAAATCAATATATATTATTTTATAATTAGAAATTGCTCTTTTTTTGGACTTTCCTCACTGGCGGTCCACACTTCCAATGCAGGGGGCCAATGTGCCATCCCTGGTCAGGGAACTAAGATCCCGCATGCCAAGTCACAGCAAAAAAAAAAGAAAGAAAGAAAAATTGTTCCTTTTAGAAATGGTAAATGCCTCTACTTCCCGTGATGGATGGATGGATGATGGAGGAGAAAGGCAAGTAAGCAAATGACAGAATAAATTACTGTGGGATGAGAGTGAGGCAGGAATCAAGTGAGGATAGAGCAGCAATGAGAGGGACCCCAGGGAGAGACCCATGGGAGGGGTAGGAGGCTGCCTGGGAGAGTTGGTACTGGCAGCCTGCAGCTGGAAATGAGAGCAAGGACAGCTACAGGAGAGAGGGAGGGAGGGAGGGTATAGAGCCTGCAAACACAGAGGCAGGAGGAAGCCAGCCTGAAGCGGGATAGGGGACAGGCCCCAGGGGAGGCTGGAACCCATAGCAGTGGGTCAGAGAGTGATATGCCCAGCCCAACTAGTGGTCAGCCCAGCCTGCATCTGAGGCTCTGGCCACCCTACCCTTCTCTGTCTTTATGGGACCTGGCAGGAGGCCTCGTGTCTGGACAGCTGGGTTCATGGGAGGATGGAGAGCCTGGCTCAGCAGCTTTGTAACCTTGGGCAAGTCACCTCGATGAGCCTCAGCTTTCTGTGAAATGGGGATCCTGGCTCCAATCTCCTGTTGATGATCTGTAAGCCCAGTATCTATCTAAAAGGTGCTCAGAAGACATTTTCTAAACTCAGTACATGGGGACTGAAAGACTTAATGTTTTAAAAATCTAATGTCACCCAGTTGCTGTGTCACGTGGGATGGAAGCCTGGGCCTTTTCTGGAAGCTGAGAGCAGGGACTCCTGCCACTGCCCCCAGTTTCTACCAGTTCCCGTACTCAAGACCTCTCCAGCATCGCCAGGACACCTCACGGCCACTAGAGGGCGCTTATTGCATCTTCACTCCTGGGAGTGAGTTTGGTCCTAAGGTAGAGGGCTGCTCCCAGGAAGCTCCCTTTCTAGCCAGTGGCATCAGCTTTCCACGCTGACTAGTGGATCTGATTTGCCCCAGGGACAGTTCCTGTTCTGGAGGAGGGGCACAAAATAACATGTAATCGGCAACTGTCTCTTCTCTGTCCATCAGTTCCCCTTGGACCATACGTCTCCATCAGTCTCATCGTGGAGAAGGCAGAAAGAATGGGGAGATCATCCCCTCCCAGATGGGGCCAGGCTAGGGATGCAGGGGAATTTTTAGAAGTCACTAGAGTCCGTGGAGAAGGAAATGGCAACCCACTCCACTATTCTTGTCTTGAGAATTCCAGGGAGAGAGGAGCCTGGTGGGCTACAGTCCATAGGATCCCAAAGAGTCACACACGACTGACACTGCTAGAGTTCTGAATCTGTCAGGACCCAGGGTTCACAGGGGAGTGATGGAAGGTAAAGGCAAGTAATCAAATGTATGCATGCACTGACATAGACCCAGAGAAACAGAGTCACATGGAGATACACACAGGCACACAGAGGAAGAGTAACTCACACAGATACAGACAGAAACTCAAAACACAGAGATCTGATCAAACAGGTTTTGCCACCAGAGAGGAAAGGGAGCTGATCAGACAAGTCCATTCACCACCCAGCTCTCCAAGTGTCCCTCCAGTTTGTCATCCCCCGGGATAAAGGAGCAGCACACGTACAATAATAAAAGAAAATAAAGAAAAACTGCTCGGCCTGAAGATGCCTTGCTTGTTTTTGTTTTTTTTTTTTTCCCCACCTCTAAATAAGCATTTGAATGTGTTTTGTTCTAGGAGCTGTAAGGCATGCACAAAGGGACCCCTTTCTCTTGCAGGAAGGTCTTTCTCTGGGGCCTCCCCTCCCCACTCCACCCCCAGCCAGCCACCCACCCATCAGCTGAGGTGGCTTTCCATCCTGGGCCCAACAAGAGTTTTAAAGAGCCCTAAGCCTTTAAAAAAGCCTAGCGACTTTTCCAAGTTAAATTGCAGGCTGAGATGAAATTAGGCTCCCTTTTTTCAAACAGGGTTGCTTTATTAAGTACGAGGAATTGTAGCAAGGGGGGATGCTCCAGAGCAAGTAGGAGATGGGGGCAAGGATGGGTGCTAACCAGGCACCTTCACCTACACCAGCTTCCCAGGGTGAAAAGCTGACTCCTGTCCAAGCGTGACACCGAGTCGGAAACAGCTCAGGAACTCTGCCTCTCCCTCCTTCCTGCTGGTGGGTCTCCAGTCAGGCGGTCAGACATTGTCAGAGAGGTCTCCTGGGACTCCTTGTCACTCACAGGCCTCTGCCCCATCCACTTTTCACATGGAGGCCAGGAGGGGCCTGTCCAGTGTGGCTGCAGCTCACTCTAACCCTCCAAAAGTTTTTTTTTTTCCTTTCCCTTCCTCTGGCCTCTCCCTGCTCCAGGCATGAAAGCCCCCTCCCCACAGTCTGGTAAATGACTCGTAATTTATGAGCACATCAGTCCAAAGTGCATAAGTCATATGGGCACAAAGGGGCCAGGTAAATATTTAAAGATTAGAGCCAGCTGGGGAGAAGCACAAAGGCCTGGGACAATGAGGGTCTTCGGGAATTCACTCTCTCCGCATTGGGCCAGCCGGGTTCAGTGCTGATGCACTCACCGGAGTCCCAGGCTTTGTGCCCCAGAGGGCCCTCCGCTGCCCGGCTATTCGGAGTCCTAACCCTGCTAAAGAGAGTTAAACAATTGCAGCCTCTCCAACCCCATCTGGAGACAATTGGCTGAGTCATTTTGGTGCTTTTGCTGTGTCTCAATAGTTAATTACATGGAGCCATCACTTCATTCCATTTTGAAATGCATTGCGGGAGGGGGAGGGGTACGCACTTTTCTCCCTCCAGTCACCACACCAGGGGCAGCCTCCGCAGCACCACCAGTTAGGGTAGCTTTACATGCCTAGGGACTGCAGGAAGGAAGGGGTTCCCACCCAGGGCCCTCGAGAGGCTGCATCGTTCTGTGATGTTCTTTCTTTTGCCAAAGTCGTAAAACCAAATGGAAGAAGGGAGGACAAAGGCACAGGTCACTTGTGGCCTTAAATTCCCCAGCCTGAGGAAGCAACTGGCATTGAGTAGCCCTGGAAGCCCCCCAACACTCCCCTGGGCTATAGACGGAATGTTTCCTGAATGAGCAACTTAGGCCTGTGTCCTCTGCCCCACTCCACAATCTCCGCAGCGCTCTGCCTGGACTTGTGCTCTTTTCCAAGCCCCCTGGGAACCCCAGAGGCTAAAGATGGAAAAAGAGTCAGTGGCCTACATCCCGGCTTGCATAAGTCCGGTTTCTAAGTTGGTCTATGCCCTTGCCGGCAGCCCGAGGCCGCTTCGTTCTGCTTGCTCTCAGGGAACGAAGTGACGAAGTGAACCCACTGCCTCTCCCTCTACCTGGAAAAAAACGCCTCCCCCGCCTCTGCGCGCCCTCGAAGCCTGGCCTGCCCGAGGGTGTCTAGGATGCCCAAACACAAAACTTGCAAACACACCTGCGGGTCCCTAGCCTGGGTCTCCGAGCAGCATCTCAGTGGAGACGCCTGTCTTTCCCAGTGACCTTGCCAAATGCAAAAAGCTGCCTTTAACTTAGTGGGGGAGCCTGCTGCCAGAAGACAGAGCCTGAATTAGGGGTAAAGTGTGGCTAGGGTAAGGGTGGCTGAAAACACTCTAAAGACGGGGGGGGGGGGGGGGGGGGGGGGGGGGGTGTTAGGGAGGAAGGTAAGATAGAATTTGCACAGAGATCGCCTTTCAGTCTTGAGTCCTGCGCGATCCTCAACCAGCTTAGGGCAAGCAAGGAGTCAAGGATGGTGGCAAGGAAGCCGCGTGAGGACCGGGTCAAGCCCAGAAAATGAGGGAGGCGAGTGAGTCTAGGTGGGAAGATGCCGGCCTGAGGACCTCCTGAGGGGGAGGGGACGCAGCGGGCAGTGCTGGGGTAGGGGTGGGGAATGAAAGTGAGGGTAGGGGTCAGCGGAGGTGGAGGCCCGTTAAGCCTGCGAGGGCGGAGCTTTGCCTCCCGCAGCCAGAGCAGAACATTGCGAATTAGCGCATTTTGCGGTCAATTTTCCACTGCTTAAGAAACGCTAAGCCACCCATGTGAGCGGCCCCACCCAGCGCGGCCAGGATCTTAAGGCACGGGCTCTAGAGGAGTGTTTGGCTCTAGGAACTGCGGATGCCTGGGTGCAGGCGGGGGCGTCTCGTGGGCCCCTTTATTGCGGCCCTAACTCTGGAGAGGGGACGGGCCCGGTTCCCCCGCTGCGGGCCGGGATTGCTGCTCCGAGGGCCATTGGTTTGCTGAAAGGCGCGGGCGGCGGTTTATGGAGAGAGCTCGTAATTAGAGGACAAATTGCCAGGCTGCCCGCGCTCCTCGAGAGCGGGGCGGGGGTGAGGGGACCGCCGGAGCGAGGCGCGCGCCCTCCTGTGTGCAGATGTGCCGCAGCTGGAAGCCCGCGCGCAGCAGGGCGCCAGGGGTTCGGTCCCGAGGAGGTGGGCGCGGGGGCGGCTTTGTGGGGCCAGCACAATGCCCTTAACACTCGGCTGCCTCCTTTGTGCCCAGCCGCGCCTCCCGTCCCGAGGCGCCTTTGTATCGCGCCGCCACCCCTCCGCCCACCCCCCACCCCCGCCCGAGCGAGGGCGCGGAAGCCGCTCGGGCCTGGCCGGCCCCCGCGCTTCAAAGCTGCCCGGCGCGTGCCAGCGCCCACAGTTCAGCCGCGGCCCCGCGGACCGCCCGGGGCCTGGCCCGGTCCCGATCTGAACTAAGGGCCCTGCGGCCGGGGAGGAAGAACACTTTGGAGCCACTGTCACCAAGCTTCTGACTGAAAGGAGGGAGGGGCGCGATTCTCCACGCTGTTTGGCGCCTAGGAACGCTGCTGCCGGGCAGGGCCAGTCAATACCCCAAGCAGGGGTGGATATCAGAGAGGATGCCGCGGCTCTAGGGAGCTGGGGGCCCACCAAGGACCCAGCAATTTCCCCTCCCCCTCACTGCAAAGGCCAGGTTGTAAAGTCATCGGCAGCAGGGCTCCTGTGCTGAACTTTCGGGTCCTTGTGACTTCCCCATCGCCCTCATAAGCAGCAGTAGGGGGCTGCATGTTCATGAACTGAGGCCAAGAGAACTCAGTCAAGGGAGATGTGTAGGTTTGAACCCAGGGACTCCCCCGAATGGACAATTCCCGTCCCTCTGCAGCTAATGTAGTCCAGTTCCTGAAGCCCGAGCAGGGACTGCCCAGGAATCTTGCTGGAGCCCCTAGCCGCTGCTGGCACAGGGCCTCCTCCTCTGAGCTCCTTGAGTCTTCAGCCTGAATAATGAAGAAGGCGTTGGCATCTTGGGCCTCCAGTTATGCGCTCCCTGGAGGCTCAGTGGTCTTCCCCACCCCCACCTCCCACTTGTTGGGACCTTGAGAAGGCTAAGGGGCAGGGGTGGGGGGAATAAATTCCCAGGCCTTTCCTGTAAGGGAACACAGACTGAATCGTCCAGCCTGAAGACTCAGGACTGGAGGTAGGAGAAGCTATTCTGACTGCCCTGGCCTGAGGCTGCCTGCAGCTTGCCCCTCCCTAGCTTGAGGAGAGTGGTTTAGGTCCTAATGGGGCCAGAGGGCCCCTGAGCCCAGTCTGCACCCCAGCACAGTACCTCTCCCAGTCCCGCGGTCCCAGCGAAGAGGCTGGCTGTGGCCCCGAGGGTGGGCTGCACGCTTTAATAGGACACATGTTGCTGCGTGGCCCCCGCGGGCCGGGCTTTCAGTGGCCACAGGCAGAAAATCGCTGTATTGTCCCAACATTAGGGAGACTAATGCAGCGTCGCCAGTGGCCAGAGCGTGAAGCCGGCAGAAAGGCCTCACTGGCAGGCGCTCCCAGCTTCTGTATCTTCATCAGGCCAGAGGAGGCCAGATGGCTCAGTCACCATCATTAGCAGGGCCTGCAGCCAGCTGGGCTCATGGACCTCCCCCAGTGGGCTTGTTGGTGAGGCCCAGAAACTAGGGAGACTGGGACGGTACAGGGTTTGGAGAGCATGGGCATGGGAAGGAACCTCAGACTCAGGAAGGGGTGAGGATGAGAGGGATAAACAAAAGACTGGAGGTGAGGCCTGGGCTAAGAGGAGAAAACAGGCAGAGAGAAGTGAGGAACTTGCCTGTTTGTCCCCCTCTCACTCCTCCCCCTCGGGCTTCCACTCGTCCAGGAGCGCCTCATTGACATGTAAACGAGGGTTCCCTATAAAGGTGGTGCTGCCTCCAGAGGGCTCCGCTAGGACAACATGGGCACACAGCCCGAGACCCAGGGCAGCTCTGGCAGCCCCACTGGCAACTTCCGCAAGGTCTGGGGTTCTGAGGGTTGCAGGGGTGAGGGGTAGGACAGAAGGCCCTGAGAGGACCAAGGCTCTGCAGGTCATGTAACTACTGCTCACCCACAGGTCTCCAAGCCATTGATGGAGAAGAAGCGAAGAGCACGCATTAATGTGTCACTGGAGCAGCTCAAATCATTGCTAGAGAAACACTACTCGCACCAGGTGAGACGGGGGACACGGTGAAGGTATGGGGGGTGATATAATCCCTGGCCTCATTTGCTTGAACCCAGGCTGCGGTCCTAAGAGCCCTTTCCATGGATCCGCAGATTCGGAAACGCAAGTTGGAGAAGGCGGACATACTGGAGCTGAGTGTCAAGTACATGAAAAGCCTTCAGAACTCGGTGCAAGGTAGAGGGAGGACCTGGGAGGGTAGGGCAAGGGGCTAGAGAGGGATGCTTGTAGGGTCAGAGCCATGGATTCTACAAGGCCAGATAAAGGAGAGATGAACAGAAAAGAACCGCTCAGGGCAGCTGAGGGAGGAGGTATTGCTGTAAGTGAGGAGGCAGCAAAAGCCTGGCTGGCTGCAGACTTGTAATCCGAGTGAGTGGAGGTCTGGACCCATGGGAAGGGGGTGAGTTTCGGCCTCCCCGCCCTCCCCCCCCCCCATAATCGTCCCTCTCTCCTCTCGCTCCTCTTCCTTTCCTCCTCTCCCTCCTCTTTCCTCCCTCCACACTTCTCCCCTCCCTTTCTCTCTCCTCTCTACATCTCTCTTTTCCTCCTCCACCTCCCTTATTCTCCCCTCCTTTCCACATTTCTCTCGTCCGCTGCCCTCCTCCTAGGGCTCTGGCCGGTCCCCAGCGGAGCTGAGTACCCGTCCGGCTTCCGCGGCTGTCTACCCGGCGTTAGCCAGCTTCTGCGGCGCGGAGAGGAGGGCGGTGCCGGCCTGCACGGCCCGCTGGTGCACGAGCGCGGGGGCGGCAGCACCATGGACAGCGCCAGTCCCGGCCCCGAGGCGCCCGCGCGGCGCGGCCCCTGCGCGCCCCCAGTTTGGGCCCCTGCTCCTGCCCCCGGCGGATCGCGGTCCCCGCCACCCCGGCGCCTCCTCTCTGGCGGCCTCCCCGGCGCCTCCACCAGCATCCCGGCGCCGCAATCGACTTCTCGCCGCTTCGCGGAGAGCCCGGGGCCGGGGCTGCGCTTGTGGCGACCCTGGTGAGGCTAGATGCGGCCTCGGACTCAACGGGACCCTCGTCTGGCCTGAGGACGCAGAGACTGTTTTGAACGGTCGGGACCCCAGTAGTCGGTTCTGGTCCCAGGACGGGGTGACCGGGAGGGGGCCGCGTCTCTGCTAACTCGGGGAAATACACGAAGCTATGAATGGACCAGGTTCTGAGTGTCTAGGCATAACCCCATCCTCTGCCCAGTCCTAGCTACTCAGGCTGGACCCGCTTTCTGCTCCTTCCACTCTCTAGTGGGGCTGGGAGGGGGTGTCCCGGGCTGCGCCCCTTTCCCAGGGCCCTTGACAGGCCGCCCGCCCTCTCCCCCGCCCCACGGCCGCGCGGCGGTGGGAAGGTCGCCATCCGCAACGGCCCAGAGCGGACCCCTCGCAGCGAGGAGAATCGCTGCCCCGCCCCGGCCCATTCAGCGGGCCGGGGACGCCCGGTTCCCACCGGCACAAAGCGCGCCAGGCCCCGCCCCGCTAGCGAGGGGCCCCCAGCCCACCCCCACCCTAGACCCACTCGGCTTCCACGGATTCCCACCCCCTCCGCACGAGGCGCGGCCCACCCGCTGGCGCGCGCTCCTAAGTCAGTTCTCTCAAAAGCCCCTTCCTTAGAGGCCCCGCCCGGTGAGGTGCTCAGCCTACCGCCACCACCACCCGAAGCCCTGCTCCGTGAGGCCCCTGGTAGGGACCCCGAGCACCGTCCTGCAAACTGGAGATATGCTAGGGCAGACTCCGGCTCCTCCCAGGGTATAGTTCACTAATCCCCACTGGGAAAAGACCTTGGCCTCCCAGAGTCTCGGCCTCGGACCGTTGCCTCCAGGGAGCCCACCATCCTTGACAATCCTCGGAGCGCTGTGCGACGGTTAACGCGTTCGAAAATGAAGTCATTGCTATGCCGGGACTCTAGCCCGGGAGTCCCGGCCCTCGAAGAGCGGGCCGGACACGTGGAGAACAGGGATCCTGCGCTGAGATCAGGAGGATATTGCGGCACCTCCTCCCACCATCTGGAAATTCAGAATAGACAGTGCGAACCTGTGGAATGGGTATAAAGAGGCCATGAAGGTTCTAATTTCTCCCATGATGAAACTGGGTGAATCTGTTTGAAGTACAAACATCAACCTTGTATAAAACATTTCTTTTGGGATTGCCCGTGTCTTGCCCTGTGCTAAACCCGTTCTGGTCAGACCACGGAGAGAGGCGGCCCGGCTGCCCTACCTGACCCAGCCGGCTCTCTGGAGCCGGGGCTGGGGTCCCGCAGTGGTGGTCCTGGGGCGGCCTCTTGGGTCTCCGCTTTGGGGCACTAATCCTGAGGGCCACCAGGTGGCGCCCTTACACCGCGGACCCAGGGGCGCGTCCTCCAAATCCCAGCCCGGGTTGGTGGGCGGGTCAACAGGCACAATGAGTCCGCCTCCCCAGGCACGCCTCCAATCGCAGTGCCCCTGGCTTTCCCGGTGGCGCAGATAGTAAAGAATCCGCCTGCGAAGCCGGAAACCCGAATTCGATCCCTGGCTCGGGAAGATCCCCTAGCTAATGGAATGGCAACCCACTCTTTAATATTCTTGTCTGGACAGACCATGGGGTAGCAAAGAGTCGGACATGACTGAGCAACTAACACTTTCTCGCCCTCAGAACCAGCCTCACTGGGGTTAGGGGTCCCTGAAGCCATCCCTAGGCAGGCGCAGCCACCTGCACTCACAGGGCTTTGGAGCCCACCAGGCCGCTGCTCCTGGCCCGACTCACCTGCAGGATTTGCATAGAGGAAAAAGTCAAGTCCGACCCAAAGGAAGGGCGCACTGAAGGAGGAATTCAGGACCCAGAGGGAGAGACGTTTAGGGGCAGCTGGCCAGCAGTGCTGTTAGATTCTAGGGAGGGGTTTCCATGAAACTGGCCTGGGATTGCCTGGTGCAAATTATATAGGAAGTTTTTATTGGAGTCTGTACAGAAGAGAAATGCTCAGTTGTCAAAAAAACTACAAACGGATCCCTGGCTCTGGGCTGGGTGGTGGTATGAAGACAGAACTCCCTCCCCGGTGAACCCAGGGTCAAGCTGCTCAAGGCAGCAAACAGGCCTGGAAGCTAGACAAAGTGAGAGAGGGGAGCCCCAGGTCCTGGTGGCCTCCACTTGGGGTTCTCCCTCCTCTTTAATTTTGTAAAATCCAGGCCTGGAGGGACTTGAGGGGATCACGCCACCCTGCAAGTATTGCCGTTGGATATGAAATACACAGAGTGAAAACTCAAGGTGGACAAATCAGCCAGCCTGATGGGGGGGGTTAGGAGGGACAGTGGCTAACTGGTGACCTCTGCCCCAACATGACATGTCAACCTTTAAAGGCACAGCAGCGTTGGCGAGGCAGGCCTCCCATGGCTGAGGCTTGACTGGAACATTCTGATTTACTCACCTGTGGCCAGCTCCTCCCCCCAAGTTACCCCACAGCCAGAGAATGAAGGGGCCTCTGAAGCTGAGACAGAGCTGTGTAGTCCTCCCCAGGTCCCTCTGGCGCTGGGACACTGTCTGAAGGGTGAGGAAGCCGGATCGGCCCCCAGAGGGGCAGAGACAGTGCTGCAATTCCAGATTGCAGAACAGGAGGGAAGAGGGCGTAGGCCAGCTCCTCGCAGGCCCCTGGAATCCACTCCAGACCTACACAGGTAGGGGCCACTGCATGGAGGCAGGGGATGGGATGGGACTGCCTTTGCATACACCCCAGCCCCTACAACCCAAGGTCCACGGGTATTCCTGGGCCTCTTCTTAGACTGAGCCTAGGGTCATCCTCCATGCAAAACCCAGCAGACACTCCCTGGGGGTCCATGGCCAAGCCCAGGTCTGCAAGAGGTGTGCCTAGCATGGATAGCAAGAGAGTCCTGACTCCTGGTGGAGGAAGACTCACCATGGACCAGACCTTACACCCAGAACCTGGGAGGACTCTAAGCCAAGATCCCTTTCTGGCCAGACATGCACAGGTTGGGGATGGGCACTGGGATAAGGAAGTCCACTCCTGCTTTGCTTCAGTTCTCTCCACCATGTACCCCACAACCTTCACGGCGGCGGTCCCAGAGGTGGCTGATGTGGTGGGAACAGACAATGAAGGCAGAGTGATGAGGGAAGGGATGCTGATAGGGGTCAAAGTGAGCATGGTGCACTGGTGATGGTGCAAGTGTTGTGCTTGAGCTTGGCTGGGGAGAGTGCCCAAGGGGGCCAGGGACACTAAGCGGGGGCAGCCTCAGGCTTGGGGGCCACACCAGGCCACTGAAGACTGACCCCCACAGAGGACCCTGGAGGATCCTATGCTGCTTTCCCTCCCTGTCCACTCCGTGGCCAGGGTACACAGACCAGGAGACCTGTCCAAACAGTCCTGAGAGTTAACATGGTCACCTGCTCATCACAGATGGGGAAAGCGAGGCAGAACAGGTCAGCAGGGAGACCTGCTCAGAGAACTTGGTTTGGGCTCCGAAGACCCCTGTGCTTAGAGACCCTCTGTACCCCACCCCCTGAGGTGTGACAATTACAGTGCAGAGTGGAAAGCCGGATGGAGTCTGGTGGCTCCTGCACGGCTGGGCTTTGTTCTGTCTGGTGGTGTCCCTCTCTGGGCAACCCACCACCACCATCACCCTAGCCCAGTTGCTTGTGTGTGGAGCCCACCTTTTCCCAGGCCCCAGCCTTACTCTGCCCCTGAGGTGCCCTGCCCAGAGGCTGGTCCGTACCCAGGGTGGTTGTCCAGGGCAGGCGTCATCCCTCCAGGCAATGGTCGCCCCGTCAAGGCTGGCACATGTCCGGACAGCATGCCGCAAGCCCAGCCCGGGCTAGGGTGGCATCTTTGGTGCTTTGGCCCCGTAAGCGGCCCGGCCCGCCTGGTGACTTGGGGAGGCGCCAGCGGGTCCTAGGAAGCAGAACCCAGTGAGTCCGAGTGCAGAGTGACGTAGCCTGACGACTCCGAGGGCGAGCTCAAGAAGCTGCTGGTGCTGCCCGCGCCCGCCGCGCGCAGACCCCCGGGCTCGCCCCACGATGCGCTCAGGCCGGTCCGCAGGGTCCCGGGATGCGTGTGTGCGGCCGGGAGCGGCCCAGGGCTCCTCTGCGCGCCGCCGCCAGGGGGCGCCACGTCCCCACCGGGCTGGGCGCGGTCGTGGGCAGGGGCGCAGGCGGGGAAGGACCCTGGCGGACCGGGCTGGCGTCGTAGGGCCTGCGGCTCTCGCTCGAAGGCGGTCAGCGCGAAGGCGTCGGGCAGCAGCGAGGCCGAGGCGCAGCGGACGCCGGGCCCGGGGCGGCGGCGCGGGCTGCTTGGGGGCGAGCCAGGGGCGCGGCGCGGGCCGTCATCCAAAGCCGGGGGCCTCAGAGACAGCAGGCTCTCGGCCGAGCGACGTCGCGGGCGGAAGGGGGGCGCGTCCTCTGCGAAGGCCAGCAGGCTGCCGCGACGCCGGTCGGGCCCGCCTGGCATCACCAGGGCGGCTAGGTCCTCGCCGGAGCCCCAGCGTGGCAGGAACGTGGGCAGCGGGACGGCAGCCCACACGTCTGCGTCGTCGTGAGAGAAGCGTCGCGTAGGCGGGACCTGTGAGGATCGCGGGGTTAACTCCCGCTACCCTCCTGGAAAATGGGGACCTAGCCTCCCCTCACCGGGCAGGGTGGCCTGGAGTCAGGGGTCACCAGGCCAGGGGCCCCTGGTTTGAAGCTGTGCAATTTGGGGCAACTGACGATCTCTCCAAATCTCAGTGTTGTCATCTGTAGCTTGGGTCAACTGGGAAGAAGTCCCCTTGAGTAGGGTGCTAAGCCCCAAGGGAATAACATAGGTGCCAGGTTGAGCACCCTCCTAGCGCACAAGGGAACTGGGGCACAGGGGCTGGGGTGCCCCCCATGGGCTCTGTGACCTGGGGCCAGCCCATCTTGGGAGGTGAAAGGCAACCCTGGGAGACAGGGCAGACACAAGATTGGCCCCTACTCAGACAGGAAAGGCTTTGGAGAGGTCAGGGTATCCCCCACATGCATATTGCACATCTCCAGCCCTGCCCGTCTCTACCTGCAGGTACTGCATCTTGTCTTCCTGCAAGGGCCGCAGAGGGTAGAACTGGGGCAGGCCGCCCTCCTCCAGGGCAGAGAGCTCATACTTGGCCATCCTCTCCAGGGCCACAAAGTCGCCCCCATAGCTGTAATCCAGGGAGCGCTCCAGCACTAGGTCTGGGGGGACACCACGTTCCAGGCTGGTATCTGCAGGGCAGGGCAGAAGTTTAGGGCCATGGAAACTTGGGGGACTTCAGGAATGAACCCCCGGGACCCCCAGAGACACACGCAGGGCTGCTGGGCCAGTTAGCAGAAAAGGAGGAAGGTGGGGTGCTCCGTTCAAATCCTGACTCTGCCCCCTTTCAGTTGAGGGGCTGGAAAAGTCACAGACCCTGAGCCAGCTTCCTTTATGGGGACGGGAACTAAATAGACACAAGGAGTTGACACTGGCTGGAAGGTGGCAGGGGCTCAGCCCAGGGTCACACTGTTACTGCTGGGGAGAGACAGGACTGGGTCCTCAGGAGCCCCTGGGGGCAGCTCACCAGGACCCCTAAAGTCAGAGACTCCAGGAAATTCAGGCTGTAGTCCACAGCCAATCTGTTAACCGGAACATCTGATTAACTGAAACCCTGATAGAGGGGCAAGCCAGACAGGAGAATGCTCCATGGGACACTGGGTCCCTTAGGGGTTCAAGCACTTCTGGGGTAAATCAGTGGATTTGAAACCTGTCTTCCCACTGACCCCACTGATCTCCCCCAGGCGCTACTCTCCACAGGGCCATCCTCACCATCATCCGAATCCTCATCGTTGGCCATGAGGGCCACACACTTCTCCCAGACAGCCTTGAGATCAGCGCGGTAGCGGTCACAAGCCCAGAGGAAGACGGGCAGCAGCAGGGCCTGGGTCACCGAGCACCACAGCACACACAATGCCATCCAGGGTGCCGAGGCGTCTGCCCGTAGGCTGCTGAAGCTCACCACCTGTGGGCACAGGGGTCGGCCTGGCACCCGGCAGGACCCCCATCACCCCGCTTCCCCTCCCAGCCTCAGTTCTCCCATATGCAGGGCAGGTCTGACTGCCCACCTACCAGAGAAGGAGGCAGAGGAGGTGACAGAACTCTGGGCTCTTGGGCAGGAAAGGGCCAGAGTGTGAAGGGAGAAGTCCATGCCCGCCCACCGACAGCTGCTCGCTGCCAAGATGGACGGTCACCAGACTGCGTGCACCGGGAAGCAGTGGGTACGGCCTCCCTCATTTCATCCGTGACCGCCCGAGGATGGGGAGCCAGGATTACCAACCCATTTTTGAGAGCCAGGTCTCCAATCTCCCGGTTCAGGGCCTTTCTACCATCCTCCCTGCTCCCTGGCTCGTGATCTCCTTGGCCCTGCCTCTACTCTGGAAGTCGACCTCAGACCCAAGTGGGGAATCAAAGCAGTTTCTGAGGATCAGAGGGTCTAATTTGGTGGCTTTTGGGTCATGGCCCAGGGGCCCCTCATTCCTCTGCTCCCAGGGGAGTTCACTCCTCCACTTGGAATGACACTGAACTGTTCCCCTTTCAGAGCTGAAGTGGGCATGATGCAGACATACATTTCTTCCATGCGAGCTGTGTGACCTTCAGAATGATGCCAAACCTCTCCGGGGCCCAGTTTCTTCATCTGTGAAATGGGCCAAGAACATCTTGAGGCAAAGTTTCCAGACATTGCACCAGGCCTGCAGCATCATGTGGGTTCCGTAAACAGTACTCCCATCTATCCCCTGCTGAAGAGAAGCTGGGGGGCCCTCCTCCCACGGCTATTCCCATCTGGCTCTGCAATTTCACACATGTGCCTTCCCTCTACCAGCAAAGGGCCCCACTGCACACAGGAGGTCTCCACCCAAGGGGTAACAGACCCATTAAGGGTGGGGCTACACCCTGCCTATGAAGCTGCCACCCCACCTGTCACCTGCTGAGGCTGGGGTTCTGCAGTGATGTCCTGCTCAGCTGCTAGGATGAAGCCTCTCTTGGGTCCTTGCCCCTCCACCAGTCCCTGTCCAGCTCTAGACCCTCCAGGGGCTGGGCTGGAACCTTATGGGTGGGAGGGCTTGGCTACTGAGTCCAGACATCATTCTTGGGCTAGGCCTGGGGCACAGCCTCATAGACAGGAGCCCAGGCAGCCTTCATGGGCCTTGGACCCTACTTGGCAGTGTCTTCACCTTGATCTTCCTCAGCTGCTGGTGCGTGCATGCTAAGTTGCTTCAGTTGTGTCCAACTCTTTGTGACCCCATGGACCGTAACCCGCCAGGCTCCTGTGTCCATGGGGTTCTCTAGGCAAGAATACTGGAGCAGGTTGAAATGCCCTTCTCCAGGGGATCTTTTCGATCCAGGCATCAAACCCACATCTCTTATGTCTCCCACACTGGCAGGCGGGTTCTTTACCACTAGTGCCACCTGAAAGCTTATTCGGCTGCTGGGATCAAGTCCACCTTTCCAGCACACATTTAAGGCCTGCCCTGCCTCCCAGTTCAGGACCAAAGCCAATTCTGCTACACCACATCCCCCCTCTGTCCACCCTGAGACCTGGGTCCAAGAGGAAGCCTGTGACCCCACCTTCCATAGCCTCTGTATCAAGTGGACCTCACCCAGATCAGGGGTGGAATGTCTCCTGCAGTGTGATGAAAGACCCTGGTCTCTGCAGCCACCTGACGTGGGCTCAGTTCCCACCATGGCTGCCCTGACTATATATTGGTCACTTGACCTCTCTGAACTTTGGTTTCCTAACTTATAAAGTAGGGGTGATGATGCTGCCTCCTGAAAGGATCAGTGTGAGGAAGATTCAACCGCTAATGCCTGGAGCACACCCAGCCCTAGTCTGTCCCAGAGCCCATGTCCCCCCGCCAGGCTCCTACCACCTGCCAGGCTCACCCACCAGCACGGGGAAGCCCATGAGGCAGTCGTAGATGACCACGATGGTGGCCACCAGGCCAGTGATCTGCAGCGAGGTCCTGGCAGGCTCAGAGCCGTCGATGGAGGAGCGGCGCTTGCCCTGCGCGTCCTCCACCACGATAGTGGGCACAGTGAAGGCGCGGCGGTCCGCCCTGCGCCCCACCTGCACCGCCAGTGTTTGGAAGAGGGCAATGGCCGTGCAGACCGCACCCATGGCCACACTGCCGCCCACCAGCAGCAGGAAGCAGACACCAAAGCCCAGGCCGATCTCAGCCACGATGAAGCGGCAGCCGTGGGTGTAGAAGCGCTCACTCGTGTCGTGCCAGCCGACGGCAGGCAGGGCCGACAGGATGAAGGACACCATCCAGATGCCCATGACTGTGTGGACTGCCTGCTTCTTGGCGTTGCTCAGCCTGGCACAGGGCAGGGACAAGACAGAGAGGGACCTGGCATCACTTACAGGGTCTCTCCCCAAGCCCTGAGGGTCCTCGACTGCCCTGGTCCCCAAGTACATTGTCACACGTCCCTTTCCCCAAGCACTTCTGTACTGGGTGCCTGCACACCCACACACACCTACATGCACGCACCCCTGTAGCCCTCAGTGCGACACATGCAGCACCTCGCATGGGGCCCTGTCCCCACACTGAGGCCGCTGTGTGCTCAGGCACACGTCCCTGCCTAGGATGTTTGTGTGCACACAGGTACCCGCCCAAGAACTCACCGGTAGTTGACAGGCCAGCGGACCATCCACATGCGGTGGTAGGAGAGGGAGGTGACGGAGAAGCAGGTGGCCAGGGTGAGGGTGTAGAAGGTGGACACGAAGACCTTGCAGAGGCCCTCGTTCCACTCGTAGTCGGGACGCTGGCGCCGCAGCTGCACCACAGCATAGGTGGCGATGGGCACGGCCACGTTGAGCATGTGGGTAGCCGCCAGCGTGCACAGCAGGAACTCTAGGGGCTTCCACTTCTTCTGCTTGGCCCCCACGCTGAGGATGCCCCAGGCATTGGCCAGCAGCGAGAGGCCTCCACATGCCAGCCAGCCCACCGCACTGCCAGGCAGCCGCCTCTCATCACTCATGGTGCAGACGGGAGCTGGCCGGCGGCTGGGACATCCTCCTCAAGCTGGGCCTCAGCTTAGCGCAACAGTCCTCACATGTGCCGACCCAGGGACACCAGGCACCACGAGCATCTGCAGGGGGAGGGAGCAGGGGCAACACAGGGCACTCAGTGACTCTCCCTTGGCTGCATCAGCAGAGCTCTTGGGGCTCCTGGGAGTGGGAGACAGAGGGGTCCCCTGATGCTCCGTTATCTATCCGGTCCTGGCTTGGGTGGGGCTGCTTTGCCTTCCTCTCTCCTCTCTGAAGCCTCCTGGCTCCTGGGGGGTGTATACAGTGGTGCTCAGTCAATGAACATCCCCTCACTTCCATCTACTCCTGGTCAAGGTGCGGCATCTAGGCTTGCTTCCAGGCTGCGTGCATCCTCAGGGAAGCTGCCAAGCCAGGCCCAGGTGGGCCCTGTGCCACAGGCATTTCTGGTATTGTCCCAGGACCAGCCCTCTCATCTTCACACTTCCCAGATCCACACGCAGCCCACATGACACTGCCCCAGTGCACGATGGGGGCCCTCAGCTTCATCCGTCCCACTTCATTTGGCCAATGAGGACAGGCCTGGAGGATGAGCCCCCTGAATCTGTGAGGAAAGGGTGATCTGGGAACCAGTTTCCTGCCCACTCTGGGAAAGCATGGCCTGCTTTTCCTGGGTCAGCCCCCAGCAGGCCTTCCATGGCCGGGCACACCTGGAAGGACCTGGCAGAACCCCAGGCTGGGAGTCCCATCAAGCTCCAGCACACTAGCTGTGTGGCCCCACAAAACCTCACTCATGTCCTTGGAAATGAGGATGACGATGCTTCCTCCAGGGGGCAGCTGGGTGCACAGATACCTCATCTCTAAAGCCCAGGGCAGGCCAGGTCACAAACACAGTGGGTGCTCCGGACACCTTGAGTAACATGGGACTATAGCTGGTTAGGGACCAGAACTTGGCCCCAAGGACAGCCTGTGGGTAGGAACCAGGGACACAGGACTCAGGCAGGAGGCACGTGTTGGGAGCTCCCCCATCCTACCAGAGAGCAAAACGGTGATCCCCCCCTTCCGGCCTGGCATCTCCCTGCACAGAACAGTGGCCAGTCCTCCGATATGAGGCCCCCCATAGCAGGCCACTCTGGCCACAGCCCGGAGCAGGCAGTGTGGGGAGAAGCACAGTGCTAAGTGCAGGCCTCCTGTGTACTGCCTGCACTGGGGCCTTCTCACTCTCTAGCCTGTTTAATCTCAGTGGCTGCAATTCTCTTGTCCCCAACAGGGAAGATCCCCTGGAGAAGGGAATGGCTACCCACTCCAGTATTCTTGCCTGGAGAATCCCATGGGCAGAGGAACCTGGCGGGCTACAGTCCATAGGGTCATAGAGAGTTGGACATGACTGAGGGACTAACACTTTCAACACTTATGGGTACCACTGAACCAGACACAGCCCCATGATCTCCCAGGGACTGTTCCCAGCTTGGTGTGGACAGGCCATTGCAGGCCCCTAGTACTCAGGACAGGGGAAACAACAATTCCTGGCCCACTGCTGGGCACCCCTGCTTGTGCTGTACAGAGTGTGGCCTTGACCCCGGTGGACACCAAAGGATCTCTGAGTCCTATGAGTCTCATTCATTTCTGTGCCCTTGCTACGGGCATGCCTGGGCCCCTGACCCAGATGAGAGTCTATTCCGGACCACACCAGTGCCCACTAATGGCCTTGAGGGGGGCTGGGGGACTTCTGGAGCCAGACAACTTCCTTCCCAAACATTAGGCTTCTACTTATACACCTGCTGTCCCTTCCTCACCCCAGACCCAGCACGGGAAGAGAGGTGGCCCCACTAGACCCTCCAGCAGTTGTTCAGGTGTCCAGCAAGCCTCCCTGACCTCAGCATACAGATGCCATTGATGTGGGGTAAAGAGCTGTTAAGACTCCAATTCCAGCTCCCCAGCCAGTTACATGATTTAGCTGGGTGTCAGGTTTCTCATCTATAACTGGACATGAGGGTATCTGTCCGGAGA
Source organism: Ovis aries (assembly GCF_016772045.2). Classification (NCBI taxonomy): domain Eukaryota; kingdom Metazoa; phylum Chordata; class Mammalia; order Artiodactyla; family Bovidae; genus Ovis; species Ovis aries. Next base: position 46,435,692 of record NC_056065.1, on the reverse strand, counting down.
AGCATGTGGGTAGCCAGGAAGTTACGCCACAGAAAGTGCTTAGAATGGAGCTAGGCACACAGAAAGTGCTCAATAAATGCTTGCTGTGTAGATGTGTGTACTAAAGCCTCCTGCTCTCTGAGCTATGGCATCTCTTAAGGTCCAAGACATTGAGCTCAGAGGTGTATTTGAGCCTCAGACCTGCAGGCAGACATGAGGTAACCCCAACCGAAACCTGGGACAATCCAGCTGTGGGGGTAATGAGGCCCCAGGGCTACCCTAATGGGTACCTTCATGGGGTATGGCAGCCTACTCTCAGTCCAGAATGGGCATAGTACACATGCTGCTGTGGGTCAGAGGTTTATGTTATCAAACAGAAAACCGGGTTCACCATGCACCTGGTGGGCTGACGTCTATTTCTACTTGCTTTGGGCTTCTGTGGCTATCAAACTGGGAGGCACTTCCTCAGGTGCCCAAGCAGGCTTTCTGACTCCTGGGACCCTAGGCCCAGCCCAGCTCACGCTGCCCACCTGTTGACTACTGGTGCAGAATGGTGGGGAAGATGCCACGGGCTGCCACTAGCACCACCGTTCATGGTGCCAGTTCTTCTGAGTCGCCTAACAGTGTCTCACTTCAGGGAAGGGTCCCAGGTGTGTGGGCAGGAGAATGTGCCCTACAGGGGACATTCATCCTTCAAGCAGGCACCCTCCTCTCAATTCACACACCCAGTGATCTTGTCTGAAGGACTTCCATCACCCCTGGTAGTCCAGTGGCTAAGACTCTGAGTTTCAAATGCAGGGGTCCCCAATCCCTGCAGGTCAGGGAACTAGATCTGTAACTAAGACCCAGTACAGCCAAACAAACAAATAAATGTACTTTTTTTTTTTTAAAGATGGTTAAGCAGAGGTAAAACCATTTGCCCAAGTTCTTATGTGCCTGAGCCAGGATCCAAACTCTGTCTGACATCAAAACCCTGACTTCTTAAACATTAAAATGCTTGGATACTTGGCTTTTTTTTGTTACTTGAGCTAAGGTTGTCTTTCTGAGCCTCTGACCCAGGCAAGATGGGTCCTACTATCCCGGCAATACAGACAGGAACAGTGAGGCTCAGAATCCAGGGCAACACTGGGGAGGAAGCATGGACTCTGTGGACTCCTGAGGTGGTTGGTGGTCCTAGGATGGGGAAGGAATATCTCCGGGATGGGCTGGGGAGTGGAAGCTCGGTCTCCAAATGCAGAGTGAGAGGCAGCTGGCTCTGCAGAAACCAGGAGACCCTCTTCCTCCAGATTGGTGACACCTTCTGCTCATTCACAGGGAGCAGGGGACACAGGGCCAGACCCCAACCGCATCACACTCAGTCTCCGCAGCATTCCAGGACCGGACTTCTCCCTCCCTTGCATCCCTGAGCCGCTCCCTGATGTCCCCTCCCCTTAGGACATCGCTGGGCAGGCTGCAGGTGTGGCGGACCTGGGACCCACCGGACTCCCTCCGCAGGGTCTGCGGGCGGGGCCCCGATGTGACGTCACGGCCGCGGGCCAATGAGGCCGCATGGCCCCAGGGCTCTATTGCGCAACAAAGAGAACCCAGAACTTGAAAGGATTCCCGGGCTCGGCTGCCGCCCCCAGGCTGCTCTCCTCCCGCGCTGCTGCCCATCGGTCCCGCAGGGCCCCGCTCGGCCGCCGCCCAGGGCGGAGCTCTCGGCGAGGAGCCTTCACATCTCCAACACGCCCCCCGCCCGCCACGCCCGCACCCCCACCGCCGCGGTCCCCGCCCCTCTGTCCTCCGATACCCCGCCCGACCTGGCGCTCGGTCCGGCCCCAGCGGGGCCCCCGGCGCTGCCTAGCCCCGAGGGCGCGTCCGAGCGGCGGCCGAGAGCCGAATGCCGACGGACTGCGGTCCTGGACGCCCCCCGAGCTTCGCTGGACAGGGTGGGCCCGGGACCCTCAGATCGGCCATCCCCGCCCCTGCAGGCAAGTCCCCCAGGGCGGCGCTTCCAGGCCCAGAGGAAACAGCCGACCCCGGGGAAGTTACCCAGAAGGTCCCCAAGTTGGGTGGGGGGCGGGGTGCGCAGACCTAAGCGGAGCCCGCAAGCCATCGGACAGGCCCTGTGACCGACCGACCGCGGACAGCCCCTCCCCGGCCGAAATCCCCTCGCCTGGGGTCGCCTGCCCGACCGCCTCCGGGCCAGGGCGGCGGCGCTTACCCTGCATTCGGGTGCCCGAGGCTCCAGTTCGCTGCTCCCGCCTCCGGCTCCGGCTGCGGCTCCCGCGCCCCCTGGCCTAGCGCGGGCCGCCGGGGGCCGCGAGGGTGGCCGGCAGCGGGGCGCCCCGCGGTCCGGGGCATCCTGGCGGCGGCCGCCCGTGGCCGGCGCGTTCCGCTCAACTCGACCCCGCCGCCCCTCCCTCTCTCCCCTGGCGCCGCCGCCACCGCGGCAGCGCTCGAATCCCGCCGCTCGGCTGGCTGCGCCCGGGCGGCCGGGGGCGGGGGGCGGAGCAGGGCGCATGCCTCTGCGGGCGCCTCCGCACCGCCCCTCGGACCGCCCCGCCCCCGCCTCTCGAAGGCGCTGCCCGCTGAGTCTGTCCGTCTGTCCGCGCGTCTCTGGGTCCTCAGTCTCGCACTGGCGGGGGCGCGCCCTCCGCATGCGCGCCTCCCGGCCGAAGCCCCCTAGGGAGAGCGGCGCCTCCCGCGAAGCATGGGCAAGCTTGGCTTCTTGCTGTCGTCTTGGGTCTGTTCACACTCTGGACGCAGGACACGGCCTGCAAACCGCCTGGGGGCCTGGGGCAGGAATGGACAGTGGGAACCTAGGGCCGGGAGTAGAGGGCTCAGGGATGCCTTCTCAAAGAAAGCCTTGTCTAAGGTGAACTATAGGGACGGGGCATGGAGAGTACTTGTGGGGACCTGAGGACTAACTGACTCCAGAAATTAGGAAGTTGTTCATGCGGGGAGTCCGGGCAGGAAGAAGTGAGTTTGGGTCAGCTAAGGATTCAGACGTAGCTTCAGCCCAGCGCGGGGTTGGGGGCGGGGGTGGCGGGGAGGGGGGTCCACCATGGGAATAAGGGATCTTGTGAAGGGCTGCCAGTGGTTACCTCTCCTCCCATGGGCTCAGAAATGTTCTCTGTGAAGCTGAGACCAGGCCACTGAGCTGGGAGGAGGCGGGATGGGCGAGTCGGAGTCCCTGGCCCTCTCCTCCCACCATCAGGAGCTCGCCCTACACTTAGCTAGCTGGGGCAGAGGCTGTCACTGCTAGGCTAGGTGGGGAAACCCAGTAGTCGCTTCGATGGGGTCTCTGGAGACCCAAGTCACAAGAGAGTGGCCGCTGGCATCTTGGCATCCTGGCTTCCCCTCCAGCCAGAGGACGCTGCCTGCCTCTTCTAGGAAGCCAGTGACCACATGCATCCTGGACAAAAGCCCTCCAGAGTCACTCCTGGGCCTCAAGGCATTGTCCTGCCGCACATCTGAGAGGCATCCATGAGCGGGAAGCCCTTGGCCCAGAGGAAGGTAGGCATCTGCCCAGGACCAGAGTCAACCAAACACAGTGACTGCTGGCTGCACTACCCCATAGCCTGGCTCCTGTACCCGCCTACACCAGCTCCACACCTGGAGACAGCTGGAGAGTGAGGAGCAGCTTTTAGGGGACCCAGAGGGAGCCATAGGGTCAGTCTTGTGAGACACATTAAAGCTGTCTGAATAGCACAGTTTCACAATGAAATGGAGTTGGTGAGTGCGAGTCCTGGGCCATGTGCTCCCTGTGTGTGGCTTCTGGGTGATCAGGGCTCCTATGAGCTCTCCGTGGACAGGCCAGCTCCCTGCCCATGTGGTCCTGGTTGTAAACAGACCAGCAGCAGCAGGAGGCTGACGCAGGGTAGCTGGTAGTCAAGTGTGGCATTTCTAAGGCTATCCAGCCATCCAGAGCCTTGGGCCTGGCTGCTGCCCAGCTGGCAGAGGGCAGCATGCCCCATGCCTGTGGCCCCAAGTGAACCTCCACAGCTCACCACGGCTACGTGGACTAGTACCCCTGCCCCAGCTGGCTCTGGGGGCACATGGGAGATGAGCTTCCCAGGGCTGCCTTGAAGAACCCCAGGACTGGGGTACTTGGGGCCTGGCATGGCCGACTATGGTTTCTCAGGGCAAGGTTTGGCTGGCCTGCACAGGACGGTCTTGCTTGCCCTGCCAGGCAGGCCGCTTCCTCCTCCCTCCCTGCCTTGGGCACCCAGGAAGCTGGCATGGGAGGGTGTGTGTGGAGCTGGGGAGGCTGAGGCAGCCTCCCAGGGGCTGGGTTGCTGTGGCCTCTTGTGGGTGTTCCCTCCTGATGCTCCCAGGCAGGAAACAAATCCGTCAGCCGGGACTGGGGCCGAGACGGATTCTGAAGGTCTTGGCGGGCGTTTCTGCACATCTGGAGCTGTGTTCTCTCTCCTGGGCCCAAGGGAGCCCGGTGTGAGGCTGCGCCGTTGACGGCCAGTCTCATTTCCAGGCTTCGGGGATGAGCCTGGGTCAGGATCATTCTCACAGGCAGCGATGACTGTGCCGTTGGAGGGGACTTTCTCAGCTGTGGGTGAGGACCTGGCCCCTGCAGTGGCCTCAGCCTCTTACCTGCCCTGAGGCTGCTGGACCAGACATGTGCGCACGCGCACACACACAGCTTCCTCCCTCACACATGCACATGTGTGCAGAGACAGGGATACCGATGCAAGTGCATGCATGCACACAGGCTGACACACTGCCCCTCAGACCCCCACGCCACAAGCCTTTCCAGTAACCCCACCTGCCCAAGTGGCTGGGGGTTTTTCCTCAGGCACAGAGGCCCTGGCACTAGCTGAGGAGGCCCCCCTCCGGCAGAACCCCTGCCTCTTGCTCTGAGGTATCCGAGCTGCCTCTGGTGAGGAGAGGCCAGGCCCAGGGCAGGGCAATTGTGGTCAGTCTGGCTGAGTTTGGCTCTTTTTTACAATATTTGTCTGTACTGGGTTTTACTTGCAACACGAGGGATCTTCAGTCTTCATTGCGGCATCTGAGATCTAGTTCCCTGACCAGGGATTGAACCCCAGCCCTCTGTATTTGGGAGCGTCTTAGCCACTGAACCACCAGGGAAGTCCCTGAGTTTGGCTGTTTCTGACAAACTTTGAGTCCTCACAAGTGCCCCAGTTCCCATCGAAGGCACTGGATAGGCCTCAGAGCCTGGAACCAAGGCCCCTTGGCTGCGGTGGGAGGTGGGACGGGAGGGAGGGGTGATCTCTCTGACCAGCAAGTCATCAGGCAAACACAAGTGGGTGCTAGGGCAGGTCCAGGTCCAGGCACCCAGAGGAGTGGGGCGGGGCGGGGGGGCGGCAGGAGGGTGGCCCCCAGGAAGGTAAGGGAGCCCACTAGGCCCCTGGGTGGCCCCCAGATCCTACACCCAGGGAGAGTGCAACCCCCCAAGACAAATGACCACGCAGACCAAGGTCCAGCCAAACAGTAGCTTTATTAGTGAAGCTGAACTCTACATACGGTACAGTGTGTGCCCAGGTCACCCCAGGGTTTCCAGGGACTGTGCGGGCACTGGGACAATACTGTGTAGCGTTTACACTGGGGTGATATAAATAAAGCTTTGGTGTAGAGGTTTTCGGGAGAGGTTAACACTGCAAAACGAACACTTCACACAACTCCAGTTGTCAACACGAACTGGGTTTCTGGCCGGGGGGTAACTTCTAATGATGCGGCGCTGGGGCCTGTTCCAGGCCGGAGGGGCGTCTAGGCCTGAGTCTCCGCCTGGCCCTGCCGCTTCGCCTTCATCTGCAGGTACCGCCCTTTGCCTTCCTCGAAGCGCTTCTTCTCATCCTCAGTCTCGGGCTGTGGACACACAGAGGAGCAGGCAGGTTAGAGAACCAGTGAGTGTGGGCACCACCCCCGGAGGGTGCAGAGAAGCCGGGCCAGGCCCCATCTTCCTGCAGCCCGTGGGGCGGAGACCCCACATTACTCTCCACAGCAGGCGGAATCTGAGCCCAGGGTCTTCTTGAGAATGAACTTCAGCTGGAAATGCAGTTGATGATGAACTTGGGAGAGGGGCCAAAGGGGGGCCCTGTGTTTGCACTCCCAGGAAATGCCAGCTACTCTTGGTCTCTGCCCCAAAGGGAAGTGGGGACAAACACCATGCTGGCTGCGTGGCCTTAAGAAGGCCACTTTATTCACTGGCCACTTTATCAGGAGTGAGTGACCGCTTTGTGGGCAGTCACCCCTGGCCAGCACCGAGGCCTGGGAAGTGGCACCTGGTGTCCACCTCACCTCTTCTCTGTACAGTCTAAGAAGCCAGGTCCTCAAGGGATCAGAGACTTGGCCAAAGGCCATGTTTTGCCCAGAACCATCCTGGCTCATGCCTGAGGACCAGTATGACGGTGAATGGACCCCCTTTCATTCTTGATGGTGGCCTGACCTAGCCACTAAGTGCCGTGGCCCCGGACAGAGGTCACGGCAGCAGCACCAGCTGGTCACTTCCAAGACCCCATCTGTCTCACCGCAGAGTTCTTTCTCACTGCCCAGGGGTCAGGGATTCAGGCTTGAGCTCTGCTAATTCCTCTGGACAACACTGCCTTGCGACACTCTAAGGGTGTCTGAAAGCCAAAGAAATGGGGCAGGTGCCCTTCATCTACAATGACACCAAGCCCCAGCAGCTATTTTTAGGCCCAAGGGTTTTACAGGCAAATGGTATATTGACAAAAGAGAGAACAATCAGCCAGAGGACGGAATGTCAGGTTATACCCAACACTCCTCCCTTTCAGCCTTCTCAGAAACTGTTCTCTTAAATGTCACCAGGTGTGAACTATCAGCACCTCACGGCTTGGAGCCATCAGAACATCCGGGCATCTGAAGCACTAGGTTGTGCTTCTTAGAGTGGTTCTAGTCCCTGTTTGAAGACTCTCAGGGCACACGTGGAAAACGCTGACTTTTCCAAGATACTTTATTGAAGGCTGGCTCTGGTTTCATCTCTGGCTGACTTTAAAAAAAATGAAACTTGAGGCTATGCAATTTGACCTAAAACATCCCAGGAAAATGGAATGTTCTATCTCCATTTCAGCAGGAAGTTCTAAGTGGGGGGAGGAGGCACGAGACATCCTTGGGGCCCCAAGTACTCCAGCCCCTGATGAAGGCACCCCATGAAGACAAGGCCACATCCTGCTGAGCCCAGCCCAAGGCTCCCTCGTACATCCAAGTAAAAGGTGCGAGATCAGGGGCTTCTCAAATGCGCGTGTACGAGTCACTGAGGATCTTGTAAGCGCAGATTCTATGCGTCTGCAGTGGGTCCAGGGGCTGGGACCTGTTTCTAACACATGTTAGGCGATGCAAGGCAGCCAGCCCATGGAGCACTGTGGGTAGAAGGACCCTGGTCCCTCTCCATGTTCTAAATGAAAATAGAAGTCATGTCTGACTCTTTGTGACTCTATGGACTGTAGCCTGCCAGGCTCCTCTGTCCGAGGGATTCTCCAGGCAAGAATACTGGAGAGGGTTGCCATGCCCTCCTCCTAAGGATCTTCCTGACCCAGGGATCAAACTCAGGTCTCCGTCATTGCAAGCACAGCCAAAGTGACCAAGAATGCAAGGTCAAGGCCACCATGCTAAGACAGTGGGGACTTTTTCCTCTCCTGCCTCTGTATGGGACTTGCCTGGCATGGTTGAGACCTGTGGCTCCCATCCATGACACATAAAAATCCACTGGATTGTACACTTACACAGGCAACCACACAGCACATAATCATATCTCACAACCACCACAGAGGTGTGAGTGAGTGTCGTCCTAGTTTACAGAAAGTCAAAGGAAAGGTTCAGCGTCGTGGGCCCCTACCCAAATCCGGGCATGCGAGGGAGGCAGCAGGGCAGAGGCGATGCTCACGGAACTAAATCCAGCCTGGATGCACACGCTCCCATGAGCACGCCGGACACGCGAGGGAGGCAGCAGAGCAGAGGTGATGCTCACGGAACTAAATCTGGCCTGGATGCACACACTCCCATGAGCACGCCGAGCATCCTCCACGGGACCCTGCCTCGGAGCTGGCCGAATGGCTGACCTCACAGCAGGAGAGAGGTGGACGGTGCTGCACTAGGAAGGTGACAGTGGCCTGGACCAAAGCCCAAGTGGAGCAGAGTGAGATGGTCTCAAGGGCCAGGTGTAGTGAGGGTTCCTGGGAAGGCATGAGGTCACCCCCCAGCTCATGAGAGTCTGTGTAACCACCCAGGAGGCGTCCAGGGTCATCACACCCACGTGGGCAGAGGCTGAGTGACCTGCCCAAGCAACAGCCTGTAAGAGGCAGAACCATAGTCTGAGCTGCTGCTGTCCCCCAGGCCAGCTTGTGCTGACAGGCTCTCAGGGGTGGGGCTGCTGGTGGGCATCAGGGCCCATGGTGGCCCTACAGCATCACCCTGGTGAACATTCAGAATGAATCTGGAGCCCACCTGAGTCTGCAGGGGCCCAGCCTTCTGCACCCAGGAGGGGACAGGCCAGGGGCAGGGGCACATTCCCCTTCCAGCCTTGGCACCAGTGCCTCCCAGAGGAGGCAAAAAGGAGATGGACGCTGCGCCTTCCCTTCCCACCAAGTCCCAACGCACCCTCAAGGGTGAGGGGGGCTCACGTGGCCCTGATGTGCGGCTGTGATGAGCCCGGCCCTCCATCAGGTTCCCCCAAATGACTGCTGCTACCCCACCCCCAGAAGTCTCTAGACATGTGCACTGAAGCTTCTGGACGATTCTCTCAGTGCACGACCCCAGGAGGGCAGAAGCCCAGATGCAGGTATAAGACCTGGTCAATTCCAGTGTCCGCCCGGCAGGGAGTGGGGAGGAGCCAGCGCCCAGTGCCCGGCAACCAGCCCCAAGGTTGCTGTGCCGAGCAAGTCCCTGACGTTCAATATTGCGCAGCTAATTCATCAGCCAGGATCTGCCCTCCGACAGACCTCCTGCCGCCTAATGATGGATGTGCGGGCAGCGGGCCGGCTGTAGAGTGCAGCCAAACCTTGTTCAGCCTGGGAACAAGGAGCTGGCGAAGGCTCACCCCTCACCTCATCTCCGGGGACGGCAGCCTTTGTGGGGAGCTCTGAGTTCTGTGGATTTGGTGCTGCCACCCCACATGCTGATGGCCCTTTCCTGCCCACCTGCCCCAGGAGGTGTTATAAAGACACCTCAGGCCTGAGGAGAGGCATGTGGGGGAAGAACAGAGCCAGGGGTGAGCAACCCTGCTCACCTCTCTGATGAAGGTGGAGGCAGGGTCCTACCCGGCCGGCTGCTGGCCCTCAGCCTCCCCAGGGCTGCGAGCTCAGATAAACAGCTCTCCCAGCCAAGTGACTAAGAGGGGCCACCACTTCCCTGCTGGGCGCGGAGCTGGCAGAACTAGACAGATGGCTCCCTGCACGCGGCCCCACCCACGGCCCAGCTGCCACTGCCTCCTCACAGCCGTCTCCCTCCATCCGGCAAAGTAAATAAATACATAAGTTGTTGGCTGTTGCTGTTTTTAATGGGGGGTTGGAGGTGATGGGGAGAAGGACAAAGCTCCTCCGTAGGAATCGTACTTCCTCTCAAGTGCCTAAAGCTGTTGGCAGGAGCTACCGACCCCTGCAGGCTGCCCATCCCCCAGCCTGGCGGGGAGGGTTTCCTGTGCATTTGAAAAAGGACAGGTGACAGCAAAGGAGCTCACTGGCAGCTCAGGGTGCGATGACCCCTGTTTACCTGCCTGGTGGAAGAGACAGTGTGCACCAAAGGCTCTGGACGCTTCTCTCGGTGCTGGATAGACACTGGAATTGACCAGGTCTGATACCTGCACCTGGGCCTCTGCTCTCCTCAGAGAGGTGCCAAGGACCATGGGGTCACCGGGACCTGCCATGTTGCCAGGCGGCCTCCAAGATGCTCCCGGGGCCAGCTACGAACCAGAGGTCTCCAGGAGGTGACATGGTGAAGGGTCTCCTGCAGGGCCAGTGGAGGCCACTCTCCACGCACAGCAGTTATACTGTGTGTGTGCACGTGTGTGCTTGCCAGCACACTCATGAACTCCTGTCATCATGAACAGCCTCAAAGACGAAGTGTATTCCTGTTTGCCAACGCAGAGCCAATGCCCTGGGAGGAGGGCAGTTGGCCCTGGGGCTCAACTTAAGGCAGCTGGATCTTTGGAAGGTCATACTCAGGCCCAGGGACACGGGTGGGGGTGGGGTCCTAGGGCCTGGGCCCCCTGTGCTGGGGGCGCCCCGCTGGCTCCTGCCTGCTGGCTCCGGGCCTCCCTTGTTCATCTTTCCCTCCTCCAGCCAGCACTGTCTCCCGGGCTCCTTTCCACTGGTGGGGAAGCCTGTGGCTTTCAGAGCCTAACAGTGCAAACCAAATGTTTTCCATTTTGCATTCTCTGTGCTTCAAGAACACACATTTGGAACTTGGCAGAGAGGATGAGTGACTAAGTTCCACTCTCAGTAAAATCAAGAGCTTGTCCTTTTTGTAATTAATCAATGTCTGGTGCGAAGAGGGTTTCCAGTGGTGAGAGAACAACTTCCTGTGAGCCTGAGGGACGAAGACCTTCTTAATTAGGAAGCCACGCAGCACAGCCTCTCCGGCCTTCATAACAGGAGCGGGATCTTGGGACAATCACGCAGGCAATTAAGATATTGTCTGATGACTGGGGTCACTCGGGGTGGTGTGGCCAGGGGCACTGGCGAGCTGCCCACAGGCGGCTGCGTCCTCCAGCTGGGCCCACAGACCCTGACCTGGGGCGGGGATGGGCTGGGCACCGGGAAGCCGCAGTCTGCGGTCTGGTGTCTGGTTCCCAGGGGCCGCAGGCTGGACTGTGCAGCTACTGCACCGGGCTCAGCACCGCAGCCCCCAGCACATGGCATCACAGCCTCCAATGACACAGCCAATGTGGAGTTGTAAACACCCTCACCCGGGGTTCTCCTCACCCTATAGCACTGGCTCTGCTCCTCAAATAACTGCCCTCCTGTGCGACCATGAAATTCACCTGCAGAAGGGTCAACAGGTGGCCAGAAGACGCAGGGAACCAGGTGCTGCCAGGCAGAAGGCAGGAGGGTGTCACCCCCCACAGGAGAGGGGACTCGGGACCTGTTCGCAGTGCTGGCCCCAGGGCCGGGTGTGCTGACACACCGACCCCACTGCACTGCCTTTTGCCAAGCCCTTCCCACGGGCTGGGCCCAGGCCAGGAGCTGTGCTCTCACTGCTAGCCTTTGCCCTGCGTGCACTCTGTGCCAGCATCTTTCCCGCCGTCTGTCTGAGGCCACACGGCGACCGGAACACAGTGGGGTCCCGGAAGCATCTGCTGAGTGAATGAACAAGCAAACCAACGAAGATCAAAGCAAGAAAGTCTGAATTCCAAACCGACGTGACTCTGTGTTAAAGATCAGAACCGACTCAATGGACATGAGTTTGAGCAAACTCCGGGAGATGGTGAAGGACAGGGAAGCCTGGCGTGCTGCAGTCCATGGAGTCGCAGAGAGTCGGACACGACTGAGCAACTGAACAACGACGATTGAGAACTGAGGATTCTGCTCAGGGGACACATTCAGGCATCCTCCACGTTGAGCAATTCCAGAAGGTTCAGACCACCGAGGGGCTCGATAGGGGCCTGCACGGGTGACAGGAGGTACAAGTGGGGTGTCCAGTACACCTGGGGATGGACAATGCCCCTGATGAAGCATCTCCTCTCCTGCGGGCAGGGCTGGCATGCTATTCTCTGATTCTGTATGCACCTACCAGTGAGTGGGGAGGCCCTTCTACACCCTTCCTACCCCTGGGGGGTTGCAGGGTCTTTTCGTCCTTGTATTTCTGAGCACCCAGGAAGGGGCCACCTTGGCCAAGGGGTTCAAGGTCTGCTCCACGTTGACTTCACGTCAAAATCATGTCTCATCGCTGTCACTGTGGTCTGGGTGGGTGCGGATAACCCACCCCAACACCTAGTGAGGAGGTGGGTCAGCACTGTGTGAACTCAGTGCTTAGCTCCTGCTGTGGGCCCAAAGCACACCCCAGGCTGGTGTGCTGGAGACCAGCCTGTCCTGGAGACCTGTCCTGGAGACAAGGAACAGCTTCACGGGCACCCAGGCCTTGGGAGCCGGTCCTCAGGAAACCTGTATGGTGACTGGCCCTGGATGGGGCCCTGAGGTTTGGCGGTGATGGAAGGAGGAAGCACCTCCAGCTGAGAAAGTGCAGAGCTCACATTTCACTGCTTCTTGGTGGAGCCCTGCCAGCTATGAGCCAGCCCCTCCAAGAGAGGGAAGGCTGGTGGCCTCCTCAATTGCCTCCCTGCCTCCTATTTTCATTCCGATTTGTCACTTCAGTGCTGGTGACGGAGGCTCCCGGGTCCAGGCCCTGTCTTCCACCTGTCAGCAGTTCCTGGTGGACCAGGAGATGACAGTCTACAAGCAGCGGCCAAAAGCCCCGCACCACAGGTTGCTCTGAGGTTTGGGTTCTCTGGGAGCCAAGCAAAGTGGCTTTGAAAAGACCCTGCTCTGTGACCCCAATGTGGCATGGCCATGCTGCTCAGCTCACTGGGGAAAACAAATGACCCACGAAGCAGTTGTGAATGCTCATGTCCAAAACTGGCATCATGTGGCTGCCCTGGCACATGGTCCAGGTGGCTCCCTCGGTGAGGGGAGACCTCCCGCAATGCGGGTCTCCCAGGACCTCAGGGTCTGCAGCACCCAGGACTGAACCAGAGAACGGAAACCAGCCTTGCCCCCGCTTTAACACAGGGTCCACTAGTTCTCACGTTTGGGGGGACTAAAGTCCTCCCACTCCCAGGTTGAAAAGTCACCCCTGGCAGGTGCTAGGACCAGTGTGGAAGTGGGTCCCAGGGAGCCACCCCTCTAACTCTGCCCTTCACCCCGACCCTCGAAATCAGAGGGCATGGCTGCAGGGAGGCCTTCAGAGGGAGCTGGCTGGCTCCACGGGCCACACTCGCCTTTAACAATCAGCCTGGAAGTGCCGGCATCTGCTGGCGTGGTGCAGCGGGCCCTCCCAGCATAAAATATTCATCAAGAAAAACTCCCACAGCCACGCTGCCTTCCGTGTCAGCCAGGCCCTGGGGACGGGAGCTAAAAATAGACTGGAGGAGAAGTGCTGACAATGGGGGTGGGGAGGGCTGAGCCCCCACGCGCCACACGTGGGCTCAGAGACAGACAACGCAGTGTTGGGGGTTCCCCAGTGAGCGCTGCAGAGGCCAGGCTGGAGGCTAGGGACTCTGTCCACCCTCCCCCACCAGAGGCTATTTTTATCCACATCAGTGGCCCCAGGACACCTCAGTGAAGAATCAAAGACCATCTTTAATTAGCAAGGATAGCCTGGGTCTACATGCAGCCGCTGACAAGAAGCGGCTATCACCAGCACTGGCCCTGAAAACCTGGGAATTCAGTCCCCGTCCCATCCCCTTCATCAAGCAGCTGACTTCCTCTCGCCTGCCCACCCCCATCCCAGGTTCCTGGGTTTTTGGAAAGGGCGCAGGCAGCCCCCCAGGTACAGAGATGGGCCCAGCCCCAGAAGGCCAGGGGCTCCTCCACAAAGGGCTCCATGACCACAAGCAGCTCTCCATGGAGACTGGACCCTGGGGGAGGCACTCTTCCCAGACTGCTGCTGGCACTGGTCTTCCCAGCAGGCTGAATTCTGGGGTACAGGCAGGGCAGAAGGGGCGCCGTAGTGCCTTCAATTGAGCTGAAAGCAGCCCCTGGGCGGGCACGCCACAGAACCACCAACAGCCGGGCTGCAGACCTTGCCACGATACCCTGTCCACCTGCATCTACAACAGAAGGAGCTTTTCAAAATGAGGATGGTGGATATCCTCAGATGTCCTTGGTCTCAGGGCCATCTGGGGGGCCCTGCAGGCCCCACTCCTTCAGCCAACAGCAGAGGAAAGGGCCGGAAGGGAGGTCCTGGGCCAGGCCTGCCCTCCAGCAACTGGGGGGGGCGGCCAACAGGTGGTCGCTGCCCCTCCTCTCCTGTGACCAGCCCATCCCCAGCCCTCTCAGTTCCTGGTTCCTTTTGAGCTCCCCCTTCCACCAACTCCAGGTTCTTTCCAGGCAACAGAAGTCACTGGGTGATGGGGGGAGGAATAATAAGGCTTTATCCAGAGAGGGGAGGGAAGATCATTGAAGGAGGAATTATCTGGGAAACTATGGCAAGAGCTGACATCATGATGACTGGAGGGAAGTGTCCTGGCAGAGGAACAGCCAGTGCAAAGGCCCTGAGGCAGGACTGGGTTGGGGATTTGAGGAACAATGGCAGCCGACTTGGCCGGACTTGTCCGTGCCCAGGGCACCAAAGAGCCGCTGAACCGTCGAGGTGGGAGAGGCAGCGAATGTGATTCTGTTCTAACATTTGCTCGGACACAGTGCAGTCAGGGAGGTGGTAGCAGGAACAGGGCAGGTATGCGGCTTGGAGCTGAGGGGGGGGAGAGAGAAGCCAGGCTGAACACACCAGGAAGAGCAGGGTTTTGGGGGGAGATGGCTGGGAATGTTATGTTTGAGATACCTGCTGAGACCCTGTGGAGGAAACAGAGGCGGCCTGGGGCCTAGGCCCACCCCCAACCGAGGGCAGGGTGCAGGTGGGCTCTCTCAGAGCCCAGGTGACGTGGCCATGGGGTGGCTGTCTGGACACTGCAGAGTCCCTCACAGTTGAGTCGTGCCAAAGCCAGGGAGAGGCCAGTGAGATTAAAGACAGAGAGCGTCCTTGGATGGGGCCGCCCTGCTGGAGCCTGGAGGCGAGGGAGGCGGGAGGACGGAGGTCAAGGCCTCGCTTGTGCGTGGTGCAAATTCAGTAAACAGGATGGAGATGCTGGGGGCGGCCAGGCTGACAGGTGTCCCCAAGGGGCCCTGCGGCAACATGGACAGAGACGGGACAAGGGTCTACAGAGAACAAGGGTGAGCCTGCACTTGGGGTCGAGAGGGTCAAGGCTGGAGGTCAGGCCTGTGGGCAGAGGTAGGGGACACAGATTATCAACCAAGGGGCCAGGCGGGGTGGCAGCCATCCTGCTGTACCATCAGGGTGGCGTGCACGTGAGGTGAGCACCCCATCCTTGGGCTCAGGAAAGCCCATCAAGAATGCTGGAGGGTAGTGGGGGGGAGGCAAGGCTTTCCCAGGGAACCCACCATGACCAATGCAAGGTGGGGGGTGCTGTGGCTGAGGAGCTGGGAGGGAGAGGCTGAGGCTGATGGACCCCTACCCCTGCCCCTCCACAGGCCTGGTCCCTGGGCAGCAGGGCCAGGGCTATATATGAGGGGAGGTGTCAGTCCAAAGCCCACCTGAGGACGGCACCCTCCCTGGCCACCCCTTCCTTCCTTCAATACGGTGGAGCCCCCATCTTTCGAAGCCAGGTTCACCAGCCCTCCTCTCTGCAGCCTCCCCCACCCCCCACCCTGCTTCATCAGAGCCCCAGGAGGGGCCGTGGGGGATGGGGAGGGACAGGAGAGGGCCCAGTGGGCAGCCAAGGCTCCTCTGGCCACATCAGGGGCCTTCATGAGGCCGGATGGCTCCTCCGCGGGCCTGTGAGGCCCCAGAGAGGAGGAGCGGGGTGGGGGAGTCACATTAGCATCTCCGAGAGAGGGGACTCAGCTGCCACCAAGAAGCACCCCCCCACGCAGGCCAGGCAGCCATCCTCAGCCAGAGAAGAAGCACGCAGGACCTCATGCAGTCCCATGAGGAAGTGAGCCTCAGCGCCATATGTTTACTGTGACAGAGGCCTCGGTACATGCTCTTCTCCAGGAGGTGGGGATCTGCGTGGGGCACAGACGCGGCGGGGGTGGTGGCAGCCCTGGTAGGCGCTTCTGGAAGCAGGGCTCAGACTGGCAGGGGGCCCGAGTCGCTTGCCAGCCACTTCCACAAAAGCGCCAGGCGCTGGAGACCCCAATATACCCCCACCCCTGCCCAGGCTTCTGTGCTCAGCACAGCCCAGCCCAACCTCAGCTGGGGATTCTGGCTTCCTCCCGGCCCCCTAGTGGCAGACCCAGGGCCTGACTCAAGACCAACCAGGAGCAGCCTGAACAGAGAGGACTTGTCCACACCCAGGCTACCACGGCCAGCTGCGTGAACGTCCACAAGTGAGTCAGCCTTGCTGGGCTGAGGGGTTCCTCACCAGTGCAACAGGGTCACGCGCAGGGGAGCCTGGCCCCCAGGGCCGGGCTGAGCGTGGCTGAGAGAAGCAGCAGAGGACTCAGAGCTCCAGGCAGGGCACTTACCCGGCAGGCATCACTAAGGAATGTGTGAGAGTAGAAAGCTCTCATTGGCCTCAGGGGACATCCAGACGCGCCATTCATTCCTTCATTTGCTCATTCCTTCCTTCCTCATTCATTCAATACACAATCACTAAGTGCTCCCAGCCAGGCTTCCTCACCACTCACCCCCCACCCCCAATCCTGGCCGCCTCTGCTCCCTAACTCCTGGGCTCTTCCATGGCTAGCTCATGCCAAGTTGCTAGCTTTTGAGCTCCTGGGACCTCCCAACACGGCCCTTACCCACTGGCTTTTCTGAGGGCTCCTGCTCACCCCCTGGGCACCACTTCACAGCCCTCAGGTGGAAGCTGCCAGCCCAGCACACACCCTGCTCCTCTGAGCACCCACACTGCCTGTCTCTCACTTCAGGCCTTGCACACAGCAGGATTCACGCACTTTCCAGAGAGCACCCCCCAAGTACTGAGACTTGCAGGCCCAGTGACCCCTGGGGAACACACATGTTCTAGTCTTCGTGAGGCTCAGACAAGTGGGGGCGGGACAATTGGCAAGTGACCAGCATCACTAAATCAGGGGGCTGGTGCTTTGGAGCAGGGCAAGGCAGGGACAAGGCCAGACCACGATGGGGATGCTGGATGGGGGTCAGTGAGGCTCCTCCAAGGAGGCAACACTGGGCTCACCCTGGGGGGTGAGGACTGACCCCTGAAGGTGGCCTGGAACCTCTGTGGGGGCAGCAGGGCTCCAGGGGGGGCAGCAGCAGGCGGGGGTGGAGTGGGTGGCAGGGGCAGCGTGCACCGACCCTCAAGGCATGAACCTTAGGAGCATGGGTTTTATTCTAAATGAACCAGAATCCTGAAGTTTCAGCAGGGACGTGACGAGATCTGCACAGCTGAGGACAAATCACCCCTGTGCTGGAGAACAGACTGTGCGTGTATGCGTGTGTGTATACGTGTGTGAGCGTGTAAAGGAGGGAAGGACCAGGAGGAGGTGCTGTCAGTGATCCCAGACAGGAGCAGGGTGGTGCCCCAGGACCAGGCAGGGCTGGGCATGAGGGAGGGGGAGCCTCAGAAGACTCCTGTGATTGTGGCCTTAAGCACTGGGGGCCTGCAGGTGCCAAGAGCTGAGATGGGGGTTGGGGGGGCACTGAGGGGGATGGCAAGAGGGAGGGAAATCCTTACATGCTCAGCGAATCCAACCTTCTCTTTTCCAAATTAAGAAAATGCTCGTGACCCTCACCCCCAGCAGCCCCAACAGCAGCCTCTTGGCTTGTAGAACCCAGGACAGTCCCAAGGGAACCCTGCTGGGGGCTGAGGCCCTCTAGGATCTGTGCCTGGACTAGAGACCCAGGGTCTGCTTGTGGTGGTAGCTGCCCGCCTGCGCCCAGGCTGGGAAAGGCCATGAGGCCCAGCCTCAAGGTGCGGGGTCTGGTTTGGCCCCATCGTGCAGGACTCAGGCCAGGGGCTCCTTGAGAGCTCACCCCGGGACGGTCCTCTCCCCTGACCCCGCTCCAGCAATCAAACACAGCATCAAGACCCCCAGGGCAGCACGCTCATCCCTCGGCAAGGAACTTGTAAGGGGCACCACCTCTCACACTGTCTGCCCAGCCCCTCCCCCGCGCCCCCAGGGATGGGCTCTCACGTGTGTCCTGCACCTCAGCCAAGGTGGCTGGCCCCTCAGGAGTGGAGGGGGGCCCAGCGGCCCAGAACAGACTCTTGTGACTCGGTTTCTCCTGGAAGCCCAGTAAGTGCGTAGCAGGCTGGCTCAGCATGGGGGTCAGTCACTCCCAAGGACACATGGGCCAGAGGGGTCACTCACCACGAGCTGGGGCACAGGCAGAGACTTGCCCTCCGGGCTCAGGGACACGTAGGTGAAGAAGGCACTGGCGGCCCGGTAGCGCTTCACAAAGTTGTTCACCACGGGGTCGGCATCCACCAAGACCTCAATCTCCATGGACTTATTGCTGGTAAAGGTCATGCGCCCGGAGATGGTGATGACACAGCCTGCGGAGCAGAGTGGGTCAGGGCGGCCAGATCAGGGCGGGTAGGGAGGACGCTGCAGACGCCGGTGAGACAGCGCAGACCACAGTCCTCACCGTAGGATGTCACAGCGACAGCACATGGGAGCCCCTGAGTGTTCACCTTCTGCTCAGCAAGCGGGCCTCCTTCACTTACGGAAACATTCAGAGCTGAAGGGATCCCGGTGGCCACCCAGGCAAGGGTCTCTACCCTCAGTGTGGCAGCGTCTGGGGAAGGGTGCTGGCCCCTCGCCTGCTCTCAGGTCCCTTGGCAGGTTAAGGCTGAATCTGTGCTGACCACGGTCTGGCCTTACTTGTGCCCCTGGAGCTGCATGGCTGCTCTACGGGCCGCTGAAGAACCTTCCTCCACCCTCCCCAGTCCCTCCCGGCTGGCTGTAACATTCCGGATGCTGGTCTGACAGCAGGGTTGCATGTATGGTCAGGCCAAGCCTTCACGCTGACCACAGTCCTAAGTCCCCTGGAGCCACCGTCTGCACTCCAGCCCATGTCTCCTTCCTACCTTCTGTCTAGGTGGGGCTGCGTCTATCTTGTCATGCTTTCCTCCCCGCCAGTCTTGCCCATAGGACCAGCACTCTCCCCTGAGCCAAAGATCTGCCCTCCAAAGACACCAGCGCAGCCCTCTCTGTGGTCAGAGTCCCTGTGTGCCCCCACCTCCCAACTCCAGCAGTTTCCATCATAGACGGTCACACGTTTTCATGATACTGTCCTGGGGGGTGGGTGGGGGGTCCCCTGCTCTCGCCCCGCCCCCACCCAACCTCTCTGCACTCCCCACACCCTTGGGTCCTGAACACCTACCCTAGAGCGTCTCTCCCGGTCACGGGCTCCCTGCAACCTCTGACCTTGGTCTTCCCTTCCCTTGGCTTAATCTTACGGAGCCCAGTTTTTGGCCTATAAACAGACTCCAGCTGCCCCTCGGGGTAACTACGGGCTGGCATGAAACAAGCCAGGTGCTGAGGCTTCTGCCTGGTGGTGGCAGGCAGGTAGTGCACTTATTACCACCACTGATGGTGCTTTGCACCCCAGGGCAGCACTGATGCTTAGGGCTTTCCTCTGACACGTGCCCAGGACCACCACCCCAAGGGAGCCTGCTTCTGGGCCAGGCTCAAGGAAATTCCTGTCTAGGTCAGACCAGCTCTGGCTGCAGTGACCTTCTAACACCCGAGAACCCCAACGTCCCAGCTCCACAAAGACAGCCCCACAAGACATGTTTAGAGACTAGGAGGACAGATAAGTTGGGGCAGCGGGTGATGGTTAGGGGTCAGCATGTGGGCAATCAGAAGCGGGAGCAGTTATTCGTGTTATAAAGTACAGATGCTCTGTGCCACACTCACCCCATATTCACAGGGAGTGCTCCGTGTCACACATGGCCACTTCTGGGGGAAAGGAAGGCCAAAGAGTCAGCAACGGGCAACAGCCCTGGGAACAGCCCCAACATGGCCCCCATGGGCCGTCTCTAGGGGAGTAGGAAGGGGAGGTGGGCGTCCCTGAGGATTTCCGGGCATCCCTACCCATCCCCGTCAGCCTACCCCAGTGCCGGCCAGCACCCTCTCACCCATGACCAGACAAAGGGCTTGTGGGGGCCACGTGCTGAGATGTAGGGTCAAGCCCCTTCCTCAAGAGGAAACTCATCAGAGCTCCCAGCCAAGGGGCAGGGACGCAGGGGCAATGAATGCAGGGCCTTTCAACAACCATTTGTTTAAAGAACAAATGAGAACACACCCATGCCTTATCTCCTGTGTAAGCCCTCCACCAACCACATGGCTGATCATTTTGTGTAGAAATGTGAAGAAATTTCTCATCAAAACTGACTTCAGAAAACAAAGCCGGCTGATGACGTACGTGAGACCCGAGGGGACATGGTCCTGAGAGCCACTCACGGCAGGAGACACAATGACGGCCTCCTACAAGTCGGGAAAGCTTCAGCACAGCCCCAACACCAGCCTCCACCCCTCAGAGACGGCAACACTCCTACCTCACGAGCCTCAGGCTGCCCCACACGGAGGTGCTTAAAAACGGGAAGCCAGACTCGGTAATTGAGGGGCAGGGACTGGATTTGAAACAGACAAGGAGAGACCCCAGTGCAGCCAAGGGCCACCATTCCCTGACCCTTGGCTGGGAAAGTACACCCCAGACAACCCTGCGGTCTGCGGTCAGTCACAGGGGATGGGGTCAGTCACACCCCAGGGCACCTCTGGCCACATCCATGGCTTGTCAGCTCCCAGGAGCCAGGAAGGCTCCCCCCAGGACTTGAGAGCATGGAGTGGTCAGTCCACAAAGGTGGGGGTCAAAGCAATGCGCCCAGCTTTGTGGAAACAGACACGCCCACTCCACAGACCACCCCCCACGCTGCCACCCCCCATCCACCCTCTGCACGGGCATCTCTTTCTGGAACAGAGCTCTTCTCCTTCCAGGTTTCCAGCTCCAGGCACCTGCAGGTCTGCTAGGCTCCCTCACAGCCTGGAGGCTCCATGAGAGTGGGCGCCCCTTATCCCTGAACCAACATGTGGCCCTGTGTGGACAGTGGCCATGGCAGACTCCAGCTGGATGGGCCCCTCCTGCAGATGCTTCACCTCAGCTACCACGGTGGCCGCTCTGCCCAAGCAGCCCGGCAAGGCCATGCTCCCTCCCTCCTCCCTGGGACCAGGGGCAGGGCTGCTACCTCCGGGGGGTGGCTGGGCCAGTCTCAACCTCAGCCTGGGACAGTGGGGACCTGTCTGGGTAGGGCACAACCCCAGTCTGAGTCCAGCTGGGCTCCTGTTTGCTTTGTCTCAGAAACTGCAAGGGCAGGTGTGACCTGCCACATGCTCAAGGGTGCCCCATGGTGGGCAGCGAGACACATGTGGCCCTGGCAGAGTGGTCCGAAGGGCGGGGACTGTCCCACCAGATCACACACCCAAACCCACCTGGACGACAACACGTTTAAGGTTGGTGAAACACGCTCAAAGGGAAAAACAGCATCTCCCGCGGGCGCTAGATACCACGTGCCACTTTGCATGGGGTGGGATCCCCGGAAGTGAGGCCAGGAGGGACCACCCAGTTCTCCTCCGAGTCACAGAAGCAGGGACAGATTAGCCCTGATACAGCCAGACCATCCCCACAAGGGGCAGGCTTTCCAGGTCCGGAGCCACCCAAGAGGCCCGCCAATTCCCCAGGCTACAATGCTCTGGGGAGGAGCCCTGGGGCCCACAGGAGCTGGGAGTCCCCAGCCCTAGGTTTGAACTTGGGCAGGGGGCAAGCTTAGAGCCTGCTGTGCCTCGATTTCCTTGTCTGCAAATGGCTGTCTCTCTGGTAGGTCACTCCTGCATAGTACGCGCGAGTAGACAGAAGCTCAGGACTGACTGTCACGTCTTGGGGTCTGAGTGTCCTTCTCACACAGCCCTTAGGGTGGGGGAGGTGTCTGGAACCCCAGGGGAGAGAGTGCCCACGGAACGCCCTGTGGTGTCTCGAGGGCATGAGAAGAGTCCTTCCAACAAGGTAATAATAATAAGTGACATTTAAAACAAATCGCTTCCTTCCTCTCTTTCTGCAGCAGGCACATTTGCATCAGGCAAGAAGCTGCTTCTGATGCTGTCACAATGAATCAAATGGGCAAGTGCACCGGGCAGGGAGCTCCAGCTCTTCAGCGGTGAAGACACGGACGAACCCCTGTCCTTCCATCTGGGTCCCAGGACACGGGCAGTTGTCCTGGATCTGAGGCTGAGGAGTGACTCCATTCAAGGCTGGACCCACGGGGGCATCCCTGGCATAGGAGCCTGTCTGAGAGATGGGGACTCAGCTGTGCTCTCAGGGACCCTAGTTCCAGTGCAAACACTCCGTGATGAGCCAGGAAGCTCACTGCCTCCACCCATCATCGCTAATCTCCAAACCTCAGAGAGGCCCATGCCCACTGTTGGGAGGCTGGCCACAGAGGGGGAGCACTTCCTATCCTACAAGGGTTGAGACACCCCTTGCTCTCCTGGGGTTTCTGCCAGTGTCCTATCCCCAGGGCTCACAGGGTGAGATTAGGGTGGCGTAAAAGGCAGAGCTCAGAAGTGGGCTAGAGCCTTACTGGCCTCTCTGTGTCAGCTGGAATTTAACACAAAGGGACCTCACAGGTGGGATGAGGTTACAGATCTTGAGGTGAACACTCAGCCTGCATCACCCAGGTGGGCCCAAGGTCATCACAGCGGTCCTTGTGAGAGGACGAGGGAGCCGTGACCACAGACGCAGGGTCAGGGAGATGCTGGGCTGTGGCTATAAGGATGGACGACAGGCCACAAGCCAGAGAGTACAGGCACCTCTAGAAGCCGGGAAAGGAAGGAAGCAGATTCTCTCCTGGAGCCTCTGGGAGGATCGTGGGCCTGTTGAGCAGGGAGTAGCACTTTCATTACTGACATTGAATCACGGCCCCATGTGGCTACTGACCGTTGTGGGGATGGTGCTGGGGGGCTCGTGCGGGTAAACCTGACGTAAGCAGATCATAGAGCTGCTGGAAGCAGAGACTGAACTGTGTGCCTCTAACTGTCTGAATTCAGCAGGAAGAGGGGTCCCTGGGCCGAGACTATGAGGGGACACAGACAGAGCCAGGCCTTCCTTGGGGCCAGACGCCAATGACTGCAGAACCCTCAGTCCTGTTTCAGTCTGGAGTCTCACATACATGTGAGGGGGGAACCATCACTCTGGCAGTCCAGTGTGCTCACGGTGCTGGTGCTGCACTTGATCAGCACTGGCGCCAAGGTTGATGGCCCTGGGCCCTGGCAGAGGATACTGTTCAGGCCCGGAGGGTGGTGGGAGGGCACCAGGCATGAGTTCGAGAGCTCCGACCTTGGAGCTGACTGTCTTCGCCAGGTTCCACCACGGACCTGCCCTTCGGCCAAAGACAGTTTCCTTAATCCCTTGACAAGCAGTTTCCAGATTAGAAAACGGGATAAACAGGGCTCCAGTCTCATCGGGGAGGACAATCGTACCCCTCCAAGTGAGGGGTAATTGTGTAAAGCATTCAGCACCATGCCTGGCACTCGAAAGTGAGCAATGGGCACCGGAGTTAAATAGAAGGGGTGCCTGCAGCGAGCCGAGCCATAGGTCACAGCCGATCCTTTTCTAAATCACGGTGAGGCTGCCTCGAGTGGCCACCCAGGAGGGCCGCCAGCTTCCCCTGCACACGGTGTCTCCTTCAGGGCAGGTTTCAGACAGGGATTTGGAAAAGAAAGCAGAATACTAAAACATCGCTCTTCCCAAGGCTACACTGCCAAGTACTGCAAACATTGAGAAGAGCTCAGCACCTAAGCTCCAAGGAGCTGGGGCAGCAAGTGTGCTTACGACAAGCGTCTTCTAGAGACTTCGCTTCCCACCCTGATAGTCTGGAAGGGATCACTTCTCCACAAGAGAAGTAAAGGTCACCTACCCAAGGCCTCCAAAACCACTAGAACAAAAGCAACTATTTTCCCCTTTTCACTTTTCTTAGCATTTTAGCATCTCAACAACAACAAACAAGAAAGTCAGAAATGGAGCAAGTAAAAGGAAGCTCGGGTCTTTGGGCTTTACCAGCTTGCCCCGACTAACACCGGCAGCCCTGTTATCAGGCGGGTGGTTGAGGTCCCCTGTGCCCTCCCCCAGCACTGACCTCACCTCGGTACCACTTTCTGAGGGGTCTCAGGTATGTGACACTGGACTCCCCCAAGTCCCAACTCGTGGACAAAGTGGTCCTCCTCCATCTCAACGGCCTGGGTCGAGTTTGATTCTCTGCACGACCACTAAGACCCCCGAACCCGCTGACCACAGTGGGAAGGGGGACAAACCCTGAAGGACTTTCAGTGCCTGCTGGTGGAGGGGCTGGGCTGAACCTGGTGGGGTCACCAGGAGGACAGGTCACCAGTGTTAAAGACCATGAATGTGGGCTGGTGGGGGGGTTGATGAGGGTATAAGGGGTGGGCCCTCCATGGTCCAGGCAGTAGTGATGGCATGCTCCAAGAATCTGGTTGGTAACAGCAAACCTGCCACAATCCTATGAGAGAGCACTGTCCCCACTATCAGAAGTGCGGGTGCCACCGAGCCCCTTCTCAGTACACACCCATTGGGGCTGAAATTCAAAGTCGTCCTCTGACCTTCTTTCGGACGATGTTTTCATGCCACAAAGCTACACGCATGGCTTCCTGACAGACACCCCTGCTGCAACTGACCGCTGAGGCCACAGCCAGGCTGGGTTTTGCTGACAGCACACCAACACCCATCCTCTGAGGAAGCAGCCTCCCCAGAGGCTGGACAGAAACAGAGCAGAGCAGTTGCTGCCTGAGATCTGAGAAGCTGGTCAACCCAAAGGCCTGGCCTCCTCTCCATTCCAGCTGTTGTTCTAATGAAATATGCTGAAACAGGGGAGTCAGAGAAAGTCACACCCCCTCTGCTAAGACCCCACCTATGGTCATCAGAATAATGGCCCCCAAAGGCACACCTGGCCTCCATAACGAGGAGGGGACACACTGCTGACTCCTGGAGCCCCCAGGCTGTGATCACTGCTCTGCCGCCCGGGGAACACTCACACGCCCTCTCGCTGCCCTGCATTCCTGCCAGCAGAACTGGACACAGCCATGCAGCTCTCCCCTCCGCGGTGGCATCGGCTCCTGCCCTCTCGGCCAAGACCAAGGACCGGAAGCAGCTCACGGTCCGCACCCCAAGAGCCCCAAGGGCTCACAGCCATCTCAGCAGATTTGCATCAGAAAATCAAAGCGGAACCATGGGGAATGTCAACACCACCCCTTCACCAAGTGTCTCACACTCTTCTGATGCCCGGCACCAGGAACCCTGAGCCCACAGGGTCATCCAGGCACGGCCGGCCTCGCCCTGCACATCCCCAGAAAGCAGCGGACAGTGAGAAAGGATGAGGTGCCGGGGAGCGGCAGTTCCCCCAGGGCCTCTGCTCCTCCATGTCGAATACGACATGTGACAACTGTCTGAAGTGGCCAGGACTGAGACCTCATCGGCAGTGACCGGCCAGGCTCCTCCTCCCCGAGCCACGGCGAGAGGGGAGTGAAGCAGACAGCTTCACACGGGGACATTCCTCGGGAAAAACGACAAATAAGGTGTGACACTGTCGAATGGCCCCGGGGACACTGCACTGAAACGGGCCAGACTCCGTAACTGTGACTTCAGTTTGGCCCACATTCCTTTATACACAAACAAGATGTGATCCGAGAAAAGAGAAACATTCTCTCTGCTCCCTGGGGCTCCCCAGGCCGGGAGGCCCAGCTCCGGGGCCCCAGGCTGCACAGGCTCAAGGCCAAGGCTCTGATACTGCGAGGAGTTATGTGGGGGTGTGGGGTGCAGAGAGCTCAATGTCATGAGGGGCAGCCCACAGCCCAGCCCTCACTCTCACCCCATCCACAGTGGGATGTTCCACCAGAAAAGCACGACTTGTGAAAATGCAGATCCCTTTCACTGTGTTTTGGGTTTTTTTTGGCCACACCCTGAGGAATGTGGGATCTCAGTTCCCCGAGGAGGGAGTGAATCTGTGCCCCTGCAGTGGAAGCACAGTCTTAACCGCTGGACCACCAGGGAAGTCCCCTTTTCTCCGTGTTTTGACATAAGACTAACTTTTTAGAAACAAAGTCTTTTTTGCACCCACATTGCCCTGACATCTCCCAGGTTTCAATGCATCCCCAGCAAAAGTGCTCTCCTCCAGCCAGGGTTCAGGGTGTTCCCTCAAAATGAACCAACTGAGCATCTCCTCGCCCAACGAGCATCTCCTTGACCTCCCCGACCTCCTTGCTGAAAGGTGATTCTGGTCACAAGAGGGATGGAGGGTGAAGAGCCAGGGGTGAGGAGTGGGGGCTCCCTGTTTCTAACAAAGGCAGACTTCACCCTCTGGGGCCTTCCCCTCAGCGGTGAAGCACCGCTGACCTGAAGCATCAGGTCAGCTGATAGGCTGACCTGGAGGAACTGGCCGCCTCTGGAGGACACCGCTTGGCTTCTCAGCTGGCAGTTCTCAGAGGGCACTGGGGATGCACCGAACGAGCATGGTGTCCACTGTGGGTTCTGACATCGTGTTTAACAGGGACGCTGGG
This sequence comes from Ovis aries, assembly GCF_016772045.2. NCBI lineage: Eukaryota > Metazoa > Chordata > Mammalia > Artiodactyla > Bovidae > Ovis > Ovis aries. Next base: position 46,409,482 of record NC_056065.1, on the reverse strand, counting down.
ATCACAGTGATTTATCCAGGGAGCAGTCAGTTCCAGAAAAGGAGGGGCCAGGACTCGTGGCTGGAGAGGACCCTTCCTCTCCCAAACGTTCATAGCACCCCATATACAGCACCAAGGCCCTGGGAGGACCTGCCAAGATGGATAAGACCCACTCATTTGGGGCAAATTCTAAAAGGACTGTGGTCTGCATCTGAGGCAAACACCTACTAGTTGGGAAGGGGTTCTGAAAGCGGGGAGCCACAGACCACCCCTTCCCTACCCTAATGTACCCACCCCAGGTCAGCGTGGGTCAGATGACGTGCTCTCGACCAGGCCGGGAGGGGAGGCGCCTACAGCTCCACTTCAGGCTGCTCTGTCCCCAGCAGGCAGCACTTATTGCCAAGCATCTCTGCAGGTGCGTGCGTGCAGCTGGGCTAGACCCCAGCTGGAGGGGGCCTCGGAGGCCTGGACCACTGGTACTGCTCCCCAAGGCCAGGAGCAAGGAGTCAGCCTCCGCCTTCTCTCTGTCCCTCTCACCGCCTGGACCCCTGATCCCAGAGTGAAGGAAAGGCTGCTCTCCAGGGGCACACAGCCTCATCTCAGAAGACACAACGGACTGAGGGGACAGTCACTGTATGTCTTCAGACGAGCACGGAACCATTTCCGTGTGGAGCTGGGACTGGATCTCTGCTGGGAAAGCCACTAGCTTTGTGCTGGGTGCTGCAGATGGGCTGAGGGCTGGGGGCTTCCTGCTCTGACCCAGCCACTGCTGACGACACAGGAGATCCATCTTCCCTCCCCAAGAGGTTACACGCCACCACTGTGCAGTGGCAGCAACTGTGCACATGGGGTCTTCACAGGGCTGTGTGTCTCAGGCCCCTCAAGAGGGTAAGTTTATGCCACTCTTTAGCAGGAAAGAGTGACAAGGGTTAGTCGCTAAGTCTTGTTCGACTCTGCAATCCCATGGATTAGAGCCCGCCAGGATCCTCTGTCTGTGAAGTTCTTCAGGCAAGAATACTGGCGTGGGTTGCCATGTCCTTCTCCAGGGGAACTTTCCCATACCAGGGATCGAACTGGCATCTTCTGCATTGCAGGCAGATTCTTTACTGTCTGAGCCACCAAGGACGCCCCTTAATGAGATGGTTAGATAGCATCACCAACTCAATGGACATGAATTTGAGCAAACTCCAGGAGACAGTGAATGACAGGGAAGCCTGGAGTGCGGTAGTGCATGGGGTCATAAAGAGTCAGACACAACTTAGAGGCTGAACAACATCATAGCGGGATAAAAGCCTCTGGCTTCTATTTCTCTGGCAAATGGGCAGAGACCGGGGCCCACGGGAGCAAGGGTGAACCGAAAGCAAACTGTGCACAGACCCAAGGAGCCAAGGCCCCTCTCTGTCGGCGGAGTTCTGTTACCTTTTCGGATCTTGTCATGGAAGTTAATGGCATCCACGGAAGCCGTGACTATGTTGGTCTTGCAGTGGCGTGCAGCCACGATCCCAGCCACCTCGTCCATGAGCTTCATGGTGACCCCTGCAGAGGAGGGCAGGCAGCAGGTTAGATATGAGGGAGAGGAGCCCACTGCCCATCCTGGAAACAGGTCATGGGAAATGATGCGCCTGCTTCCACCAGTAGGGCTGAAGCCGACTGAGGCTCAGGCTGAAAACCTGGCTACCTGGGAGCTTTGGAAGATCCTCAGCTGAGGGACTAGGCCACTGACAAAGTGATGACCCTGCTCCTAATCTCTACAGGTGTCCGATCCTGCCAGGAAAGCTTCATCACGCCCTCCTCTGGGGTGGCCGCCATCAAAAAGCCAGATGACAAGAGCTGGAGGGAAGGTGGAAAATCATAACCCTCTACATGGCTGGTGGGGATGGAAATCATGCAGCCGCTTTGGAAACAGCTGGGAGGTTCTCAAAAGGCTGGACACAGAGCTGGCACATGACCCAGCAATTCCACTCTTAGGTGTGCACCCAAGAGAAAGAAAAACAGCCATTCACACAAAAACTTGTAAGTACATCTCATGAGGGCCTTCCTTACTCATAATACACCAGAGCAGAGAAACACAGAAGTGTGTCAACAGCTAAAATGACAAAGAAAACGTGGCATATCTGCACAGTGGAATACTGTTGTTGTTTAGTCGCTAAGTCGGGTCCAACTCTTTTGCGACACCGTGAACAACAGGTTCTTCCTCTGTCCATGGGATTTCACAGGCAAGAATACTGGAGCGGGTTGCCATTTCCTTCTCCAGTGCAGCTTCCCAGACCAGAGATGGAACTCAAGTCTTCTGCATTGTCAGGCGGATTCTTTACCACTGTGCCATGTGGGAAGCCCCACAATGGAATATTACTTAGTGATAAAAAGAAACAAAGTACTGACAACAGGCTACAACATGGATGAAACGTGACATTATTCTGAGTAACAGAAGTCAAATACAAAAGACCACGTATTAGAGGATTCCATTTATATGAAATATCCAGATTATGAAAGTCCATAGAGACAGAAAGCAGATTAAAGGTTGTCTGGGGACAGGGAATTCATGAGAAGTGGGGACTGGCTCCTAGTGTGGGTAGGAGGTCTCTCCTTGGGGTGATGCAAGTGTTCTACGATTGCTTGTGGTGATGGCTGTGTGACGCTGTGAATACACTACAGAAAAATCAATGACCTGTAACGGGTAAGCTGTATGGTACATGAATTACGTCTCAATAAAGCTGTTATGTAAGAAAACAAGGAAGATCACACCAGGCAATCCTAAAGGAGATCAACCCTGAATATTCATTGGAAGGGCTGATGCTGAAGCTGAAGCTCCAACACTTTGTCCACCTGATGTGAAGAGCTGACTTATTGGAAAAGACCCATATGCCAGGAAAGATTGAAGGCAGGAGGAGAAGGGGGTGACAGAGAATGAGATGGTTGGATGGCATCACCGACTCAACGGACATGAGTTTGAGCAAGCTCCGGGAGATGGTGAAGAACAGGGAAGCCTCAAGTGCTGCAGTCCATGGGTCAGAGTCAGACACGACTTAGAGAATGAACAACAACAATATGCTTTTTCCCTGTGACTAAGACAAGACTGTGGAAAAGAGAATTCAAGGTCATGATGAGAGATGGGGGTGACATTAGTGTGTGCAAGGTAGGGGGTCCTGCACCCAGAGCTCCCAGGTTACCTGGTGGTATCACCAGGAGAAGGGAGACTTGGAGGTTGGACAAAAAGAATTTATGTTGGAATTAATGCTTAGAACATAGAAAGTACCTAAAATTAATCCCTTACTTGTTCATCCTGAAAAGCAGAAGCTGTTAAGAGCAGGCTATATGGCACAAGTAACAATCAGCTCCTTCAACCAGCGTTTTGCCCCATTTATCCAAAACATGGGTAGAGGTTCCACAAGAGATTTCACTGTTACTAAAAATACTACAGGATCTAGTGTGTGTGGCCGGGATGGGCCCCAAGCCCAGGGCACATGAGCTGAGTGGGAGGGGGGCAACGTTAGCAGCTGGCTGAGCTCCTGATACCAGAACCTCCACCAGCCCAGACCACGGCATCACGTGACCTGGAAGCTGGCACACAGTGGGGACACGCCTTGTCGTCCCCATGTCCTGACCAATTCCGAACCTGACACGCAGAACTCAGAGAGGACTGCCAACTGAGTGATCAAGGACCAAAGGAACTCTGATTGACCCACGGAGGCAGCTCTGACAGTGAGTCCCCGGGCCCACACCTGTGTAACAACCACAGTCAGCCCAGGTGAGGCCAGGGACAGTGTACTCATCCACAGAAAGCCAGGTGAGCTGCTCAGGGGCGTGTTTGATAATAAACTCCACACTCGAAACTAGTGTACTGTCTCCCAAGCCCCCTGCCCATCCCAGCAGCCGGCACACAAACCTGAGCTGGGAGACCTGGGAGAGAACTGGGACTGCCCGCAGCCCTGACAAGAAACAATGGTGTTCACAGCACCAACCCCTGGACTGAGCCCACGGCCTCCTGCCGCCCACATCAGGAGCAGGCATGACCTCACCATGCACGTCTACTGTCAGATGATGTCCCAATTTGGGGTTTATCCCGGGTCCTGGGACAATGACACACAGGCAGCTGGTGACCAGGAAGAGGAGGAACCCCAGCCCCGAGGGACGGGAGGTCTGCTCCACATGGCCCCCACTTGGACCATCCCCATCCACCTCCGTTACCTCTGCCTCCCGGGACCACGGTGGGGTCATCGAGAAGTGACAGCAGGTAAATTTTAGCATTCAGGACACAGAGAAACTTTTGGGGAAGAACTTGGACGTGTGCAGAGCTCAGTGTATGGTCTTACACAGGCAGGACTCCCAGCCCCTGCAGTGTGTGTGTGGGAAGTGCAAGGTCAGAGCTGGAAGCAGAAACCTGTGCCCATGGCTCCCACAGCCCCGAGATCTGTTCTCATAAATGCGATGGAGAAGCGTGAAGCATAACTGGGCCCTCTGGGGTCCTGTGTGCAAAGTGGACTCTGGGGGCTACTCAGAGAGAAAGGCATCGATCTCATAAAACGGAGATTACAGGTACCTCGGGGATATTGCAAGCTCGGTTCCAGACCCTTGCAACAAAGGGAATTTAGAAACAGCTGGGTCAAACAAACTTTTTGGTTCCCCAGTGCATATAAAAGCTATGTTTCTACTGCACTGTGGTCAATATTGAGTGTGCAATAGAATTATGTCTAAAAAAGCAATGTACACATCTTAATTGAGAAGAATCTACTGCTAAAAGATCAGTCGGGTCCTTCATCATCTCTTTGTGACAACAATGTCAGAGATCACTGATCATGGATCCCCGTTACAAACATGATAATGACCAAGTCTGAAACACTGGGAGAATTACCAAAATGCGACACAGAGACATGCAGGGAGCAGATGCTGTTGCAAAAATGGCACCAACGGACTTGCTCCATGCAGAGCTGCCACGAGCCTTCAATTTGTTTAAAAAAAAACTTCGAAGTGCAATCAAGTGAAACTCAGTAAAAGGAGGTCTGCCTATTTAATAATAAACACTGAGTACGAGCTGTCTTCCTTCTGGGTAAGCCCTGGGCCAGTCGCTGCGTGGGTCTGGTCTGAGATATTCTTGTTCTCCCTGCTAAGAGAAAACGCCCTTGCAGAAATAAGGTGATAAAACCCACATGATCTCACTCCTTTATAAAATTTGCAAAGAAGGATTGTCACCACAAAATGCCCTTATCGATGACTGCAGACAAGACATATTACAATCACTGTGTCCACTGAGAAAAGTAAGGTTTGTTTAAAAACAAAAACAGGGACTTCCCTGGTGGTCCAGGGGTAAGACTCCGAGCTCCCAAGGCAGGGGACCCAGGTTCGATCCCTGGGCAGGGAGCCACATGCTGCAGCTATGATGTAACACAGACAAATTAATCAGAAACCCAGTAGCCGGGTTTGTGACTGTCTTTCCTCCCACCGCTGTCCTGTCAGGGGAAGCCACCATCTCCCCTCTACTTTTTTTTTAATACTTCAATTAAAAATATCAAGCATCTGAGTTTTCTCAAAACTGCCTCTTTCTAAGTTCCTGCTGAAAAACTTCACCAACCGCTTCCCAGTTAGGTATAACAGGTGCCGCTGACGATGGGAGGAGGACTTGGCAAGTTACAGTCTGTTGTGAGCTGTCCTGATTGCCCGAGATGTGTCATTTAAAAGATGAAAACAAAACTATAGGATCGGCTGGCCTTCAGTTCTGCGTTCATTTCGGGAATTATGGGACGGGAAAAAAAGAAGACCTGCTTGGCCACTATCATACAAATAAACATCAGGTACCAGAGATATTTCTGAATCTAATACTAACTGCTTACAGGTTGTTTTTTCCTTTTCCTTTTTTAAAAAAAGTATTGACAACACGTTGACTAGCTTAAAAATAGAGGCTTAATTTTCTCTTCCTGGACCCACTGGGCTGACTGGGTCGTGGCTGCTGCAAACCCAAAGCAGCCATTAGCGGCTCTCAGCTCAGTGCCACTGCCTCTGCCCGCACTGTGGGTGGCAATTTGCAATGCCCCCATTTCTATATTTAATCCTGGCTGACAGAGTGTGGGTGCCGGCCTCCTATATTAAGAAAACGATAGTAAGTTCATCTTATTTTAACTAGCCCACCCTTTGGAAATTATAAGGGGAGTTATTTTAAGAGCCAGATGAGCGACAGCCTCCTGAGACTGTCTGGCTTCTCCCTGCCAGGTTTCTTTACTTTCTATTTATTTTTAAAATTAATCAATTTATTTTTTTGGCCACACTGCAACGTTTGCACGATCTTAGTTCCTCAGCCAGGGATTGAAGCGGTACCCCTCACAGTGGAAACCCAGAATCCTAACCACTGGACAACCAGGGAAGTCCTCCCCACCCTCCCCTGCCCCACCCTCCCCACTGCCAATTTCAAATACACCTGCAGGTCTCTGACACCAAGGACAAAGGAGTATTAACGAAGGCAGCTAATAAAGATTATATTTGGGGGTTAATGCACAGTGTAGTGAAGACGACTCATTTCTAATAACAAAGGGGGCATCCGCCTCCCACTTACCCCGAGCATTGCAGACCCGGGGCCAGGGAGAAGGGCTGCCTGGTCATGAGGCCAGGTCTCACTGGTCACATTCTGTGTCAGGGAGCTGGAGAAGGTCACTCAAGTGCTCACTGCTGCTTGAGAATCAATGCCTTCCCTGTTCTAATCAGGCAACAGGAGAAGGAGGGCAGGCAGATTCCTGTTCCAAACTCCATGGAGAGCAGGGAACGGGGGCAGTGGTTATACACAAGCCCCCCTCCCCAAGGGAGGTGGCCACCTTGCCGAAGTTCACACAAGATCCAGAATCATTCCCATGGCTGCCAGCTTCCTCTTGCGTATCTGGGCTGTGGTCTCAAGATGAGGACCAACAGTGGAGAATTCACATTCCTGATGTGGAACAGGAAGGACATTGACAGGGGTGTGCCACCAATGATCACAGCCAGTGAGAAAGCAAAAGCTGGTAACAGGTGACCAAAACCAAAAGTCCACTCGCAAAGAAGGACACACTCAAGCCATACGGCTGACCAAGTTTCTCAAGCTAGATGCTCTGCATTTTGGTAAGAGGGGGGACTGGAGCCATCCCGTGTCCAAGGCATGGGAGCAGCCTGCAGGCAGGTGTGGGCAGGAGGAAAGCTGTCATGGGTGGGCGTCGCTGCATCCTCTGACCAGCGAGCAGGAGCCTCCTGGCCAGCCTAGGAGAAGCTGGTTCACAGCAGCTGGGGCATCAGGGTTGTGACCAGACCCCAGTTCCCACCCTGTCATCTGATGAACAGGGAGCCTTAGCAGTAGAGGATGGTGTTTTCAGAAACAGAGATTCTTAGAAAGTGAGAACCAGAAGGCAGGAGGCTGTCACCAAGGCAATCGTCAGCCGCATGACAGAGTATCAGGGGCCCAAAGCGGCTTTCGCCCCCTCAGCTCTTGACCCTAGGAGACCAGAAGTTCCTCAAAAGGAGGAAACATGCCTTCTTTCCTCCTTGCTTCCTCCCCGGCCATGGATCTGATGCCCTGTCCATCACGAGGGAGGAGCTCCGATGAAACGAGGTCATGGAACTGAGAGGAGCATCCAGGCTGCATCCTGTACTCTTCAGTGAAATCTAGTCTCCACTCCACCTCGCACAGGACGCCTTTTCACAGCCACCTAGCAACACTCAGTGGATGCTGCCTACGCAGGAGCCTCCCCCACGGACCCCATACCTCGTCTCCCAGGCTTCCTTCACCTGGGCCCCTCTCTGCGGTGCACCCCACCTCCCCAGGGCTGGCGAGGCGGGTCTACATGGCAGGAAAGTGGGCTCGGCAAGCAGGCAGGTTGTGGTATGGGCTCTTACACAGGGTGGACAGGAAAGGCCTATTCTCTTATTCCAGAGACCTGAAGACAAAGACAGGCCTCCAGACAGCTGTCAATGGGGCCTGAGTAGGCCCAGCTCAATGTGCCTTCCACTTCAAGTAGACCGGTCAGGGAACTCGAACCAGATGTGAGGCCATTTCCAAGGGAACATACAGACCCAGAGCTGACAGCAGAAGCGGCGAGAACTCAGACTCTGATGTTTGAAGCTGGAGCCCAAAGGACTGGCTGACGGGCAAGACAGAGAGCTTTTGAGACAGGCTGAGTCACAGAGGCCACAGGAATCTTGGCTTCACAACCAGAAGGATGGTCTGGCTGCCACCTGGGTAAGGAGGAACCCAGGACTTGTGTCTGACACTCCATGCCAACCGTCCCAGCCTCAAGTGGCAGCTGGAGTCAGGGGAGGGCTAGGGGCTATACGGCTGGAGCCACCGGCCTAAGCTGGGATGGGGCCTGGGTCTCCGAAGCCAGCAGGAAAGGAAGACAGGCAGGAAGGTGGGACAGCACAGGGACTACAGGTGTGGCGGTGGCAGAGGAAGCAGGGGAGGGCGACCCTGGACCTTGAGCAGGGGAAGCTGGATGAACCATGAGGGACATACCAGCCCACCAGCTTTGGCAGGAGGCTCCAGGGACCGGGCCAGAGGGATGGAGAGTAGACGCTCCAAGGTGCGGAGCAGGAAATGCCAGCGCCTGCTGGGTCAGGTAGATGGGGGGAGGGTTCCCTGCAGGAGCCAGCCACAACAGGGGCAATGAAGCACAGGGCGGAGCCTGTCTTTCGAGTGGGCCCAACCCACGTGCTGGAGTTAACCGCCCGTGATTCTAACAGAGAAAAGCTGCTGATCACTCAGGACACAGCCACCTGGTGCTGTCAACTCAAACCATCTTTCCAAAAGATGTCTTCTATTCACTCAGGATGTTCACTGAGTTCCTTCTCCAAAAGCACTGTGGGAGAGAGGCCAGGCAAGGTAGGAAGATAGGATGCCAGGAGGCAAGTGCCTGAGAAAACCACACTCAGCATGGGAGGCAGGAAGCGGGGAAGGTTTGGGGGAGGAAGGACACAGGTATGTGTATGGCTGGGCTGCTCTGCTGTTCACCTGAGACTGTCACAGTATTGTTAATTAGCTATATCCAATATAAACTGCATTAAAAAGAGAGGAGGCATGGAGGTCACGGCGGCTGAAGCAGCAAGGCTGTGTCCGCATGCCGGGGAGGAGTTCAGGACGCTCCAGGAAGACATGGGTGTGGGGCTGGGCGGGTGAATGGGGGTAGGTGGGAAGGCCAGGCTGGACATCAAGGCAGGAGAACAACAGGCACGTCAAGTGGAAGGGAGTCAGAGGTGAGAGCATGGAGCCGAGAGCCACAGGGCAGCAGGGCCCAGGCTGAGGGCCCCCACCTCCAGGGTCTTCCCTCTCTGATCTGCCCCCATGGCCCAACAGGTCTTAGAAAAGCCCAGCGGTCTCAGCTTCCTTTCACGTTGGGCCAGTTGTGGTGGCAACGCTCCTCTTGGGCTGGGAGAGCCATGTGGAAAACAGTCAACAAAGGGGCCAGGCAAGATAAGTCCCCAGGAGAGAAATCACAGCAAAGGACATTCAGGAACCAACACGGGAGAAGGAGCGAGACCTTTAAGAAGATGAATCAGAGACAAAGGCACAAAACCACCCCTGCTTTTCATCCAATGTGAAAAAGTCATGTGTTATGATGGAGTTAAATCTGCAAAGCAAAACAAGGAAAAGCAGCTTTTCTATTTCAGGCAAGCTTTTCTATAATAATTATTATTATTCATTTTGTATGCTGCTACCTTCCTGAATTTTTAATTATTTGAGTTATTTTTATCACCGAATCTCCTGGGCTCTCCAGGTATGTTACTGTGCCATCGCAAAACTAGAGAGAATTGCTTCTTTTCTACCAGTTCTTGTGACTTTGCTTTCTTTCCTGTTTTACTGTGGTGCCTAAAATCTCTGAAACAATGTTAACCTGCCTGACTCCTGACCACAGGGGAAGATCCTCCAGGCTCCCCTCTGAATAAGATCCCCCATTAAGTCTTGGGGAAGTAAAATCAATTCCTACCCCAAGTGTTCTTATCAAGGATGGGGGTTTGGGTGAGTTTATAAAAAGGTCTTGAGTGTTACAAGAACCTAAACACCCCACAGACAGCTGCCAGGTCACCCCTTTCAGCCAACCACAGGGAAGGGAGAGCAGAGGGGGAACAGCCTCTCCTGGACCGAGATCCCAAAACTTCCAAGGGGAGGACTCAGAAGGAAGAAGCCCAAAGCCTGGCTGCCGCTGCTGCACAGAGGCCCTGAAAGTCAGCACCAGGAGAAGCAGTCAGGCTGCTTTCCCTCGCAGCAAATAAGTGTCCTCCGCACCCTCCAGTTCACTCCCCACATCTTTTCTATTCCCTCAATTGGTTATCAGAGGCCCCGTCCCTACAGCCCCTGGCCGACGGGAGTCCTGGACCCCATCAGTGACCTCCAGCCCTCCCCACTACATCTCATACCAGCTCGCCGCTGCCCAGGGCTATACTGTGTGTTTCCTAAGTGGCAGGGCAGGAGCCAGTCCTCAAGACGAAGACTACTCAATGTGTGCAAACCAAAGAAAATAGGGCAGGAGAGAAGTTTCTCTAAGACACATGTGCAGCATGGAATTACTGAAAAAGTGAAATTAGCAGCCATCTCACTTCGCTGTTTTCTCCTGTGATTGGCATCCACAGAATTACATATAGTTTATGGAAGACTTTCATTTAAATGACTTAGACTCCATCCTTGGTGAAGGCATTCTCTCCATAGAAAATACAGTAAGACCACTGTGCTCAGTGTTTTCTGGATGATGATTATTTTGTTCCTTCACTCCTGGTGAGTTATGAGGCATCAGAAGAGAAGACTAGGTTTGGTAAAATTATGAAGCATCATTTGTAAATCGTGAGCACAAAATCCCTACTAAAATAGGCACTAAATATCATAAAGCCATTGTAAACACTTCTTTAACATGTATTTTTTAAAATGACTGTTTTAAATGCAGCCACACAGGCTCCATAAATGAGAACAAAATGCCATATATTTCTAGAAGATTCCAAAAATTCCCTTGCTGCCTGCATTTCATGAATGCCTCAAGCATGTGAGGAAAGACCGGACTGAAGATTATAAACTTATTGCCAAGGAGACAGTGATGGTAGAAATACCATATTCAGTAAACTTCCAAAAGTTTACTGAATGAAAATCAGCAAAAATTCTGGACGAAATAAGCAAAAATTCTAGCACAGTGTTCAGGTAGAACAGAGCTCTATAAGGCTTCCCCGATGGTTCAGTGGTAAAGAATCTGCCTACAATGCAGAAGCCTAAAGAGATGTGGGTTCGATCCTTGGGTTGGGATGATCCCCTGGAGAAGGGAATGGCTACCCACTCCAGTATTCTTGCCAGGAGAATCCCATGGACAGAGGAGCCTGGCGGGCTACAGTCCGTGGGGTTGCAAAAGAGTTGCATGCGACGGAGCGCACTATAAACTACGAGTCTCAAAGAGTTCTCAGCAGTTCCAGAAGCCTGGCCGTTGGATACAGGGCTAGTGAAGAACAGAAAGCTGCTGAGGCCACGGCGCCTCTCTAAGTAGAAAGACACCCCGACTGTCACAACACTCATGGGCCTAGAACGTACCCTTTGCTTGAAGTACAGCTTCCCTTAGGTAGGACTAAGTTCATCAGATCTAAGGGCACTGTGGCCAGCACTTAGTTCAAAGAGGAAAATTATTGAAATTGGAAAAAGAAATACACAAAAAGAGGATTAGTTAAAAAAAAAAAAACAAATGTGAAAAACATATCTCAAATCAAGGCCCATTCCCTGATTCCGACAGGCCCAGGGCCTATCACCCCAAGCTTTCCAACCCGAGCCTGACCTGTGTCTCTTGTTTCCGGAACAAGCTTCTGCAAAGCATCTCTCTGATTCTATGTGAAACCCCAGAGCCTACACAAAGAGTTAAGACTGAGCCCTGCTCCGGAGGCATCCCCTGGTAGAAGTATCAATGTAGTCCTGCTTGGAGTGACACTATTGGAATGGGGTTTTGAAGGATGAGTAGGAGTTTTCACAGTAGAGAAGAAAGGAAAGCTTGGCATTCAAGGCAATTGGAAATGAACAGTGCAAATGGACAGCATGTGCAAGTGCCCATCACACCTGGGGGATGAGGAATTACTTGTATGCCAAAAGGAGTAGTGCCCAGACTCCCAGCACCCACACAACATCTGCTAACTGCCATACTGCTTTCCGACTTTTCCCCTTATGTTTTTTCTTTACATCAACCTTTTTTTTTTTAAGTTTACTTTAATGTCATCTGAGATAATTATCTCCATTAAACTCTGGATTATGACGTACCATTTATATTTTCCTTAAATCACAGAGAAGATAATCACACACCGTTAAAGTAGAAAGCATCCCTCTGTGAGGCTGGAGCTAAGTCCTCTTTTGTGCCAGCCATAATCCCCAAGCTGGGAGCTCCAAGGCCTGTGCTGTCTGAGGTGGAATCTGATTAATGGAAGAAACACAGGCAAACACCAGAGGCAAGACCCTTCCCTCTCGGTGGGTCACACTGTCTCTGTCTGGTGACCTCACCGTTCCCCCTAAGGCCCTGCCCTGACCCACAGGCAGTCATCAGACCTCCTGTGGCCAGAAGCTCCCAGGGTTGCATGTGACCCTCCGTTAGGACAGTTACCCGCCTGACTTTCATTTACCAGTTTGAAAAACAGGCGTTGACAGTATTTTGGTAATTTATTATGCAACTTCTTAAAAGTTGAAAATCATACTTCATTAAACACAAGAGCCTAAATTGGGTCAGATGGCAGCATGGCCTCCTGGGGGGATTAACGAGGAACCAGTGAGTGGGAAGGGCCAGCGAGGATCATTTGTCCTTACCTCCGTGCACGAAGCCATGCAGGGTGCAGTCGGAAGGCCCCACCAGGTGGATCAAGCTGGACTGGCTGTAGCTGACCGTGTTCGGCTCTGGAACCATGAAGGAGAGAGTTTAGGTCACGAGACTGATCGGTTTCCACAGCTGAAGGGCCCTGCAGTGCGACACTGTCCTGATGTTCACATGGACATTGCCACCACCCTGGGTGGGGTCTCTCTAAGGAACACTGGTCTCAAAACGCTCCAGTCCGTGGGGGGAAGGCTTGAGGATTAATTAGCCACTTGGATAGTGGGTTGTGACATCATTTCCCTGGGGACACCAGTGTCCCCAGTGAGGCCTTGCCCTGTCCCATGGGCAGCCACTGACCACCTCTGGGCTATAAGCCCCCATGATCGGTGTGGCCATCTGTTAGGACACAGTCACCAATCCGACTTTCAGGCCCCATTCTGTAAACATTTAAGCAATTTATTACACAGCCTCTAGAAAGTTGCAACTTTGTCAAACACAATAATAGGTAAGGACTCCGGACCAGACAGAGACACCGAAGGTGTGGGACCCCAGACCCCACCCTGGACTCCGGCTGGCCCGCGGTGCCAACCTGGCCCAAGAGACGCAGTGCCGGAAGGGGTGCTGGCTTTTCCTCCTGTGTTCCCCGTGCATCTTCCCAGAGCACCAGCCACCACCCCTCACCCATGAGGCATGGCTGTTGCTGAAAATCTCTAAGAGGCTACACTTAAAAGAAAAAAAAGATGAAATAAAGCCTCATCTCCAGAAAGTGACACCACCCCTCAAAACACTGACTCTTCTGACAGGTGTGAGTAATTCAACAAAGGGGCTTCTAGGCAGAACCCCTGCCGTGACTGCTTCCGCCTTCCCAGACCCTTCTGGGAAGGATGGCTGACGCCCATCTGTTTCCTACCCAGACAGCTGGTGCTCAGAGAGGGTGGCCCCTTCCTGCCCCAGCAAGAGGGAGCTGCCGAGGAAGCCAGCCTGCTGGGCCCCTGAATGGCTGAGACAACCTGCAGTTGAAGAAAGGTCCTTCCCGTGTTTGGATGTAGACAGAAAAACCTCTGCAGGAAGTAACAGTGCTCAGGACCCAGGTCGGGTCACCTAGCGTCAACAGTTGCTTCTGAGACTGCCTGGTGCTCCTCCACGTGGGATCCCAGGAGGTGTGGTTGTCTGCGGGGGTCTTGAAGCAGGAAGATCTGTGTTCCTGTGAGCTGGGGTTTTGAGGACTGACTTCCAAACTCAAGATATTTGCTATTTGTTCTCAAGCCTCCCAGCTTAGAGAGATTTAGACTCAAGTTTCAAGCTCGTATGTGAAGTGCCATCTGTTCCAAGAGGGCCCTGCGGGAGGGACTCGACCATGTTGATGTGCTCTTGGCTGGGAGGGCCCTCGGCTGCGGCGGAGGCCATGAAGCGGCTCCAGCTCAGGAGGTGGGGAGGGCGCGGGGCTCTCATTGTTATCCGTGGTCAGCTTCTGTCTCTGGGGGTTCTGGCGACTGGCCTGCTCCCCCTGCCTGCTCTCCGGGCTCCCTGTGTGACCAGCAGAGGCCGGAGCCAGCTGCCATGGGAGGTCCTGGTGCTAGCCTCGGGTGGACCCTCCACCTGGGACGTGTCTGAAGCCACAGCCTGTCGCAGTGTCGGAGCTGGTGGAGAATGCCCTGCCAAGAGGCCAGCCCTGAGGACTCTATCCTCTAGCCCACCCACCTGGATGAGGACCCCTCGGGAGCAACAGCACAAGGACTCCATCTAAAACCAGACAACAGACGGCACGCATAGCTCCACGGCTCAGGGAGCGAGCTCCAGGGCCCCCAGAGTCCCTGGGGACTGTGGTCAGCGCAGACGACCCCCGGGAGGAGACGCTTCCTCTCCCAGCTGCCTCCCAGGCCCGGGGTCGTCCACAACAGTCCCGATCATCGGGGAACCAAGCTGGGTCTCAAGGAATCATCGCTGGACACACTACACTGGATGAGAAGGGAGGCCCTGAGAAGGCGTCCAGGAAGCTGCCCTGCCCCATTCCTAATTTCATTCCAAGTGGAGAAGAGCACCCAAAACCCTCTTTCTGCTCAGGAGATCATGGCCCCCACTAGTCAGGTGCACCCTTGGCCACGCCTACTGTGGCCTGGGGCGACTGGGTGGAGGGGTACAACCTGAGGGCCACAGAGGATACCAGCTAAGTCCCTCTGCCAGCACAGCCATCACAGAAACACTCCAGGGCAGCACTAGCACCCTACGACACCCCCAGTCTTCAATGACTGTCTCCCTTGGGCCTCTCTCTGCAAAGAACAAAAAGGCACCGAGAACCATGCAGTACCCTGTGGCGCTTTCTTTGCTTTGTGTGCTGCTCATAAAAAACATCAAAGCAGCTATTTTACAGCATGAATGGAAATGAAAAGCCTCAAATTTGGCCCGCTCTCAGAACTGCTCTGACCGGTTAAGAGGTCTGCGGGTGGACAATGACAAAAGATTTTTTTTTTAATTTCAAACAATGGAAATAGTACACAAAAATCTTTGTCATGTCAACTATCTACTTATTCAAATGACAAGCCATTTGAAATAACTATAACCACCGAGTCAAAGAGATGCCCCCCACCCCCGTGTTCTGTAGTAATGTTTAAAATATCAATTAAGCCCTGTCTACTAATTCAGTGTTATTGGAACTCGCACTGATGTGCTTTTAACAAATGAAAACACCAAACTTCTTACAGGAAAGAAAAATGCACACACATCCTCAAGTGCTCCTTCCCTGGGCCATGAGCTCTAACTCTGGGGGCTCAGGGGGCTCCAGAGGCTGGGACTGTGCCAGGGGGGTCCACAGTCACCTCCTGTCCCTGTTCATCCTCAGTGGCTCTTCCCCTGTTCTTTACGCCCTGTCTCTTAGGGGAACCAGAGAAAAATGTGAGACGGGTCTTTCCAAAGCTTGAGGGCAAGGCACAGACATACAGGGGTCATCCGTGATTGTGACCAGTGCTGCCCTAACAAACAGACGTGGGGCTGGAC
Organism: Ovis aries; assembly: GCF_016772045.2. Taxonomy (NCBI): domain Eukaryota; kingdom Metazoa; phylum Chordata; class Mammalia; order Artiodactyla; family Bovidae; genus Ovis; species Ovis aries. Next base: position 46,393,745 of record NC_056065.1, on the reverse strand, counting down.
AGGATGGTGGTTGCTGTCCTTGAGGGTGGCGTGCACACACGGGGCCAGGAGAGAGAACCCGGCAGGCCTATCTCCTCGCCTGCTTCCCACCTGGACCACACTTCTCAGCCCCCACAGGAGAGTGAGCAGAAGTGTCCCGACCCAGGGCCAACCCACCGAGCCCCTGACAGAGAGCCTCCCTGCTCCTTCCCCTCTCGAGGTGCCAGGAGCTACCTGACACAGAGGCAGAGCTATGAGGCCAAGGTCCCCACCTCCTGGAGGAGATCCCCCGGATTAGGACTTTATAGGGAATAAACCTCTAGTGTTAGGAACTAGGATTTTAGAGTGTAAGCAGCTACCATGGCCTTGACCAGTGCGCCTCATCTTTGAACCTGCAATTTCAGAATGCTGTCTGGAAACTGAGTGGTCCCCAGGGCAGCCAGAGATAAGCACAGACCGCCCCCCCAACCACCCGCTTCAAGCCCACAGCAGGAACCTGAGGTGCAGACAGACTAAGCCCCAGCGGAGCAGAGCTGGAGTCCAAGCCCAGAGGTTCCTTCTTCTGCTCCCTCTTCCTCCCCAGGACAAGTGCTGCTGGGAGCTGGGGTGACAGGGCCTGGCAGGGCCCCAGGGAGAAGGCTCTCCCATCCAGGGCCAGCCCCCAGCAGGCAAGCACCAAGCACTCTTGTGGGTGGCTCAGAGTAGATTGGCCAGCAGGGGTAGTCAGGTACTGGCTGAGCTCAGGGAGGCAGGCGCCAGGCCCAGCCCAAGAATGAGGGGATGGTCTGACTCATCAACACCCCAGCTGTTGAACTTCCCTGGTAGTTCAGTGGATAAGAATCCGCCTGCCAATGCAGGGGACATGGGTTCGATCCCTGGTCCGGGAAGATTCCAAATGCCACAGAACAACTAAGCCCAAGAGCCATAACTACTGAGCCTGCGTATGGCAACTACTGAGCCTAGGCACCCTATAGTCCGTGCTCCACAAGAGAAGCCCTGCGGTGAGGAGCCCGAGCACCGCGAGGAAGAGCAGCCCCTGCTCCCTTCAACTACAGAAAGCCCATGCACAGCAACAAAGACCCAGCACAACCAAAAAACGAGCAGATAAAAAAAGACCACAGCTGTCCTAGCAATGGGCACACTGGGGACAGTGGAGATCAGACTTCAAGGTGAATACTGCTTCAAACCCAAAGGCCAGGGGAAAGGCAGAGATAATTTCATCATAATCCCGAGAGCCCCCAGAATGGACGGTGGGCTATAGGACCAGACAGTCCCTACACAGTTAAGGCTGGACAACTAATGGTCATGAACTGAAGAGTTCAAGGTAACTATTTTGTCTTGTCAGATGGAGGAAACACAGTAAGAAAAACTGGGCTTCTAAAAAACTCCCAGACTCTCTGAAAAGACACCTGAAAGATGAACTTGGACCCTCGCAGGGGTTGCTAGGCAACAGCCAGAGAGATGAAATCTGATTCTGACTGCCAAAGTAACGGCGAGCTGCAGATCCAGGGGGACTTGTGGGTGGTGGGGTGGCAAGTCCAAGGTCAAGCCTGCCTCCTCAAGGTGGGGTGGGGGTCCTCCCACAGGGAGGGGCACAAGTGTTAGGAGACCCCAGTGCCAAGTGCACAAGGCAGTGCTCAAAAATCCTGCAAAGAATGGATATGTGACTTCTTTAAGAAGTGGTTAAAAGTCAGTCCCTATTGCCGAGAAAGATGCATTTTTATTAGGGCCAGAAGAGGCAAAACTAAAGAGCTTATAAAAATCTATCACAAAAGCTTGAGATTCAGAATGCCATCTTACAGTAATATCACTGGAGAGTAAGAGATCCTAAAAAATACTAAGTATCAGATTTACAATCAGAGGAAGGCAAACAGAAAATAATCTCACGAGTGAAGGAATTTAAACTGATTGAAAACCCTGAGTAATTTTAGTTTCTCAGACAATCAGTTAAAGGAGTAAGCCAGGATTAACCCCATGGCCCTCAAAGCCCGAGACTGCCTTCAGCCCCAGCTTCTGTCCCAGTACTGGCCAGCAATCGCCCCAGGACAGGTGGATTCAGCCCTCAGAGGCCAGCCATCACCTCTTTCCAGCCCCTCTCTTTGCTGCTTTCGAGCTGACACTGCTGCTCCCCTTCTGTCTCTGACAAGGACACTGGTCACTGGATTTGGGGCATCTCAAGATTCTTACCTTGATTCCATGTGCAGAGCCTCCCCCCGCCCCACACGAATCAGGGTGCAGTCACAGGGCCCAGGGACTTGGTGCGATCTGTGTCCTGAGGGGAGGGAGTTGCCATTCAACCTGCTCCAGCCTCTCTCCCAGGAACTCCCCCAACACCAAGTCCTTGTCCTTCTTTAGATATCGCAACTCCCCCATGTCCCTCTGTGCCTTTCCTGACCTGCCTGCTCACCCGCCCTCCTGAAAGCAGAGCCTGGGACTGAGGTCGCTGACCGCCTGCAGCACATGCCCAGGGCCTGGACACACTGGAGTCATCACGAGAGCCTCAGTCTCTCCAGCCCTGGCCCTGGAGCTCACTGCGCTCATTAGCAGGGGAGGGGCAGAGCCCAGGGCTCATGGAGCAGCGGCATCGAACGAGGAAGGGGTGACCTGGGGCCGGTCCTCAGATAGGAGGCAAGGGCCGGATCAGGAGCCACACCACCCGCACGCAGGGCCCGTGAGGTGCTGCTCTGGGATCCAGCATGGAACACGGACACTCATCCTGGGAGCCCGGCCAACACGGAGAGGAGAGGACACACAGCCCACACTCCATGCAGGAAGATGTGATCAGGTGTGCGCAGAGGAGGGTGACGTGCAACACCAGGCTAAGGCCCCAAGGCCCAGCCCTGAATCTGTTCCATCAGGGACTCGGGGGACAGCCTCCCTTACCTATTGGGACTGTGGACAGAGGTTTTGTTATGGCTGCAGCCCTCTAGGCATCAGGAGGAAGCAGCCGTGAGGAACCGGGCCTGGCAGAGTTCTCTGCGCCCCAAGCTGTCTGGGCGCTCAGAGTCCATCTACTGAACCCACGTCTGGGCAGTGGGCCCGGGAAGAACAAAGTGGGAAATGCTGCTGCCATTCTGTGGGGTTTTTTGGCTGTGTTGGGTCTTCATTGCTTTCTGCGTCTGCTTTTCTCCAGCTGCGGTGTGCACGCTTCTCATTACAGTGGCTTCTCTTGTTGTGGAGCACAGGCTGTAGGTGCATGGGCTCAGCAGTTGCAGTGCACAGACTCTAGGGTGCTCAGGGGGTTTCAGTAGTTGTGACTCCTGGGCTTTAGAGAACAGGCTCAATAGTTATGGCTCACAGGCTTTTAGTTGCTCCGCGGTATGTGGGATCTTCTCAGATCAGGGATGGAACCTGTGTCCCCTGCATTGGCAGGCGGATTCCTATTCATTGCGTCACCAAGGAAGTCAGCCATTCTGTCTTTTTTATGAGCTGGAAATCCCATCAAAAATGCACTCCAGGTAAACTAGAGGGACAAACTCTTCGTGGCCAGGTGTGCATCCCTCTGGCCAGGCAGCGGGGCCCCTCCCCTACGGGGGCCTCCCGATCAGCACTCCATGGCAGCAGATACACTGAGGCCTTGAGGCTTGTCCCCCAGCCCCATAGTCAGCTGCGCCACTTGGACAGGGCTTGTGAGATGCAGGGTCAAAGGGATGGTGCCCCACAAGACAGCACCTGGGGACGCACTGGCCCCAGCAAGACAACGCTCATGAGCAGGCCTCGCTGCCTCAGCCCCCAGACTGCACCCCGGCTCCTACCTGGGTTCAGGACGGGCTGAACGATGTCCCCGCTGCGCCACTTGGTCTCCATGCGCTCCAGCTTCTGGGCCTCGTAGCGCTTGCGGCCCTCCTCCTCCTGCTCCTGGCGGGAGTACTGCGGGGCGGGGCAGGGTAGGAGAACGAGAGAGGGTCAGGCCTGGCCCCCAGGTCGCCTCTCATGTGCCCCTCCTTCCTGCAGCTGGAACTATCCCTTCTTTCTCTGACATTATTTATATGTGCGATATAAATAATGAAGACACAGAGGAGGGGGAAATACCACAGAGACCTCCCTGGACGAGAGAGTCTGGGTCAGATGTTTGAGTGATGTCCTCCCTGGAACTGCTTTTCTACCCGTGTGTATAAAAGGTTCTGCCGTGCTGTACATGAAGCTCAAAAGTCACAGCCTTCCCTCCTCTCATGTATCACCCTGCCATAATTTATGTGATGGATCCATAATATCTGGACACTTAGTCTGCTCCCAGTTTTTCACCATTAAAGCATCACACTGATAATCTCAGCCACTTTCCATGTTATACATAGCTGCCCCAGTCCTTCCTAGACACAGAACTAGAGAGTCAAGGAGCCCCAGAAAGGCTGCCCTCAAGACCAGGAGAGAAGAGGGCAGGTCCCCATGTGCCCCAGACACTAGGCACCCTCACTCCGTTGACTCCCAGCCACTCAAGCAGGCTGCTGGTATATAAGGAGCACCCACCAAAGCTCTCCTGATGGATCATGGGTATTCTGATCCAAGAAGGTAAATATAAACATGAAAATAAAACGTGGCATAATGGAGAATGTTGCATCCTCTGGTGCCCATTGCCCTAGGGCCCAGTGCAGGCAACACCCTCTGTCCCGGGATCCATCGGGGAGGTCTGGGGTCCTCAGGGCATCCCTGCTGACCCCTGCCTGGCCACTCTCCTGACGGGCTCTGACCTCTGCCCTTCCATCCATTCCACTTGCATCTCCCACTCAGCCCATGGAGAAGCAGCTGGGCTCGGGGCCCTGCGTGCTCCTCTCTGACCCTGCAATATCAGACCTCCTTTCAAAAGCTGGTTTTAAAATATCTTGCTTTCCTTGCAAGTGGCTCAGCTGCAAAACCACCCAAATCTGAACACATTCAATGGCTTCATTACCATCATCTTGGGCTTGAGAGTCCGCCTCTAAAGGAGGCTTTGAAGGGAGTCGGGTGGTATGTCCAAAAGAAACAAAGTACGGTGGGTGTTGAGGGCGCCATGGAGCCCCAGCCTCTCCCTCCACAGACAGACGATCCCTCACGGCCCACCACACAGGGCAAGGCCTCCAGGAGCAGAGACTGTGCTGTGCCTTTCTAGGAAAGCGGAAGGACAACTTAACATGTCCTCAAGAAATGCCTTTAAAGAGATTTTTTAAAAAAGAGCCAACCTCCCCGGGCTAATAAATCCTCGTGTCCAGTAGGGTCATGAGACCTCTGCACTCACGTGGGGGCTGACAGGGGCCCTGGCTCTGACACCAGCCACGAGGACCAAGAAAAGGTAGCCTCTTCACAAACCAACGCCTCCTGCTGACTTAACATCTGGGGACACATCATGAGAGCATGCTCTCGATGGGCTGACACCCACTCATCCGCAGGGGCTCATCAGACTTAGCTGACTCGAAGCAGAAGACTGCCCAAACATGCCAGGCAACAGTCTGAGTGAGCCTTTTGACTCAAGCTCACATTGACACACCAATAAAAACCAGAGTCCACTCTCCAGTGCTCCCCCAGCCTCTCGGGGCCACAGCTGTCCCCAAGCCACCAGAGGTCTCTTGATTCATCACAGGGTCACCAAAGTCCCTGGTCCCTGGGGGACGAGGTGGAGCATAGTGACGAAGTCCTCGCTGAGCGACACCACAGGGGACAGCTGGGCTTCCCCAGGAAAAGGCACTGATGTGGTCGATCCACACACACACATGTACGTGTGACAGTAGTGTGTGTGCACGTGTGCGATGTATGCTCTGTGAGATATCTATGTATATGTATGTGTAGGATGTATGTGGGATCAACATAACATACCTGCATGTGTGAGACACGTAAGATACACACACAGAGGCAGAGTGATGTATGTACTCAATAAATAACCACTATCAGTGCGGGGTCGGCCAGAGGAGGCTAGCAGGACCTAGGAAGCCTGACGGTCAAGTTCCCGGCACCTGAGTGTCTGTGCTCCTGGGAGTCAGAGCCGGGCTTTCCAGGGCTCAGATGGGCTGTGCCCCGCAAAACAGCAGACCTATATGTTGAGTCAAGAGAAGGCTTGTTCGTGGGCCTAGCACATGCTGGGGGCGGGGGGGGGGGGGAGAAAACGCAAATAAATATTAGCAACGGCTGCAGCTGTAAGCCACACAGCTTCTCCCATCTGGAGCTCTCTCTGTACCCAGTGGAATGCTTCCAACACCCCCTGCAACATGGGCAGAGTTGATATTTATGTCTCATCAAACCCGGCTAAACAAAGGGAATGGGAAAGTGACTGGGGGCCCACGCCAGGATGTGGGAGGGAAAGCAGGGGATGAGGGGGGTGACATGCAGAGCTGCCCTGTCCCCGTGGGGAGGGGGATAGGAGCCAGCAGAGCCCAATGTTGCTGGCCCCTCCCCTGCTGGCTAAAAACCCACCAGCTCTCAGCACCCAGGCCCACCCCAATCCCTGCCTCCAGGAGCCAGAAGGAAGCAAAAGCTGATGTGCCTGACCCAGCAGCAACCCCTGAAGACGTATCACATGGCTACTGAAGCCAGAGATAAGCCCTGCTGGAGACTTCTAAAACTGTGTAGCATCTGAAAATTAAATCTAAAAGTTAAATAATGGCGTTTGAGTGTTTACATGAGATGTGGCTAATTTAACATCAAGTGCTTAGTGGGAAAGAGGAAAGCGAGGATAAGCACACTTGTACTTTCTAAAGAGACAGTCACTGAGCCTCAGACTCACACCTGCTTCTTGCGTCTTAAAACCCCTTAGTCAGTGCTGCTTGAAAATAACAAAATGGTCAGCAGCAGAGAGAGCAGCTCCCAGAAGAATGTGGTGGGTGGAGGGTGGGGGGTGGGTAGGTGGTGCAGACAGGGAGGGAGGGAGGGAGGGAGAGAGGGAGAGAGAGAGGTGGGCTGGACTGAAGGCCAGTGTTCTGGCTTCAACAGCAGCCTGTCAGAATTCCTGTCCACGTGGGACTTAGCATGTGACCTATCTGGGAACTAGGGTCTGTGCAGGAATAATTAGTTAAGACACGTGCACTTGTGTGCGCACACACACATACGGAAAGGCAGCCAGGTGACCGCACAGGCAGAGGCTGGAGGGATGAGACCACAGGTCAAGGAACGTCTGGAATGCCCGAACCAGACGACACGGGAAGGATCACCTCCGGCCCAGAGCCTCCAGCAGGAGCGCAGCCCAGCGGGCACTGGGATTCTGCACTTCTGGCCTCAGAACTGGGAGAATGAACTGCAGTTCGAGCTCCCAGGCTGTGTCACAGGGGTTCCCGGGAAACTCACACAGATGGGACATGTGGGAAGCTGGCCCCGAGCACCTGCCCGCTCCTCACATGTGAAGGGACAGGCAGCCCGGAGCTGCGGACACCACCACCCTGCCCTCCCAGTACCAGACCCAGGACCACCAACCAGATGCAGACCAAGGTCTGAGCACCCTTCCCGGTCCATGTGGAGAGAACGCCTGTCACCAGGAATGCTGTTCAAAAGTCTGGACTTAAGGGCAGCTGGAGCCCAGAAGCTGAGTGGCCCTCCCCCGACTCCCCAGGGCCTTGACCGGGCAGGCAGCGTGCTGGTCAGACATGAGCCATGGGCTGGGAGACCCCCACCCGGCAAGGTGACAGGGAGCAAGCCCCCACTGCCCCAGGCCTATGGGTGGTGAGGGGACACAACCGAGAGTGGAAAGGGCCTGTGGCAGGGGGGCGGGGAGGAGACTAGGGAGTGCTCCTCCGTGAGAGCGATACAGTCCCTAACTGCCTGGGTCCCCACTTTACTGTTTCTTCTATGGACATCTCAGCCACAGAAAAAAGCTCCCTGCAGGGGCAGACACAGCTAAGTCAGGCCCAGGCCTCTCTGAGAACAGCCCGCCCTTGCAGGGGTGAGAGCAGAGCACCGGGCCTCCAGGGAGAGCGGGTCACAGATGTCCTTGGAACATCCAGGGGTGACACAGGAGGAGGGGTGGGGCACTGTGAGGGGAGGAGTTAAACCCCTCTATCAGCTATCAGCCTCATTTCCCCCTCGGAATGCCTGCCCCCCGAGCCTGTCTGCAGTGGGGCACCTGGGCATGAACACGACGAAGTCTCTTCATGCATAGATGTGTCTGTCCAGAGAAAAACCCAAACGAGAGAAACCAAGGAAGGAAGTGGACACGGCGGGAGAGATAGCGGGGCTGAAACAGAGATGTCTCAGCCTGTCTCCCCAGGACTGTGGTCTCCCCTAGACTGGCCACCTGCACAGTTCTGTTGCCCATCTTGCCTCTGACCAGGGCCCTCCAAGGGGGGTCTGGTATCTGCAGGGCCCAGGCCAGCTGCTCTGGCCTTCTCTGTATGAAGGGACTCCCTCCCCCTATGCCTCTAAATCTCCTGAGACTTGGTCCCCCCTGCCCTCTGCCTGGGAAAAGTGGGCAGGGTCTCCTTACCACAACTGGAGGCACCTCCAGGACCTTGTCCACATTCTTCAGCGACAGGGGCACGTACCACAGGGTGGCCTTATTGGTCAGCTTTTTGGTACCTTCAAAGAAGAAAGACATGTGAGGAATGGCCTAGGAGGCGGCAGGGTGGCAGGCAGGGCCAACACCACCTCTGGCCCCCACCCCCAAGCCTCCTTCAGCCTCGAGGTGCAAGTGTGGGCACAGACTAGGGGGAAGCGCGGGCCCCAGCTAGGGAGCCCCTGCCCCAGTATGCTGCCCCACACTGAGGCTGCTGGGAAGATTTCAAATCTTCTGGTCTAAGCTGGGGGGCCTGCCGGCTTTCTAGGACTTTCTAACTCAGAAGGCCCACATCTGGAGGGCGCCAACTCCAGGCAAGCCTCCAAGGAGCCTCCAGAGGGAGGGGGAGGGAAGGGCTAGGGTGGGGGGCGGGTGGGCAGATTGGCCTCGGCCTCCTCCCAGGGAAAAGCAGGACAAAGCCAGGCTGGGCCCCATCTCCACCGAGAGATCCCAGCTGACGGATCTCATGGTAGAAGGCCCCGCTGAGGAACTGGACATCACAACACACAGAACAGGAAAGTCCTCTGAAGGACCCATCCGCTGGATTAAAGGCCACTGAGAAGAGCTCTGAGTGGGCAGGAGGCAGCTCATGGATGTGAGGCTGAGGGTCATGGAGGTGGGGCCATGGGGCACAGCCAGAGTACAACCTGCCCCCCACCAGGCTCCCCTTCCCAGTAGGGGGCCCACACCAGGCACAGTTGGGGGCACTCAGCCTCACTCCAGATGCTCCCAAGTTGGGGCTGAGAGAGCGCTGTGGGCTGCTGGCTTCAGCTCTGGAGTGAAGGGCAAGAAACAGAACCCTCTCTGGGCACTGAGCCTGGCCTCAGGGCAGAGTGGGGCTCCCAGGGCAGGAGGGCTGCCCAGGCTGAATATCACGGGCCAAAAGAGCCCAGAGATCCCTGTGGGTCCACACCCCTCACTTGTGCAGGAGGAGACTGAAGCCCAGAGAAGTCAAGGGGCTTGCCTACGTTCATACAGAAGCTCGATGCCTCCCAGACCCCATAATTTCAGGAAAGTATTAATCTTTGCAAGGATGCCTATTAAAAGTTGCCTCTTTGACGTGGAAGGTTGCATGTAGCAGAGAACAGGAGAACTTCAGGACAGAGAGTAAGCAGAGTAGAGGAAGCAGCCTGGGGGCCTGGCCCTAAATGCCTCCTACCAGTACCTCTGACCTGCGCCCCCCAAGGCGATCGTGGGGCCTCCGTTTACTCCCTTATACTAGACCAAAGGTCCAGGCCGAGCCCTGGCAGGTCGGTAAGAAAGAGGGCGAGGCCCACCAGGACGTTTCCACAGCACCACCAGGACCACAGGCAAACAACATGGAAAAATATCTTCACTGCTCTGTGATGGAGAGTGATTCTGACAACCTGCTCTGGGGAATAAAGATTTCCTGTCCGACTCAGCTAGAGCCAGCCTGATGGCCCGTTTCCACGGAAACGCCGAGTGGCCCTCCTCCAAACCCAAACGAACACCATGGAGCAAATGAGGCAAAACACTCAAACTGTGCTTTCTCTATCATTCAATAAAGCCACCAAAAGACAACGGTAGCACTGAAAATATCTATTCTGAAATTATGAGGCTCCCAGCCATTTTCTGGAGCAACTTCGCAGCAATCACATCCCAGTGAACTTAATATTTTGACAGTTGCCGGAGATGAATGAGCAAAGGTTTGCTGGTTGTCTGCCTGGGCGCGTGCTCGCCCAGCTGCCTCCTGAAGGCGGCGCGGCCCCGAGTGAGGGGGACGCACAGAACGGGCCTCCAGGGGCTGTGAAATACAGAGACGGCACGCGAGCAGCCTCCTGGCTCAGCCTCATCGCCTGTTTGTCTGCCCAGCCTGGTCTCCCCACCTGGCCATGTTCAAAGCCCCTCCGGGCAGCCCTGTTCTGGACCAGGCAGCCACGCAGCCTGCCCTCACACCCCAGCGGACATGCAGGCAGAGACGCATCAAGGCAGGAAGACCTTGAGACACGGGGTCCCAGGGTAAGAGAGACTCACACAGACCCAAACATGGGAAGACGGAGAGAGGACGACAGAGATACAGACGTGGTGCCAAGACCCAGAGGAGGACCCGGATGTAAGATCAAGGTGGGAGGAGGGCGCCCGGACCTGCAGCAGGGGCTTGTGGGCAAGGCGACCAAGCTGTGGAGAGAAGATGCAGCCCCAGGGCTCCAAGCGTCCACATCCACCCTGTGATCCAGCTTCGGGTTTCTCCCTTGGCCTCGGCCCTCCCCCGGGTCAAAAAGCTGGGCAGTGCTGGCCGGCCCCTCCTCTACTAGGCCTCTGTCCCCCTCACATGCCCGCAGCCTGCCCGCTGTTCCGGGAGGCTGTGCTCTGCACAGCCGCTTCTATCCTTGGGGCAGCTTAGACTGTGTGCCCACCCTTCAGGGTCAGGGCAGCTGGGGACTCTGTATGTGTGTGTGTGTGTGTGTGTGTGTGTGTGTGTGTGTGTGTGTGTGTGTGTGTGTGTGTGTGTGTGTGCTGGGGACTGTGTGTGTGTGTGTGTGTGTGCTGGGGACTGTATGTGTGTGTGTGTGTGTGTGTGTGCTGGGGACTGTATGTGTGCGTGTGTGTGTGGTGTGTGTGTGTGTGCGCGTGTGTGTGGTGTGGTGTGTGCTGGAGACTGTGTGTGTGCGTGTGTGTGTGGTGTGTGTGTGTGTGTGTGTGCGTGTGTGTGTGTGGCGGGGTGGGGGGGGCACATGGAGAGCATCCTGACCACAAAGCAGGGGGTTTCGTGTCGCTAGCACAGGCACTGGGTGAGCACTGCCCACTCCTGCCCACAGAGGGAGGGTCCTGCAAAGAAAGAAGAAAGCGAGCTGGAGCACTTCCTTCTAGACAGCGCCCCCTGCTGGCTTCCTCTCAGCACAGGAGCGACTCATCCACTCCCTCCTTCCCTCCTTCCCTCCTTCCTTCATCAGGGACTGAGTCCCTGTCCATCATGAGCCAACAGAAGCTGCAGGGGCAGGGGACGTGCCCACTCCCCTCAGACATCAGCAGTCCAGCGCGTCTCCTCAGCCTCCCTCTGCAGACACCCAGGCTGGTCACCAGGCAGTTGGCAGCATCACCCTGATTGTGACAACCAAGTGTGTCCCCTTGAGAACCACCTCTGGTGGGAGGAGCCAAGATCCCAGGATCCCTGCCACTCGGCAGAGGTGAGTTCCAGTCTGAAAGCCCAAGAGGCCCCCTGTCCCCTGCCTCTCGTCCCCACTCAATGTGACGCCATTCTGTTCACAGGCTTCCTCCCTGGCCGAAGCCTCTGATGTGCAGAAAGGGGGCCTAGATGACGGGAATCTGTAAAGCAGGCCCCTACTCTGTTTTGAGACACCAGAAAATTGTCATGAAAAAACCAGCACTGCTGAAAACACTATCGACTAAGTGTGAATTTCAAGAGAAGCCGGGAGTGCAGCCAGCCATTTCCTCCCTTGGGTCCTGAGCGGGGAGGCTCAACTCCCATCTCAGGCCAGGAGAGCAGGACTGGGTCACTGTGGTGGGGATGGGCATGGGGGAGGCAGGTGGGGGGGATGGGAGGGGCCTTCTCTGGGATGGTGGGCTGCTAGCCCATGTGGGAAGTCAGGACCAGAGGACTCCTTTCTGTGCCACAGCCTGAGACCAGCATCCAAGGTCTCTGATGCTGGAGCTGCCCCGAACACAGAGCTCAGGCCACAGACCAGAACATGGGGCACAAGCCAGCTGACCACTCCCCCGCCCCAGGTTCTGCCTCAGCTGCACCATTCACTATGCGGCGGCTGGGCCTGCTGTGGTCATCGGAATGTTCTAGATGGGTAACTGAGCGCCTGGCCTGTGTGGGGGAGAAGCCTGGAGCCCCATGAAGATCTCTGAGCATAGTACTCTGCAGGCAGCCATGGCTGAGGATGGGGTGTTAGAGGAGGGGCAAGGACCCAGGCAGCTCCCTCCCCCAGAGCCAGCAGGGCCTCTCTGGATGGGACACTGGGTGGGCTGGGATGAAGAGTGGGGCAGCAAGGGCACCAAGGGGGCTGCCTGCCTCATGAGCATCTTGGTTATAAAAAGCAGCGACTGAACGGGAGCCACACTCCCCTGTAGCGCCCAGTGGGGGTAGGAAAAAGGGTTTCCATGGTTACCACTCTGAGGAAGAGAATATTCAGATCAAACCCGAGTCAAAGGTTCACCCAGTGAGCACCAGCCTGAAGCCTGGCTTGCAGGGGCCCCCAGGGAGCAGAGCAAGGGCCAGGCCAGCGTGCTCCAAGGAGCAGTGAGGGGCCAGGGGGTGGGGGCGGGGCACTGGGTACACATTAGCAGGGCTGGAAGGCGGCTGGTGCCCTCCCAGCCCGCTGCCACCCCTCTGCCCAGCCCAGTTGGCTGCCAGCCCCTACCCCAGGAAGGCAGAGGGAGGGGGGCCGCACACCCGGCTCACTGCCTAACTAGGCCCGTGCCCCGTTTCCCATCTGCAGAGCGAGGACGCAGCTGTCACTGCCCACAGGTGGAGGTGGGAATGCAGGGAGCTCATCACAGACAGTGTCAGGATAAGCCAGGAGCCATGGCTGCTGCGCCTGCCCCAAGGCCACCATCGCTGCAAGTGGGCGTTACCTGTGAGGATGTTCTCGGACATCACATGCACCTGCACCTCGACCGAGTGCTTGGAGGTGTAGGTGATCTCCGCGCTGACATGCGCCACCTCGCCAATGCACATGGGCGACAGGAAGTCCGTGCGCTCCACCCGCGCCAGTGCAGCCACGCAGCGCTCCTGCAAAGACCAGAGGCGGGTCAGTCATCCCAAGGCCCCACCCTAGACATGGTCCCCTAAAACAACCCTTGGTTTTTTCCCCACGGTTACAGTAAAGCAAGTCATGGGACTTCCCTGGCAGTCCAGGGGTCAGGACTCCGCGCTTCCACTGCAGAGGCATGGGTTCAATCCCCTAGTCAGGGAACTAAGACCTTACATGCTGGGTGGTATGACCAAAGAAACAAAAGTTTTTTTTAAATAAAGAATAAACTAGAGCAAGTTACTGTCAGCATGCACTCCTAAATGCAAAACCAGGAAATGAAGCACTGCCTGGGGGGCAACAGGGCAAAGCTGTTGATGCAGGTGATCCTGGGTGGTGGGGTTCCAAGCAACTTCTCTTTTCTGACTTCTGCAAAGGATACTTATTACTCGCAAAATGGAAAGTGAAAAAAGGCACACATACTCATTATGGAAAACTTGGGAAGTTCAGAAAAGTAGAGCAGGGAAAATTCACCCCTCCCATCGAGAGACAACCATGCCTTCTACTTTGGGATCTTTCTTTCCAGGCTTTTTGTCCCAAGAATACGGGTTTTACTGGTTCACTTGTCTGCCTGGCTCCTCATTTTGCGGTTTGAGGTATATAGTTGACACTCATAGTCATGCTTAATTGTCACTTATACTCACCTTTAGCTGTCATATATAATCTCACCTAGCTGTGTATATGCTAAATATCCACTTTCATAATCTGCCTTTTTCACTCAACAGGAAGAAAAATAACCTGCCTATGTTATGACAAGCTCTTAGCAATCACATCCCTTCTTAAAAAATGTTCTTTACCCTTTAGATACATAACCCATTTTCATGACTCAAAACTCAAAAGGAACAAGAAGGCTTACGTCCCCAGCCACGAGGGGAACCCTTGGGAGCTCATGCTTCATGAAAATGAGGGACTCACTTCCTCCTTCCTTTTCTTAACACTTTCTATGGCTGCCATTTCGCAATACTCAACTGCAAGGATATTTTTTAATGGCAAAACAGAGTATTCTTCTGTTAGATTTGGGTCAACCTCAATTGCTTCTTATTATGAATAACCCTGTGAGGAGCTTTCTTTTATCTAAATCATTTTTGGTCCTGTGGATGGTTTACTGGGCGGAAGCAAACAAATACCTTACCAAGTATTCCCACAGTGCTTCTCAATAGGGCAGAGTGCTCGCCAGGCTCCAGCACCTCTCCACACCAGCACTGAAAATCAGGTGTTTTTTCATTTTTTGGCCTCACCATGCAGTGTACAGTTTGTGGGATCTTAGTTCCTCAAGGCCCTTGGCGATAAAAACAAGGAGTCTTAGGACTTCCCTGGTGATCTTGTGGCTAAGACTCTGAGCTCCCAACACAGAGGGCCTGAGTTTGATCCCTGGTCAGGCAACTAGATTTCACATGTTGCAACTAAGAGTTCACATACCACAGCTAAAGATGCTGCAGAACTAAGACCTTGTGCAGTCAAATATACATGTACACACATATGTATATACAAAAGAAAGCGTGTTGCAGAGTTTTAACCACTGGATGCCAGAGGACTCCTGAAAACCAAGTTTTTGTAGGTTCAGTTTTTATTGAGGTAGTATTGGTTTATAGGGTTTCCCAGGTGGTAAAGTAGTAAAGAACCCACCTGCCAATGCAGGAGAAGCAAAAGACATGGGTTCAATCCCTGGGTCAGGAAGATCCCCTGGAGGACGTGGCAGTGAACTCCAGCACTCTGGCCTGCAGAATCCCATGGACAGAGGTACCTGACAGGCTGCAGTCCACAGGGTCACGAAGAGTCGGACATGACAGCGTGCACACACGCACTGATTTATAACATTGCATGAGTTTCACGTGTACAACGTTCTGTTTCTACTTCTGCACACCCTACAGCGAGCTCACCACCAAGAATACAGCTTCCATCCATCACTGAGCAATGATCCCTTCACCCACCTTGCTCCCGGCCCCCCTCTACTTTGCCCCTTCCTCTCTCTGTGAAAGTGGCTCAGTCGTGTCCGACTCTTTGCGACCCTATGGACTGTAGCCTACCAGGCTCTCTAGCAACCAGTTTTGTGTCCTCTGTATCTATATGCTTGTGTTTGGTTTGTTCATGTGTTTTTTGTTTCTTCTTTATATCTCACCTCTGGGTGAATCACAAGGTATCTGTCTTTCTCCATCTGACTTATTTCACTTATCTAACACCCTCCTGGTCAATCCATGTTGTTGCAAATGGCAAGATTCCATCTTTCTTTATGTATAACACTTCACAGTGTACATATATATACACCACAACTTCTTTTTTTTTCTTGGTTGGGCTGTGCAGCTTGCAGGATCTTAGTTGCCCGACTAGGGATCAAACCCGGGCCCTCGGCAGTGAAACTGCAGTCTTAACCAGCGGACTACCACAGAATTCCCACAATTTCTTTACCTATTCATCCATCAGTGGACACTTAGGTTGTCTTACATCTCAGCTACTGCAAATAAGGCTGCCATGAACAAGGGGGTGCAAATACCACTTCCAATTAGTGTTTTTATTTTGTTTGGATAAATACTTCGAAGTGGAATAATCGGATCATATGCGCGTGCATGCCAAGTCACTTCAGTCGTGTCTGACTCTTTGAGAACCTGTGGACTGTAGCCCACCAAGCTCCTCTGTCCATGGGATTCTCCGGGCAAGGATGTTGGAGTAGCCATTCCCTTCTCCAGAGGATCTTCCTGACCCAGGGATCAAACCCACATCTCTTACGTCTCCTGCACTGACAGACGCATTCTTTACCACTAGCACCATTGGGAAGCCCATCAGCTTTAACCTCTATGCTCTTTGCCACAGGGGCTGCACCAGTTTACATTCCTGCCAACAGTATGCAAGGGCCCCTTTATCTCCACATCTTCACCAAGACTTCCTATCTGTTGTCTTTTTGATGACAGCCATTCAGGCAGGCGTGAGCCGGCATCTCATGGTTCTGATCTGCATTTCCCTGACAATTACTGATGGTGAGCATGCATCTCTTCACACGCCTGCTGGCCATCTGCACATCTTCACTGGAAAAATGTCTATTCAGTTCCTCTGCCCATTTTTTAAATGGGTTGTTTATTTTTTGCTGTTGAGTTGTAATAGTTCTTCATATATCATGGAATCAGCTTCCTTTTCAATCCACATTAACCAAATGACACTAAAGATAGTCCTATGTTTGAACTTTACTGCCAATCACAACACCCAGCACTTTTACGACTTTCTATCAGAACCAAGAAACCAGCCGGCTCTTTGAGGACACTGGGCGTGCTAGCACAGGTACCCCTGGGCTGGTTGGGCACCTCCCGAGGGTCTGTGCATCCCGTGCCAGCTCCGGGCTTCACTTTGGCAGCTGGTCCTCACAGCACCCTCCTGCGGGGACTGGAGTCGTCAGGCTTGCAGGTGATAGTTCAAGCCCTGGTGTGTCTGCACCCTTCCCACTGGCCACCTGCCACCACCTACAGCAGCAAAGTACAGCTCTCCCACCTGTGTGAGAACTCATCTGACACCTGGCGAACAGGCCAATTCCCCAGCCCACCCCAAACCCACAGAACAAGTCTCTCGGGAGGGATGCCGGGGACCTCCATGTCTACCCCTTCCCAGGAGAGCCTCAGACAGGCAGGAGTCTGCTCCTATAAAGGTCCTGGAGTTAGGCCCCAGAGCGGCGATGCAGCAGGGGCTGTGCAGGCAAGCACAGCATGTGGGTTCACCCTCTGATTCAAGGGGGGCCTGTCCCTTCCACCCCTACCCCACCCCCCCTTACCCGCCCACAGTCACATCACCCCTGAGGCTGAAACAACCTGAGGGAATTGCCGGGCTTCCAGCCCTCAGTACATCTGTGGGGCTACAGCACCACTTGCTGGCACAAAGTGGGAAAGGCAAGTGCTGAGAGAGCCAGGCAAGAATGAGGGCACAGCCTGAGGGCCCCTTCTGGAATTCTCCAAGCTCTGCCTGCAAGAGGCTGCTATGAAGACCTACAAAATCTTCTAGAACTAACACCAAAAAGAGATGTCCTTTTCATTATAGGGGACTGCAATGTAAAAGTATGAAGACAAGAGATACCCAAAGTAACAGGCAAGTTTGGCCTTGGAGTACAAAATGAAGCAGGGCAAAGGCTAACAGAGTTTTGCCAAGAGAACGCACTGGTCGGAGCAAACACGCTCTTCCAACAACACAAGAGACGACTCTACACTTGGACATCAACAGATGGTCAATACCAAAATCAGACCAATTATATTCTTTGTAGCTGAAGATAGAGACACTGTATACAGTCATCAAAAAAAAAAAAAGACTGGGAGCTGACTGTGGCTCAGATCATGACCTTCTTATTGCAAAATTCTACTTAACTGAAGAAAGTAGGGAAACCCACTAGACCATTCAGGATTGATCTAAATCAAATCCCTTACAATTATACAGTGGAAGTGACAAATAGATTCAAGGGATTAGATCTAATAGAGTACCTGAAGAACTATGGACAGAGGTTCATAAGAGGTTGTACAAGAGGTGGTGACCAAAACCATCCCCAAGAAAAAGAAATGCAAAAAGGCAGAATCGTTGTCTGAAGAGGCCTTACAAATAGCTGAGAAAAGAAGAGAAGCAAAAGACAAATGAAAAGGGAGAGATATATCCATGTGAATGCAGAGTTCCAAAAGAATAGCAAGGAGAAATAAAAGAAGCCTTCTTTTGTGAACAATGCAAAGAAAGGGAGGAAAACAATAGAATGGGAAAGACCAGAGGTCTCCTCAAGAAAATTAGAGATACCAAGGGAAGATTTCACGCAAGGATGGGCACAATAAAAGACAGAAACAGTGAGGACCTAACAGAAGCAGAAGAGATTAAGAAAAGGTGGCAAGAATACAAAGAACAGTACAAAAAAGGTCTTACTGACCCAGATAACCATGATGGTATGGTCACTTACCTAGAGCCAGATATCTTGGAGTATGAAGTCAAAACAGGCCTTATGAAACATTACTACAAACAAAGTTAGGGGAGATGATCAAATTCAAGCTGAGCTATTTCAAATCCTAAAAGATGATGCTGTGAAAGTGCTACACTCAATATGCCAACAGATTTGGAAAACTCAGCAGTGGCCACAGAACTGGAGAAGGTCAATATTCATCCCAATTCCAAAGAAGGACAATGCCTTAAAATATTCAGACTAATGCACAATTGCATTCATTTTATATGCTAGCAAGATAATGCTCAAAATCCTTCAAGCTAGGCTTCAACAGTACGTGAACTGCGAACTTCCAGGTGTATAAGCTGGATTTAGAAAAGGCAGAGGAACCAGAGATCAAATTGCCAACATCCACTGGATCACAGAAAAGCAACAGAGTTCCAGAAAAACATCTACTTCTTCTTCACTGACTATGCTAAAGCCTCTGACTGTATAGATCACAACAAACTTGGGAAAATTATTAAAGAGATGAGAATACCAGACCACCTCCTGAGAAACCCTGTATGCAGGTCAAGAAGTAACAGTTAAAATAGGACATGGAACAACAGACTGGTTCCAAATTGGGAAAGGAGTACATCAAGGCTGTGTATTGTCACCCTGCATATTTAACTTACATGCAGAGTACATCATGCAAAATGCCACACTGGATGAAGTACAGGCTGGAATCAAGATTGCCGGGAGAAATATCAATAACCTCAGATATGCAGATGACACCACCTCAATGACAGAAAGCCAAAGAGGATCTAAAGAGCCTCTTGATAAAGGTGAAAAAGGAGAGTAAAAAAGCTGACTTAAAACTCAACATTCGAAAGATGAAGATCATGGCATCCGGTCCCATCACTTCATGGCAAACAGATGGGGAAAAAGTGGAAATAATGACAGACTTTATTTTCTTGGGCTCCAAAAACACTGTGGACAGTAATTGCAGCCATGAAATTAAAAGTCGCTTGCTCCTTGGAGGAAAAGCTATGACAAACCTAGACAGCATATTAAAAAGCAGAGATATCACTTTGCTGACAAAGGTCCATCTAGTCAAAGTTATGGTTTTTCCAGTAGTCACATGTGAGTTGGACCATAAAGAAGGCTGTGCACCGAGGAACTGATGCTTTCGAACTGTGGTGCTGGAGAAGACTCTTGAGAATCCCTTGGACAGCAAGGAGATCAAACCAGTCAATTCTAAAGGAAATCAATCCTGAATATTCACCTGAAGGACTGATGTTGAAGCTGAAGCTCTAATACTCTGGCCACTTGATGCGAACAGCCAAGTCATTGGAAAAGACCCTGATGCTGGAAAAGACTGATGGCAGGAAAAGGGGCGACAGAGGATGTGCTGGTTGGATGGCATTATCAACTCAATGGACACGAGTTTGAGCAAGCTTCGGGAGATGGTGAAGGACGGGGAAGCTTGGTGTGGTGTGGTCCATGGGGTCGCAAAGAGTCGGACACAACAGAGTGACTGAACAACACACAGCCTCCTGAGCCCCTAGTGCCTTACTCCCAGTCCTGGGGCTTTTCCTTTTCTGCGTCCAGCCTCTCCTGCCAGCCCTGGCTTGGACCCTCAAAGTCTCTCTCAGGGGCTCGGCCCCTACCTCAGCCCCAGACCTTCAGGCCCAGGCCTGTCTTCCTCACAGCCACCAGAGGGCGCTCTCTGAATGTGACGGGTTAGCCCAGCTTCAAGGGCACTGAATCGATCTAAACTCTCAGCAGGCAGGAGAGCCCCTCCCTCACAGCAGGGTCCTACGCAACCCACCCCACTCCTCCCCATACTGAGGCCCCCAGGCCCACGTCCACCCCCCACACTTACCCCAGCCTGGTTCATTCTGCATGTACGTACCCTTACAGCGGTGCACACCCATGCACACATGCACACAGCCCATACGAGTGTGGAACTGGAGGACAGGGGCACGGTAGGTGGCTGGCCGAGGCCCACAGGATCCCGAGGGCAGGCTTCAGAGAATGTCAGGACCCCACAGGGCTGGGGGCCGGGCAGGACCTGGCAGGCTGCACGCCCAGCAGCTGCCCTGAAGCCCTGAGTCTCCAAGTCTGCCTCTGTCTGGGCAGCGGGCAGAGAGCAGCACCATGGCAGGAGCTGGTGCAGGCCTGCAGGCCCCGCAGCGCAGGAGCCATCAAGGGAAGAGCCCAGACTTGCCAGTGGACCCAGGGTGGGTCAAGCAGGGGACAGATCCGGGTGCAGGCAATGTGACACCCAGAATTAACTGCCGCCCACACAGGCTCTGAGAGGCTGGGGCCTCTCAGACTCAGGGAGCCACAACTCTCCCCACACGCAGGGAGAGGGGCTGAAAAGGTGTCTCTCAGCTTAGTTTCTGGGGGTCCCCAGCCTCCCTTCAATGAGCCCCAAACCAAGTGCCAATCCAAGAGGTCCCTGGTCCAAGGCCAGGGGTTCCAGAAGCCCCAAGGCTCAGGGAAGAGGGAGGGGCACGCTCCAGGCCCAGGCTCCACTCAGACTCCTGCCCTGACCCCACAGAGTACGACACGGGCGGAGGGGACTGCCTGGATCTCGCAGAGCCCTGGCCGGGCTGGCGGAGGGTCCCCAGACGCCTACCCCGTTCTGGCTGTTGCAGTGCCGGGTGCTGATGATGGCTCCTGCTTCCTCGATCATCTTCAGGACGGTCCCTCCGTGCACATTGCCGGCCACGTTGGCGTCATCCGGCCGCATGATCCTGGGGGGAGAAGAGAGAGGATGAGCCTCTGGCAGGATGTTACTCATGAACAGCAGTGACCCCAGGGAGAAGGCCCTCCAAAGGCCTGATGGCTCCCAGAGAAGGAAAAGGACCCCCGCTCACTGTGGGGTGCTGATCTGACGGCCAGACAAGGGGCTGCAGCGTCGTGTTTCCACCAGGGGGGAGAGCAGGGGGGACCTTCCTGCCCTAGGGTCCAGGCACCCAGCCTGCCAGAGGGAGAAGGCCCCTGCCCTGGCAAGAAGGGATGGCGAGGACCTTCTGCAAAGGCCATGACGGTGACATTGAGGCAGCCCGGCCGTGGGGTGCTCAGCACGCCTGCCCCTCCTGGCTCCCAGGACCCGCAGTGACCCACAGAGCTGAATGAGCAAGGACACAGCTATGACCCTTGGAGAAAGCACACATTCCCAGGACCACCGTCTCTGTCAGGAGTCCCAGAGGAGCTGGCCTCCTGTGGCCACGGATATTCTGAGAACTGCAAACAAATCACAGCATCCAGACCTTCGACAGCAAGACAAAACATGATTGCTGCCTGCCCCCAGGGCTCCAAGAGAGCGCCCGAGGGGTGGGCTCCCTGGAGTTGAGAGCTAGGAACTCCCCAAGGTCAGGAGGGACTGAAATCATCCCGTTACCCCCAGAGGAAAAGCCATGTCTTTGCAGAGGTCAGCAGCAGGGAAGCCCTGTGAAATCCCTGGAGTCCCAGAAAGCCAGCCTGGTGCTCCTACCTTGGACAACCCCATGGAGCTTGGCCCTCTCCCAGATACCAATCTGTCTGGCTGATGAACTCTGTCTCCCTAGCCTCAGGCCTGGAGGCGGGCACCAGGCACTGAGTGAGTGTGCAGTTTCCAGGTGCCCGGCATCACTTGGGCCCACCCACCCTGCTCCAGTCTGCTGGCCAGCGTGGCCCTAGAGGCTGGACCCCCAACTCTGGGCCATGGAGCTCCAGTGCCCTCCCGGTCTGGCTCCTTCCAGACTTGGAGGCTAAGCCAGGCAGCCTCAGAGATGGTTTCCGTCTCCCAGTCTTACTGGCTGGGTGACCTGAGCAAGCTGCCAAAACCCAGCCACCTCTACATTCTCATCAGTACAAGAGGAACAACAGCATCACTGCACTTGACTATGGGAAAGACTGAACCACGAGATGGCACAGATAAGGAGCCTGGCACACAGTCAGCAACATGAACACTCACGAGCACTGCTTCCTCCTTCCCTAAGCGCCAGCCAGAAGCCGCAGGAGGGCTGGAGCCTCCAGCATTCAGTCACCGATGCCATTTTCTGGGGAGACCAAAGGCTGTCTGGACCTGTTGCCCACCCCCAAAGTCACCCCTTCAGCCTAGGGGACACTCAGGACCCCTACTTCTCACCTGCATCACTGGCTCAAGGGCAGCAGCCACGGTCGCCCGGAGAGTGGCCCGGGGAACCCCCAGAGCACAGGAAAGGAGCCTCATTTGGCTTCTCAAATGCTTATTTTAAAAGATTTTTGAATCAACTCAAAATAGATTAAAACCTTGAACAGAAGACCCAAAGCCAGAAAACTCCTAGGAGAAGATGTAGGCTGTAGCAATGATTTTTTCGATTTGACATCAAAAACAAAGGTTAAAGAAGGAAAAAAATACATAAGTGAGACTACATCAAACTAAAAGACTCCTGCACAGCAAAGGAAGTCATCAGTCAAATGAAAAGATAACCTGTGGGATGTGAGAAAGTATCTGCAAATCATGTATCCAATAAAGCATTAATATCCAAAATACACAAAGAACTCATAAAATTCAAAAGCAAAACAATCCATTTAAAAAATGGGCAGAGGACTGGAATGGACATTTTCTCAAAAGAGACATACTGATGGTCAACAGGCCCGTGAAAAGACACTCAACATCGTTAACCATCTGCTGCCAAGTCACTCAGCTGTGTCCAGCTCTGTGCGACCCCATGGACTGTAGCCCACTAGGCTCCTCTGACCAAGAGGAGAATACTGGAGAGGGCCTCCATATCCTTCTCCAGGGGATCCTGTCGACCCACAGATCAAACCCGTGTCTCTTATGTCCCCTGCATTCGCAGCCAGGTTCTTTACCACTAGTGCCACTTGGGAAGTCCCATTAACCATCAGGGGAACACAAACCAAAACCACAGTCAGATACCACCTCACATCTGTCAGAATGACTGTTATCAAAAAGAAAAGAAATGTGTGTTGGCAAGGATGTAGAGAAAAGAGAACCCTTGGGCACTGCTGATGGGAATGTAAATTGGTACAACCCCTGTGGAAAACAGCATGGAGATGCCTCAAAAAATTCAGACTCCAACTACCATATGAACTAGCAATCCCACTTCTGGGTACTCATCAAAAGAAAACGAAATCACTACCTCAAAGAGATATCTACGGGACTTCCCTGGCAGTCCCGTGGTTAAGAATCTGCCTTTCAATGCATACCTGGGCTCAATCCCTGGTTGGGGAACTTAGACCCCATATGCCAAAGGGCAACTAAGCCCATGCGCCATAACTAGAGAGCCCTAGCACCGGAACAAGATGCCTGAGCACCGCAACAAAGGAACCAAGGCAGCCAGAAATGCATTATAAAGATGGTGTCTTCACCCCCACGCTCACCGTGGCATTATTTACAGTAGTCAAAACATGAAACAACCGACCTGCCCACTCACAGACAGATGAAGCAGATGAAGAAGATGTGGCATGTGTGATTACAGAGCCTCTTGACGAAGGTGAAAGAAGAGCGAAAAAGCTGGCTTAAAACTCAACATTCAAAAAACTGAAATCATGGCATCCAGTCCCATCATTTCATGGCAAATAGATGGGGGGAAATGGAGACAATACAGACTTTATTTTCTTGGGTTCTAAGATCACTGTAGATGGCGAAATTAAAACACGCTCGGTCCTTGGAAGAAAAGTTATGACAAACCTAGACAGCTTATTAAAAAGCAGAGACATTACTTTGCCAACAAATGTCTGTCTAGTCAAAGCTATGGTTTTTCTAGTAGTCATGTATGGATGTGAGAGCTGAACTATAAAGAAAGCTGAGCGCCAAAGAATTGATGCTTCTGAACTGTGGTGTTGGAAAAGACTCTTGAGAGTCCCTTGAACTGCAAGGAGATCCAACCAGTCCATCCTAAAGGAAATCAGTCCTGAATATTCATTGGAAGGACTGATGCTGAAGCTGAAGTTCCAATACTTTGGTCACCTGATGCAAAGAATTGACTCATTTGAAAAGACCCTGGTGCTGGGAAATATTGAAGGCGGGAGAAGGGAACGACAGAAGATGAGATGGTTGGATGGCATCACTAACTCCATGGACATGAGTGTGAGCAAACTCTGGGAGCTGGTGATGGACAGGGAGGCCTGGTGTGCTGCAGTCCATGGGGTCACAAAGAGTCGGACACAACTGAGCGACTGAACTGAACTGAAGGGTATGTTTTTCCTTAAACTGTGTACTAATGATTATATAACATCAATGTGTCTTGCTCGAGGACTTGTTTCTTCTTAACAGGAACCCATTCCTTCTGGCTAACCTTGTTAAGATGTATGTTGCGTGAGTGGGTCTTGTAAGACCTTTACAACCTTGAGGCATTCTTCGGATCTACTGTTAGTAACCAATTGATAAAGTATATAAAGTCTTGCTAAGACTAGTGGGGGGAGCACTCTTCTGCCCCCTTCTGGTGTCTGTGTCAGAAGATTTCTCTATCCCTTTTTACTTTAATAATACTTTTGCCACATGAAGCTCTTGAGTGACGGAAGCCGCGTCTATGGTCCCAAAGCGAAATTTTCTCCTTCAAAGATCATGAATCCGACACCATCACCATAAGCTACCACTAGAAAAGGCAAAACTATGGAGACAATTTTAAAAAGTCCATGTTTGGACTTGCCAGTGGTTAAATTCATGCGCCAACGCAGGGGTGTGTGCTTAGTCACTCAGTAGTGTCCAACTCTTTGCGACCCCATGGGCTATAGCCCACCAGGCTTCTCTGTCCATGAGGATTCTCCAGGCAAAAGTGGGTTGCCATGCCCACCTCCAGGGGATCTTCCCAACTCAGGGACTGAACCCAGGTCTCCCACATTGCAGGCGGATTCTTTACCATCTGAGCCACTGGGGAAGCCCAAGAATACTGGAGTGCATAGCCATTCCCTTCTCCCTGGGATCCTCCTGACCCAGGAGTCAAACTGGGGTGTCCTGCATTACAGGCGGATTCTTTACCAGCTGAGCTACCAGGAAAGCCCCCAGTGCAGGGGAGGTGAGTTCGATCCCTGGCCTGGGAAGATTCCACATGCCATCAGGGCAAGTAAGCCCCTGTGCCACAACTACTGAAGCCTGAGAGCCCTAGAGCCTGTGCTCCACGACAAGAGAAGTCAGTGCAGTGAGAAGCCCGTGCACCGCAACTAGAGAAAGCCTCCCACAGATCTCCAAAGGACTGAAGACCCAGTGCAGCCAAAAAGAAAAAAGAAAAGGTCAGTGTTGGGATTTCCCTGGTGGTCCAGTGGCTAAGACTCCTGAGTTCCCAATGCAGGGGGCCTGAGTTCTATCCCACATGCCACAACTAAAAGATTCCACATGTTGTAACTAAGGCCTGGCAAATAAATAAACACTTAAAAAAAAAAAACCAAGGTCAGTGTTTGCCAGAGGTTGGGGTGGGGGTGGGATAAGAAGACAGAGCAGAGGATTTTTAGGGCAGTGAAAATACTCTGCATGATTCTGGAATGGTGGACATATCACTACCCATTTGTCCACAGCATGTACAACTACTAGAGTGAACCGCAACGTAAACTGCAGACTGCGGTACGACACAGAGTCGTCACTGTGGGTTCATCGGCTGCGACAGATGCACCTCTCTGCTGGGCTACTGATAAAGGCCGAGGCTGTGCATGCGGGGCAGAGGACATGCGGGAGCCTCTGAGCTTGACTCTCCGTTTTGCTGTGAAACTAAAGCTGCTCTGAGGACTTCCCTGGCGTCCACGGGTTCAGACTGCTTCCACTGTGGGGAACTAGGCTCCAGCAAAAACAAAAACTGCTCAAAAAGTAACCTCTAATAAAAAATGTTATAGAACATATTTTTAATGTTTTGAGTTTTAAAAATTCCCACTTATACTACTAAGCTCTTTTTTTTTGTTAAAGTTTAAGAGGTAGGCAATTCAAATAACAAAACAACCACAACAAACTCTTTCCTTGGCATTTGTTTTCAACTTAGTAAAGACCTCTACCCACAGGCCCAAGGGCCAGGCAGGGGTCCAGACAGGGCAGGACTGAAACAATTCTACACCACGCAGATTGCGTCTGGGGAGCCTGACTTATTTCTGCCTGTTTGTAAAGTGGGGCTGTGAACGCCTGGCTGGCTCAGGGCCAAGAAGAGCAAACAGAGGGCCCCAAGGCCAAGGAGGAAGTGCTCACATCCGGGAGGGCTTGAGGAGGGAGGGACCGGGGAGGAGGCACCTCCGACACGGGACAGAGCCTGGAGCCACCCTGCGACACTGGGGGTCCGGATGGACCCCACAGCACCAACATCCCACTAACTCCGGAGGGGCCCCAGGGTACTGAGCTCCAGGCCCACCCCCACCTCCTTGTCCTAGTCACCCCGGGTCCTGCCCAAGGACTGTCCTAGCGCCCCCAAGCCAGCTGGCACCCACACGGTGCAGATGCAAACCTTCCCCAGGGACCTGATCCTGCCTCTGCTCTGCAGTTGTGCAAACAAGGAGGGCCAGAGCCCAGGTCTGGCAGCCCCTCCCTGGGGCCCCAAATCAGATGCCTCTCCCAGGGCGTCACCATGATTCCATCCCAGCCTCCACCCCAACGCCAGGGCTATGGTTCCGCACCTGCCCACCCTCCCTCTGTCCCCTCCTTCCTCCAAAGAGCTCTGGAGCTGCTGGGCAGGGTCTTCCTCAACTCACTTCCCCCTGAATGCCCGCAATGCGTGTCACCTCCAGGCAGGCAGGAGTGGGAGCAACCAGGGCAGCCAGGGGAACGTGTGGCCCCTTGGTGGCACTCCCGCTTTCCCATTTTTAGCAAAGACACAGAGATGAAAAGTGTTTCACTTTCCTCTTTTCTATCAGAAAAGAAACAAAGACAGCCCAGTGGAGCATGCACGATGCCACACGGCACTGCCCACTGGTCTCTGGTCAGGGAGGTGAAGGGGCGGTACTGGGTGGTACTGGCCCTCACAGTTGGCCAGCTGCATCCTTGCAGGGGTTCGAGTTGAGGATACCAAAGCTCTGAGTTTTCTAGAGAAGCCGGCAATCCAGAGTTTAATGTGAAATCTCTTGAAATTTGACTGGCAGCACCCAACTGAAATGGCCACCACACAGGCCAGCTCAGGAGGGCAGAGCAGGTGGTGGGCCTGACCCCATCCTGGAGGGACTCTGTGTGCCCCATTCTCTCTCCCACCTCTCTCTGCCCCTCTGCCCATGCCAACCTGCAACTCCCTCAATCCTTGAACCCCAGAAGCTCCAGGGAAAAGTAGACAGTTGGCCCAGGGAGCCCTTCCCGTGACCCCATCCCCCACGTCCTCTCAGCTGGCCAGTGGCAGGGACACTGCCTCTTGTGACCAGAGATCCTGCACCCCAAGATCCTCTCCACCATCTTCCTCTCTCCCTGCACTCCCAGCAGTGGCATCTGGAATGTTACCACCCTGTCACGCACCACCTCTCCCCCTCCATTCCAGCTACTCCTGCCCCAAACCACAGGATGAGTTGGCCAGGGCTGGGCCCACGGCTAACCAAAGCAAGCACCGCCTCCTCCCTGCTAACCTCTGAAGCAGACACTAAGCTAATGACAAGAGCAGGGAGGAAGCCACACACACCTGGGTCATAGAGTCACTTTCAGATGGTGCAACCACCCCCCACTGGGGCATCAGGAAAACTTCAGAGGAAGTGACACTTGGGTCAAGTCCTGGAGAGGGAGCAGGTGAGCCAGGGACAGAGGGTGGGGCATGAGGGATGCTCCAAGGAGAGGTGGTATCTCAGAAGACCCCAGAGATGGGAGAGCTCAGCAGGTACAGAAACAGACAGTGGTCCCCCAAAGCCGGCCAGTGACCCCTGGGGGGAGAGAATGGGAGTGAAGGACGAGCTGGAGAATGGAGCCAGGAGCTTGTCACACAGGCCTGGGACTGAGACAGAGCCTGGACTTGTCCTAGGGGCAGGGTGGCCTTGGGAGACCCTGAGTCAGGGCTGGTGTGTGAGAAGTCACCCGGGGGCTGTGGATGGAGGGGCTTCTCTGCCTACATCTTGCCTCCCAGCCTGAGCCCACCATTCACCCTGCTGCCCCAAGAGTCAGTCTTCCTAAGCAGGAGTCCACGGCCCTGCCAGACCCAGCAGGGCCCCTCCTATGGGAGAAAAATTCAACTCCCGGGACTTCCCTGCCGGTCCAGTGGTTGAGACTCCATGCTTCCACTGCAGGGGGCATGGATTCGATCCCTGATCAGGGAACTAAGATCCGGCATGGCACGTGGGGCAACCAGGAAAAAAAAAGATTCAACTCCCTAGCAAGGCCTCTGAAGCCCTCAGGGGTCTGGAACTTTCCTCGCCTAACTCCCACTGCCTCTTGGAGCTCTAGGCTGCACCTGCCCAGGCCAGTACTGCTGGCTGGGCCCACCTGGACCTTCCCTCCACCTCGCCTGCACCAGCCTGTCCCAGCAACATGCCACCTCTGCCCCATGAAGAAAGGCGACTCGTGGACAAATGGGGAGCCTAAGTAGACACCAAATTCCGGAGGGCAACCAGCTTTATCATCATCCACCCAAACTCCAGATACATGGGCTGCTCTAAGCCAGACGTCCCACCAAGAGGAATTCACCCTACAGATGTTTCCACACATGACCAAACCAAGCGTGTTCAAGGTTACTCACTGAAAAGCTGTTTTATGTGCAAAAGCGGGCCGTGCCCTAATTCCGCCAATAAGGGGCTAGTTAGATTAAGTTACACCTACATGACAGGTAAGAGGGAGGAAGGGTCTCGGAGAAGCCTCGTTAGATGAGAAAAGGCTCAGAATGATGGGAGACGGGTTACCGTACCTGCAGGCCCGGTGGAGACCACCCTTGGGGGGAGGCCCGGGAAACCAGAAGCTTCCACGGCCCCTGAGAGGAGAACCAGCGATTGGAGGAAAGTCACAGTGACACCTCTGTGCCTTCTGAATTTAAAACCATGTCAAAGGACTTCCCTGGTGGTCCAGTTGATAAAACTCTGCTCCCAATGCGGGGAGCACGGGTTCGATCCTAGGTCGGGGAGCACAGATCCCGCAAGCCCCACGAAACCATGTCAACCATGTCAAATATTAATAAATCCACAGTCTTTAAAATGTACTCAAATGAAGTAAGCCAGAAAGAAAAACACCAATACAGTATACTAACACATATATATGGAATTTAGGAAGATGGCAATGACGACCCTGCATGCAAGACAGGCAAAAAGACACAGATGTGTATAACGGACTTTTGGACTCAGAGGGAGAGGGAGAGGGTGGGATGATTTGGGAGAATGGGAATTCTAACATGTATACTATCATGTAAGAACTGAATCGCCAGTTCATGTCTGACGTAGGGTGCAGCCTGCTTGGGGCTGGTGCATGGGGATGACCCAGAGAGATGTTGTGGGGAGGGAGGTGGGAGGGGGGGTCATGTTTGGGAACGCATGTAAGAATTAAAGATTTTAAAATTTAAAAAATTAAAAAAATAAAATATTTAAAATAAATAAATAAATAATAAAATAAAATGTACTCAAAGCACAGCTGAAACAAAGGTGCTGAGCAAAGCCTTCTCTGAACTCACCACAGCAAGGCTACCATCTCTGCTGGTTCCTATGGGCGGGAGAAAGGCAGGGGAACAGAGTGGGAGAGGCTGTTCCAGGAACGGACTGCAGGCAAGGGACAATGGGGAGGCCAGAGGAGCCACCCTGCTCCCCACACGTCTGTGTGTCCTGAGGGCAGGCCCTGTGCTTCTGCTCCTCCAGGTCCCCCGAGGCCAGGCCAGGCCCCACCCGACCCGGAGCCTCTGGACGGGGTTGAACTGTGTCCCCTGACACAATTCAGATCAGCTAAAGCCTGACCCTGGAACCTGTGACTGTGATCTGATTTGGAACCAAGGTGTTTGCAAATGTGGTCAAGTTAAGGTGAGGTTATTATCAGGGCTGTGTTCCCATAACTGGTATCCTTAGAGGAAGGTGGAGGTCTGGACACACGAGGGGAAAAGGCCACACGACACAGAGGCAGAGCCTGGAGTGACGCTGTGACAAGACACACAGGCACTGCCTGCAGCCTGGATGCTGGACAAGGAAAGAAAGGCCCTTTCCCCTAGAGCCTTCAGAGGGAGCATGGCCCTGCCGACCTGTGGTGTGGGGCTTGCGGCCTCCAGATGTGAAAGCATATGCATTTCTGTGTTTTAAGGCACCCAGGCGTGGTCATGTGTTACAATGACGCCAAGAAACCAAGACAGCATGTGGCCTGAGGCCCCTGCCCGAGTGACCTGAGCACTCCCCCAGAAGGCAGCAGGGAGCGGCCGGGCTGAGTCCCCACAGCCTGCAGCCAAGCTCAGGTCCTGCTCTCCAGTCCAGCCAGCCCAGGCCAGGCCCCCAGCAGCCTTGGTGGCAGCTCCACTGATGACTGCCCCCTGCCCACCCTACCCACAGCCCTCCAGCATGAGGCCAACATCTCCAACTCTGATAGGAAAATGTCAGTGCTAAAATGGAACACTTCCACGTGAGTTCCGGGGAACTGGGGGAGGCGGGGCAAGGGGGTTGTTTCCTTTACCCAACGGTGAAAGCAGAACTGCCTAAAGGAGAAGGTGGCAGTGACAAGTCCAACCAATTTCCAGGACACGTGAAGTCCTCTGTGGGGTTTCCACCAGCA
This sequence comes from Ovis aries, assembly GCF_016772045.2. Taxonomy (NCBI): domain Eukaryota; kingdom Metazoa; phylum Chordata; class Mammalia; order Artiodactyla; family Bovidae; genus Ovis; species Ovis aries. The sequence continues at coordinate 46,363,101 of NC_056065.1, read as the reverse complement.
CCCAAACACGGGCAGAACCACTGGGCTTGCTGCCAGGGTCCAGGCGGGTTTCCACAGGGCAGCCAGCTCTAAGCATGCCTCACGGCTTGTGCCAGAAGCTCCCCAGACCTGTCCCTTCTGAATGAGGTTCAACCCAGAGAAGCAAAAGCAGGTCAGGACAGTGACTTTTGGACAGAGTGCCACCCCTGCCTTGGAGCTACAGGTGGCAGTTGAAAAGGTGCCCGTGGCGGGGGCATCCATAAAGCAGGATCTGAACCGGAGTCTGAAGGCAAGCCAGGAAGGAGACTGGCGGGGCGGGGGCTGCCACTGCTGGTGAGAAAGGAGCTCCGGGCTCATCTGGGGGCACACACCTGCCAGGAGGACCACATGGGTTGGGGGCACGTGGGCTGGTTCACACCTGGCAGCCTCCACCATGAGGCCCTGAAAGCCAGAGTCAGGCACATATGAACACCCCATCTTCCTACGTCAGGGGGACTCTGCCCAGCAGAAGGCTGTGTGGCACCGCTTGCCTTATCCAATTTGCTGGCTAAGAAGGTTCCAGCAAAGCTCCTTCAACCCCCAAAGACCCCAAAGGAGGCAAGGGGGGAGAAACAGCTGGGCCACCAAAGAGGCCCTGGGACCCTCCCAGGCCCCAAAGCAGGACAGGAGAATGAACCAGGGCAGGTGGCCCACCCAGCCCCACTGACCCCAAAAACCCAAAGCACCCTGAGCTGAGCAGACAGGAAGGTGAGCAGCGCCTGGCCCAACCACAGAAATCTGCTGGCAGGAGAAAGGGAAGCACCAGGCAGGCAAGAAGGCAAAGAGGAGCAAGTGCCCCAACTTGGGCGCTGGAGCTAGGTGGGTGAGTGCCAGGTGGGTGAGTGCCAGGCCTCACTGCCAACTCCCCCGGGCACCCATGATATGACCCTGCCAGGAGCCCATGTGGATACTCAAGAGGCCAGAGTCCCCGTCCCAGGTTCAGTTAACCACCTAACCTCCAACGTCAGCAAGACCTGGGCCAGGCCTGGGTACCCCTGGCTGCCTGAAGCCAGCCACAGCCAGCCCTGTTGCACATAGGGGCCGAGTCCCCCTACCACCTGACCCCGTCTGCCACAAGGGTGCCCACATGGGGGAGGGGGGTCCCAACAGCTGGTGGTTGGTACCTGCTCAGCTGGGAAGCCATGTGGGCTGGGACATCCCAGGTCCAGAGAGAAGCGACAGAGGCAGCTGCAGCTGACTCACCGGCCCTCTCCCACTGCAAGGACGGTCCCAACCCCTTGGCCTGGCGGGAAGCACCCTGGCTTCCTGGGCTGCCCAGTCTAACCAGGAAGGGGCCACTTCATCAGTCTAAGAAGCCTACCAAAAGCCAGTTGTCATAGAAACCTCATCTTGTATATAACAACAGTGGAGAAGGAAATCTTCTAGCCCTCCTGCTGCTGTTGCCCTGAGATCTAGAAGGCAGAGGTGCCCTCCTGAGTCAGCGCTGGGGACAAAGGCCAAGCCCCAGGCCTGGACCCAAAGCTTCCTGACACTCAGACAGAAGTGGGGTGGGGGGAGGCGGTCAAGAGCCAGAGTAAGTGAGACAGAGGGAGAGGTCTGAGCAGATGCAGAGCAGCTGGCATCTGAAACCTGTCCCCTAAGCCCACCCTGAGTGGTAGGGGCTGTTGAACCCCGGCAGGGAGGCAGATGGCTGATCAGCCCTCTCCTGGCCGACACCCTGCCCCCACCACACAGACCTTCCTCTCCACTGCTCAGGTGCACTGGCTTCTACTGTCTCCCCCCGCTGGGTCTGGGGGAAGAGGACCGGCTGGCAGAGATGCCCTGGTGCTGAGGCGAAGCAGCAGCCAGGGGAGAGGAGGCTGGACATGTCCTGAGTGTCACCCAGACCCAACACCATCCCTGCAGAGCCACGGCCACCCAGGCACCATGATGGGCGGCATAAATGAACGAACCCACCCAAGGGCGTACTTCCTAAAAACTGTCATCCTGGCTCAGCTCCCAGGCACCTGTTCGGCTAGCCTGCACAGACTTTGTGTTAAGAGGACAAGTCAGCACACGGCCCTGATGGGGCTTGGCAAAGGCAGCCTGCCACTTGGGCCCACAGAGACCCCCGTCAGAGGCCAAGTGCCCTCGGTTCCTTCCCAGGGGCCTTCCTAATATGCAGATGGATTCTCACTAAAGGCACTAGTGGCCCCACCTTTATGCAAAAGAGAGAAGAACAATCCAGACTGATTAAGAACATCCCAGCCTGACCAGCACCACAGCCCCCGGTTCCACAGGGAGGCAGGCACCCAGCCCGGGAGGAAGTGGCAAGGCTACCCTCAGCTGGGCCATCAGGATGCCTGGAGCCTGGAGCTGGCAGGCAGGTGAGGGGCCCAGCCACCACACCACACCCACAACGTCTGCCTGGAGGGGAGTCAGGGCTGAGTCTGGGAAGAAACGTCTCCCATGAGCCACCCCACCCATACAGCCTGACAGGTCCCGGCCAGGATGGCAGACCTCCCCCAGCCCCTTGGCCGCTACCACAGCACACCAAGATTTGCCCGCAGCCCCTGGGGACAGGTCTGTCTGGCAGGGCCGGGCCAACCTGCTCACCGCCGGGTCCCACACTGGGCATGTGTGTCAGACGCTGAGCTGACCCCCGGGGGATGCAGAGTGGACAGACGCCATCCCCACCCCACCCACCCAGGGCCCTGGTCCCCTCGCGTCAGCTGGGACCCCCTCCTCCGGCCCTCCCTGCTTCCCCTTCCCTGGGCCACAGGCCACTCAGGACGCGAACCACCTCAGAGGTTCTGGGCGCCCCAGACGCTCGGTCTGTTCTAGTCCCTCTCTCAACCTCAGGCTGGAAAGAAGGCCGCAATGCCCCAGATGCCCACTCCAGCCCTGGCCTCCAGAGCCACATGCTGAGACCTGCCAGTCCCACCTGCCCTGGTGCTCGGGCCAGGGTCCCCCAGACACCCCCCACCCCGGCTGCCCCACAGTTTCCCCATGGCTCCCAACTCACAGCCTGGCCTTCCCCCCGAGTCGGGCCTGGTCAGTGCACCTCCGGAAGGCTGAGAGGGGCACAGCTCGCCGGAGCAAGAGCATGGCGTCCACAGACCCACAGTCCCTCCCGAAGCCACGACCAGATGGGGCTTAGAGAGGGCTCCCTGGCCTGCAGCGGTGCCCTTTGGACTCAGCTAGTCCCGCACAGGGGCATTGCTGCCTCCCTAAGCAACTGTGGCTTCCATCTCCACATGGCAGGCTGGGCAACCCCCTCCCCAGATAAAAGGCGGTGCCCAGAAGCCCATCCCAACACTCCAAATACTGCAGGTTCCCTGACTTTTTTTTGTTCAAATTTTTGTTTTTTATTTTTAAGTTTTTTGGTTGTGTCACCAGGTTTGCAGAATCTTAGTTCCCCAACCAGGGGTTGAACCTAGACCCTCGGCAGTGAAAGTGCTGTGTCCTAACCACTGGGTGGCCAAGGAACTCCCTCCTTGACTTTTGAAGCTCCTGTAAAATTTTAAGAAATTGGAGTAGAAAGAGATGTTGGAAGTTAGCCGGTTCAAGCCCCAACTTCTACCCGGGAGGAAGGGAGGAAGGGCGGCAGGCCGCCAACAGTCAGAACCAGAAGACACCAGGGGTACCGATCCAAGAAGGAAGGACAGGTTGGGGGAGGCAGCCTGCAGGGCTCTATGAAGGTCAACAACTGCCCTCCCCACCTCCCCTATACACCAACCAGGTGATGACTGTGACCCCACACCAACAAGAGAAGCAGGCACCGTTTGCCCCAACAGGTTCTAAGTTCATTTGGCTTAAAGATACAACAGTCCTCAATGGAACAAATAGAGAATCCTGATACCAACCTGTACCTGAAGAACTTTCTAAATGATACATCTACCAACGGCATGGGGAGGATTCACATGGCATGCGATGCCGAGCACAGGACCATAAAACATGGGAAAATGGACTGAAACCCACAACTGAGACAAGGCTATCTAGAGAAGTGCTTTTAGACAAACCACAGAAGTTAAGACTGAAATGAAGCGTTGTTGGAGGGAAGACATGTTTCACATTTGGAGAATGAGCCACTAAATGATATGCAGCGTCAACTACTTAAAACCTGGAGAGAGCTACAAGCTAAACCCAGTGGAACTTAGATTTTTTTTTCTTAATTAGAGAAAAACAGAATTCAGGGAGGGGAGAAAATCTGTAAGAAATGATGCAAAATTAACTGTCTAAAACCCCTCCCACAGCTCAGTCCTGTCAGGGAGGCTAGACCAGGCCTCCACCGCCACTGGACTCCAGCCATGAGCAGACCTTTCCACAAACAGAACCATCTGATGCCAGTCTAGCTATATGAGTGAACAATTTTGAAGCTGAAGAACCATAAGTTGCTATTTCCTTTCTATTAAATTAACCAAGAACCATTTAAAATGACAAAACCAGATGTCTGGAAAGGTTCATAGCAACATTATTCATAATAACTGAAAGGTGGAAACCCAGGTATCCATCATCGGATAAATAACAAATGGTCCATCAACACAATGGACCATTCAGTTCAGTCACTCAGTTGTGTCCAACTCTTTGCGACCCCATGAATCACAGCACGCCAGGCCTCCCTGTCCATCACCAACTCCCGGAGTTCACTCAGACTCACATCCATTGAGTCAGTGATGCCATCCAGCCATCTCATCCTTGGTCGTCCCCTTCTCCTCCTGTCTCCAATCCCTCCCAGCATCAGAGTCTTTTCCAATGAGTCAACTCTTCGCATGAGGTAGCCAAAGTACTGGAGTTTCAGCTTTAGCATCATTCCTTCCAAAGAAATCCCAGGGCTGATCTCCTTCAGAATGGACTGCTTGGATCTCCTTGCAGTCCAAGGGACTCTCAAGAGTCTTCTCCAACACCACAGTTCAAAAGCATCAATTCTTTGGCACTCAGCTTCTTCACAGTCCAACTCTCACATCCATACATGACCACTGGAAAAACCATAGCTTTGACTAGACGGACCTTTGTTGGCAAAGTAATGTCTCTGCTTTTCAATATGCTATCTAGGTTGGTCATAACTATTCTTCCAAGGAGTAAGCATCTTTTAATTTCATGGCTGCAGTCACCATCTGCAGTGATTCTGGAGCCCAAAAAAATAAAGTCTGACACTGTTTCCACTGTTTCTCCATCTATTTGCCATGAAGTGATGGGACCAGATGCCATGATCTTCGTTTTCTGAACGTTGAGCTTTAAGCCAATTTTTTCACTCTCCTCTTTCACTTTCATCAAGAGGCTTTTAGTTCCTCTTCACTTTCTGCCGTAAGGGTGGTGTCATCTGCATATCTGAGGTTATTGATATTTCTCCCAGCAATCTTGATTCCAGCTTGTGCTTATTCCAGCCCAGCATTTCTCATGATGTACTCTGCATATAAGTTAAATAAGCAGGGTGACAATATACAGCCTTGACGTACTCCTTTTCCTATTTGGAACCAGTCTGTTGTTCCATGTCCAGTTCTAACTGTTGCTTCCCGACCTGCATACAGGTTTCTCAAGAGGCAAGTCAGGTGGTCTGGTATTCCCATCTCTTTCAGAATTTTCCACAGTTTATTGTGATCCACACAGTCAAAGACTTTGGCATAGTCAATAAAGCAGAAACAGATGTTTTTCTGGAACTCTCTTGCTTTTTCAATGATCCAGCGGATGCTGGCAATGGATTTCTCGTTCCTCTGCCTTTTTTAAAACCAACTTGAACATCTGGAAGTTCACATGATTTGACCATAAAAAGGAATGCAGTACTGATACACACCGATAAAAGGAATGTTCATGGGTTGAGGTCTGGGGAAGGCATTCTGGCTTATACATGAGTTACCTTGAATTCGATGCTGACTAAAATAGCCTGTCTGTGGTCTAGCAGACAAACACTGTGCATCTGCTTTAATTACTAAAGGAAAGGGTGCACTGACCAGAAGTAAAGAGTGTTCATGTTCAAAATAAAGCCTAGCGATTTCCCTGGTGGTCCAGCGGCTAAAACTCTGAGCTCTCAATTCCAGGGGTCTGGGTTTGATCCCTGGTGGGGGAACTAGATGGCACATGCTACAACAAAGAGTTCCAGTGCCGCGGCTGAAGATGGAAGATCCCGCTGGCTGCAGCTGAGACCCAGAGAAGTCAGATAAATAAAGAAAAAATAAGGGTTAAACACCTCCTCCCTGGGACACCAATGCTCACTACTCCTTCAACAGTCAGACTCCCTTCCCAGGTGCCAAGGCCATACTGATGGGCTGGGTACGTGGGGATCTGGTTTTCTGAAACCGGAGGGAAGGTCTCCTTGACTTGATGTTCTCTGCACTGACAAGACAGAAAACTGTGCTGAAAATCCTGCTTCTCCGGAGCAGATCGTCAGAGCAAATCCTCTGGGCTACAATCCTCAGTTTGGCTCACATCAAACTTTTTCCTATTCCTGTTATACACTGTTTAATATCAGTTACTTGCCTCAACAACACAACGTGGATGAACTCTGAAAACACACTGAGTAAAAGAAGCCAGTCATGCATAAGAGCATTTTGTATGAGTCCACTGATCTAGAACACCCAGAACAGGCAGATCCTAGAGACACACAGACAGTAGACTGGCAGTTGCCAGGGGCTGGGAAAGGGAGGTAGGGAGTGAAAACACCCACGAGGTTGTGTCTGGGGTGCAGTTTGTGGGGAAATAACCACTATGTCCTTCAGCTCTCAAGGTCATCTGGAAACTGAAGAAGGTGGAGAAGGCAGCATGCTTCCTTCCACCTGCCCCACACCTGCCCAGGGAGTAGGGGCTACACCCGAGTCGCCAAGGAGCAAGGCAGGAAGTGACAGACAAGGTCCTGGAGCTCAGAGAATCAACTGGCCCAACTGATGGTAGGCACCCAGGAGAGAAGGTGAGCAGAGAGCTGAATGGCTTTTCCTAGAACTGGAGGCCAGTTTCCTCCCACGGCTTCCCTGGTGCCTCAGATGGTAGAATCTGCCTGCAATGTGAGAGACCCGGGTTCGATCCCTCAGTTGGGAAGATCCCCTGGAGAAGGGAGTGGCAACCCACTCCAGTACTCTTACCTGGAAAACCCCGTGAACAGAGGAACCTGGAGGGCTACAGTCCACGAGGTCTCATAGAGTCAGAAACAACGGAGTGACTAACACTTTCACTTTCCTCCCACGGAAGCCCACCTCCAAGGGCAGAGAAAGCTGGGAGGGGCAGAGATATACTCTGGGGACATAAAGAACTCCTAACAGTGAGAAAACCAAAGCTGCAATTTTTTTAAATGGGAAAAGACCTGAGCAGACGCATGGCTAAAGATACATAGGTGGCAAACACAAATATGAAATGATGCTCGACACTGTTAGACATTAGGAAACTGCAGATAAACACCACTGTGAGATCCTCTCACACCTCAGCACGGCTAAAACTGAAAAGCCCGACTGTACCAAGTGCTGGTAAGGCTGTGGAGAAACCGGGACTCCCAGGCGCTGCTGAAAACGAGCAGGAACAAACACGAAATGCACAACCACCTGGCGAGACAGTCTGGCAGTTTCTTAAACAGTTAAACCTACACCTACCATCCCATCCAATGTTGTCCCCTGAGTATGTCCCCTCAGAGGCCGGCACACCACATGAGCACGGCAGCGTTTCCTGTAACAGCCCACAGCTGGACACGACTCAAATGCCCATCCACAGATGAACGAACAGACAGACCAAGGTCCATCCACCCGTGCAAGGGAATGCTACTTGGCAAATAAAAGGAATGAATGCTGGTCCTTACAGCAACGTGGGGGAATCTCAAAATGATCACACCAAGCGAAAGAGGACAGGGCAGACAGAAAAGAGCTCTGACTGCATGGCTCCACTTCTACAACACTCTCGATTCACTTCAGTTGCTCAGTCATGTCCAACTCTTTGCGACCGCATGGACTGCAGCACACTAGGCTTCCCTGTCCATCACCAACTTCCAGAGCTTGCTCAAACTCATGTCCATCAAGTCAGCGATGCCATCCCACCATCGCATCCTCTGTCATCGCTTCTCCTCCTGCCTTTAATCTTTCCCAGCATCAGCATCTTTTCAAATGAGTCAATTCTTCCTATCAGGTGGCCAAAGTTGGGCCATCAAAGTTCAACCAAAGTTGAACTTCAGCTTCAGCATTAGACCTTCCAATGACTATTCAGGACTGATTTCCTTTAGGATGGACTGGTTGAATCTCCTTGCTGTCCAAGGGACTCTCAAAAGTCTTCTCCAACACCACAGTTCAAAAGCATTAATTCTTCAGTGCTCAGCTTTCTTTATGGTCCAACTCTCACATCCATACATGACAACTGGAAAAACACAGCTTTGACTAGACAGACCTTTGTTGGCAAAGTAATGTCTCTGCTGCTATTTAATATGCTGTGTAGGCTTGTCATACCTTTTCTTCCAAGGAGCAAGCGTCTCTTAATTTCATGGCTGCAATCACCATCGGCAGTGATTTTGGAGCCCCAAAATACAAAGTCTGTCACTGTTTCCATTGTTTCCCCATCTATTTGCCATGAAGTAATGGGACCGGAAGCCATGATCTTCATTTTTTGAATGTTGAGTTTTAAGCCAGCTTTTTCACTCTCCTCTTTCACTTTCCTCTTTAACATTCTAGAAGATGCAAACTAATCTACAGGGACAGTGAGTCAGTGGCTGCCTAGGAAGGAGGGCGGGATTATCAGGAGATGAGGAGAAACTCTTAAAATGATGGCTGTGCTCATGACCTCGATTATGGTGATGATTTTCCAAGTGTTTACATATGCCCAAATGGATCAAGCCACTCACTTTAAATGTGTACAGTTATATAAATTATATGTCAATAATGAAATAAATAAATACCCCACCCACCCACCCCGACAGCTGCTGTGTGAAGAATCACGTGGTAGTGGCAAACACCTGGGGGTTCTTCTCAGTCACTGAATCTACGAGAGGTTACTGGCACTCAGTCCATTTCCAAGAGTGTCTCACCCACCAGCTTCAGGACCACAAGCAGGAAGGAGGCGGCCAGGCTGCCCGGACCTCCAGGTATGGCCTCACTAACAGCCCTACCAGGCCAGATTGCCAGGCACCACCAGGCAGCAATCACAGCCCTCTCAGCCCAAGGGATCCACAGTGGAGCCCTCAGGAGCAGCCCAGCAGGCCCTGAGGACTTCCCCAGAGTCAGGCAGAATATGGCCAGTGGTCCATACGGTGACACCCAGTCTCACTGTGGAAGGGGCTCCCAGACATCCTCGAGAATAGAGGAGGATGCCCTCCAAAGACACTGTCCTGGAGGTCTGGGGGGTGCAGAAGCTAGAGTAGACCATGAAGGGGCTGAGGACAGAACAAGGGCAACCATCTCAACCTCTAGAACCCCAGCCCTGCCCAATATCCTGGGCATCGAACAGCCCATCCTGCTGGACATCACCTACAGACCACATCAGCAGATGGCCCCCCCAGAAAGCCAGTGTGGAAATTCCAAGGGCAAGCTGGCCCAGGAGACAGTCAGGGTTCAAGCCGTGGCTCTGCCACACCAGCCACTTGCCCCTAAGTCAGCCACTGCCCCTCTGGACTCTGTTTCCTCACCTGTAACCTGGAGGGTCCATGGAGAGCTGAGAGTTCCTCGAAGCTGTGACACTCTAAGAGGACTTCCAGGACCTAGGAGAAGCCAAGTACACTGGCTTCTGGCTCCTGGGCTGGCCAGAGGACACAACCAACAGAGGCACTGAGAGCAGAACAGTGACAAGCCACCAACTGGGAGAAAATATTTATAAATCACGTGTCTGATAAAGGACTTGTATCCAATAACCAACAATCCAGCATGGAAATGAGCAGAAGATCTGAAGGGACGCTTCATAAACGAAGACACACAGATAGCAAATAAGCACATGAGAAAGATGCCTGTGTCACAGGTTACTAGGGAATCGCACACTCAAATGACAACAAGCTACACTCACACTCACCCTACCAGCCAAGATCCCGATGTGACAACGCCAGACACTGGCGAGGACACAGAGTGGCAGGAGCTCCCAGTAAACCCTGAAGGACACAACGTGGTGTGGGCACGGTAGAAGAGTGTAGAGACCTCCCACAAAACTAGGAATTCAATGCACTCTCTTCCATATTAACTATCTAATAACAAAAGTAAAAAGAAGGCTGAGCACCAAAGAACTGATACTTTCAAACTGTGGTGCTGGAGAACACTCTTGAGAGTCACTTGCATAGCAAGGAGATCACACCAGTCAGTCCTAAAGGAAATCAACCCTGAATATTCATTGGAAGAACTGATGCTGAAGCTGAAGCTCCAATATTTTGGCCACCTGATGCAAAGAGCTGACTCATTAGACAAGACCCTGATGCTTCGAAAGATCGAAGGTAGGAAAAAAAGGGAGTGACAGAGAATGAAATGGTTGGATGGCATTATCGACTCAACGAACATGAATATGAGCAAACTTCAGGAGATGGTGAAGGACAAGGAAGCCTAGTGTGCTGCAGTCCATGGGGTTGCAAAGAGTCTATTATGACTGAGCAACTGAATAACAACAGCAAAAAACTTAGTAGGTACATGGGAACAATTACAAGCAAAATCAAGTCCACAAATTATCACTGCTATGGCTGAGATAAGACTATCCCCTCTAGGAATTCCCTGGCAGTCCAGTAATTAGGACTCAGGTGGCTCAGATTGTAAAAATTCTGCCTGCCACGCAGGAGACCCAGGGTCTCCTGGGTAAGAAGATCCCCTGGAGAAGGGAATGGCAACCCACTTCAGTATTCTTGCCTGGAGAATTCCATGGACAGAGGAGCCTGGCGGGCTACAGTCCATGGCGGGCTAAACACAAAGAGTTGGACACAACTGACTAACTAACACACTCACTTTTTCACTCTCACTGCCAAGGGCAAAGGTTCAATCCCCGGTCAGGGAACTAAGATCCCACAAATCAAGAGGTAAGACTGTTCCTACTACTTCTTAGATGACACAGGCCACTTAGACCAGCTCCTTACTGGGCTAAGAGCCCCTCTGTTATGACAAGATGGGACCAGCCTGTCATTACAGGAAGCACAGAATGACAATCAAATAGGATCCGGTCTCCTCAGACACCACAGGGCACCAAAAGCCATTCAGCTGTTAGAGTTCCAACATCTGCACACCTGTCCCCCAGCTTCAGGGGTCAGTGTCCAGAGTGATGCCCAAGCAGCAACACTGTCATGGTGGTCAGTATGGCTCTTGAGCTGGACCATGAACATCCACATGCTGAAGGTCACCAGGACCAGAGGCACCAAGAAGCAAGTGCAGGAGTTCTGAAGCTGGACCCCTGCCACTCCCCCAAACAAAATTATTTTCCCAGCCAAGAAAAAAAAAAGTCTGAGTGCCAAACACAAGCCTGAAGTTCTGGTCACCAATTATGACATGGGGATAGGGTTGGGGTGGGGGTGTTATGCCCACCACCAAGCAGTTCTCTGACCCCAGCTGGGTGTCTTACAAGTCAGCTTGATTCTGACTCTCTGCCTGGATGCAGGTCATAAACCAGTATGCAGGTCAAGAAGCAACAGTTGGAATGGGACATGGAACAACGGAGTGGTTCCAAACTGCGAAATTAGTATGTCAAGGCTGCATACTGTCACTTGCTTATTTAACTTCTATGCAGAGTACAACATGTGATATGCCAGGCTAGATGAATCACAAGCTGGAATCAAGATTGCAGGAAGAAATAACAACCTCAGATATGCAGACGACACCACTCTAATGGCAGAAAACAAAGAGGAACTAAGAAGCCTCTTGATGAGGATGAAAGAGGAGAGTGAAAACACTGACTTAAAACTCAACATTTAAAAAATGAAGATCATGCCATCTGATCCCATCACTTCATTGCCTATAGATGGGGAAACAATGGAAGCAGTGGCAGATTTTCTTTTCTTGGGCTCCAAAATCACTGTGGACAGGGACTGCAGCCATGAAATTCAAAGACGCTTGGTCATTGGAAGAAAAGCTATGACAAACCTACATAGCATATTAAAAAGCAGAGATAACACTTTGCTGACAAAAGTCCGTCTAGTCAAAGTTATGGCTTTTCCAGTAGTCATGTATGGATGTGAGAGTTGAACAATAAAGAAAGCTGACCACCAAAGAATTGATGCTTTTGAACTGTGGTGTTGGAGAAGATTCTTGAGAGTCCCCTGGACTGCAAGGAGATCAAATCAGTCAATCCTAAAGAAAATCAACCCTGAATAGTCATTGGAAGGACTGATGCTGAAGCTGAAGCTCCAAAATTCCGGCCACCAGATGAGAAGAACTGACTCATTTGAAAAGACCCTGATGCTGGGAAAGATTGAGAGTAGGAGGAAAAGGGAGCAACAGAGGATGAGACGGTTGGATGGCATCACTGACTCAATGGACATGAGTTTGAGCAAACTCCAGGAGATAGTGAAGGACAAGGGAGCCTAGCATGCTGCATTCCATGGGGTTGCAAAGAGTCGGACACAACTGAGCAACTGAAAAGCAACAACCTGGAGACAGCATCAGACCCCACCCGCCACCTTCCCAGACCAATCCCAAGTCCAGGCTGTCATTTGTGTTACTGACTGACCAGTTACAGAGTTTCCACCAAACTCCTTCTTGGGTTTGATTAATTTGCTGCAGAGGCTCACAGAGCTCAGGAGACCCATTCACTCATGAGATCACCATCTTACTACAAAGGACATTAAAGGATACATGAATCATCAGCCAGATGAAGAGACAGGTAGGGCAGAAGCATGTGGGAGGCACAGAGCATCCACCTGCTCTCACGGTGTGATGAGATTTAGGACAAACCTGAATCTCTACAGGCTCTCCAGCCCAGCTCCCTGAACCCCATCCTTTTGGGCTTTTATGGGGACTTCACAACAAAAGCCTGATTGATCCCATCACTGGTCACTGATTTAATCACCGATTCACCCAGCAGCCCCTCTCCCCTCCCTGGAGGTCAGGGGGCTGGGATTGAAGTTCCAAGCCTACGATCACATGGCTAGCTTCCACCCTTAGGTACCTTCTGAAAGTCACCTCGTTAACATAAGCTCCGGTGTGGTTGAAAGGGGTTTGTTACCAATATTAAGACACCTTTATCACTCCCATCATTTAGGAAATGCCAAGGGTTTTAGACTCTGCCAGAAACAGGGATGTAGACCAATTATGTATTTCTTATTATAAATAACAATATCACAAAGCCACACCTGAATGAACACAGCACCAGAATAGCAAAGAAAGACAAACAAAAAAGTGTGGTGTTTACTACAATGGATGTTCCCCACCCCAGCTCATCCTGATCAGTTACAAGGCTAAGGTTTCCACCTGCTAAGTCCCCAGAAGGCAATGGAATATGTAGTTGGCTCCAGAAGAGGCTGAAACCTGAAGCCTGGACTTTGAATAGGTGGAGAGGCATGGCTGGCCCATACCCGCCACCCCCCCCCAACCCACCCCCACCGTCCAGTGGCCCAAATGTGTAAGGACAGGCCAGAACTGGTCGGGGGACCAGATCCCTACCCTCAGGTGTTCCCCAGCCCCCATTCCTGGGTGCCAGACAGGCACACACACCAGGAGCCCTTTGGGTACCCACCAAATTCTATAGGGGGAAAACAGGCTCCCCAGACCCCAGGGCAGTCTTACAAGCACTTGGTCAGCGAGCACAACAGCCTGGCCTTTGGGGCACCGGAAGTGTGCTTTTCTTTAGGCACCTGAGGTGCAGAGAAGCTCTCGGCCTTACGCTGAGTATGGGAGATAAATTACACCTGAGCCTTTTAATCCTAAAGGAACTCAGTCCTGAATACTCATTGGAAGGACTGATGCTGAAGCTGAAGTCCAATACTCTGGATACCTGATGCAAAGAACTGACTCATTGGAAAAGATCCTGATGCTGGGAAAGATTGAAGGCAGAGGAGAAGAGCGCAACAGAGGATAAGATGGTTGGATGGCATCATCGACTCAGCGGATGTGAACTTGGGCAAGCTCCAGGAGATGGTGATGGACAGGGAAGCCAGCTGTGCTGCAGTCCATGGGATTGCAAAGAGCCAGACATGACTTGGCAACTGAACAATAACAAGCCTTTTAATTCCACCCACTTATAAACCAAAAGTAAGCAATAGCCATTTCCAGAGCACCTGGCAGGTTAGGGCTGTCTCCATCAACCAGTTCCACGCTTTAGCAGCATCTAGCCTAGTCAGGGCAGGTCAAGGCAGGCAATGAGGCATCCGGTGCCCATTGTGCTGACCTTGAATGGGAAATTCAAGGTCATTCCTGCCCTCAGTCTCCCCGTTGGTAAAGCAAGGGTGATTCCTACATTCCCTGGGGCTGAGAGCTAAGCAAGTAAGCACGTAGGGCACAGGGAGCAGATGGGAACAAAGTGTCAGCTCAGGAAGTGGATGCTGTCTCCAGGGCACATGGCTGCAACCCCATAGCTGGTGGGATGCTCTGCTCCCAGCACAGCCAGGAGGAGGGACAGTTAGTCTCTGAAGGAAGTTCTCTCTCCTGGACACGTCCACTCCCAGTCTGACAGCTGCCTCCCATCTTTCGACTTCTCTGACACTCCACCACCTGCAGCTTCCCAACTCTCCAGGTTTCTTTTTTGGTTTGCTTGTTTTGTTTTTTCCATCTTTTTTCTTCTATTTTTTATTTTATTTTTAAACTGCTTTACAATATTGTGTTAGTTTCTGCCATCCATCAACATGAATCAGCCATAGGTTATACATATGTCCCCTCCCTCGCACCTCCGACCCCACTGTACCCCTCTCAGGTTGTCACAGAACACCAGGTTTGAATTTCCTGCATCACACAGCAAACTCCCACTGGCTAGCCATTTTAAATATGGTAATATACATGTTTCAGCGTCACTCTTTCAATTCATCCCACCCTCTCCTTCCCACACTGGGTCCACAAGTGTGTTCTCTGTGTCTGCATCTCCACTGCTGCCCTGCAAATAGGTTCATCAGTACCATCTTTCTAGGTTCCATATGTGTGTGTTAAGCCACGATATTTGTTTTTCTCTTTCTGACTTATTTCACCCTGGATAAAATGCTCTAGGTTCATCCACCTCATTAGAATTGACTAAATGTGTTCCTTTTTATGGCTGAGTAATATTCCACTGTATGTATGTACCACAGTTTCTTTATCTACTCACCTGCCAATGGACATTTAGGATGCTTCCATGTCCCAGCTACTATAAATAGTGCTGCAGTGAACTTTGGGGTACATGTGTCTTTTTCAATTACGGTATTCTCAGAGTTTATGTCCAGTAGTCAGATGGCTGGGTCATAGAGTAGTTCTATTCCTAGTGTTTAAAGCACTCTCCACACAGTATTCCACAGTGACTGTATCAATTTACATTCCCACCAACAGTGCAAGAGGGTTCCCTTTTCTCCACATCCTCACCAGCATTTATTGTTTGTAGATTTTTTTGATGACGGCCATTATGACAGGTGTGAGGTGATATCTCACTGTAACTGCGATCTGCATTTCTCTGATAATGAGTGATGCTAAGCATCTTTTCATATGTTTATTAGCCACTTGCATGTCTTCTTTGGAGAAATGTTTTTTTTAGATCTCCTGCCCAATTTTTGATTGGGCTGTTGGTTTTTCTGGTATTGAGCTGTATGAACTGCTTGTATATTTTAGAGATTAATCCTTTGTCAGTGGTTTCATCTGCTATTATTTCCTCCCATTCTGAGGGTTGTCTTTTCACCTTCCAACTCTCAACGTTTGAAACATGGCTTAGACAGCCAGTCATGCCAGCTGGCCCCTGGCCTGCCACAAACCTGAACCTCTGTGCCCTGAGGGGTCAGATTCAGGGTACCAAGGGGGCTGGATTGTGTGGCCTGGCCCTGGGAAGGTCCCCAGCAGAGACCTGTCCCTTGGGAGGCCTGGAGAGCAAGAGCCAGCACCTGCCACGGACAGGCTGAAGTCACAGAACAACCCAGAGAAGGGGGAGAGGGGGACCTGGAGGAAGGGGTAGAAAAGTCAGTGGGGGCAGGGGTAGCGCTCAGGGAGGCAAGTGGGAACAGAGAGATACAGACCTCAGAAACCTCATACACAGATCACACATAGACTGTCCTCTTCTCAAGGAACTGACGTACGATAACGTGTACACCACGTCCCACAGGGCAGGCCCTGTATTGTGGCTCATGGATTTCTGGGTTCTGTCCTCAGGGTCAGGGATCAACGAACCTGGGAAAGAGTTCAAAGCAAGCTGGGAGAAGCTGGAAGAAGCCGCAGGCGAACAGTCAGGAGGTTTGTGGTTTCAGCGCACCACTAATCAGCCTGTGACCTTGACCAGTAACCTGGCCACTCAGCACCTATCTCTCAGTCTATGAAAAGGCATATCCACAGGCAGAAGAATTAAACTGGACCCTTACCTCACACCATCTCTGAGGAAGAACTGGAAAAAGGTCCAAGCCCTAATGTAAGAGCCAAAACCGTAAAACACTTCAGGGAAAAACACAGGGAAGCTCTGGGACTTGGGTTTGGCAGTGCCCTCTTAGAGAGGGCAACAGAAGCACAAGCAGCAGCAGCAGCAACAAAGAGAAACATCAGAACTGTAAAGCCTCTGTGCTGCAAGAGATAATACTCAAAAGTAAAAAGACAACCCACTGAATGGAAGGAAACCTCTGCAACCCATACACTTGAGAAGAGATCTGTATCTACAGTACAGAAGGAGGGACTTCCCTGCAGTCCAGTGTTTAGGACTGTGTGTTTTCACTGCCCAGGGCCCAGGTTCAATTCCTGGTCAGGAAAGGAACTAAGACCCTGCCAGACAACGCAGCAGAGCCAAAAAAAAAAACAAAACAAAACAAAACAAAACAGAAGGGACGCCTACAACTCAATAATAAAAACACAAGCCAACTGAAAAAATAGGCAACAGACCTGAATAGACAATTCCCCAAATGTACAAATGGCTGATAAGTGCATGAAAAAGTGTGTGTGCGTGCTCAGTCATGTCCAACTCTTTGCCACCCCATGGACTGTAGCCCGCCAGGCACCTCTGTCCATAGGATCTCCTGGGCAAGAATATCGGAGTGGGTTGCCATTCCCTTCTCCTGGGGATCTTCCGATCCAGGGATTAAACCCCGGTCTCCTGCGTTGGCAGACAGGTTCCTTACCACTGAGCCCAAGGGAGTATCACTAATCAGGGAGATCCCCACTGAAACCTCAGTGAACCACCACTTACAACTGCCAGGGTGGCTACAGGGTAGCTACATATAGCAAGTATTGGTGAGGATGTGGAGCCCATGAGAGTGAGAAGGAGGCAGCTGCTTTGGAAAACATTCTGGTAGCACCTCCAAAGATTAAACAGAGCAACCCTTTGACCCAAGAATGGAACTGCTGAGCTGCTTTCACTCGTGCCACCTCTGACATCAGTTGAGGGGGGCTGACCCTCACACCAGCCATTTCTCCAACTCTTGGCCGTTAGCCAGGCGCCTGCAATTGGGTTCATTCCTGACCCCTCCTAGGGCCTCCCCAAAGGCTCAGTGGTAAAGAATCTGCCTGCCGGTGCCGGAGACACAGGAGGTGTGAGCTCGACCCCTGGGTCAGGAAGATCCCCTGGAGGAGGGAATGGCAACCCACTCCAGTATTCTTGCCTGGGAAATCCCAAGGACAGAGGAGCCTGGTGGGCCACAGTCCATGGGGTCACAAAGAGTTAGGACACTACTGAGCACATGACCCCTCCTCAGGCTGGATGGTTCACTGGAGCACCTCACAAGACTCAGGACTTAGGGTTATGGTTTTTGTTGTTGTTCAGTTGCTAAGTCACATCCGACTCTTTGCAACTCCATGGACTGCAGCACACCTGGCTCTTCTGTCCTCTACTGCCTCCTGGAGTTTGCTCAGATTCATGTCCATTGAGTCCATTCATGTCTATTGAGTCTATTCATGTCCATTAGATAGTGATGCTATATAACCATCTCATCCTCTGCTGTCCCCTTCTCCTTTTGCCTTCAATCTTTCCCAGCATCAGGAACTTTTCCAATGACTTGCCTCTTCACATCCGGTGGCCGAAGTACTGGAGCTTCAGCATCAGTCCTTCCAATGAATATTCAGGGTTGATTTCCTTTAGGATTGAATCTTCCTGCAACACCAGAGACCAGGGTTCCATCCCTGAGTCAGGAACATCCTCTGGAGAAGAGAAAGGCAACCCACTCCAGTTCTTGCCTGGACAATCCCATGCACAGAGAAGCCTGGCAGGCTACAGTCCACGGGATCGCAAAGAGTCAGATATGGCTCAGCGATTAACCCTATACTATGTTCCAGTAAAGGACAGAAATAGCATCAACCTAACAGAAGCAGAAGATATTAAGAAGATGTGCCAAGAATACACAGAACTGCACAAAAAGATCTTAATGACCCAGAGAGCCATGATGGTGTGATCACTCACCTAGAGGCAGACATCCTGGAATGCAAAGTCAGGTGGGCCTTCGGAAGCATCACTATGAACAAAGCTAGTGGAAGTGATGGAATTTCAGCTGAGCTATTTCAAATCCTAAAAGATGATGCTGTGATAGTGCTACACTCAATATGCCAGCAAATTTGGAAAACTCAGAGGTGGCCACAGGACTGGAAAAGGTGAGTCGTCATTCCAGTCCCAAAGAAAGGCAATGTCAAAGAATGTTCAAACTCCCCCACGATTGTACTCATCTCACAAGCTAGCAAATTAATGCTCAAAATTCTCCAAGCTAGGCTTCAACAGTAAGTGAACCAAGAACTTCCAGATGTTCAAGCAGGATTTAGAAAAAGCAGAGGAACCAGAGGTCAAATTGCCAACAGCTGTTGGATCATAGAAAAAGCAAGAGAATTTCAGAAAAACATCTACTTCTGCTTCATTGACTACGCTAAAGCCTTTGACTGTGTGGATCACAACAAACTGTGGAAAATTATTCAAGAGATGGGAATACCAGACCACCTGACCTGCCTCCTGAGAAATCTGTATGCAGGTCAAGAAGCAACAGTTAGAACGGGACACGGAACAATGGACTGGTTCAAACTTGGGAAAGGAGTACGTCAAGACTGTATATTGTCACCCTGCGTATTTAACTTATATGCAGAGTACATCATGCAAAATCCCATACTGGATGAAGTACAAGCTGGAATCAAGATTGCTGGGAGAAATATCAATGGTAACCTCAGATATGCAGGTGACACCACCTTAATGACAGAAAGCCAAAGAGGATCTAAAGAGCCTATTGATAAAGGTGAAAAAGGAGAGTGAAAAAGCTGGCTTAAAATAACATTCAAAAAATGAAGATCATGGCATCCAGTCCCATCACTTCATGGCAAATAGATGGGGAAACAATGGAAACAGAGACAGACTTTACTTTCTTGAGCTCCAAAAATCACTGCAGATGGCGACTGCAGTCATGAAGTTAAAAGATGCCTGCTCCTTGGAAAAAGAGCTATGACAAACTTAGAGAGCATATTAAAAAGCAGAGACATTACTTTGCCAACAAAAGTCCATCTAGTCAAAGCTACGGTTTTTCCAGTAGTCATGTATGGGTGTGAGAGTTGGACCATAAAGAAAGCTGAGTGCCAAAGAATTGATGCTTTTGAACTGTTGTGTTGGAGAAGATTCTTAAGAGTCCCTTGGACTTGAGAGGGTAACAGGGAGGAAGGCCAGGGATCTCCAAATGGAGGAAATAGCCTGCAAGTGTCAGACATTTTCTCTCTCTTAAGCGGCAGGACGAAACAAACTAGCGATATTTTTTTCCTTCTCTATACAAATTTAAAAGGAGGTTTCTCTTAAAATTCTCTGTGTCCATGACACCTGGTTTCACCTGAAGTTAACAAATGCCTTTTTCTTATGGAAATGTTTATCTTAGGCTATGCTAATATACTATGCATTTACTCCAAATTCTGTCTTCAAGTCAGTTCTGCCTTTTGGCTCAGAACCTACTTATAAACCAGTATGTTATACTCCAATATTGTTCCTCTAATCTATGTAAATAACACTATTTGTATGGTGCTCTGCCCTTCTTCAAGATTCAAGTTAATCCTTTCATGGCCCAAGATGAACCATTTGGAGCCAAGATTATCCCAAAATACATCTTATGGGTGAGGGGCCTGGTGCCATTCTTAAGTTTTGAGACATTCCTTTCTTTCATTAACAGACTGCCGGTGACTATATAACATCCAGCTAAAGACTAGCAGGGGGGTACTCTTTCTGCCCCCTTCTGATGCCTATGTCAGAAGCTTTCTCTATCTCCTTTATACTTTAATAAAACTTTATTATACAAAAGCTCCGAGCGATCAAGCCTCGTCTCTGGCCCCGGACTGAATTCTTCTCCTCCGGAGGCCAAGAATCCCAGCATCTTTTTGTGGTTCAGCAGCAACCTTTCACTACCACCCAGGGAATGTTAAGGGTTTTAGGAGCTCTGTGCCAAGACCTAGGAACAATAACCAAATACACATTTCTTATGATGCCACCCAAGAGAAATAAAAACATATGTCCACATAAAGGCCAAAAAGCTGGAGACGCTGATATGCATCAGCTGATGAATGGATAAACAAGGTGGTACAGTAAGGTAAGGTGAAGTCACTCAGTTGTGTCCGACTCTTTGCGACCCCATGGACTGTAGCCTACCAGGCTCTTCCATCCATGGGATTTTCCAGGCAAGAATACTGGAGTGGGTTGCCATTTCCTTCTCCAGGGGATCTTCTCGACCCAGGAATCGAACCCAGGTCTCCCACACTGTAGGCAGATGCTTTACCATCTGAGCCACCAGGGAAGCCTTAAACAGGGTGGCACATATCCATAAGTGGAGCATTATGAAGGAAGCACTGACACGTGTGACAGCACCGATGAACACTGAAGACATGGTGCTGAGTGACAGAAACCAGACACAAAGACCACATCACTTGGCTCCAGCGGCATGACATGTCGAGAACAAGGAGGTCTACAGAGAAGGAAAGTGGATTAGGGGGAATGGAGAGAAAAGGCTTTTCTCAAAGAGGTCACAAAAATGTTCTAAATTGGTGGTGGTAATGACTGCCCAACTCTGGATGTTCAAAAAGCCACTGAACTGCATACTTCAATGGATGATGCGTCAATGGGATGCGAATTACAACTCAATAAAGCTGGTACAAAGAATCAGAATCCACCCACTGGAGGTTTATCCCAAGTTCACTACATTGCCAGAGGATGAGCCAATCACATGAGGACAGCTGCCCCCACCTCCCTCAACAAGTCCAAAAAAAAAAAAAATCCCAGCTCAATGCGGGGAGGGTAGGGGCAAGGAGAGCAGACACCTGCAGCCCCCTGCTCTCTCGGCAGCCCCCTCTGGCAGCCTGAGCACAGGCAGACACCTGCCAACACAGCAGCCTGCTCCGATCTCAGGGTGCTCTGAGCTCCATGCTCATCCCACGCTCTCAAAGCCCACCTCCTCCAACAAAGCTGAGTGGGGTCCCTGTGGAAAAAGATGCCAAGTCTCCACTGAGGATGCATACACAGGGGGGCATGCTCAATCCCACAGAACACGCAGTTCACAACACCCAGCACCCACTGTCCACTCTAAACCATTACCAAGAAATCCTGAGTCACAAGGCCTGGGCTGGACACCAAAGGCCTAGCATGGCTCAGGGCACACAGTGTCCCTGTCATCCTACCTTGTAATGCCACCAAGTTTAGACAACAGAGCAGATCTGGTTCCAACAGCCCAGATGGAAGCCCAGCATCTCTGCCCGGGCCTCTTGGAGCTCCTGGGCCCCAGACACTCCTGGGCAGCGACTGGCCTCCTGGAGGCGGCCTGCCTGAGTAGCCCACAGAGGCAGAGAGCCCGGGTGAGCAGCCTCATCCTGCAGAGACCGGCCCAGACTGTTTACCCTGAGCCGGCACAGGGTTTAGCCACCGCCTCTCTGCCTTCAAGGGACCTCCCTGACGCTCAGGAATGCTGAGCGCCTACTCCTGGGATGGCCCCTCCTCCCAGCAGCTGGCAGCTGCCGTGGCTCTCACAGGCTTGCAGGGCCCAAGATAGAAAGAATCTGTGACCCAGCATGAAGTCGCTGAGCCGGGGTCTCTGATGAGCAAACGAAGAATGAAGGTATCCACAGGACCACAATCGGTGCGCGGGACAGGAGGAAATGGGTGGGGCTGTAATCCACGCCCACCAAGGTTCCGTCTCCAGGACCATCAATCAGGCAGGCAGGCAGGCAGGAGCAGCCCCTCGCCCCCGCCCGCTGGAAGGGCCTCCACACAGCAGGTGGACAGGAAGGCTGGGCAACTGCCAACTAGCGCAAGGGTCCAGAGACGGCTCAGGTGAGCAAGACGCCACCACCGCAGGGCGGAAGTTCGCGGTCGCCATGTGAGGCTCCAGCAGAGAGCCAAGGAAGACGCAGGTTCCCCACCCCGGACTCCCAAGAAACAGAGGCAATGGGTCTGGAGCTGTGACTCCTTTTTACTTCTTTTTCTTTGGCTGTGCCGGGTCTTAGTTGTGACATGTGGGATCTTCCTGGACCAGGGATGGAACCCGTGTCCCCTGCATTGGCAGACGAATTCTTAACCTCTGGACCACCAGGAAAAGTCCCTCCTTCTTATTCTTTAATGTGGACAACATGAAGAGGCTTTCCTCAGTAGAGAGAAGGCAGTAGGTTCCAAGGTCCCCAGCTGCTGCTGCTGCTAAGTTACTTCAGTCGTGTCCGACTCTGTGTGACCCCATAGACGGTAGCCCACCAGGCTCTGCCATCCCTGGGATTCTCTAGGCAAGAACACTGGAGTGGGTTAGCAAACAGCTTCAAAAGGTGGGCTCTGGCTCCCCTCCAGCTTCCAGGTGTGACTGATGCAGGGAAGAAGCCTATTTTGACTCCACATTGCAACTGTTTCTTTGACTTGCTTTCCATTGCATTTGTTATTATAATCATACTTAATGGCATGCCTGGAAGACCCTGCCCCTCTGCTTGACAGTAAACTAAAGAGCCTTTGTTCAGCTCCTGGAGAGATAGTTTGTCCCAGACCAAACCAGTCGATCCTAAAGGAAATCGATCCTGAATATTCATTAGAAGGACTGATGCTGAAGCTGAAACTCCAATACTTTGGCCACCTGATGTGAAGAGCCAATGCTTTATAAAAGACCCTGATGCTAGGAAAGATTGAAGGCAGGAGAAGGGCAGGACAGAGAATGAGACAGTTGGATGGCATCATCAACTCAATGGACATGAGTTTGAGCAACTTTGAGAGTTGGTGATGGACAGGGAGGCCTGGCGTGCTACAGTCCATGGGGTCACAAAGAGTCAACACAACTGAAAGACTGAACAATAACAAGCTGTGAATAGAAGAGATTAACACACCCCTTCTAAGGCTGGCCATTCCCTTGGAGATGTTTTGCAAGACTGAAGACCCTTTCACTTTACTTCCCCACTGCACCTCCCTCTCTATTCTGCCTTTTGACTTTAGTTCCTCGTTGTTTCTTTCTCTCTGATGTATAAAAGAACCTGGCATCCAGACCCCAAGAAGATGGTTATTTTGAGGCGCTAGCCTGCCATCTTCTCAGTCAGCTGGCTTTCCGAATAAAGTCATTTTCCTTGCCTCAGTACCTCATCTCTCGAATTCACTGGCCTGTTGTGTGATGAGCAGAGCGAGCTTGGACTTGGTAACAAGACTGAAAGAAACCTCAGAGGGCACAGGCTGGCATTCGTAAATATCTCAGCATTTCCTCCAAGAGATGAAGACTCTGTTTTAAAACCGGACCAACAGGAATTCCTTGGCAGTTCAATGGTTAGGACTTGGCACTTTCACTGCCAAGGCCCCAGGTTCAATCCCTGGTCAGGGAACTAAGATCCCACAAGCCATGCCCCAGGGCCAAAGAATAAAAATAAAAACAGAACCACAAAACAATTAGCCACCTAAAACATAATACAAATTCATTAATATAACTTTTTCTAATTGGCTTTACTCAACAGCTTGTGAATTGGACAGCATCCCATTTAGCAAGCAGAAAGGAGACCCTCTCGATAGCACTAAATATCAAGTAAGTGCTCAAGTTTCCTCAGCTACGTTCGCAACGTTCTGAAATCTGCAGTTGTTAACGCTTTTCTTTTTGACTGCACTTCACAGCATGCGGAACCTCACCACTGGACTGCCGGAGAATTCCCCTTTTTTTTTCCTTAAGGTGAGGTAATTGCATTGTAGTCATGGCTTTTTAAAAAATAATAATAACCTTTACTGAGGTACAATGTGTGTACTGTAAAATCACCTACAGTTCACTTTTGAAAAGTGTATACACTTGTTAGGGGAAGCACACTCTGAAACTGCCCACCCTGGCCAGGCAACTGCCGGGGGCCAGCGTGAGGAACTCCGCCCATGGCAAAGGTCATGAGGAAGGAAGCTTGGCATACGAAAAGGCGTGATCAAGCCTCAGGAAACCCCCTGTTCCCGAGCATCTACTCCCAAAACCAGAGTACTTTACGGGGGGCTCTCCCCATAACCATTTCTCTCGGAGAAGGAGTTAACTTGCAGCTCCAAGTTAATAAAAATTCCTGGGCGTGACAAGAGTGTTTCAACTTACGAACTCTGAAGGTTCTCTGGCCTGCCTGATCAGGCTCATCTGGCCGCATGTGATTGTTTACAGCCTCCCAACTGTGAGAGGCAAGGGATGTTTTAAAACTTTCTAAATACAGACTCTTTTGAGAAGTTAGAAGATCATTAGTATAGTATTAGTGGGTTGATTAGAAATTATATTGGTGAAGGGTTTTTTCATTTGTCGTGCCAATAATTACTGCTAATTCCCTGCCCTGGGTGTGACAAGGGTGTCTCAGGTCAAACCTCTCTGCTGACAGACTAGCTTGTGTGACAACCTCTCAACCATAAACAGCACAGAGAGTTTGGAGTATTAGCGTAGGGCTTTTTTCATTGATGAGTCAATGATTGCCATCAGGCCTCCATATCCTTAGGCACCTGGGAATATATTTCAATGTATCTGGAATATAGAAAAGGAAATATAGTAGTTTTTGATGTTAGCAATACTAGACTTTTTGAGTTAATGAATTTTCTTTTATTATAGACCACTGTACTTTGTTATAAATCACTGTGTCCTTGCTATGCAAAAATGTAACTTTATCACTATCTTAAGACTAAATAGATCTTAAGGGAAACATTGGTGAAGGGTTTTCATTTGTTGGGCTGATGTTTGCTGCTAAATCTCCATATTCCCTGCCCTTATAATGAATATAACTAGCATATAGGAGAAATAAGTATTAACCTTTAAGATTAATCATGTTAAACCTTAGGTTAAATAAATTCCTTTCTTGATTGTAACTCACTACACCCTCACCCTATAGGAATGCAACTTTATTTGGAGGGTGACGCCTGATTTAAGAAAAAATCACCCCTGGAAAAATAAGTTTTCTGGTTAACTGACTGGTATCAGAAAGGGCCATAAAATGTCAGCAGACCTCATGGCTAGAAGATGATGTAAAAACCCATAAGACCTTTGTATAATTTTATATGAAGCACCTAATTGTGACAAGGGTCAGGTCTGCTGACCCCCGTGTGACTCTGTATTCATCCCTATGTATAACAAAAAGGTATATAAACAAACCTGAAAAATAAAGGAATCAGATCAGTTTCTGGAAAGACTGATTCCCCCGTGTCGTTTCTTTCTTGCTCCCCGCTTTCCTGGCTGAATTCCCATCTGAAATGTGGGTACTCACCAAGCCTGCTAATTCTGCCTGGGCTTCTGAGATCAGACCGGGGAGGCCTCAGTGCCTCCTCTCCTTCGGGAAAACGGAAAGATGCCTGTGGCCTACGTAGGTGGTGATTGGTATTCCATGCAAACCAGTTATTTAGCCTCTTTTTCTCCACTAATTTTCCTACTACACTATCCGTTTCTAATCTCTCTATATATCTGTAATTAAATAAGTTTTTTCCAGGACGCTGATTCCATCCCCACCTTCGAATTACCCTGGATCCACCGGGGCTGGACCCCAGCAGGCAACCCTAGTCATCATTTGTGTGAGTTATTTTACAACAGGAGGGCCTTGTAAGGAACACGGAACTAGTAAGTCACCACCAACTGGAAGAGATCAGGAAAGGTCAAAAGGAGACACCGCATGTCTGACCACCTCCCAGAATCCTTCTCTCTGGCATCCATCTTGCCTGAGCAACCTGTGTGCCACCAGGAGGGTTTGATTGGCCAAGGACACCCCAGAAACTAACCCCATCACCATGAAACCCAAGACTGCAAGTCACCGGGCAGAGCAGTCCTCCTGGGTTCCCTTACCCTACTTCTCTCCGCCCAGGCACCCCTTCCCAACAACATCTCTTGCTTTGTGTCAGCTCGTGTGTCTCCTCGGACAGTTCATTTCTGAGTGTTAGACAAGAGTCCTGTTCTCTGGCCCTAGCCTTAAGGGGTCCCCCTTCCCACCACACACCTGTGTAAGGGACCACAGCTGTGACAGAACATTTCCAGCACAGCACAAAGTGCCCTCCTGCCCCTCTGCACTTGGTTTCCCCCCAGCTCTGGCCCCTGGCACACAGGTCTGCTTTCTATCACTACAGTTCTGCCTTTTCTAGAATTTCTCATCAATAGAGTCAGATACTCAGTGTAGCTCTTTGAGTTTTGTGTGTGTGTGTGTGTATCAGTGATTCTTGCTGCTGTTGTCAAGTACTTTTCATTATCTCTTTATCAGACAATGAAGATGTGAGTTCTTTCCAGCTTTGGGTAGTTATGGAAAAAATTCACAGGGACTTCCCTGGTGGTCCAGGGGTTAAGACTCCGTATTTCCACTGCAGGGCGTGTGGGTTTGATCCCTGGTCTGGGAACTAGGGTCCCAAAGGCCTCATGGCATGGACAATGAAAAAACCAGAAATTCCTTAGTATCTTTAACTATCGAGGGACTAGCCAAGTTTCCCCCAAGTATCTCATAAACGCTCTAAAATCAGATTTTGTTGATTTTCTACTGAAATCATTTGTATGCAGGAAATCAGAATTTATAACAAGCTTCCTCTGTTGGTCAGATATAAGTAGCCCCTGAGTGCGTGACCATAGAGTTTACCCTCCTCCTCAGGACACCTCTGAGAGTTAAAGGAAATGGACCAGAAGGTACACAACACAGTCACCACCCCAGATTGGGACCCCCTTCCCAGAGAAAGCCCACCCACAGGGGAACGCAACTCCTGGCCTGGCTGAAACCAGGGAGCTGGTCAGTGGTGGTGCCAAGCCAAGGGTGAGGCCAGGTTGCCTGGCCAGGTTACAGGCAGAGGTAGAATGGTAGGTGAGCACAGCCTCACCCACCACAGGCTCCCTGGGCTGCAAAGGCTGCATCTTCACCCACAGCACCCACATCTCCACAGGAAGGAAGCCAGCACTGAGCATCGTTTTATGGAATGTTCCAAAACACTACCTTCAAGTGTGGTTTCTGTAACTCAGATTCTGTGTTTTCATTAACTCTGCTGTGAGCCCAAAGACAAAGCCCTGAAGAGAAAAAAATTTCAAACAGGCCTACTTCAAAAATATTATGAGTTCAGTTCTAGTAAAACGCATATCACAATAAAACAAGTCACAGGACTGTTTTGGTTTCCAGTGCATACAAAAGTTACACTATTAAATGTGCAATAGGATTATGCCTAAAAAAACAGTGTACACCCCTTAACTTAAAAAACATTTTATTTTATACCTATGGCATGGGGAATATAGCCAATATTTATAACTATAAATGACGTATGGATTTCCCAGCTGGTGTTAGTGGTAAAGAATCCACCTGCCAATGCAGGAGACGCAGGTTCCATCCCTGGGTCAGGAAGATCTCCTGGAGGAAGACATGGCAACACACTCAAGTATTCTTGCCTGGACAATTCCACAGATAGAGAAGCCTGCAGGCTACAGTCCATGAAGCCACAGAGAGTTGGACACGACTGAGCACTGACTACACTGCATAAATGGAGTACAACCTTTAAAAATCACATATCTATATCGTATATGCATGCATGCTAAGTCAGTCGTGTCTGACTCTTTGTGACACTATGAACTGTAGCTTGCCAAACTCCTCTGTCCTTGGGATTCTCCAGGCAAGAATTCCGGCGTGGGTTGCCATGCCCTCCTCCAGGGGATCTTCGCAACCCAGGGATCAAACCTGCATCTCCTGCAGCTCCTATATTGCAGGTGGATTCCTTACTGCTGAGCCACCAGGAAAGCCCACCTATATTGTATACCTATACCTTGTATAATATTATACAGTAACTATGCTTCAATTAAAGTTTTTTTAATTAAAAAGAATTTATCACCAAAAAATGCTAACCCTCAGGAATTCCCTGCTGGTCCACTGGTTAAGAATTTGCTTTGCAATGCAGGGGACATGGGTTTGATCCCTGATTGGGGAACTAATATCTCACATGCCTTGGGGTAACTAAGCCTGTGGACCACAACTACTGAACCCATGCTCTAAAACAAGAGGCGCCCAGGCGCCGCAACAAAGAGCCCACATGCCGCAGCCAAGACACAACGCAGCCAAATAAATGAATAAATGTTTTTTAAAAATGCTAACGTGGCCCAAAAAATGAATAAATGTTTAAAAAATTGCTAACCATCATCTGACAATGCAAAGTGGCCACAAAACCTTCAATTTCCAACAACAACAAAAAAAATGCAGGACCTTCATACTGGAATTAAGTGAGACACAATAAGATGAGGTGTACCTGTACTAAAATTCAGGTCCATCCATTCATCTTTATTGGCATATCTACCAGCTGTACCTATCATCAATGCAATGGACATGAACTTGGACAAACTCTGGGAGATGGCGAGGGACAGAAAGGCCTGGCATGCTGCAATCCATGGGGGTCACAAAGAATCAGACACAATTAGGCAACTGAACACCACCACCAGCCGTATATTGTCACCCTGCTTATTTAACTTATATGCAGAGTACATTATGTGAAATGCCATGCTGGATGAATCACAAGCTGGAATCAAGATTGCCAGGAGAAATATCAACAACCTCAGATATGCAGATGACACCACTCTTATGGCAGAAAGTAAAGAGGAACTACAGAGCCTGTTGATGAAGGTGAAACAGGAGAGTGAAAAAGCTGGCTTAAAACTCAACCTTCAAAAAACGAAGATTGTGGTATCTGGTCCCGTCACTTCATGGCAAATAGATGGTGAAAAAGTAGAAACAGGGACAGATTTTCTTTTCTTGGGCTCCCAAATCAATGTGGATGGTGACTGCAGCCATGAAATTAAAAGGTGGCTGCTCCTTGGAAGAAAAGCTATGACAAACCTAGACAGCATATTAAAAAGCAGACAAGTCACTTTACAGACAAATGTCTGTATAGTCAAAGATATAACTCTTCCAATAGTCACGTATGGATGTGAGTTGGACCATAAAGAAGGTCTAGCACAGAAGAACTGATGCTTTTAAACTGTGATGTTGGAAAAGACTTGAGAGTCCCTTAGACTGCAAGGAGATCAGACCAGTCAATCCTAAAGGAAATCAGTCCTGAATATTCACTGGAAGGACTGATCCTGAAGCTGAAGCTCCAATACTTTGGCCACCTGATGTGAAGAACTGACTCAATGGAAAAGACCCTGATGCTGGGAAAGACTGAAGGCAGGAGGAAAAGGGGGCAACAGAGGATGAGATGGTTGGATGGCATCACCAACTCAACGGACATGAATTTGAGCAAACTCCAGTAGATAGTGAAGGACTGGGAAGCCTGGCATGCTGCAGCATGCGGTCCCAAAGAGTCGGACACAACTTAGCTACTGAACAATGAACAACCTTCAAAACGCAATAAACTGAGATGCAATAAAATGAGGTGTAATTGTACTAAAATTCAGGTCCATTCCATTCATCTTTACTGGCATCAGGTGCTTTGCTAGGCATTCCTGGCACAAGAGAAAACAAAGCAGTCCCTGAGCTCAAGACACTTAGGAGCAGATTTACATGGAAAAGCAGGGCAAGCAGAAGAAAACCTTGTAGACTTGACACATCTACCTACAAAGGATTCCAGGTTAGCTGCCCGGGAGGCTGTCTGCCAAGGTCTCCCTCCACTGTCTCTGTTGCTGGAGAGCTAACTAGTCCCCACAAAGTTTCCCCAAGCTTCCCTTAGGAAACCTTGCCATCAGAGACCTACCAGGAATTCTGGTTTTTAAATTCCTCTCCTTACTACACTGTCCCGTAAGGTAGCCACCAGCCACAGGAAGCCAGCCTGTTTACACTTAAACAAATTTAAACGTGGGACTCCCCTGGTGGCTCAGTGGTAAAGAACCTGCCTGCCTGTGCAGAAGACAAGGGTTCAATCCTTGGGTTGGGTTCGATCCTTGGGTTGGGAAGATTCCCCTGGAGAAGGAAATGGCAACCCACTCCAGTATTCTTGACTGGGAAATCCCATGGACAGAGAAGCCTGGTGTGCTACAGTTCACAGAGTCGCAAGAGTCCGACACTACTTACTCACCAAACAACAGCAGCAACAAACAAATGCAATTAAACATTCATTCCTCCACATCCAACCACATCCCAGGCACTCAGTGGCCACTTGTGGCTAGTGCCCGGCACCCTGCAGACACAGAGCATCTCCATCACTCTCTAACAGCCTGGTGTGGGACATGACCTTCAACTTCATTTGGACCAACACCTAAGGGCTCCTACTAGGGGCCCATGCTGATGCCACAACTGAGCCTCACAACTAGATGTGAATGTGAACTTGAGCAGTAGACAAACCATGACAGTGGGGGACTTCCCTCATGTCCAGTGGCTAAGACTGTGCTTCCCCTGCAGGGAATGCAGGTTTAGTTCCTGGTCAGGGAAGTTCCATGAGCCATAAGGTGTGGCGGAAAAAAAAAAAAAAAAAAACACAATGGAACACCTGACAGGGAACAACCCACCAGCTGCCTTCACTCCCTTGGCTGTCTGGGTCCAAGGCCACCCTGGTCCAAGTCTGTAACCTCTGAGAGCCTCATTTTCCCCTATCTGTAAAATGACAGAGTTGGGCTGGGAGTTTCTAGGGGTCATTCCCATCTGACATTCTAGAACTCTGGATCAAACAAGGGAAAAAGCAATTTGTTAACAAGATATGAATTAGCATCACTAAGAATAAAACCAAAGAAAAAGGCTCTTCTGAGACTTTAAATGCTGTTGCAGAGCTTTCTTGTGGGGCTCAGTCATAACGAGGGTACATGGGACTTCCCTGGCAGTCCAGCTGTTAAGATGTGTCGCTTCCAATGCAGGGGGCACAGGTTTGATCCCTGGTTGCATCCAGAAAAGCAAAGAAGGAGGAGGCAGCACACCGCAGCGGATTGCTGTCCAAAGTTCAGGCTCTGAGGTAACCGGCTCCTTTTGTTTACAACTGCCCAGCACTGTGCCAAAGGCCTTTTATTTCACAGTGACATCAGGCACAAGGCAAGAATACTGACGTCTGAAGCCCACACCAGCAAGAGGCAGAACTGGGATGCCAACCAGGCCCTCAGCTTCCTGAGTCTGGGTCTCGCTTCTCAGACAAAAAGAGTTTCCATTTACTGACAAGGTGGAAGCCATTCTGCCAGGCCCTGGATAACACTTTGTTTAGCACCTGGAGCACACATGATAAAATGAGGGTCAAAAAGCTTGGCAGCTTCCAAGAGGCAGAGGCCATATTCACAGCTAGGCCTGGCACTGCCTTCCCCAGCCTTTAGAGCCCCTCTCCCTTCAACACCTCCTTCTGAACCAAGAGCATGGGACAACTCTTGTCTAGGATGGTGGGGGTTGTGGGATCCTCTCCCTGCTAGACTGTGAACTCCCTAAGCTGGGGACCCTCCCTAGGGGGATTTTACTCCTTGAAGGCAATCAGGGACACTTAATTAAATTCATGGCTGAGCTGCTCTAGGCCAGAAGGCTCCTCTTTCAACATGGGGTGTCTGCTCAGATGTCCTTAAAGGGCTCCACCCTGCTGCTACCTCCACTACAGTGTCCTGGGGTTTCTCTGGGCCAAGCCCTCGTGACCAGGGACCCCATCACAACCCCCTCCCACTCTCTTTGACAGTTGTGTTGGCCACCTGAGGCTCACCTCCACCAGGGATCACACCCTCGTGTCCCAAATCCAAAACAATGTGCCATTGTGAATACTGGAGAGGCAACCAGGTAAGCAGGCGTTATGAGCGAGAAGTATGGGCCCATGTGTAAGTGCCTAAGGCTGTTGATTAACTATATTAGAAGCTGGTTTTTTAAAAAGTACTATGTATAGATGGGCTATTCACCATCCTGATGAAGTATTAATAAAAGCCCAGCCTTCCATGAGTAGACTGAAATCAGTATCTGCTTTTGCAGAGAGCAGGTGGAAAACAGGTGGGTCTGGAGACAGGAGACCTATCAGGAGCTGCACCCTCTCCCTCCTCCTGTGGCTGGATGACCTTAAGAGTCTCCTGGGATCCCTGTCATCCACCCTCCCGGAAATGCCGGGCACACCAAACCAGACGCAAATAATGAACAAACCCTTTGCAAATGATGAGCTCCAAGGTCACCTGGCCATTATGAGGTAGAGACTGACCCCAAGGACCCGATTCCAGGCCTGTCTGTCTCTTACGATCAGTTACTTCGATTACCACCCCCCAAACCTGGAGTAGGCGGGGCCAGGACAGTCACACAGCCAATAACAAATCAATGGCACAAGGCTCTCTCAAAGATTTCCTCTCCCTAGAAAAGTCAAAACTGACCTTGAGGTCAGGACAGGACTCCGACTGAGTCAGAAGTAGGGCTGGGTTCAGGGGACCCCCACGGATCCAGCACAGCGAGCCTAGCCTTTGTCTCTTCCGAGATGTCAATATCCTCAGGAAATCAACTTGGCTTGAACCCAAAGTCAATGTGAATCTGAGGAGCCGAGCCCAAACAGGAAGGTGCTGTCACTGTCAGTGGTGCAGGAAGCACAGGCCCTGTGAGCCTGCAGGGCCTTCCAGACTCCTAGCCCTTCCTCAGCTCAGGCTATACCCGCTTCCGTTCTGTCCGAGGGAATGAAAGGTAACCTTGAGGTTACCCTGCTCCGGTCGGAAATGAGCCGGCTCGAGGTCTCCGGCATCCTCGGGCCCTCTACCCACAAGCACTGGTGGAGGAAGGCTGGGGTGGGCCCCTGACAAGCACCCTTTACCCCCATTCTGTAAGATGCTTCCGGGCTCAATGGACCATCCTCTGTTCTTAGCTCTGAGCTGTCAGAAGGGAAAGGTATTTCCTCTTTTTCCTGTTAACAGCCACCTCCTCCACACCAAAACCTGAGCAAGGTACTGCAAGGACTGCGTAACTGCAGCCCCTCGCCCACTCGGGCGCCTACTCCAGGGCTCAAAGGGTTCTGGCCGCCACCCAGCCGAGTGGGTTACCTGCGCCGCACATGTTCGGGGATCCGGATGGCTTTGCACCACCGCCCGGATAACGACCTCGAATAAGGGGTCTCAGTGGGACCTGGGGTGGGGCCCCTGCATGCTCAGGCACCCGGCGGGGCAGAGCTGGGCGGGGCGCGGGGTGCCGCGCTCCGACCCCCGCCCTGGGAAGGGCGCCGCGCCGCTTCCTTGCGCAAACGGCCTGCGTGACCGCGGCGCCGCCCAAGAGATGCGCCGGAGGCCGGCGCGGGGGCGCGCGGGGAGGCTGCCGGCTCTGTGGCATCTAAGGAGCATCCCGGCCGCGGCGGGCGGGGTCCGGAGGTGACTGGTTCGGCGGAGGCGGAGACTGGGTAGGGGAGGGCGTGGGGCCGGTGGGGGTCCGCCAGGCCCTCTGGCCGCCCGTCCGCCCGCCGCGCGCCCCTCTTACCGGCAGATCTGGATGGCAGACGGGGTCTCGGCGGCGGGGCCCGACATTGTGGCGGCGGCGGGCGGCTGAGGGAGCGCGCAGGTGTCTAGCAGGCCGGGCGCGGAATGAATGAGCCCGGGCGGCGCCATGGAGGGGGCGGGGGGAGGAGGAGCCATGGCGCCAGAGAGGCGGCGCCTGATCGCCAAAGGCGAATCGAACGCGGCCTCCCTCGAAGCTCCGCCCCGCATACCCGCCCTCGCCCCGCCCCTGGGCCAGCGTCCGCTCCCCCGGCGTCCGGTTCTGGCGGCGGCGGCGGGGCGCCGCTTCCAGAAGGTTCGGCGGCGGTTGGGCGGCGCCGGCATGGGACTGGGCGGCCGCGAGAGTGAGCCTCGGCCCGCGCCGAGCGTGTTCGTATGGGGATTTCCCCCGCCCGTGCCCGACAGTTCGTGAGCCTAGGGGCGCGCCCATCGCGCGGCGAGGCAGTACGCGGAGGCCTTGACTTCCGCGTGGGCTGAAAGGCCAGCGGGAGGCCGCGGCCGGCACGCGCCTTCTCAGATGAGCCCTGAGAGGAAATTTGGGGGGGGTTACCGTAAAGGAGCCTTCATGGCCGAGCCGGGAGGCACGTGAGTGCACCAACCTGGGAGCCCGGAACCATCAGGCTTCAGCGAGTGCTTCTGCTGCAGGGACACGCAGAAGCCGGGAACTGGGATCTGTCCACATCCCCCCGCTGGAAACCACCTCTGGGTCATTTCTGAAAGACTTGCCCAGAGAGCGGAGCCTTTGGTTAGCGATGCGTGTCCTGCAGAGAGAGGAGGCCTAAAGGTCTGTTATGTTGCACAACGCGTGCCCTGTAGTGCAATTCACGACCAAATCCACGCAAGAAATAGAGGAGAAGTGATCACTCTGCCTGCGGAATTTTGGAGAACTTTTTACTCCTTGTGAGACTTGACTTTCCGAGCTTTTTACCAGGAACGCAAATTACTTCTGTAGTCAGCTTTTAAAAATCAAAACCCACGGAAATCAACCTCTCCTATTTATTGTTGGTTGTTGATTGGCTAAGTCGTGTCCGACTCTCCTGCAACCCCATAGACTGTAGCCCTCTCACCTCCCCACCCCCATCAGGCTTATCTGTCCATGGGACTTCTCACGCAAGAATACTGAAGTGTGTTGCCCTTATTTTTCCTCCCCCCGTTTATACTAATTAAATCGCTGGAAGCATCTAAGGTCACCAAGCCTGTTTAACTTCTTCCAATATAGGTCCTGAAATAGATTTGTGATGGAACCCAGGAGCACTAGCAGGCTCTGCAGTGGTAGGCAAGGCAGATTCCTTATCTATAAAATGGTGTAATAATAGTCACCTTCCAGATCTGTGGGGAGATGAAATGAGTTCATCAGGGAAAGCAGGTGAAGAAGTTAGGGCCTTTCTTACTCTCTGTGCTCACCTTCCCTGCTCATTCCCACTCTCTAAACAGCCATTCTAGGACAGTCAGTACAAAGGGATGAGGATTTCCTGAAGCCCTGCCCTACATGTGTAGGTGGGCTCAGGACTGTGAGACTTGAAGATATTCTTTTCTTCAAAAAGCTCAAAATCTGATTGGGGGACAAAGCCAGGACACAAAAAACCTGACTCCTACCACCTGCTGAGGAAATTCCTAGACTGGGGACTGGGCTAAGTGGTTCAGGATTAAATAGCCAGGTCCCTCCCAGGGTGAGGCCCCCCCCCCAAAAAAAAAACCTGGAGCAAAATCAGCACCTTTGGAAAAGGATGTGGCTACCCTTTGGCCCAAGACAGCATCTGTCAGCAGTTTGGTGTGATAGGGCCCCCCAGGCCAGAGGAAGCCAGGGAAGATAACAGCCAACCCACTGATTGTGTCCTGGATTCTGTAGGGAGAAAAACCATAGTCCGAGGTAATCCACTTGTGTGTGATTGCCAATGGTTTATGATGTTGCTCTGCTTTAAAGGAGAGCAGTGGGGGACCCAATCCCTTAGCAAAAATCATGAGATTTACACTGATCTCAAAGAGTCTGTCACCTCCCCATTTTAGGGTTTTTTTTCCTACTTTCTTCTCAAGCTAGTGGGGCCATTTCCATCCCTCTCTTTCAGTAAAACTTCTCAAAAGAGCTGTTTATAAACACAGCCGCTCTCCTCTTCCCCCACTTCCGTTCTATTTGGAACCCACTCCACTCTAGCTTTTGTCTCTTCCGCTCAATTTATCAAGGTCACTAATTCCTTGCAAGTTGCTAAATCCAATAATCCTTTGTCAGAAGTCATTTTACTTGACTTCTCAACAGTATGGAGCTGGCATGATCCTTCTTGAAATGCTTATTCCTTGCCACGTACTCTCCTACTCCTGGCCTCTCTGTACAGCTTGCTGTGCTGGTCCATCCATTCCTTCCTCTCAGGACTTTGGAGAACCCCCAAGCAATGTTTGGACTCTTGGGGGCTCATCCTGTTTTATGGCTTTAAATCCTATCGATTGAACAACTACTTACCAGATGTCTCCAGCCTAGACCTCTCCCCTAAATCCCAGATTTTTGTGTCCCTGGCCGAGGCCATACCTCACTGTGGTTATATAATAGACATCTCTCACTGCCCCAGACTTAGTCCTCTTGCAGTCTTCCCCATCTTGGTAAATTACAGTTCCTTCCTTCCAGTTGCTCAAGCTAACAGTTCCTCTCATACCCTTCATCCAGCCCATGGGTGAATCCTGCCAGCTCTATGTTCAAAATAAGTCTGGGACTTCCCTGGTGGCTCAGTGGAGAAGAATCCGTCTGCCAGTGCAGGGAACACCTGTGCATCCCTGGTCCAGGAAGATTCCACATCCTGTGGAGCAACTAAGGTGTTCGCCACAGCTACTGAGCCCTAGTGCTGAAACTAGTGAAAAACCACACCCCCTAGAGCCTGTGCAAAGAGAGAAGCCACCACAATGAGAAGGCGGCCTACCGCAACAAAGAGTAGCCCCTGCCTCACCAAAGTTGGACTTCCCTGGAGGCTCAGATGGTAAAGTATCTGCCTACAATGGCAGAGACCCGGGTTCAATCCCTGGATTGGGGAAATCTCCTGGAGAATGAAATAGCAACCTACTCCAGTGTTCTTGCCTGGAAAATCCCATGAACAGAGGAGCCTGGTAGGCTACAGTCCATGGGGTCTCGAACACGAGAGATTTCACTTTCACTTTTCACCACAGTTAGAGAAAGCCTGTGCAAAGCCACAAAGACCCAGCTCAGCCAAAAATTAATTAAAATATTTAAATGGCTAGAATGTGATGATGTTTCCCTATGATTCCAGAATCTGCCCATTCCTTCCTCCCTATGTGTGGCCTCTGATCCTGCTCTCCCCCTTGCTCATCCCCAGTGATATGACCCCTCCCGTAGTCCCCAGATACACCCAGGCCACCCTTTCCTCAGGCACACATGGGCTCACCACCTCACATCCTCAAGTCTTTGATATCATGTTCTAAACGAGGCCTTTAGCAACTGACAAACAACTAATCTCAAAAATATACAAGCAACTTCTGCAGCTCAATTCCAGAAAAATAAACGACCCAATCAAAAAATGGGCCAAAGAACTAAATAGACATTTCTCCAAAGAAGACATACGGATGGCTAACAAACACATGAAAAGATGCTCAACATCACTCATTATTAGAGAAATGCAAATCAAAACCACAATGAGGTACCACTTCACACCAGTCAGAATGGCTGCGATCCAAAAATCTGCAAGCAATAAATGCTGGAGAGGGTGTGGAGAAAAGGGAACCCTCCTACACTGTTGATGGGAATGCAAACTAGTACAGCCACTATGGAGAACGGTGTGGAGATTCCTTAAAAAATTGCAAATAGAACTACCTTATGACCCAGCAATCCCACTGGTGGGCATACACACCGAGGAAACCAGAATTGAAAGAGACACATGTACCCCAATGTTCATTGCAGCACTGTTTATAATAGCCAGGACATGGAAACAACCTAGATGTCCATCAGCAGATGAATGGATAAGAAAGCTGTGGTACATATACACAATGGAGTATTACTCAGCCGTTAAAAAGAATTCATTTGAATCAGTTCTGATGAGATGGATGAAACTGGAGCCGATTATACAGAGTGAAGTAAGCCAGAAAGAAAAACACCAATACAGTATACTAACACATATATATGGAATTTAGGAAGATGGCAATGACGACCCTGTATGCAAGACAGGGAAAGAGACACAGATGTGTATAACGGACTTTTGGACTCAGAGGGAGAGGGAGAGGGTGGGATGATTTGGGAGAATGACATTCTAACATGTATACTATCATGTGAATTGAATCGCCAGTCTATGTCTGACGCAGGATGCAGCATGCTTGGGGCTGGTGCATGGGGATGACCCAGAAAGTTGTTATGGGGAGGGAGGTGGGAGGGGGGTTCATGTTTGGGAATGCATGTAAGAATTAAAGATTTTAAAATTTAAAAAATAAAAAACTAAAATTAAAATAAAAAAAAAATAATAAGACAAAAAAAAAAAAAAAAAAGAAACATGCTGGAATTCACTACCTCTAGACATTATCTGTAAAGCATGAAAAATAGCTAAGCATATTTTTAAATGTATGGACATTTACCAAAATAAACATGAAACTTCCAAAAAAAAAAATAAATAAAAATAAACGAGGCCTTTCCCCACCATCCTATCTAAGTTACAAGCCCTCCACGTTCCCTATCCTCTTTTCTGGCTGAATTTTCTCCTTTGCACTTAATACCATTCAATATTTATTTTATTCCTTGATTTAGTTTTTCTTGCCTAACTAGAATGAATGTTCCCTGAGGGCAGGAATTTTTACTGTCTTGTTCATGGTGCTATTCCAAGCTCCTAGAAGAGCACGTAATAAGCAATAAACATTATAATAATAAATCAAGAGAGGTTTGCTAACAGCATCATATTTAACAGCAGCAGTTACTTAATTTGCACACACTTTCTTCGGACCAGAAATATTGTCTACAAATTGTAATGAAAAGCATCATGTAAAAATTTATTCAAAATTTTTTGGAAAGATATAAACTTGACACTTGTAAACTTTGAGGGAAAGGACTAAGGGGTAAGGCCTAAAGAGAGGCCTTAATAAAAACAGGTGAGGCCTCTCTTTAGGCCTTACCCCCTAGTCCTTTCCCTGAAAGTTTCGGAGAAGGCAATGGCACCCCACTCCAGTACTCTTGCCTGGAAAATCCCATGGACAGAGGAGCCTGGTAGGCTGCAGTCCATGGGGTCGCTAAGAGTTGGACACGACTGAGGGACTTCACTTTCACTTTTCACTTTCATGCATTGGAGAAGGAAATGGCAACCCACTCCAATGTTCTTGCCTGGAGAATCCCAGGGACAGGGAAGCCTGGTGGGCTGCCATCTAAGGGGTCGCACAGAGTCGGACACGACTGAGGCGACATAGCAGCAGCAGCAGCAGCATGTCACTATAGACTAATGAATATGAAGCAACAGGAATTCACACACACCAATGGTGGAATATAAATTGGTATAATCTCTTTGAAAATTAGCTGAAAATAATTACTTAGGTTGAAAATAAGGGAGAATTCCCTGGAGGCCTAGTGGTTAGGTAAAGAATCCACCAACAATGCAGGAGACGTAAGAGACATGGATTCCATCCCTGAATTGGGAAGATCCCCTGGAGAAGGACATGGCAAACCACTCCAGTATTCTTGCCTGGAGAATCCCGTGGACAGTGGACCCTGGTGAGCTACAGTCATGGGGTCACAAAGAAACACAACTAAAGCGACTGAGCACACACAGGCACTAACGGTTAGGATTCTGGGCTTTCACTGCAGTTGTCCAGGTTCAGTCCCTGGTTAGTGTGGTGACCCAAGGACAAAAGAGCAGATAAAACAAGGAAGGTGTTGGAATGCAGGAACAGAAAAACCAGACCCTTGTTGTCCTTCCCTCTCCCATGTTGTAACTATTAATGGAACAGTATATAATGTGTCTCCCCTCCTACCCCATAGGGAGAAGGTATTTGCCCTACTCTTCCCCCACCCAGTATACGTGCCTCATCCAATCAGCAAATGACCCGCAAGACCCCTATCCCATTCCTTGTACCCTGGGTATAAAAGTGGACTAAGGACCCCTGTTCAACGTCAGTTCTCCCTTGAGCTGGCCCGCTGTTCTAACAGCGTCTCCCACTCTAATGAACTTTATTTCCCTCTCATTCTGGAAATCAGTCCTGAATATTCATTGGAAGAACTGATGCTGAAACTGAAACTCCAATACTTTGGCCACATGAAGCAAAGAACTGACTCATTGGAAAAGACCCTGATGCTGGAAAAGATTGAAGGCAGGCAGAGAAGGGAATGACAGAGAATGAGATGGTTGGATGGCATCACTAACTCAATGGACATGAGTCTGAGCAAGCTCCGAGAGTTGGTGATGGTCAGGGAAGCCTGGCGTGCTGCCGCCCATGGGGTTGCAAAGAGTCAGACATGACTTAGCAACTGAATGACAACAAAGAAACCTGAATATTATTTTTTAAATTGACTAGGGACTTCCCTGGTGGTCCAGTGGTTAAGAATCTACCTGCCAATGCAGAGGACATAGGTTCAGTCCCTGGTCCAGAAAGCTTCCATATGCTGTGGGGCAACTAAGCCTATGGGCTACAACTACCAAAGCCCACGCACCTAGAGGCTGTGCTCTGCAACAAGAGGAGGCCAAGCACTGCAACAGCTAGACAAAGCCCAAGCACAGCAACAAAGACCCAGTGCAACTGAAAATTAAATTAACTTTTTTTAAAAAAGCACTTGGAAGAGCACCTGGCACAGAGAAGGGGCAGCACACAAGTGGTGTGAACCAGCCCGGAACCAGGCTGTCCTGAATTCCTGGGCCCAGGGTCGTTTGACCAGACAGATTCAGATCCCGGCCTTGGGACAGAGCCCTCTCACTAGGGTCCCCCTCATTCAAGCTGGGCTTCATACTAGAGAAGGACACTACAGGATTCTCCAGGCACTGCTTGTCCTCCTGGGCACTGGGCAGAGGATGCTACTGGGAGAGGGGGGCCTGCCCCCTCAACCCCCACTCACATAGCTTGTCTATTCCTTTTATATTTATTTATTTGGCTGTGCCTCACATCCGCATCCTGCAGGATATTAGTTCCCAGACCAGGGATGAAACTCAGGCCCTCTGCAGTGGAAGCACAGAGCCCTAACCACTGGACCACTAGGGAAGTCCTGTCTCTGTTTCTTTTAATGTTGGTCGTATTGAGCTGTTTTACTAAAAATTTGGGTTTCTTGGGGACTTCTCTGGTAGTCCAGTGGTTAAGACTCTG
Source organism: Ovis aries (assembly GCF_016772045.2). NCBI lineage: Eukaryota > Metazoa > Chordata > Mammalia > Artiodactyla > Bovidae > Ovis > Ovis aries. The sequence continues at coordinate 46,322,147 of NC_056065.1, read as the reverse complement.
CACTTCCACTGCAGGGGGTCCCTGGTTCAGTTCCTGGTCAGGGAGTTAATATCCCACATGCCACCTGGCACAGTCCAAAAAAAAAAGACTTGTGTTTCTTAAGGGATGCTGGATGCTTCGTGACTGTGCTTGTTTACTGAAGTGAGTGGACACAACCCTCCTGTTGCCAGGAGGAAATATGTAAACAGAGAAGTGCAACCCCCTATCCCAACACCCCTACAGCCCTGGTTCACAAAGGGAGGACTGACTCTCAAAGGGAACTGCAGAGGCTGTCTAGCGAGCAGACCCCACGACCCCATGTGCACCACATTCCTAACACCTTTAAAATTGAGCATGAAGCCCTGGGACTCTGACCCCAGAATGAACCCTCCAAGGAAACCTAAAACTAATAAGAAAGTGAAAGTCGCTCAGTCGTGTCCGACTCTTTGTGACCCCCATGGACTTTACAGTCCATGGAATTCTCCAGGCCAGAATACTGGAGTGGGTAGCCCATTCCCTTCTCCAGGGGACCTTCCCAACCAAGGAACTAGACCAGGGACCCCCAAATTGCAGGCACATTCTCTACCAGCTGAGCCACCAGGGAAGCCCAAGAATACTGGAAAGGGTAGGCTATCCCTTCTCCAGCGCATCTTCCCTACCCAGGAATCGAACCGAGATCTCCTGCACTGCAGGCGGATTCTTTACCAGCTGAGCTACCAATGAATCCCAAAACTAATAAAGGAAGCATTTGAAAGCAGGACCCCTAATCTGAGAAGTCAAGCCAAGAAGACAAGTCATTACATGGAAAAGAAAAACACAGAGGAAAAAAAATGTTTAAATTTTAAAAACACCATGAGTTAAGGATAGATGTAGATTCATTTTCCAAATGAAGCATTTAGAAATCATCTCTTGGACCTTAAGTAGGTCAAGCTTTAAATCTAGCATTATAGCCATGCCCTGGTGCCTGCACATTAATAGGTTAGAGAGAGACCTTCAGACGCCTTTGGCCTGGCAAGCCAGCCAGGCGCCTGGTCTCTGAGTTAGGAGCTCTGTAGCGGCACCTGGGGGCTGAGTGAGTTTCCACATACTTCATCCTTAAACTGTCAGGCTTCAGCCCACAGCTAGTGCTTGCTAAAAATCAGAATGAACTTTCCCATGTCCAAATTTTTATGGGGAACCTCATGATTACAGCAAAAGCCACCCAAAGTCAGAGTCACTCTGCTAGTCTCACACATATGATAGCAAAAAAGAAAAAAAAAATACTAGAGTATTCTTACTTGTTTCTGAAGGGACCTGGAGAAAAATGTTTGTTTCATTCATTAAGTAATTGCTGATTCAGACTTCCCGGGTGGTCCGGTGTTAAGTACGGGATACAGGTTCAATCCCTGGTCTGGAAACTAAGGTCCAACATGTCATCGAGCAATTAAGCCCACTTGTTCCGGAGCCCACGTGCCACAACTAGAGAGTCCATGCCCCGCAAGGAAAGATCCCACATGACTCAGTGAAGATCCTGCGTGCAGCACCAAAAGACCTGACACAGCCAAAAAAAAAAAAAATCAATTGCTGTTTGAAGAGCCAAAGGGCCCTTATTTTCAAGAGATGCTTAAATTGAGTTTCCTGTCAATGTGGCATTGTGAAGAGGGATGATGTTGCGCGTCAGCCAGCCCCACCTGGCAGATGCCAAAACTGGGGTGTGTGTCTAAAATGACCCTGTTCTCTGCAGGATCCCCAGGGAAAGACCGATTTCTAAGCAAGCTGCTGCCTGATCTGGGGGAAGCTCCACGTCAAAGTGTCCAGGTCACTCAGGGACCTGGGCTGCTCTTTTCCTTAGCAGTACAGTAAACCAGAAGGATTCGATGTTAGGGGATGCCCTTGGGGGGATCATAACTGATAGTGGGGTGGCTGCCTTATTTGGCAAAGAGATTAAGATGAAGGGATCTGAGGCCCCAGGGCATGAACTCACCTCCTGACACCTCCTTGCTCTGTTGTTGTTCAGTCCTAAATTGCATCTGACTCTGTGACCCCATGGACTGCAGCACACCAGGCTCCCTTGTCCTCCGCTGTCTTCTGGAGTTTCTTCAGATTCATATCCATTGAGTTAGTGATGCCAACCAACCATCTCATCCTCTGCCTCCCCCTTCTCCTTTTGCCTTTCATCTTTCCCAGCATCAGGGACTTTTCCAATGAGTCGGCTCTTTGCATCAGGTGAAGTATTGGAGCTGCAGCTTCAGCATCAGTCGTTCCAATGAATATTCAGGGTTGATTGCCTTTAGTATTGACTGGTTTGATCTACTTGCAGTCCAAGGGACTATCCTTGCTGTGTGGCCTCGGGCAAGTTTCTTGACCCCTCTGTGCTTGAGTTTCCTCATCCACAAAATAAGGATAATAATATATACATAGGGATGAAATAGATATGGCTATAGATATAGATAGCCTAATAGAGTTTGTATGAGGATTAAGTGAGTTACATGTAAATTATTGACTGGGTCAGGACTTTACTACTGGACTTCTCTGCTGGTGGTGATCCGTCTTGCAATGCAGGGTACACAAGTTCAATCCTTGGTTAGGGAAATAAGATCCCACAAGCTGCAGAGCAACCAAGCCCATGTGCTGTGACTAGTGAGCCCAAGCGCTCAGGGGCCCCTGCACTAGAGAGAAGCACACGTGCCACAAGGAAGATCTCATGTGACACAAACTAAGACCTGACATTGCCAAAAGCAAATAAATAAATATTAAAAAGTAAAGCAATAAATCATTGAGGGAAGTGCCTAGTCCACAGGAAGAGCTCAGTCCATGGTGGTTGACATTATAACTAATTAACTATCATTCCCATGCACCCAGCAAATACTTACTGAGCATCCAGTATGTACCTGGCTGTGTGCCAGGCTTTTTACCATCATACCTGACACCGCACAGTACCATCTGGATATTTATAAGCAATGCGTACAAGCAGACAAATGCATAAATTCTAATTGCACAGCTTGATTCATTGTAATAAAATACATAAACTCATGGAAGCCACTCCCCAGATCAAGATAGACAGCATCACCAGCCCTCCGGAAGTCTCCTCCTGCTCTTCCCCAGGCATAGGCACCCCTCCTCTGGGCAGGCGATCACTGGCTGCGGCATCAGTGTTTCCCGAAGCAGCAGGCTGCCCATGTTTGCTGCTATACAGTATTCCCTGTGTGAATAGGAGGATTCTTAACATTCCTAATCCAGAATTTCTCAGATGTCATGTCCTTCCTCATCAGTGCTTCCAGACCATTTTCTTTGAACTTTAATGTCTTCAGAATATGCACTCCCTTACCTTTCCTTGTTGCAGCCTTCTGATCACAAAGCTGTCATAGCCTCTCATTCCTCCAGGAATACCATCACTCTCTCTAAGCCCATTCCCCATGTGGCGCAGGTGATTGCTAATCCATGGCGAGAACCTTCCCCCACTGCCTGACTTCCCTCCACATTGCCTCAGCTCTGCATTCTCAAGATCTCACCCTGACCTTAGCTTTACCAGTGAGGACAACTCCTCTGAAATTTCAGTCTCAGACATCATTCTGTCTGACTCCACCACCATCTTCCTTCTAAGCTCTCCACTCCCAGCTCCAGTAATCCTCAGCTCCTCCAGACCTTCACTCCTCCAGCCCAAACACCTCCGCCCTGGCCTCAACTCCCGCACCTTCTCTCTTCCCTTCTTGACACGGGGTGGGACTCTACGGTCCTTGCCCCCACCGTGTCCTCTGTCTGACTTTTGTCTGTGGACAAACTTTAGCCAAAGTGTAGATGTAATCAGAGAAGTGACAAAATGCGGAAAGGAAGGAAAATAGTCCAATGCTGCTGCTGCTGCTGCTGCTAAGTCGCTTCAGTCGTGTCTGACTCTGTGCGACCCCAGAGACGGCAGCCCACCAGGCTCCCCCGTCCCTGGGATTCTCCAGGCAAGAACACTGGAGTGGGCTGCCATTTCCTTCTCCAATGCATGAAAGTGAAAAGTGAAAGTGAAGTCACTCAGTTGTGTCCAACCCTCAGCGACTCCATGGACTGCAGCCTTCCAGGCTCCTCCATCTGTGGGATTTTCCAGGCAAGAGTACTGGAGTGGGGTGCCATTGCCTTTTCTGAAACAGTCCAACAGGACTAAATAAAATAGTTTAGTCATTAAACATAATCAAGGACCTTTAGTTCCTTCTCAAGGGCCCTAGATAATATTCCAAGCCATATCCTATGAGCTGTCTTGCAGAGACTGAAAGCCCCACCAGGTGGAAGATGTTGACTACAGGATGACCAGAGTGTAGCCATGACAGAAGCTGCCGCAGTTCCGAGAACTGGTCTCAAAGAAATGAGGACAAATTGACCCCATTTGGAACTCAAGGTAAACTGTGCTTGAAACAATCAAGATGACACTGACCACTGGTGACCAATTTCAAGATGACTATTAAGAAAAATGGCTATCAGAGCTGACTGTGCTGTTTCTGCATGTAGCCCCCTCTAACCTATAAAAGCTCTTACACACTGATTGTCAGTGGGAGGGGAGGCAACCTTTGAACTGGAGAACCCTCCCCCAACACACAGTTTGCAGGCATCCAAAACAAAGCAAACTTTTCTTTCCACCAATCTGGCTTCTTTATTGGCACTTGAGTGGCAAACAGCCAGTCCCCACTTTTGGTTACATTCTCACCTGCTCCTGTTGCAACGCCAGTCATTCTAGCCTTCCTGTGAATCCACCCGCAGCCCCCTTGTCCCTCTCTGGCTTCTTTGGACTTCTTGCTTGATAAAACCGCAGCCCTGGTTAAATCCAACTTAGCACCTCTTCTGTGCCTACAACACTGCAGCTGAAGATAACTGGAAAAAAACACATAAGAAAATGACACATGTTAGTCTTGTGTTTTTGGTGGTGGTTTATGGTTTATCCCTTATTGAGGGGATCTTAGTTCCCCAAACTGGGATTGAACCCAGTCCCTCGGCAGTGAAAGGGTGTACTGACCACTGGACCACCAGGGAATTCCCTAGTCTAGTATTTTAAACTTTTATCAAAGTATGACTTGTGTTCATAAATGTGCACATTTTAGGTGTACTTTTGACAAATTTTCATAAAGTGAACAAACACATATAACTGGCTTCTGCGGACCTTAAAAATGAAAGTTATTTTTTAGCGGCAAAAATGGGTCTATTCAGGAGTAGCAGAGATTTGTGATTCAGGACAGGCAAGCTATAAAAAAAGCCATAGGTTTTTTTAAATAACAAAAGCCATAGCTTTATAACAAAAGACCAATAAACAGAGGAGAGGAGTGTTACGTTACAGAGGAAAAAGGAGGAAGGTGGGAGGGCTTGTTCTGAGTGAAAGTATGTTGGAGGAAAGTGACAGTTCAGACTGTCTCATTGGCAGTTTCTCAGTTAGTTGATTTCTTGTCAGAGATGCAATATTCATCTTTTTCTGTTGGGATCTGTGATTGATGTCTCTTTTTGATAATTCTTCCGTTGGGGTCCGTAAATGGCAGTTCTTCCTGCAGTTGATGGTGAGTGGTACTGCCTAAGAGTTCCCCCTTCTGGCCTCCTGACTCCATCTTCATGAGGTTTCCCATTAATTTCCACACTCCCAAGTTATTAAACAAAACATTGCCAGAACAGCTTCACACCTTTCCAGTCTTTGCCTCCTTACTAAAGTTCCACCATTCGACCTCTAGCATCATAGACTAGTGTTACCTGTTTGTTAACTCTGTATAAATGGAATCTCTGGTAGATCCTTGGGGATTCCCTGGTAGCTCATCTGGAAAAGGAGCCGCTTGCAATGCAGGAGACCCCAGTTTGATTCCTGGATCAGGAAGATCTGCTGGAGAAGCGAAAGGCTACCCGCTCTAGTATCTTGGCCTGGAGAATTCAATGGACTATATGGCCAATGGGGTCAAAAAGATTCAAAAACAACTGAGTTTTGGACTTTCAAATGGAATCCATATTGTATGTACTTTTAAATATATGGCTAATATTCCATTGTATGAATATATCACTTTATAATATAATTCTCTCGTTTATTTTTTGTTTTATTGAAGTATAGCTGATTAACAATGTTGTGTTAGTTTTAGATGTATAGCAAAGTGATTCAGTTATATATACATATACACATACACATGGGGCTTCCCTGATGGCTCAGCAGGTTAAGGGTCTGCCTCCAATGCAGGAAACTCAAGAGGTGCGGGTTTGATCCCTGGGTTGGGAATATTCAATATTCCTTGAAGAAGGAAATGGCAACCCACTCCAATATTCTTTCCTGAAAAATCCCATGGAGAAGCTTAATGGGCTACAGTCAGGCATGAATGAGTGACTAAGCGCACACACACACACATATATTCAGATTATTTTCCATTATAGGTTATTACAAGATATTAAAACAGTTCTCTATGCTATATAATATGTCCTTGTTGTTTATTTTATATATAGTAGTGTGTATTTCTTAGAGGCTTCCCTGGTGGCTCAGATGGTAAAGAATTTGCCTGCAATGCAGAAGACCTGGATTTGATCCCTAGATTGGGAAGATCTCCTGGAGAAGGGCATGGCAAACCACTCCAGTATTCTTTCCTGGAGGATTCCATGGACAGAAGAGCCTGGCGGGCTATAGTCCATGGGGTCACAAAGAGTAGTATGCAACTGAGCAACTGAGCACACACACACACAACTGGAAAGGCATATCAAGTGTATTGTTCCCTGGGGCTACCATAACAAAGTACCACAAACTAGATGGCTTAAAACAATAGAAACACTTTATCTCACAATTCTGAGGCCAGAAGCTCTAAATCAAGGTGTCAGCAGGGGTGTGCCCTCTGAAGGCTCTAGGGAGGAATCCTTTCTTGCTTCTTCCAGCTTCTGTTGACCCTAGATGTTCCTTGGCTTGTGGCCACATCCCTCCAATCCCTGCCTCCATCTTCACATGGCCACTTTCTCTCTGCGTCCCTATGTTCCTCTCCTCTTATAAGGACATCAGTCACTGAATTTAGACTGCACCTAATCCAGTATGGTACACATTGGATTGTTGGAAAGCATAACTGATTCAGTGGATATGAACTTGGGTAAACTCTGGGAGTTGATGAGGTACAGGGAGGCCTGGTGCTCTGCAGTCCATGGGGTCGCAAAGAGTTGGACATGACTTAGAAACTGAGCAGCAACAACAACAATCCAATGTGACCTCATCTTCACTTAATTACATCAGCAAAAACCCTATTTCCAAACAAGGTCATACTCTGAGTTTCTAGATAGATGTGAATTTTTAGAGGGTCTACTATTCCACCCACTATTATACTATTTGATCCTGACCTGAAACATTATAAGTCAACTCTACTTCAATCAAATATATGTTAAGGGGAAAAGTGATGCTTTCATTAAAATATGGCAGAAAAGAGCTTATCTGTGAAATAGAAACAGACTCACAGACATAGAGAAGAGACTGCAGGTTGCCAAGGAGGAGGGGGTGGGAGAGGGATGGATTGGGAATTTGGGATTAGCAGATGCACACTAGTATATATAGAATGGATAGGCAACTAGGACCTACTGTAGAGTACAAGGAACTATATTCAATATCCTATAATAAATCATAATGGAAAAGAATACGAAAAAGAACATATATATATGTGTGTACAACTGAATCACGCTGCCGTACAGCAGAAACTGACACAACACTGTACATCAACTATACTTCAATAAAACAAATTTTTTGAAGTAATGATTCCTTGTGGGTCTTCCATCCCTGAGACAACTCTTGAACCTAGAATCCACTGGTTGAAGGAAGCCTGGGTTTCCAGGATCTTGTGACTGAAAGCAGGCCTACATATAGAGTAATGATTCCCCCAACCTTCCTTGTAGGAGTGTATGACAATTATTTAGATAACTATACCCCATGGGTGAGTGTGCAAACATTTCCAGGACCATTGGACACAGAGTCTGAGTTCACACTAATCCTTGGAGCTCTCAAATGTTGTCACATGTGCCACTGAGAGTGGGGACATGGTGAAGGCCATGTAACAAATGGACTCCTGGTCCTGTGTGGTTCACAATGGATCCACTGAGTGTGTGGACATTGTGGTACTTTCTCTGGTCCCCAAAAGTAAGACTGGAATATAGAGACTTGATATCTAGCACAGCCTCCGCATGAATTCCGAGACCTATCCTACACAGTAGGGTAGATGAAGTGTAAACTTCTAAGTCAGCAATTTCCTGGAGTTTAGATAATTGCATCTGACCTACGCTGAGCGCTGAAGAATTGATGCTTTCAAACTGGTGCTGGAGAAGATTCTTGAGAGTCCCTTGGACTGCAATGAATTCAAACCAGTCAATCCTAAAGAAAATCAATCCTAAATATTCACTGGAAGGACTGATGCTGAAGCTGAAGCTCCAATACTTTGGCCACCTGATGCGAAGAGTTGACTCATTGGAAAAGACCCTGATGCTGGGAAAGACTGAGGACAAAAGGAGAAGGGGATGACAGAGGAAGAGACGGTTAGGTTAGGTACCATCACCAACTCAATGGATGTGGACCTGAGCAAAGTCTGGGAGACAGTGAAGGACAGAGAAGCCTGGTGTGTTGCAGTCCATGGAATCGCAAAGAGTCAGACACCACTTAGCAACTGAAAAACAACAACAACAACCGGACCTATAGGGAAACAGTATTACATCATGTGAATTATAAGAATATAGACCAGTGAACCATCTATGTTAGTTTTATTCTCATTGTTCCATCCATATTATAGGATCCTACAGCTTTCTATATCTGAATTAGACATAGAAAAGTCATATTAACGAACTTGAGGATTTCCCTGGTGGTCCAGTGGTTAAGAACCCACCTACCAAAGCAGGGGACAAGGGTTCTATTTCTGGCTCAGGAATATCCCACAAGCTGCAGAGCAACTAAGTCCATGTGACACATATTGAGCCCACACTCTAGAGCCCAAGCTCTGCAGCAAGAGAAACCATCGGCAGTGAGAAGTCAAGGAGCCAAAATGAAGAGTAGCCCCTGCTTGCTGCAATTAGATAAAGCCCACACAGCAACAGAGACCCACCACAGACAAAAATTAATAATTTTAAAAAAAAGGTTGGGAAAATAAATAACTGAGTAGAAAAAGAAAAAAAAAACAACCTCAGTAGGATATGCTTTTCAGTTCAGTTCAGTTGCTTAGTCGTGTCCAGCACTTTGCAGCCCCATGTACTGCACCACGCCAGGCTTTCCTGTCCATCACCAACTCTCAGAGCTTGCTCAAACTCATGTCCATCGAGTTAGTGATGCCATCCAACCATCACATCACATCACGTCCCCTTCTCCTCCTGCTTTCAATCTTTCCCAGCATCAGGGTCTTCTCCAATGAGCCGGCTGTTTGCATCAGGTGGCCAAAGTACTGGAGCTTCAGCTTCAGCATCAGTCCTCCTAATGAATATTCAGGACTGATTCCCTTCAAGATTGACTGGTTGGATCTCCTTGCAGTCCAAGGGACTCTCAAGAGTCTTCTCCAACAACACAGTTCAAAAGCATCAATTCTTCAGTGCTCAGCTTTCTTTATGGTCCAACTCTCACATCCATACATGACTACTGGAAAAATCTTAGCTTTGACTAGACAGACCTTTGTTGGCAAAGTGATGTCTCTGCCTTTTAATATGCTGTCTAGGGTGGTCATAGTTTTTCTTCCAAGGAGCAAGCATCTTTTAATCTCATGGGCGCAGTCACTATCTGCAGTGATTTTGGAGCCCAAGAAAATAAAGTCTCTCACTGTTTCCATTGTTTCCCCATCTATTTCCAATGAAGTGATGGGACCAGATGCCATGATCTTTGTTTTTTGAATGTTGAGCTTTAGGCCAGCTTTTTCACTTGCCTCTTTCACTTTCATCAAGAGGCTCTTTAGTTCCTCTTCTTTTCTGCCATAAGAGTGATGTCATCTGCATATCTGAGGTTATTGATATTTCTCCCAGCTTTTTGATTCCAGCTTGTGCTTCCTCCAGTCCAGCATTTTGCATGAGGTACGCGGCATCAGTTCAGTTCAGTTCAGTCGCTCAGTCATGTCTGACTCTTTGTGACCCCATGAATCGCAGCATGCCAGGCCTCCCTGTCCATCACCAACTCCCGGAGTTCACTCAGACTTGCGTCCATCGAGTCAGTGATGTCATCCAGCCATCTCATCCTCGGTTGTCCCCTTCTCCTCCTGCCCCCAATCCCTCCCAGCATCAAAGTCTTTTCCAATGAGTCAACTCTTCGCATGAGGTAGCCAAAGTACTGGAGTTTCAGCTTTAGCATCATTCCTTCCAAAGAAATCCCAGGGTTGATCTCCTTCAGAATGGACTGGTTGGATCTCCTTGCAGTCCAAGGGACTCTCAAGAGTCTTCTCCAACACCACAGTTCAAAAGCATCAGTTCTTCGACGCTCAGCCTTCTTCACAGTCCAACTCTCACATCCATACATGACTACTGGAAAAACCATAGCCTTGACTAGACGGACCTTAGTCGGCAAAGTAATGTCTCTGCTTTTGAATATGCTGTTTAGGTTGGTCATAACTTTTCTTCCAAGGAGTAAGCATCTTTTAATTTCATGGCTGCAGTCACCATCTGCAGTGATTCTGGAGCCCAAAAAATAAAGTCTGACACTGTTTCCACTGTTTCTCCATCTATTTCCCATGGAGTGATGGGACCAGATGCCGTGATCTTCGTTTTCTGAATGTTGAGCTTTAAGCCAACTTTTTCACTCTCCTCTTTCACTTTCATCAAGAGGCTTTTTAGTTCCTCTTTACTTTCTGCCATAAGGGTGGTATCATCTGCATATCTGAGGTTATTGATATTTCTCCCGGCAATCTTGATTCCAGCTTGTGTTTCTTCCAGTCCAGCGTTTCTCATGATGTACTCTGCATAGAAGTTAAATAAGCAGGGTGACAATATACAGCCTTGACATACTCCTTTTCCTATTTGGAACCAGTCTGTTATTCCATGTCCAGTTCTAACTGTTGCTTCCTGGCCTGCATACAGATTGAGGTTCGTGACATTGTACAGGAGACAGGGATCAAGACCATCCCCATGGAAAAGAAATGCAAAAAAGCAAAATGGCTATCTGGGGAGGCCTTACAAATAGCTGTGAAAAGAAGAGAAACGAAAAGCCAAGGAGAAAAGGAAAGATATAAGCATCTGAATGCAGAGTTCCAAAGAATAGCAAGAAGAGATAAGAAAGTCTTCTTCAGCGATCAATGCAAAGAAATAGAGGAAAACAACAGAATGGAAAAGACTAGAGATCTCTTCAAGAAAATTAGAGATATCAAGGGAACATTTCATGCAAAGATGGGCTCAATAAAGGACAGAAATGGTATGGACCTAACAGAAGCAGAAGATATTAAGAAGAGATGGCAAGAATACACAAAAGAACTGTACAAAAAGGATCTTCACAACCCGGATAATCACGATGGTGTGATTACTCATCTAGAGCCAGACATCCTGGAATGTGAAGTCAAGTGGGCCTTGCAAAGCATCACTATGAACAAAGCTAGTGGAGGTGATGGAATTCCAGTGGAGCTATTTCAAATCCTGAAAGATGATGCTGTGAAAGTGCCACACTTAATATGCCAGCAAATTTGGAAAACTCAGCAGTGGCCACAGGACTGGAAAAGGTCAGTTTTCATTCCAATCCCAAAGAAAGGCAATGCCAAAGAATGCTCAAACTACCGCACAGTTGCATTCATCTCACACGCTAGTAAAGTAATGCTCAAAATTCTCCAAGCCAGGCTTCAGCAATACGTGAACCGTGAACTTCCTGATGTTCAAGCTGGTTTTAAAAAAGGCAGAGGAACTAGAGATCAAATTGCCAACATCCGCTGGATCATGGAAAAGCAAGAGAGTTCCAGAAAAACATCTATTTCTGCTTTATTGACTATTCCAAAGCCTTTGTGTGGATCACAATAAACTTGAGAAATCTGTACTTGGCATACAAGTTAAATAAGCAAGGTGACGATATACAGCCTTGACGTACTCCTTTCTCAATTTGGAACCAGTCTGTTGTTCCATATCCAGTTCTAACTGTTACTTCTTGGCCTGTATACAGATTTCTCAGGAGGCAGGTCAGGTTGTCTGGTATTCCCATCTCTTTCAGAATTTTCCACATTTTGTTGTGGTCTATACAGTCAAAGGATTTGGCGTAGTCAATGAAGCAAAAGCAGATGATTTTCTGGAATTCTGTTGCTTTTTTGATGATCCAACAGCTATTGGCAATTTGATCTCTGGTTCCTCTGCCTTTTCTAAATCCAGCTTGAACATCTGGAAGTTCTCGGTTCACGTACTGTTGAAGCCTGGCTTGGAGAATTTTGAGCATTACTTTGCTAGCATATGAGATGAGTGCAATTGTGCGGTAGTTTGAATATTCTTTGGCTTTGCCTTTTGTATTGGAATGAAAAACTGAGTTTTTCCAGTCCTGTGGCCACTGCTGAGTTTTCCAAATTTGTTGGCATGTTGAGTGCAGCACTTTAATAGCATCATCTTTTGATTTTGAAATAGCTCAGCTGGAATTTCATCACCTCCATAGCTTTGTTCATTGTGATGATTCCTAAGGCCCACTTGTCTTCACACTCCAGGATGTCTGGCTCTAAGTGACTGATCACCCCATTGTGGTTATCTGGGTCATTAAGATCTTTTTTGTATAGTTTTCCTCTGTATTCTTGCCACCTCTTCTTAATATCTTCTGCTTCTGTTAAGTCCATACCATTTCTGTCCTTTATTGTACCTATCTTTGCATGAAATGTTCCCTTGCTATCTCTACTTTTCTTGAAGAGATCTCTAGTGTTTCCCATTCTATTGTTTTCCTCTATTTCTTTGCATTGATCACTGAAGAGGGCTTTCTTATCTCTCCTTGCTATTCTTTGTAATTCTTTTTTTTTTAATTCTTTGTAATTCTGCATTCAGATGAATATATTTCTCCTTATCTCCATTGCCTTTTGCTTCTCTTCTTTTCTCAGCTATTTGTAAGGCCTCTTTAGACAACCATTTTGCCTTTTTGCATTTCTTCTTCTTGGGGATGGTTTTTTTATCACTGCCTCCTGTACAATGTCACAAACGCCTATCAGAGCAAAACCCAGATTCCCCCACAGCCAGTCTCTCCCATCAGGTAGCTTCCATAAGCCCCTTATCCTTATCCATCAGAGGGTAGACAGGATGAAAACCACAGAAAACTAACCAGACTGATCACTTGGATCACAGATTTGCCTAATTCTATGAAACCATGAGCCATGTCATGTAGGGCCACCCAAGGTGGATGGGTCATGGTGGAGAGTTCTGACAAAACGTGATCCACTGATGAAGGGAATGGCAAACCACTTCAGTATTTTTGCCTTGAGAACTCCATCAAAAGTATGAAAAGGCAAAAAGATATGACACTGAAAGATGAACTCCCTGGGTCAGTTGGTGCCCAATATGCTACTGGAGAAGAGTGGAGAAAAGGCTCCAGAAAGAATGAAGAGGCTGAGCCAAAGCAAAACAATGCCCAGCTGTAGATGTGACTGGTGATGGAAGTAAAATCTGATGATGTAAACAGCAATATTGCATAGGAACCTGGAATGTTAGGTCCATGAATGAAGGTAAATTTGAAGTGGTCAAACAGGAGGCGGCAAGAGTGAACATCAACATTTTAGGAATCAGTGAATTAAAATGGACAGAAATGGGTGAATTTAATTCAGATGAACATACCATTATATCTACTACTATGGGCATGAAAATCATGGCATCCGGTCTCATCACTTTATGGGAAATAGATGGGGAAACGGTGGAAACAGTGTCAGACTTTATTTTTTGGGCTCCAAAATCACTGCAGATGGTGACTGCAGCCATGAAATTAAAAGATGCTTACTCCTTGGAAGAAAAGTTATGACCAACCTAGATAGCATATTCAAAAGCAGAGACATTACTTTGCCGACTAAGGTCCGTCTAGTCAAGGCTATGGTTTTTCCAGTAGTCATGTATGGATGTGAGAGTTGGACTGTGAAGAAGGCTGAGCGTTGAAGAATTGATGCTTTTGAACTGTGGTGTTGGAGAAGACTCTTGAGAGTCCCTTGGACTGCAAGGAGATCCAACCAGTCCATTCTGAAGGAGATCAACTCTGGGATTTCTTTGGAAGGAATGATGCTAAAGCTGAAACTCCAGTACTTTGGTCACCTCATGTGAAGAGTTGACTCATTGGAAAGGACTCTGATGCTGGGAGGGATTGGGGGCATGAGAAGAAGGGGACGACCGAGGATGAGATGGCTGGATGGCATCACTGACTCGATGGATGTGAGTCTGAGTGAACTCCGGGAGTTGGTGATGGACAGGGAGGCCTGGCATGCTGCGATTCATGGGGTCGCAAAGAGTCAGACACGACTGAGCAACTGAACTGAACTGACTGATGGGCAAGAATTCCTTAGAAGAAATGAGGTAGCCCTCATCAAGAAAAGAGTCCAAAATGCAGTACTTGGGTGCAATTTCAAAAATGACAGAATAATCTCTGCTGGTTTCCAAGGCAAAGCATTCAATATCAGAGTAAGCCAATTCTATGCCCCAATCACTAATGCTGAAAAAGCTGAAGTTGAATGGTTCTATGAAGACCTACAAGATCTTCTAGAACTAACAGCCAAAAAAAGATGTCCTTTTCATCAAAGGTGACTGGAATGCAAAAGTAGGAAGTCAAGAGATACCTGAAGTAACAGACAAGTTTGGCTTTGGAGTGCCGAATTAAGCAGGGCAAAGGCTAATAGTTTTACCAAGAGAATGCACTGGTCACAGCACACACCCTCTTCCAATAACACAAGAGATGACTCTACACATGGATATCACCAGATGGTCAATACCAAAATCAGACTGATTATATTATTTGTAGCCGAAGATGGAGAAACTCTATACAGCTAGCAAAAACAAGACCAGGAGCTGACTGTGACTCAGATCATGATCTCCGTATTGCAAAATTGAGACTTAAACTGAAGAAAGTAGGAAAAACCACTAGACCATTCAGGTATGACCTAAATCAAATCCCTTAGAATATGCTTTTAGCAGGAATCAAAGAGAAAACAAAGGTAGAGAAAACACATATGATAAAAATTAATGAAAGCATAGTGGGAAAATAGATGTCTATTAATTTAATCCTTTCTGTGTCATTCTTTGTTTAGAAGTAGAGCACTATCACATACATCTATCATTCAGTTCAGTTCAGTTCAGTCGCTCAGTCGTGTCCGACTCTTTGCGACCCCATGAATCGCAGCACGCCAGGCCTCCCTGTCCATCACCATTTTAGGTATCATTTTTTAAAAGCATGCTCATTTTGGAATGGATGGATAATTATTAATAGCATATATCAAATTAACAGTACATATATTCATAAGTTGCTAAAGTTGTCACTGGATTACTAACACAGTCTGAAAAAAAGTGCAAACTTCCAAAGAGCCCACAACCAAGATAGTAAATCAAAACAACCTAGATTCCCAGAGTGGCAAGAATTATTGCCACACTTAAAAACCTAAGAGATGCGTCACAGCTTCATTTAATTGACCAGACTGGTCACGGTGAAAACCAGATGGAGCCTGAAGGACTCAGCTGAGTAGCTGCCCCAATTCCAAATGTGGTATCTTAAAAAAAAAAAAATTTTTTTTTGGCTGGACCCCACAGCATGTGGGACCTTCGTTCCCCAACTAGGGATCAAACTTGCACCCCCTGCATTGGAAGGCAGCGCTTTAACCACTGGACCACTGAGGATGTCTCAGATATGGTATCTTTCAATGTATTGGTGGTAAAATCCACATAAGATTTAGTGTCTCAACCATTTTTCTGTGTGCAGTTCAGTGGTATTAAGTCCATTCACACTATTGGGCAACCATCACCACTATCCATCTCCAGAATTCTTCTTATCTTGCAGAAGGAGAACTCTGTGCCCACTGAATGGGCTAACTTCCCATTCCCCCCAGACCAGCCCCCAGCATCCCCGGTACTAGGGTGTGGCCTCTTTGCTCAAGCAGGAAGGAGACTTTTGGAGGGCTGCTGATGTTGTGTGTCTTGATCTAGGGAGTGGTTTCCATGAGTATGGGCTTCCCTGGTGGCTCAGATTGAGACCTGAGTTCAGTTCCTGGGTTGGGAGGATCCCTTGGAGAAGTGAATGGCTACCCACTCCAGTATTCTTGCCTGTGAAATCCCATGGACAGAGGAGCCTGGTGGGCTACAGTCCATGGGGTCACAAAGAATAGGATGTGACTGAGTGACCAACACTTTCACTTTTTCACTTTTCATGAGTATATCTATTTTATCATAATGAATCAGGTTGTGCAACTACAATTTGTCCATTTTTATGCATGCACACTTTACTTATAAATATCTAGATGGTTCCTGCACTGTTTATGATTTTAGTTCCCTGACCAGAGATAGAACCCCTGGCCCCAGCCCTAAAAGTGCTGAATTCTAACCACTGGACCCCCCCCAGGGAATTCCCCCTCAGTCAAACTAACCCTGTGTCAAGTGAAAGGTGTGAATCTGTTGACTCAAACACAGAAAATCAGAACCCCTGGACGTGGGACCCAGGAATCTACATTTCACCAGCTTCCCAGGTGGTGCAAAGGGGGCGGGGGAAATTGAATGATGTAAATGTTTGTGTGAATCTATACCTTGTAAAGAATCCACTGGCAATGCAGGAAACCCAGGTTCAGTCTCTGGGTCAGGAAGTTCCCCTGGAGAAGGGCATGGCTACCCACTCCAGTATTCTTGCCTGGAGAATTCCATGGACAGAGGAGCCTGGCAGTCCATGGGTTGCAAAGAGTTGGACACTACTGAGTGACTAACACTTCCACTTTATACCTTGCAAAGAGAAGGTATTTATCTTATTACTGTCATTGCAGGAGACCCAGGATACATTCTGGGCAGAAATGGAATTACCATGCGGCTGATGAGGCTTAAGCTTGGGTCTGCCTACAAGCAAGGACAGGTAGCAGAATGTTTTAGGGGTAGAGGGGAGGGGTGGGGGGGGGGGAGAGGGGTGTCACCAGGAAGCATTCCTGCGGAAGCAGGTTGGTAAATTGCTTAAAGAGAAACATAAAGGGACAGGACAGGAGTCTGCAAGCAGCACTAGCTTGATGCAACTGATTTTTCGTTCTGAATATTCATTTCCATCCTAAATCTTTACTCATAATTTTACATGTTTTCTTACAGAGGGCCTCAAAAATGTAGTCCCCATAAAACCTGGATTTGTCTTTGATTCCTGGAGTCCAAAATGGTTTTCTTTAAGTACTTTGTCCTATGTTCCCCAAGGTTTTTGGTTTGGTTTTTGTTTGGGGATTTTGGGGGGTTGGGGGGCTGCTGCTCCAGGTCTTCACTGAGTCATGTGGGATCTAGTTCCCCTACCAGGGATTGAACCCAGGCCCCTGCACTGGGAGCATAGAGTCTTAACCACTGGACCATTAGGGAAGTCCTTCCCAGACATTTTTAATGTACTGAGCACCAAGACATAGGACTCTCCTGCCTGCCCTCCAAACAGAACCAGCAGTGGGCACATAATCAGCTGAAACTCTTCCTTCCTTAGCCCCAGACCAGGGTACCCTGGGCTCACAAAGCGTGGTCCTGTGACCAGACACCAGCCCTTGCTCCCTACTGCCCTCCAATGGGCCTTCTGTAACAAGACACCACATGTGCATCTAGGGCGTGCCCTCTAGTGCCTTTCTCACGCTCCTGAAACCATTGAGTTTTATTATAGCTGCTTTAAGAGCCTGGGGCTTTGCCAGGGCCTCTCAAAACCCAAAGTGAAACCAGTTGCTCACCGGGAACCCTCAGTGGGTGGCTGCCTTCTCCCCTTCCTTGCATGCCCAGGCAGCTCTCTGCAGGGCGGCCACCTGGCTGCTCAGGGACACACACACACACAGGCACATGCACCCCAGAGACACGGCCACAGTGGCAGGGGGCCAGACAAGAAGTACAACCAAGGGAAATAACACCACTGGGTGAGTTAGTTCACTGGGCCAGCGATAGCAACCTGGTGTGTATTTTAAAAGTAAGTATTTCCCCGGTGGTCCAGTGGTTTAGACTCCTTGCTCCCAGTGCAGGGGTCCTGGGTTTGATCCCTGGTCAGGGAACTAGATCTCCCATGCCACAACTGAGCTGTTGAAGATCCTGAATGCCACAATGAAGACTGAAGATCCCGAATGCCACAAGACCAAGCACAACCAAATAAATAAATATTAAAAATAAAAAAGTAAATATGACTGCTTATTGATGAATGAGGTGGCTGTCCGCATACTGCGGGGACAGCCCCCTCTGTGCTAACCCATCTCCAGAGTGGTCACCCCAAAGCACTCTGGGGAGGACTCTTCAAAGGCGCAGATTTTTCCAGACGGTCCCCACAGGCTATGTTCATTCCGATCTTATTCCAGATAAACCCATGGAAGACTCAGCCTTGGAATCTGGGCTTCCCAGGCAGAGCAGAGCAATTTGTAAATGTTTATTAGAGGAGTCCTCCTTGGTAACCTGCTCTTTTCTCTCACTCATGGAAACCACACCTGCCTTCTCCAAAGTAACTGGTGCCAGCAGGCTGGGTGCGACCTGGCCCCAGCCTGAGTCTCCTCAACAGCTCAGTGCTCCCGCCATCATTAGGTCATTGGACCATTTCACCCACTGGTTTTCGAGACGTGGGAGCCTTTTCTCCAACCAAGCATGATAACCAGACGCAGCTAGACTCAGTCACAGGACCAGAGCAGAGAGAATGTTGCAAGAGCTGTCTGCTAGGCACCCTGTGAGCCTTGTAAGGGTCATTCAATGGTCCTGAGTGAGGCCACCTCCCTCCCACACCTCAGGAGCCTGCTCTGCCCAGGGCTCACCTTTGACCACGAGACAGGGCCCTGGGAATACCTGGGGAGTTGCCTGAGGGAGGCGCCAGCAGGTGCCTTGTGGAGGAGAGCTGTTGGTGTCCCTATTTCACAAGCCCAGCTTGGAGGGCCAGCTGAGACCTTCTAGGCAGCTCCTGCATGTCCCTGCTGGGAAACCAGCTTCTCACCTCGGGCGCAGAACCTCACTCGCCTGGGCATGCCTCATCCCCTTGCCAAGGTTTGACTGGCCTCAGAACCCCAGAATGCCTGATCCTGTGAGTCACTAGCCTAAACACACCTGCCCCCTGACTGCCTGTCTTATGGCTTGATTGGGGCCAGGTCAACGAGAGTCACAGAGTTGGGGATACAGATGGGCTCAGAGGAAAGCAGTGGCCTCTAGTGGGTCAGTTCTTACCAAGTTTAAACCCCTATTGAAAGTTCTTATTTAAAGGGTCAAGGAGCCTGCCCAGGGTGTGCCCGAGGGATGGAAGTCCTTGACTCAAGGAGGAAACCTGAACTCACGAAGTGGACATGGGCTTGTGGATTACCTGCCCCCCTCCACTTGCTCCTGGGTGCTCAGGCATGCAGGCTTGTGTTCCCAGGGACTGCCCTCCCTCCTCTTCACTCCCTCCCCCACACTTGTCCTGGGGAGTATGGCTCTGGTGCAGCAGCTTTTCAAAGGGATGTTAGGGATCCAGAGGGCGGGAGTCAAAAACCAGGCTGTCGGGGTTCCATAGAGCATGGACCAGTCACATCGCCTGTTTATTAGCTCACGATGTTTATTGAGCATCCGCCACATGCCAAGTTCCCTGGGGACAAAGAGGTACACTCGGCCCCAGCCCTGCCCTCCAGGAGCATACAGTCCAGCCAGCTGGCCCAGACAGGTGGTAGGATGGTCAATCTTGCCAGAAGTTCACCCTCCTGTCTTAACATTGACTTCTTCAATGATGCCCGCAGCCTCCCCAAAACCTGCCACTGGAGTCAGTGCCTAGGTCATCACGGATTTATGTGGCATATAGGTCAGTTTAATGACCCCTCCCATCAGCTCTATCTTCTTCCCCCAGTGCCCCAGTCCCTCACACAGGCTTGTTGACTGGGGACTGGGGATGGGGAGTGAGGACCATAAATGCTCCATGAAGCCCCAGGAGATGCTGGGAACATGACTGAGTTGGGGAGAAACAGGTGATCACCTGACACCCACTGCTGGGATCCACAGCACCCCCTCCCCTCTGGACCTTCAAAGTCTCTCTGGCTTTCATGGGGAAGCCAGAAGTCTTAAGAACAAGTTGCTTCCACTTATCTGTCATGACAGTAGCAGAGAGCAGTTCAAAAGAGAAAATGAGAAAAGTGGACTCCGGTTCCTCAACCTGCCATGTCATCCTCTGAGTTTCTGCTGCCTCAGGCTAACCGAATCAGCACTGGCTCTGTGCTGGGCCCCAGGCCCGGCCCTTCAAGGCAGCAAGCTTCCTCCATGCCACAGGTCCTCACTCTTGTAGTATCCCTCTTCACATCCCAAGACCACCGGACTTGGTGTGCGGTACACAGGTGCTAACTTAGTGCTTGAGGGAATAAATCCTTCCCGAGCCTACCTAAGGAAGCGCCCACCTCTAGGCACACAGCTCTGGCGGCATCCCGTCCCTATAATTAACTGGAAGCTTTAGGCAGGAAGCCAGGAGTGGAAGTCAAGGCTCCCCCACCTGCAGAGCCCTTCAGGCCGCTGCTGCCACCTGCCCAGAGGTTCCCAGGATGAGTTGGCGAGGAGGCAGACTCATGCAGGGCTGGGAGAGCAGTGACCAGTCAGAGCAGATGGCTGCACCTGGCTCAGGTGAGCTCCTGGCCCAGCCCCTGGGCTGCTGCCAGCACTGGGGCAGGTGTGTGGGCTTCGGGGGCAGCTGTGACTGGCCCAGCTCGCGAGCCCTTCCACCTGCTGAGGCAGGAGACTTTTTCCAGCCCAGACGTCCCAAGCTGGGGCTGACCCTCTCCCCTTATTTCCTGAGTCTCGGTGGACTTCAGTCTCCAAGCACAGATCACAGACATCCGGATCTGCCCCGGTTCTAAGTACCAGGCTGGTCCCTCGTGGTGGGAACGGGAGCCGCCTCCAAGAGCTTCCTGAGTTTGTTCAGGGCCCCTGGTCCCACGCAGTCAGCAGGGTCCGTAGAACGGCCGTGGGGGCTACCAGGGCCTCCAGAGACCCGGGTTCCGGGGAGGTTCGGGTGGTGAGGGCGCGGGGGCGGGCGGCGGGGAAGGCGCTGGCGGGCTGCAAGGGTCACCAGAGCGCCCGCCGTCGGAGGTGGCGCTGGCCGCCCTCCGGCGCAGGTGTTCCAGCAGGCGAGCGCTCACGGCAGGCTCCAGGACGCGGCAGGTGGGTAGCACGCGAGCCAGGCGCGCCAGGCAGGCTCGGTAGCCCTCGCGGTAGCTGTCGGAGGGTGCTGCGGACGGAGAGCGGCGTCAGGCGCGAGCTGGAGCGCTGGCCGTGGGGCCGGGCAGGGACGGGGTGGGGTCACTCACTGGGCGCCGCCGTCGGGCCGGAGGACGCAGGCAACTCCTGCAGGAAGCGCACGGTCATTTCCAGGATGTCCGCTTTCTCCAGCTTAGAATAGCGGGAGCTCTGCGCCGGGCCACGAAGAAAAGGGACAGAGAAACGTACAAACAAGACAGACCTCCCGCAGCCTGCCGTGAGCACTCCGCTCCCAGGAGCTGGGTGCTCCGCACGCCGTGGCCGGCGGTGGGTGGCCTCCCCGAGGCTTGCGCGCCACGCGTTGGCCCCTTATCGGCTCCTGGGGCAAGAGGATCTCTGCCCGCTCGGCCTCCTCGCCCCGCGCCCAGGGACCCCCTACCCCCAGCCCCAGTGCGCCTGGCAGGGCCCCGAGGCCCCAGCACTTACCTCCCTGCCCAGCAGCGGCAGAATGAGCCCCTTGAGCTGGCTCAGGCTCTCGTTGATGCGTGCGCGGCGCCGCTTCTCCAGCAGCGGCTTCAGGCTCTGCAGGCGGGCGTGTAGGCCGCGGTTACGTCCAGGCCCCCGCCCCCGCCGCTCTGTCCCCAGTCGCCAGTCCCCTGGCTCCTACCTTGCGCAGCTCCGCCGGGTCCCCTGCCCTCCGAGGCAGCCCCATGCTCGGCGGGAAAGCGGCGCCGCTGTGGGGCCGACCTGTGGAGACCTGAGCGCGAGCGCGCAGACACCGAAAGGAGACCGAGGCCCTTAGGGACGTCCGGTGCACGACCCAAGCGGGAGCCAGTGGTGCGCGAGCCACGCCCGCAGCCCGGCTTTAAGGAGACAACGGGCCCGCCCCGCCCCGCCCCGCGGAGTCAGGCCGCCTGTGGGTCCCACCTCCGCCTTTGTTCCTGCGCGAGGTGGGGGCGGGAGGGGGGACGGCGGAGCCCCCGGGATCCCGCTCCAGGCCTTGGCGTCCCATCTGCGGCGGGGGCGCGGGCCTGGGGCGCGGGCCTGGGGCGCGGGCCTGGGGCGCCTTCCTCCCAGAGCACCTGCGGGGGTGTGTGTGGGCTGGAGGGAAGAGGTTGGGGCCAGGCCCTTGCCCTTCCTTGTCCAGCGCTGCCCTTCCCTCGTTCGAGATCAGCGGCTCCTCTGAGCCCGGCCCCGGGCCTGGGCAGGGGACCCGGGGCTGCGGGACCCTCAAGTCGCCGGCGTCAGGGAGTTACTACTCCGCTCAGGTTTCTACTACGGGGAGGGACTCGCCCCACCAGTTGGCCTGCGGGGCTAGAAGGGGAGACCGAGGCCCGGAAAGAGATCTCAACTTGCTTCGGCTCCAACGGCTGGAAACTGGCCAGGCAGGACTAAGCCCCCTGCGGCTCCGTAGAGTCCTCCCGCCCTCACCGACTTAGGGACCACCTGCCCCGACACCCTCGTCCTCGGTTTTGCATAGGGAAACTGAGGCCCAGAGAAGACGAGGCAACCCAGGAGCACTCAGAGCTTATTTTCATTTCACTGGCTCCACCTCCGGGCTCCCACCCGCGGGACAGTCGG
Organism: Ovis aries; assembly: GCF_016772045.2. Lineage (NCBI taxonomy): Eukaryota > Metazoa > Chordata > Mammalia > Artiodactyla > Bovidae > Ovis > Ovis aries. The sequence goes on along the minus strand of NC_056065.1, from coordinate 46,299,395 downwards.
AGCTCACGTGACGGGCGGGGCGGGGCGGTCCTCGGCGCAGTCTCTCCCTGCCTGCCCGGGCCCCAGCGGCCCCGGGGTCCGCCTCCGCGCTGCGTGGCCGTTGCTGCTGCAAACTGGCTGGGCGTCCCCCGCCCATCTGCTCGAGGCTGCCCGCCCTCAACCGGCTGGCCGCGCAACGGTCATCACGGCGGACCACCAGGCCGACCCACGGGAGGAGGGCGGGCTGGACCCACGGACCCCGGCCGAGAGGAGGAACCACAGGGTGGAGCCGACCGGCGCTGTCCCGGGTGCTGGAGGGGGCCCATCCCCTCCACCAACCAAACCCGCATCTCTGAGCCCCATCTTCGACGTTTGGCCGAAGTTCCCAGGCCGCGTGATCCCCCGCAGGGCTTGAGAGGGCAGCGGGCCATTCAGGAAAAGGACGAGCAACCTGGCGAGTGGGGGAGCTCGTGCTGCCCAGACCTGACTGACTACCACGTGTGGAATACATGCAATACCCTAAGGGCCGTTTGGTTCTCACCTCCTTTACACCCCATGACTGTCCTGGCTATTAGAGTAAATCAGCATAGTTAGCAAAGTAGGGCCTGGGGATGCCTAAGCCACTGTCTCCTCCAGTCGTTGAGCTCAGAGCTCCTATGAGCAGGTCTCCTCCCAGGTCATTAATGATTCTTTAGGGGCTCAAAGAAAAGGACCTCATGGATCCCTCACTGATCCCCACCTACCACACCTGGGCCACACACCTGGCACATTCCTCTTTGTACCAACAGCCCCCCTCCCCGTACCAACATCTGCATCCTGGCTGAGAGACCCTGAACCTGACTCCTGGGGAAGAAGGTTCTTCCTAGAGCAGCCCTGTCCGTGTCTGTGGACCACCATTTTGAAGCCTAAAGGGTGGGCGAGAAAACTCCCTTTTCAGTTACCCCCAAATTTTATTTGTTTGGGCTTCCCTTGTGGCTCAGCTGGTGAAGAATCCACCTGCAATGTGGGAGACCTGGTTTCAATATCTGGGTTGAGAAGATCCCTTGGAGAAGGGAAAGGCTACCGACTCCAGTCCATGGGATCATAAACAGTCGTATACGACTGAGCGACTTTCACTTTAACTATTTATTTATTTATTTATGTCCTGCAGCTGCAGGATCTTAGATCTCCAACCTAGGATCGAATCCATTCTTCCTGAAGTGGAAGCACAGAGCCCTAATCACTGGACTGTGAGGAAATTCCAGTCACCCTAGTTTTGTTTTGTTTGTTTTCTAACCTTTTCTTTTTAATTGTGTTTGTTTATTTATTTTTGGCTGCACTGGATCATCATGGCTGTGTGAGCTTTCTCTGGTTGTGGCAAGTGGAGGCTATTCTCTAGTTGGGGTACATGGGCTTCTCATTACCATGGCTTCTCTCATAGCGGAGCACAGGCTCTAGAGTCTGCAGACTTCGGTAGTTGTGGCACGTGGGCTCTGCAGCTTCAACTCCTGAGCTCTAGACCACAGGCTTAGTAATTGTGGCAGGCACATGGGCTTAGTTGCTATGCAGCATGTGGGATCTTACTGGACTAGGGATCAAACCTGTGTCCCCTACATTGGCAGGAAGATTCTTAACCACTGGACCACCAGGGAAGTCCCTACCCCAGATTTTAAAGTCCCTCCTCTAGTCCCCCATGGCTGTTCCCTTCATCGGAAGAGTTCTGGGGGTTTTGCTGGTTTATATGGAGGAAGGAGTCATTTATAAGCAAGGGAACTTAGGTAAGATAACCCAGTGGACAGAATTCGGGGATGCAGTCTTTAAGGAAGCTGAGACCACTTTAGGGTACAGTAGGAACATATTTCACCTGAGTCCCTGCCCTTGAGTGGGGAGAGGGGTCTGAACAGCCGTTTTCCAAGTAACTGGGATGGGCAGATGCTGATCCCAGCAGAAGAATCTCCAGGTGGGGGAGGGAGCCCCTAAACTGATATCTGGAGGGACACTGGAGGGACTGATATCTGGGGGACACTGGAGGTGCTCTGGGCGGAGGGAACTTTAGGGGCAGAAGGAAGAAGGAAGGGCACAGGAGCATCTGCCTCTGAGCTTTGCCCCTTACTATTTGTGTCACCTCGAGCAAGATAAAATAAAAAGCAAAACCAGGACTTCCCTGGTGGTCCAGTGGATGAGAATCCATCTGCCAACACAGGGGATATGGGTTCGATCCCTGGTCTGGGAAGACCCTGCATGCCATGGAGCAGGCAGGCCCGTGTGCCACGTCCACTGAAGCCCATGATCCTAAAGCCTGTGCTCTGCAACCAGAGAAGCCATGGCAATGAGAAGCCAGTGCACCACAATTGGAGAAAGTCTGTGTGCCGCAACAAAGACCCGCTGCAGCCAAATATAAATTTAAAAATTATAATTAAGTTAAAATCCAAAACAATAAGCAAAACAAAAAGAACCTCCATGTGCCTCAGTTTTCTCAGCTGTAAAATGGGCGTAGTGTTGTGCCTCTCTCATAGCATCCCTGTGGGATTAAATATGCATATGAAGCTTGGCATGATGCCTGATAAGTGTTAGGTCTTCCAAAAATGTGTTCTTACTGGTTATGGGCTCTCTAGGGATGCTTGGGAGGATCCAGTGGACACAGTGCAGCCCAGAAAGGACAGAGAAGGCCTGTATCTCAGCTTGACTTTGAGTGGCATCCTCAGAAAGGAGTCTGAGAAGATGGTCAGCAAGGATGGGTGCTCACAGGTGACTCCTATGGAGGAGTCCTTATGGGCAGTGGGAGGGACAGCTCTTCTGCCTTGACCAGTGCCATAACAGCAGCACATCACTGTGATCTGATCCCCAGAATGACAAAACCATGTGATAAATGAGAGTATCCAGGAATGGGGGGCCACTTGGAAGGAAGGATAAGAATTGCAGGGATTTTTTTTTTAATGGAGAAAGCACAGGGAGGGACCTTCAAGATAAGCTATTTTACAGGCTTCACTGGTGATCTAGTCGTTAAGACTCTGTGTTCTCAATGCAGGGGGCATGAGTTCGTTTCCTGGTTGGGGAAGATCCTGCATGCCGTGTGATGTACACCCCCCAGAAAAGAGAAGCCACTTTAGTTCTTTGTCCTGAAAGTACCCCTAACACTCAGGGTACACTTGCCACTGTGTAGGCTATAGGAGGGCTGCTCTAGCAGGCACCAAGTGCCAACTGAATTGCTGACGCTGCCAGCCTAAGGCTCCTCCCTCCCCTGGTCTGAAAACCACTGGGTAAGGGTCCTAGACCCCAGCAGTCACAGGTCCCATGGGGGAGTGAGGTGGGTCTGGTGTGGTGGTAGTGGCTAGAAACCCATATGGCCACTGAGGCCCAGAAGATCCAGTTCAGGAGGGTACCATGTGGCACAGATGGTAAAGAATCCACCTGCAAGGCAAGAGACCTGGGTTTGATCCCTGGGTTGGGAATATGCCCCCGAAGAGGGCATGGAAACACACTCCAGTATTCTTGCCTGGAGAGTCCCCATGGACAGAGGAGCCTGGTGCGCTATAGTCCATGGATCGCAAAGAGTTGGACAGGACTGAGAGACTAAGCTCATGACACTCAAAGTCCACTGCATGTGGCGCCACCTAGTGGTAGCCCCAGGTAATTGCACACCTACTGTTCATTAAAAAGCAGACATTACTTTGTCGACAAAGGTCTGTCGAGTCAAAGCTATGGCTTTTCCAGTAGTCATGTACAGATGTGAGTTGGACCATAAAGAAAACTGAGCACCGAAGAACTGATGCTTTTGAACTGTGGTGTTGGAGAAGACTCTTGAGAATCCCTTGGACTGCAAAGAGATCCAACCAGTCCATTTTGAAGGAAATCAGTCCTGAATATTCATTAGGAGGACTGATGCTGAAGCTGAAGCTCCAATACTTTGGCCACCTGATGAGAAGAACTGACTCACTGGAAAAGATCCTGATGCTGGGAAAGATTGAAGGCAGTAGGAGAAAGGGACAACTGAGGATGAGATGGTTAGATGGCATCATCAACTCAATGGACATGAGTTTGAGCAAGCTTTGGGAGTTGGTGATGGACAGGGAAGCCTGGCGTGGTGCAATCCATGGGGTCACAAAGAGTTGACCACAACTGAGCAACTAAAACACACACATACACACACCTCTTCCTGGAGGCCCCTCACTCTAGGCATTTCCAGCACCATCCTGTGCCTGTCCCACTAGCCATTGGGTAAAACAGCCCCTGGCAGAGCACTCACAGGGCTCCAGTGGGGAGGTGGTGAGGAAGGGTCAGTCCCATCGGGAGGAAGGACACTGGATGTTTCAAGGCCGCCGGGTGTGCTGACTGAGTTCTCACAGCTACACAGCCCCGTCTTCCAGCAGTTCTTTCTCCTGTTCAGCCCGCAGGGCCTCCCTCCAGCTCCCACGAAGGGCTTCTGGCCAAGCAGGCAGGCAGATTGGCGTACCTGTGCTCTCCTGGCCCACTGCCCTCCCAGAGCCATCCTGCACCCTTGCAGAGGAGTCCCAGGCCTGCTCCCCGGGTGACTGCTCTGGAGTGCCTCCCCTGTGCCGGCCCCCTCCCTCTCCCCAGCCCTTGCAGCCTGCTTCTCTGTCTCTCTTTATTTGGCAGCCTCAGGGCCCCAAGCTCACAGTTGACTCCCCCACCCCAGAGGGTAGCTCTGGGCGCTCTCTGAGCCCAGGGTCTCTGAGCCCAGGGTCTCTAGGACTGGAAACCAGAGTACACCAGGCCTTCATCTTTTTCCCCTTCTTTCTCACCCTTCCTTGGGAAATCTGAAATCTGAGGACAGTTATCAGGGTCTGGGGGACCCAGAAAGGCTGAGGACCCAGCACCCGTGCCACCCTCCAAGGCATAGACCCAGAACTCCTTAAGGACTTTTTAGGCCGGTTCCTGGTGAATGGCCCTTGCTCCCCAAGTCTCTCAGGCCTGGGGCTTTCCTCTGTGCGCCTTCGAATAAAGCCCAGCCCACCGCCCCTTCCCAGATGGCCCTTCCCCGCCTGCCCACGTGGCCTCCACAACTCACTCCCTAGCTCCCCGTTTTCCTTTTCTGATCACACGGTCACTGTTTGCTGGCTTGTGTCCCCAGCGCCTCCATCTGGCACGGGATTGATAAATGAGTTCGTCTGGACGCTCTGGACGGCTCTCGAATTCGAGCCCAGTCTGATCACCCTCTGGGTTCTCCGTTCTGACCGGAGGTATAATAAATTAGGAGAGAAGTCCCTGGGCGCACCGCCCCTGTGGCCGCAGTCCGGCGCTCGGAGCGGAGGCGGAGTCGGGGGCGGGGCGGGGCGGGGGCGGGGGCAGGCCCGAGCCTTAAGCCGGGCGCCGCGGGTGCCCCGTGCCCCAGAGCGCGGCGGAGGCCGAGCTGAGCCGGCGAGGCAACGCGGGACAGAGGCCGGGCCGGCAGCCGCTCCGCCTCCCGACCCGCAGGCCCAGACGGCCCGGCCGCCGGCTCTCCCTGTATGGCGCCTCGAGGGACGCTCTGAGCCCAGGTCGCGGCGCCGCAGGCGGCACCATGGCCCTGGAGCAGGCGCTGCAGGCGGCGCGCCAGGGCGACCTGGACGTGCTGCGGTCCCTGCACGCCGCCCGCCTGCTGCAGCCCTCGCTGCGCGACCCGCTGGACGCGCTGCCGGTGCACCACGCTGCCCGCGCCGGCAAGTTGCACTGTCTGCGCTTCCTGGTGGAGGAGGCCGGTCTGCCCGCTGCGGCCCGCGCGCGCAACGGCGCCACGCCGGCCCACGACGCCGCCGCCACTGGTCACCTCGCCTGCCTGCAGTGGCTGCTCTCGCAGGGAGGCTGCGGAGTGCATGTGAGTTTGCGCCGCTCACTGGGCCCCCGAGGGGGCTTCCTCCCCAGGAAGGAGTTCTGGCTTGGAGCCCTCGTGGCTCAAGAATGGATGGTTTGGGGCACCGCGGAGCCAAACCTGATTTGGAGTTCCCTCCAAAGGACTTGGGGCAGGGTGGGCTCCTGGGTTGAGAGTACCCGAGCAGATGCTCTGGCAAGCGCTGGCCACCACCTAGAAGATTACCAGGTGATAAACCAGAATGGAGTTGGGCTCAACCAGGATAGCATTTAAGGGTGAGGGTGTGGGAAACGCACTGATCCAGGGAGTCCTGGAGAGTGGGCGGGGGGAACAAAGGGCCTGGAGTCAGAAGCCCATGTCCCTCAGGATCAGGTCTGGGAAGGGTGGTGCACAAAATCTTGCAGCCTACCTCTGGTTGAGTTGCATGTTTCCCTAAGGAGTGGGGGAGTTGGTAAATGGGGTCCTTCCCACGATCTGAGCGGATCCCAGGACATCAGCACCTTCCCACTTCCCAGATTCTTCAGCTTAGCCTGAGTCTTCCTGCCCTGAGACCCCACCTGGTCTCACTCAGTGGCCGCAGGGCTGGTATTAGCCAGTCTGGCCTCTCCTGAGTGGGACGTAAAGGAGGCAGCTCAGGTCTGGTGTGTAGCTTTCCTGCTCAGTCCTGCCAGAAACAAGAGCATCCAGCAGGGTCTAGGCCTGGGGTCCAGGTGTGCTCCTGATCCCCTGGAACTGCCAGTCCATCAGGACACTGAACAGCAAACACACAGGTTAGAGAGTAAGCCAGGTACCACCAGGTACTGCTAGGCCATGTGGGGGGAGCATCAGGGAGCTGCTTGGGCAAGGTGGCCAGAGAAGGCCCCTCCGAGGGGTGACCTCAGAAGGAACTTTTGGCTGATGGGGAAGAAGTGGCCAGGTGATGACCTGAGAATTCCGAGCACAAGGAGCAGGAAGTACAAAGCCCTGAGGGGGACACATTCTGTCCTGTGACGGGGACAGCAAAGAGGTGAGCATGTCTGAAGTGGGATGAGGCAGGGAGGAGCCAGCAGGGCCAGGTCCTGTAGGATTGTAGGCTGGGTTCAGAATTTGCAGGATCCTATGATTGTGGGGGAAAGCCAAGGATGGAGGGACAGAACTCATTTTCCTCTTAGCAAGAGACCACTGTGTTAACTGGCTGTAGTAGAGGAGGCAGGGGTACTCTGAGCTGACCGGCTGTGCCGTAGGGATAGCCAGGCCCCATTTCCCCCACCTTTTAGCCTCAGGATGGCAAGGCCCCCCATCCCACCCTTCCTGGAAGATGACCAGGCCCCTTATCTCCCGGCCAGCTCTGCTATCAGGAGTTCCTGGCGTGTGGCGCCTCCCCACCCTTTTGGGAGGTGGCACGCCTCCCCGATTCCGGTGTCCAGCTTTGACCGGAAGCCTCCCCAGCCACTGGAAAGGAGGTAGAGGAGCAGGTGGCCTTGTGCCCAGCTTATCAAGTCCCCCGCCCTCTAGCCCCAGCCAGCTTGGGTGCTGGGGGCGGAAGTGTGTATGTACGGGAGGATGACCTCGATCCTGGGCCCTGCTCAGCCTGGGGAGATAAGCAGCTTTAGGGTGCAGGCCACAGCACGTGAGGCTTCTGGGGCCTCTGGAGCTGTTGAGATCTTGGGGACAGGTCACAGGCCTGTGATCCTCTCCTTCCTGGGGCCTCCCTCTCCACCCCCACCCAGAGGCCCAGAGCCATCAGGATCCCCTGGACCCTCAGGCCCACTGTCCCCAGGCCCGATGGGAAGGAGGGTTTTTCTCAAGAGCTGGAGTGCAGGGCATATTTCACTGTGGGCCTGTCCAGGTCACTGCTAGCCAGTTTTGTCCGCTGGGCTCAGGAAGTGTGTTAGTTATTCAGTTGCCTCTGACTCTTTGCAACCCCGTGGTTGCATGCACTGTAGCCCTCCAGGCTCCTCTGTCCGTGGGATTCTCCAGACAAGAATACTAGAGTGGGTTGCTATTTCCTTCTCGAGGGGATCTTCCCCTCCCAGGGATCAAACCCAGGTCTCCTGCATTGCAGGCAGAGTGTTAGTACTGTTTGAGCCATGAGGGAAGCTGCTGGGCTCAGGAGGACAGACTAAACCAGTCTTCTGGTCCTCCTCGGGCATTCTGCACACAGGCCTCTCAGCATCGTCCTCTGCCTCCTGTGGGCTGTTTCTCTGCCTCCCCTTCCTCTGCCTGTGTTCTAGCCCATCAGCCAGTCTGTTTGTCCCCAACCCCACAGTCTGACTGTGACCTCCCCACCGTGCCCCTGGGCCCTGTTCCCTTGCCCCCTCACTTCCTGCATTTCTTAGAGGCTTCCCTTGGTGGCTCAGATAGTAAAAATTTCTGCCTGAAGTATAGGAGACCTGGGTTCGATCCCTGGGTCAGGAAGATCCCCTGGAGAAGGGACTAACAACCCACTCCAGTATTCTTACCTGTAGAATCCCATGAACAGAGGGACCTGGCGGGCTACAGTCCATGGGGTTGCAAAGAGTTGGACACAACTAAAACAACCAACACTTCTTCACTTGGAGGAGCCTCAGCAGTTCTCCTGTAACTGAGATGCACCTTCTTTAAGCTCAGGGTCTCTCCAGTTCCCGCAGCCTCAGCCACACCTGTTCCCACAGTGCCTGCCTCCACCCTGCCCCACCCCACTCCCCTTGCCCCTGCCGGGCTCCCTGCCTACCTCTCCAGCATCCCACGTGCTTGGGTGCTGGGAGCTCGTTCTGTTCCAGACCCAGTGCCCACTCTCCAAAACTCCGAGCCTCTGAGTCCAGACTCCTGGGTTCTCCGTGTTTCCCCGCCTTGGCCTGCAGGTCACATACCGCCTCCCACGACAGACACACACACCTGGATGTTCACAGAAGATGCTATCAGCACTCCTGGGCCCAGGGCATTGGCCTGTCTCCTTTGGAGTGCCTGGGAGGGGATCTTGTTCAAGCCCTTCCCCGGGGCTGCCTCTAGCCCACACCTACCACCACTGGCTAACTGCCTGGGTCCTGCCCACCAGTAGCCAGAGGCTTCCTCCTCCACAGGGACACAGTCTGTTCCCTGGGGGCTGGGAACAGGGAGTCTGCTGGGGTGGGCAGCTCTCTGCACTGAGGTTGGGGTGTTGGAGGTACATCAACCCTGAGGCCTCTTTTTATGGGATACTTGGGGAGGGGGAGGGCGAGGGGGGACGAGGGAGGGGGCAGGGTTAGGTGCAGGGAGTACCTCCTCACTCTGAGAGCAGGCCCAGTAGCCACGCTTCCTGACCCAGTGACTCCTTTGGGTATTCCCTGAGCATCTGGGTGACAGACAGGCGCTCCTGCTGGGACAATGGCAGGCGCCGTGAGAGCCCAGCATGCAAGGCGTGGTGCTGCCCTGAGGACTGAGATTCAGAGGGGGCCAGTCAGGCGCCAGAGGACAGAGGGGCCCTGGTGGCTGGTGGGATGCAGGAAGTGGTCTGAGCGAGGCAGGACCGGGCTCAGGACTAACGAGGTCTCCTCCCACAGGACAGAGACAATTCTGGTGCCACAGTCCTGCATCTGGCTGCCCGCTTTGGCCACCCCGAGGTGGTGAACTGGCTGCTGCGTCACGGCGGTGGGAACCCTACCATGGCCACGGACACCGGCGCCCTGCCTGTTCACTATGCTGCCGCCAAAGGAGACTTCCCCTCCCTGAGGCTTCTCGTCAGGTCCCACCCTGAGTAAGGACCCTCTTCTCCAGGGGGCTCTGGGTGGGCTGGCGGGGGCTCTGGGGGATACCTGAGGTTGTCTCCCTCTCCAGCATGCCGGGGGAATGACTGCTTCTGGGCCATCCCATGGCCAGGGGCCTGGCCAGAGACCACGCCTACGCAAGCTGACAATTCTCCCCTCCTGGTGGGCTGCCCACAGCCACAAGCCTCGAGCCCTGCAGGCAGATCCTCCCCAGCCCACCCCAGCTCTGGAGATGGCCATACAGACCAGTTCCCCTCCCCAGGATCCTTACCAGCATGCAGCAGGCAGCCCTCTAGCTCTGGCCTGGGTTAATTTGCAAGACTGATCTAAATGGGGCATAGGGGCAGCTCCTAGACTCTAGTCAAGAAGGAGGAGCCACGGCTGCTATCCAGAGTGAAGGGAGGTAGCCCTTTGCCCAGACCCTCGCCCTGCCTCCTGGCCTATCACAGAGCAGCTTGTCCTCCCCTGCGGCCAGTAGCTCATTCCCACTAACCAGGGGGGTATGGCTCTCAAACCCCCTGGGGCCCTGGGCAAGCGGTTGATCAGAGAAAGCAGCTGAGCCATAGGCTGGGTGCACCCCAGGGTGGGGTGGGGTTGCAGCAGAATGGGGTTCAGTATAGATCCTGGGAGTCATGGAGTTCCTGGGGAGGAGGGAGCCAGGTCTTAGGTGTACCTGGAGGGAAGCAGGGGTCCCGGGGGAGGATACCACCCAGACCCAGAGGGAGTGGGACACCAGTGACCCTGGGACCTGAGGTGGGAGCTCTCACTGGTGACTTTTGTCAGTTCAAGGGGGCACCTGGGAAATAAGTGGAGATAAAGGACCCAGCCTCAGGTTGAGAGCTACAAGGTGGGACGGCCTGTCCTCACCCCTGAGGGTGAGGGGGTGGGGTGGCCACTGCCCGCCAGGGAGCAGGCAGGAGGCCAGGCTGGCCCCACAGCCGGGTGGCAGGGTGGCTCCAGTGGGCAGCCCCTTGGGCAGAGGCACATGGTGTGCAGGTGGCGTAGCTGAAAGCCCCCAGGCTGGGCCCAGGATGGCTGGGCCTGGCTTGTTCTTGCTAAGCAAGGGCGCCTGGTTTGGTTAATGGGAGACCAGCAGGTGCACCTTGCGGGGCAAAGGTCTCACAGCCATCCCCACCAGAAGCCACTGGGTACCACTTTGGAGTGAACCCTCCTCCTCCAGACAAGCCAGGGTCTGGGTCACATCAAAATCAGTGGGATTTCAAGGAGGAGTGCCCCAGGCACCCTCGGGTGTTGGCTCCCACCCTGCAGCCGTCAGCACCCCTGGGGGCTGGTCCCAGACTCCCTGATAGACTCCCAGGTAAGGACTGGAGCACTGTACCTGTGTCTGTCCCCACCTCGGTGGTTCTCACCCCACCCCCTCACCCAACACGGAGTTCCCGAGAGGGGAGAGACAGGCTGTGGTCATCCTCTCACACCTGCCAGCCTCCCCCATTGCACACGGTGGGTCCCAGGAAGCCAGTTTGATGGCAGTGCCAACTTAGCTCCAGTGGTGTGAACTGAGGACCTCTGGGCCCACACCCCAGAAGAACTGATGGAGGTGGCGGTGAAGCCCTAGGCTGGCCCCCGGGCCCATCCTCATGGAGAAGTCTGGGGCTTAGGACAAGCCTCCACGGGCTGGGGTTGCAGCCTTAGGAAGGCTCAGACTATGCTGGGGGCACCCTGGCAGACTCTGGGCCTAAGGGACCCAGAGCCCTCCCAGGCCATGCAGTGAGGCTGGCTGTGATTGGGCCCTGGCACCCTCTCTCTGGCCAGATGGCCTGGACCGATGAGCCACCAGCCCCCAGTGAATCTCAAGGAAGTGGACAGAGGCCTGGGGCTCTGTTCCCACAGTGATGTGTGGCTTGGCTGATGAGGAGGTACTTTTGTGTGACAGTCAGACTGGGCTCAGGTAGGGGGAGAGGGCTGGGAATTGAGGTGGGGCCTGCTGGCTGGATGACTTGGGGCCTGGCACCCACTCCCTACTCAGAGGTAGAGACTCCTGCTCCCCAAGGCTGGGGACCCCAGGGCAAGAGTTGGGGGGCTGCGGAGGGGCAGAGGCCCAGGCTGCGGCAGGCTGCAGGGTGCAGTCAGGGGACCCAGGGAGCCTGGCTCTGGGGGAGGCCACCTGGGCTCTGCTCTCATGAGCCTGCTGTGAAACGCTGTGAATTATTCACGAGGGCTCAGCTCTCCCTGGCGGCAGGTGAAGGAGGAAGAGCTGCTACTGAGTGGGAAACTTGATCCTGGGCAGGAGGCTGTGGGCAGCCGTGAGCCATGGCTGCTCTGACAAGCTGCAGAGGAGCAGGAGGGCTGGAAGGCCTCAGGGGAGGGCCTGGCCAAAGATGGGCTGTGCCTGGGGGCACTGGGAAAGACTGGAGAGTGCGGGAATGGCCCATACCCACCCACCCCTCCTCCAATCTTTCCCAGTCCACTGGGCAAGTCCTCCCAGAGGAAGAGGAATTGCCACCTCGACTCAGCGGCCGCTGCGGTGGGACTTTCCCTCTGAGCCCCCTGGGGAAAGAGTTCTTAAGCTGCCGGCATGGGGGCTGGCTGGAACTGGGCCAGAGCTGTCCCAGGCCCTGGGTCTGAGGGAGATGGAGTCAGGAGGGTCAGCTCTCCTGGCCAAGGGCACTAGTGTCTGGTGGAGGGGGACCACAGAGGGGATAAGGACCAGGTAGCCCTCAGAGCTCTTGACCATCCTGGCGGCAGCATCTTGGGGCCCAGGAACTGTCTCATGCTTACTCTGTCTCAGCCGTGTGCTCTCCGGGGGCTTGAGTAACAAGAAGAGAGCCCTGGGCTCTGCTGGGATGCTTAGGCCTGAGAATCGAAGCTGGGGGGAGTAGGGGGCGGGCAGGGCTCCAGGCCTTGTCTTCCCCCTGGGGCCCTGCCATGGTCTACCAGTCATGGAGAGCCAGAAAACCAGTCTGCCCAAAGGTTTCTAACCAGCTCCCTCCTGCTGAGTGCCTGCAGGGGTCTGACACGAAGCAGCCGTCTGAGCCTCACCATGGGCAGTAGCTCTATAATCAGCCCATTTTACAGACAGACTCGTGTAACTAGTGGCTTACATTTTTTATTTAATTTTAATTTTTTTAAACACCAAAAGCATTTTGTATTGGGGTATAGCCGATTAACAATGTTGTGGTGGTTTCAGGTGAACAGCGAAAGGAGTCAGCCACACATATACATGTATCCATTCTCCCCCAAACCCCACCGCTCCTATCCAGGCTGGCACATAACATTGAGCAGAGTTCCATGTGCTGTACAATAGGTCTTTGCTGGTTATCCATTTTAAATATAGCAGTGTGTACATGACCTTCCTGAAGTCCTTAAGTATCCCTTTAAAAAATATTTATTTATTTTTACTTATGTATGTACTTGGCCATGCCAGGTCTTAGCTGCCGTACACATAATGGCTTTAGTTGCGGCATGTGAACCCTTAGTTGTGGCACGTGGGATCTAGTTCCCCTATCAGGGCTTGAACCCAGCCCACCTGCATTAGGACTGTGTTTAGTCCTAGCCACTGAACCACCAAGGAAGTCCCCTCATCCAACTCATATTTATTGAGCATCTGCTCTGGGCCAAGTGCCCAGGGCACATCAGTGAACCAAACAAATACCCTTGCCTCATGGGGCTGTAGATACAGAAATGGTGTCTCCGAGGGGCTGATGACCGGCCGGGGTCCCACTGGCTCCCAGTGTGGCCTTGACCAAGCTGCACCTCCTCTCTGGGTCTGTCTCCCCCTCTTGTTGTTGTCCAGTTGCTCAGTCATGCCTGACTCTTTGCAACCCCATGAACTGCAGCTTGCCAGGCTTCCCTGTCCTTCACTATCTCCTTGTTCAAACTCATGTCCACTGAGTTGGTGATGCCATCCAACCATCTCATCCTCTGCCGCCCCCTTCTCCTTTTGCTTTCAATCTTTCCCAGCATCGGGGGAGTGAGTCGGCTGTTCACATCAGGTGGCCAGAGTATTGGAGCTTGAGTTTCCCACTCCTGGCCCGGGCGCCAATCTTTAGGGCCTTTCATGTTCATCTGGGATGCCTGTTTTCCTTCTGTAGTGCTGAGTTTCATGAAAGCTGGCTGCTCCTAGAGCTCTGTCCAGCTGGAAGTTTCAGGCAGCCCTGACCTCAAGCAAGAAGCCTCAGCTGCTCACATACTAGGGAGCCCCAGACCTATGGCTCAGCTCCCCCTTAGAAGGCTGGGGGCCTTTGCTTGGGACTGGGGCTGCTGTTCCCTGACAGGCATCTGTTTCTACCACAGGCAGTGGGGTGAGTTCACTCTCAGTTACCACTCCCTGGTCTGCCCTTGTATGTATTGAGATTCCCTGGGCAACGGAGCCTGGGGGAGCCCACACTGGCACACTGGGGACACTGATCCAGGTCGGGAGGCTCTGAGAAAGGAGGGACCTAATGGAATCATGGCCCACAGGTAACTCCTGATCCAAGCCTGTCATGGCACCCAGGCCCAAATTGGCCTCTCTGCCCTCTTCCTGTCTACCTTTACCCACCTTTGAGACCACAGATCAGATCCCTGGTCAGGCCACAGGCTTCTCCATCACTGATAGGGAAGGCCACGTCCTGTAGCAGCCCAGAAGCCCTCCTCACTCTGGACCCCCCATGCCTCACCTGCAGCTGCTCCCTAATCACCAACTCTGCTCTGTCTCTTGGGTTTCCTTACTGTTCCTGCAGCAGGCCGGTGCCCTCTGACCTCTGGCCTTTGCTCAGGTCAACCCACTTCAAGAATACTGAAGTGGGTTGCCATTTCCTTCTCCAGTGGATCACGTTTTGCTCAATGGACACGAATTTGAGCAGACTCCGGGAGATAGTGGAGGACAGAGGGACCTGGTGGGCTACAGTCCATGGGGACACAAAGAGTCAGACATGACTTAGTGACTGAACAACAGCAGTGGGTCATTCCCATTCTCTTCCCCAGAGAGCCCAGGGTTGCTCCCTTCCCCCTCCAAGTCTTTGCTCCCTGTGCCTTCCTCAGACTGTCATGCCCCCAGGACACAGACACACGCCTTCCCTACTAGTTTTCCTCACTCTCCCCACTACTTGGCATTACTCTCTGTGCATCTTAGCGTGTCCTCTTATCATCTGTCTCCCCATGTAATGAGAGCATCTCTTCCTCTCCATCCTGCATCCCAAGGGCCTGACACTTCATTAATACTCACTGAAGGAGGGAGGAACCTGGAATCCACCAGGTCTTGTCCGGCCCTGCCTGTAGCTCACTGCCTGTGACTCAGATGGAACTCCCTCCAGGCCTCCCGGGACCCATGGGCAAATGCACCAGCTGAGGCCACATACGAGGAGGCATCACAGAGCTCCAGGCCCAGCTGCCCATCTCACTCACCCCTATGTCTACTCACTCAGCAACTAGCACCCAAATGTAGCCTACGTGCCCACCCTGTTAATGCTGGGGATGTAGTGAGTCCTCATGGCTTCATGGAGCCGACTTGGGCCACTCCCAGGGGCAAAGAAGGGGCAGACCAAGAGCCTGTGTACACACAGAGACGCTCCTGTTCATGCACCAGTGCGTTGGGTGCCCTGGTGGCCCTGGTTGACCCAGGTTTGAAAGGCCAGAGCTCTGCTGTCTTCACTGTTTGCCCCGTCCTGGCCTGTGGAAGCCTCCTAATCGGTGTCCCTGGGATGAAGGAAGAAAGTGCCGAGACAGCTCAAGAGTCACAAGTGCTGTGGAGTGGACCATGGTAGTTTGAAGGCAGTGGTTGAGAGATTTCTGTAAAATGAGGGGTCCAGGAAGGCTTTTCCCTCTCTCTTTCCTTTTTAAATTATTTATTTGGCTGTACTGGGTCTTAAGTCATGACACACAGGATCTTTAGTTGCAGCATGCAAACTCTTAGTTGTAGCATGCGGGATCTAGTTCCCTGACCAGGGATCGAACCCAGGGCCCCTGCATTGAGAGCGCAGAGTCCTAGCTACTGGACTTCCAGGGGAGTCCCAGGAAGGCCTCTGTTGGGAGGTGAGAGCTGAGTGGGAGAGGGCCTGCCCTGTCAAGACTGGCGTGGGAGCATAGCAGGTAGAACTGGCCGGGGCAGTGGCCCTGCGGGGGTGGGGGCGGTCACACTTGTCCTCATGGTGAGCCAGGAGGGCCTGGAAGTCTGGGAGAATTACAGACCAGTGAAGCTTATTCCAGGCTTGCTGATGGGTTGGTGTAAAACTGTTTGTTCTAGAATATTCCTTAAATCGGGGCTGCATTTCTTCCCCAGGCCGGTCCTGATTGTGGATCATTGTGCAGAGGTGTGATCAGAGAATAAGAGACCTAGACCCGCCAAAGGGCCCAAGACTTTCCGTTCCAGTGACTTTGCCCCATACCCAGACCTAAACGGGTGCAGATCAGCCTCTGCCAGACCTCCCTGGGGGAATAAATTATTGCCAGTGGGGAGGATACTGAAGATGCTGTTCTGTGACTGGGGTCTGCCTCCATGGGCAGCTCAGTCCTTGTTCCTCGTGGCAACAGTTGCAGTAAGCTGCCACCAGTCCTGGATGGAGATTTTCAGCAAACCCTTCCAAGCATTCCATGTTTCTTTTGTGTCATCCAGGGTGACTTAATAGTTACAGTCTGTCCATATTATCTTTGTTCCCAAGAGGAAGAAAAGTATACATCTTGATTTGTGTGATGGTTGCTAGGGAAACTTAGACTTGTAACAGAAGTCAAGGGTTTCCAAAGACTCCTAGAGCTTGGACTCAAGGGAGGGTGGCCTGGTGTCCTTTACTGAAATGGGGACCAAAAGGGTGGGGTGAGGGAGTGTGGAGAGATTTGCTCCATGTGGAAGCATGTAAAGGGTGAATTCCCAGTGGTCAGGACTCTGTGCTTTCATGGCCAAGGGGGTGGGTTTGATCCTTGGTTGGAGAACTAAGATCCCACAATACACGGAAAATGGCCAAAATTTTTTTAAAAATTAAAAAGAAAAAAAAAGCATGTGAATTTCAAGAAACTGCTCAATGCCTGGATGGTTGAATGGGCTGAGGGGGTTGCCGCATGTACTCCAGGTCCAAGCTGGAGAGATGAGAGGCATTAGGTACAGGTGGCCTTTGACCCCAGGAAATAGATGACCTCACCAGGAGCAGACTGTGTTTAGAAAGGAGGTCCTGGGGCACCCCAACATTTGGAGATCAGGTGGCCATCCAGGGCCTACACAGCCAAGGAGGCTGAGAAGACCTGGCCTGAGCTTGTTGGTACCTAGAGGAGCAGGTGTTCAGGAGGGGGAGGGGACAGCAGATGAGGCTGGTAGTGTGGAGGTGATGGTGTTGAGGCTTTGGGGGGCCTGAGGAGGTTGTTAGGTCAGACTGGGGCAGAGGTACCGGAAGCCAAGACCTGCCTCCCTGGGAGAAAACTTTCTATTTTCCAAAGCTTTCCCCTTTGTCTCTCACAAGAGGCATGAAGAGACCACCACTGTGATACCGATTTGTCCTATGTGGAAACTGAGGCCCGGGAAGGTAAAGAACATGCCCAGCCCTGCAAACTGCAAAGTCAGGATGGAGGCCAGGGCAAAGGGCAGGGGCTTGGACTGGACTGGTCACCCATGGCGCCACTATGGCCAGAACTCGAAGGGCTGGAACCAGGTGGGGTCCCCCGAGACCCCACCCCTATGCTCCAGTGACTCCCCACAGTCAAAATACTGCCCGTCGTGACACATGCTTGGTGGAGCCTGGATACCCTAGGCCCACAGTGCCCCCCACCAGAGGCACAGGGAAGAAGGATCCTAAAACACATGGAAGGTGCTAGGCCTTGGTGAGGGCTCTTCAAGAATGTCTCAGGGTCGATTTTTATCCTTACTTCATGGACAGAGAGCAGATGCAAGATGCTGCTTGTGAGCAGCCCACAGGCCAGGCCCTTCTTGCACTACGGCCCCCTCTGCCTCTCGAGTGAGCCTGGCTCTCAGTCTCCTCTGTAAAAAGGAAGCGATGCCAACACTTCCCCTATCAGGGCATTAGGCGGACTAGATGGGGGACACGTGTACTGTGCTCCCTTCCACGCTCAGCACAGAGTAATCGTTCAGTGGATGGTACTTGCTATCCCTGTTATGTGTTAATCCTTATACATAACTTATACATATACTACATAACATAAACTAGTTATGTATATGTATATACCATGTATGTAACATATACATACACATAAGCTTGTATGTATACTACTACATAAATTCACTTCTCTCCATCTAAACTCATTATTTCATTCCTTGTGCTCATCCATATTTTTAAAAGTATTTATTTGTATATTTACTTGGCTGCTCTGGCTCTTAGTGATGGCATGCGGGCTCTAGTTCCCTGACCAGGGTGATCAGGGGTCGAACCTGAGCCCCCTGCACTGGGAGCTTGGAGTCTCAGCCCCAGGACCACCAAGGAAGTCTTTCATCCATATTTTTGTAGTTTTCCTCAGTGAGAGTGAGGGTGCCCATTCTTCTTGCCTCTGAGCTGATGTAGAAGAGGGGAATAAGGCCGGGACCCCCTTTCCCACCCCAGCTCATCAGCAAACCTGCCCCATGTTCTGGGGTCTCCCAGGCTGGGGGCTGTGACTCTGGAATGGGTTACTGAGCATTTACTTTGTAGCAGAGCCTCTAGATGGGGTGTCAACCAGTGGCCTGGTGGGAGGCTATGGGCTGGACTACCCCTTCCTGCTCAGGTCCTGCTCTGTGCCAGCTTCTGAGACCTTCTGAGATCTCAGGCTGGCTGGACACCCGTGGGTCATGAGTTACCTGCCAAGCAGGAAGGACAGGGAGAACAAGGCTCCGGGCAGATCTAGCGCCCTGAGCTGTGTGCATTGTCTCAGGCCTCCCTCGAGAGCCCAGTGGGCCCTGGGCAGTGGCCCCTCCAGTCCCCAATCCCCAGGACCCCACACTTGCTGTGCCTTGGTTGTTGTTGTTCAGCCCCTACTAAGTCATTTCTGACTCTTTGCGACCCCATGGACTGTAGGGTCACCAGGCTTCTCTATCCTTCACCATCTCCCGGAGTTTGCTCAGACTCATGTCCATCAAGTCAGTGATGCCATCCAACCATCTCATCCTCTGTCATCCCCTTCTCCTGCCTTCAGTCTTTCCCAGCATCAGGGTCTTTTCTAGTGAGTCAACTCTTCACATCAGGTGGCCAAAGGATTGGAGCTTCAGCTTCAACATCAGTCCTTCTAATGAATATTCAGGGTTGATTTCTTTTAGGATTGACTGATTTGATCTCCTTGCAGTCCAGGGGACTCTCAAGAGTCTTCTCCAGCACCACAATTTGTGCCTTGGTTACATGGTGAATAATTCAGGCCATGGAGTGTTAGTCATGAAATATTAAACAGGCTCCTCCTGAAGCACCAGCATGTGAATGGCAAGTGGGGGTGGGGGTGGGGACACTGGCACCAGGGCGTGAAGGCTGGTGGCCGAGAGCCAGCACCTTCTCCAGGTACGGTGTGTGGATGGGACTCATCCCCCCACTCCACCATGGGGTAATGGGGGGCAGCCAGGCAGGGACCCAGGCTGAGTGTCAGCCTTGGCCAGTGGCAGTTCTGTGTCTGAGGAGCAGGTTCCCACATCAGGAGGATGGAGAGAGCTGGGGCTGGGTGCCTGATGGGGGCTGCGGGCAGCCTGTGTAGCGGGCAGGGGTCAGGAAAGTGGACGGGGATGGGGGATTAGGGACGGGGGAAGTCAGCTGAGGGGCCGGGGGGTATATGAGAGGGAGGGGCCAAGTCATGGGTGGGTGACGAGAGCATGGATGACGGAGTGGGGGCCTGGGTCGAGGAGGACTGAGTGGCCTGGTGCCTTCATTAATGGATACACGGCTGGCAGTTGGATGAGGGAGGGAGGGTGTAGATGGTGGGGGTGGAGTGTGTGATTGTCATGAGCAAATAGATGGGGGAGGCATATGGGTGGGAAGGTATGATGTCTGATGAAAAACTGCAG
This sequence comes from Ovis aries, assembly GCF_016772045.2. Lineage (NCBI taxonomy): Eukaryota > Metazoa > Chordata > Mammalia > Artiodactyla > Bovidae > Ovis > Ovis aries. The sequence continues at coordinate 46,280,026 of NC_056065.1, read as the reverse complement.
TTCCTTGGGCCCAGAGTCCTGATCCAGCCCAGAGGGACTTAGCTCTTACTCTCCCCCACCCTCCATCCTGGACCCACTGGGAGCTCCTGAGTCTGGGCCTAGATTGTGGCTCCACCTTGTGCTCATATAGGGTAACTATACCCTGGTGTCCACACCCATTGTGAAGTCAGAAAAACTGAGGCTCAGCCAGCGGCCAGGCCAGCGTCCCTATTCCCCAGCAGCACTCCACTTCTTGAGAGTGGCTCTCCAGTTAAGACCCTTCTGTGGGAGTTGGGAGCAGGGATGAGGGGCAGTGACAGCTGCAAGCTAGGCCCCAGGGAAGCCTGAGGGAGTGAAGACAGGAAACGGCCCCTCCTCCACTCCCTCGGCTCTTGCTGTGCACCTGGCCCTCCATCACACAGACAGATGTGTGCTCACCACTTACCAGCTGTGTGACCTTTGGCAAGTCACAGCCCCTGAGCTTCAGCTGCCCCTCTGCAAAATGGGAATGACAGTAGGACTTAAGGTAGGGTGTTCACTGCGAGTCTGCTTGCTAGTGTCACAGCACATGGGACATGCTCAGTGGATGGCATTCACCTGTAGGGTGGCCAGACTGACAACAACCACAAGACAATTTTAATTTTGGATAAACAACAATTAACAGCTTAGAATATGTATGTCCACATGCCCAGTGGGCATATACTTACACTAGAAAATTATTTGTTGTCTTTGGTGGCTCAGTGGTAAACAATCCACCTGCCAATGCAGGAGACACAGGTTCAATCCCTGGGTCAGGAAGATCCCCTGGAGAAGAAAATAGCAACCCACTCCAGTATTCTGGCTTGGAAAATTCCATGGATAGAGGAGCCCGGCAAGATACAGTTCATGGCGTCACAAAGCATTGCACACGACTGAGCGACCAAACACATCCAAAGTTCAGATTTTTTGTGTGTTTTATCTGGTGACATTACCACTCTGCCCTCTGGGAGTTCAGTCTTCTAGGGGCGGCAGAGGCCAAAACAAGTTTTGATCCACTGGGCATGACAGGTGACCCATGGAGTGAACCCAGGGCAGTATGGGGCACAGAGTCTGGAAAAGCCTGTTCTTGTAGTGGAACAAGCCTTGTGAAGGAGGGATCTGTACTGAGTCTTTTTTAAAATATGTATTTATTTATTTATTTGGCTGCACCAGATCTCAGCTGCAGTATAAGAGATTTAGTTCCCTGACCAAGGATGGAACCCTGGGCCGCCTGCCTTGGGAGTGTGTAGTCTTAGTCACTGGATCACCAGGGAAGTCCCTGTACTGAGTCTTCAAGAGAGATGGGAAGAGCATCCTCAGTCAGAGGGGGGACGTAATCAAAGACACAGAGGTCATACAGCGAGGACTCACAGTGACAGTGGGTCCATGTGGCTGAAAATGTAGGGGGAGGCCAGATCACAGCATCCTTGTAGACCTCGGTAAAAAGGTGAGTTGTTTACTGAGGGCAGAGACTAGCTCAGTCACTAGACGTGCACTGCAGAAAGGAGGCTGCGAAGGGTAGGTGGGGAGCAAGCCAGAGGGCCCCCACCCAGGAAGGCTGGCACAGGACTGTGTCCAGAGGGAGTCGGGGGGCCGGGCCCAGCGACTAGGTCTTCTCCAGTTACCCTCCAGGGCTCCCTGGGAGCGGTCAAGGGGCGAAGGAGGCTTTGGAGGGGGGTGGGCGCTGAGAGCCCACGGTGGGTGCTGCGTCTTCCGCAGGGGAGTGAATGCCCAAACCAAGAACGGTGCCACGCCCCTGTACCTGGCGTGCCAGGAGGGCCACCTAGAGGTGACGCAGTACCTGGTGCAAGAGTGCGACGCGGACCCGCACCTGAGCGCCCAAGATGGCATGACCCCGCTGCACGCCGCAGCGCAGATGGGCCACATCTCGGTCATCGTGTGGCTGGTGAGCTCGGGGACACGTCGGGGCGGGGCCCGGGGAGGCGGGGCCTGTACGGGACGGGGGCGGGGATAGGGGGGCTGGAGCCCAGTCCCCGCCCCTCTCTGCCCCGCCCCCTCTCTTCCAGGTGAGCTGCACCGACGTGAGCCTGTCGGAGAAAGACAAGGATGGCGCCACGGCCATGCATTTCGCGGCCAGCCGCGGCCACGCCAAAGTGCTCAGCTGGCTCCTGTTGCACGGCGGCGAGATCGCTGCCGACCTGTGGGGCGGGACCCCGCTGCATGACGCCGCCGAGAACGGGGAGCTGGAGGTGAGGGCGGGGCGCGGGCGGGTCCGGGGCGTGGCCCGGAGGCCAGGCGAGAGCGGGAGGGGCGGGCGCCCTCTGCTGGCGCCACGCTCGTCGCACAGCTCTGCCCGCGTGCCGAGGTCCCGGCTATGAGCCAGGGGTCCTCACTGCGCGCCCCTGCAGTGCTGCCAGATCCTGGTAGTGAACGGCGCGGAGCTGGACGTCCGCGACCGCGACGGGTACACGGCCGCCGACCTCGCGGACTACAACGGCCACAGCCACTGCACCCGTTACCTGCGCACCGTGGAGAACCTGGTACGCCCAGGGCACTGTTCCCCCCATCCACCGTGTCATTGCACCCCCCTCCACCCTGCCCCCACCTTCCCTAAGGAGTACGTGTTGTTACCCCTTTTGCCACGGAAGAAGCTGAGGTTCAAGAAAGTGAAGCCCTTGCCCGAGGTCACAGGAATAAGTGCCCTAGACCACTACCCCACATGACCTCTCAGCCCAGGACCACTGGGGAGTGAGGGGATGGAGGCAAAAATATCGGGGGAAAGAGGACCAGCCTCATCCTGATGAGACCCAAGGCTCGGATAAACGACACTTACTCACAGTGGGAACAGTAAAGTGCATTCACCTGCCCCAGGTATTAATTAGCTCATTTAACTCTCAGGCTTCTCAGGTGGTGCTAGTGGTAAAGAACCTGCCTGCCAGTGCAGAAGTAAGAGTTGCGGGTTTGATCCCTGGGTCAGGAAGATCCCCTGGAGAAGGGCATGGCAACCTACTCCAATATTCTTTCCTGGAGAATCCTACGGACAGAGGAGCCTGGGGGGCTATAGTCCATGGGGTCGCAAAGAGTCAGATATGACTGAAGCGACTAACATGCACATACATCCATTTAACTCTCACCACCCCACCCCCCAGGGACTTCCCTGGTGGCTCAGAGGTAAAGAATCCGCCTGCCAATTGCAAGAGGCATGGGTTTGATCCCTGAGTGGCAAAATCCCCTGGAGAAGGAAATGGCAACCTACTCCAGTGTCCTTGCCTGGGAAATCTCATGAACAGAGGAGCCTGGTGGGCTACAGTGCACCGGGGGTTGCAGTGGACTCTTCGCAGTCCATGGGGTTGCAAATAGTTGGACACAACTGAGTGCGTCCACACATACGTACCATCCTCTGAGGTAGGAAATGCTAATGTCCCCATTTCACAGGTGGGTAAACTGAGTTTCGGGGAGACCCAGTGGCCTAACCTGGAGATCCCGGTCTTCATCACTATTCTACATGTTTGCTCACTGCATGGCTACTTCATAATTGCAAAGCTGTGTTACTCTTTTTAAATTATTTTATTATGGTTACAAAGCCATGAACTAACCCACTGGGACTTGAGCTCAGGTGTGGGTGGCTCCCAGTCCAGGGCTCTGCCTCATCTGGTGCAGGAGGGGAGGAAAGAGGGCTGGTTTCACAGGCATCTTCAGAAGGGACAGCTTGGCCATGAGAGGAGCTGTGAAATGAGGCTGGGGGAAAGAGGGTCAATGGCCTCTTGCCCAGAGCACTGCATGCCCTGCCTTCGAGCACATGGGGACACCCTGGTTCTGGGGACCTCAGAGCACAGCAAGGCCCAGGGGTCAGAGACTGCTCCGGTCCCGAGGAAGAACTCACCCCACACCGAGAAAGGGCCACCCAGGGAAAGTCGTGATGCTTCAGGTAGTGCAACCTGTCACTGGGGTGTACAAGCAGAAGTGCACAATGTGAAGGGCATTTCTGCACTGGGGTGGGCTCCTTTCCACTGAGAACATCTGAAATTGTTTGGGGGGTGGGGGGAACAGTGCCTCGTAATGGAAGCTTTGGCTGCAGGCAATGAGCAAACAGGAACCACTCCTTGAATTCTGACCGCAGTAGGTACCCTGCCTAGTGCTTTACAGTGTAATCACAGTTAATATGCACTGTTTATTAATATTTTCAGTTGACACATATGGTATTTACTGGCTACCATGCACTGGCACTTCACTAACTTTTAAAATATTTGTTGCAATATAATGAGGCAGGAAGTACTGTTATTCCCACTTACAGATAGAGTTTTAGGTGCAGACAGAAAGGACAAGGGACAGAAAGGTCATGCATGGAGCTAGTAAGTGGGGGAGATGAAATTTGAAACCATCACCCTCCAGGCTGCAAAGCCTTTGCCCCTAACCTCTGTTATCCACAGGTCAGGGCTAGGCACCCCTGCTGGGTGCCCACTGCTGCCAGCCAAGGAAGGCTGGCAGCTTTAGGCTGCCACCCCAGCCCAGCTCCTATGGCTCCCCATGGCTCATGGCTTAGGCAACAGAGCCTGGCCCCGCTGAACCAGGTGGGCTGGGGAGACGCTGGTCCCCTCACTAGGCGGGCCCAGCTGTGGTGTGACAGATCCAAGCCATGGAGGATACTGGCCCAGAAAAGGCAAACACTCCTGCAGAGCCCCTAATTACGGGGCCAATGAGCATGGCCGCTGAGCTGTTACCTGGTGCCAGGCCTGCCTACCATTCCCAGGGGGCCTGTGACACTTCTCAGGCAGGGAGGGGGCTCAGGGCAGGGAGTAGCAGGCCTGTGCAGGAGGCAGCGAGCGAACAAGCAGCAGTCTTGCCGGCAGCAGGGCCAGCATGGGCAACGTAAGCAGAGCCCCCACCCTAGCCTGCTCCCAGGCGGGAGGGTCAGGCCATGGGCAGGGGCAGAGGCAGTGGTGGGGGATGGCTGAGCTCAGGCTGATCTCCCCCAGCTCAGCTGGGCCACCCCAGGCCCCACCTTTCCCCAAGGGCTCCATGAGGAGACTGGGACTGGGCTGGTGATGGAGTTTGCTCCAGGCCAGCAGGGGGAGATGGGGGTTGCTGGCCCATCCTGGGGGATCAGTCTTTCCTGCAAGTTGTGGGTGCTCTGCACCCATCCCCTATCCCCAGCTGCTCAGATGTTCTTACCCATTCAGTGCCTATGCCCCCTTGCTGCACTGGAGCCTGGGCCCTCTGCCCGCTGATGAGAAAGGGGAAGGCTGATGCCATGGGTGCCCTTGCTTGGGGTCCAGCCCACAACCCTCTCTTCTGGCAGTCCCCAACCCCTGAGCTGAGACCAACCAGGGCTGGGAGTTTCCCAGGAACCCACAGTCCTGCTGTTGGGGGGCTCAGTTTGAATCTCAGCCTGGAAGAACCTGAGAAGCGACCTTCTCATGACGAGGAAGGGAGCCCAGAAAGGCAAGTGGCTTGACCGAGGTCACACGGCAGGACCCTGGCCCAGAGTGTGCTGGTCTTTGGGGCGGGATTGCCCTTACAGCCTCCTCTCCCACTCAGAGTGTGGAGCACCGCGTACTGTCCCGGGATCCATCTGCTGACCTGGAGACCAAGCAGCCTGACTCAGGCATGTCCTCGCCCAATACCACCATGTCAGTCCAGCCGCCGAACTTTGACCTCAGCTCGCCCACGAGTACCCTCTCCAACTACGACTCCTGCTCCTCTGGCCACTCCAGTGTCAAGGGCCAGCGCTCTGTGCATGGTGAGTGGGCCTGGAGGAGGTGGGAGGGGGAGCAGATGAGAGCCAGCCCAGGGGGCCCTCAGGGCCATCCCTGGACCTACTGTGCCCGTGGCTGACACTGGAGACTGCCCAGGTCACCAGGAGGGGACGCTGCTTCTGGTGAGGACAGGGGACGCTCATGCTTGTGTGTGTCCATCACAAACATGCCTGTACATCCACAGGTACCCTCCCACCCACAGAAGCTACATGCACCCCACTTACAATTCATCCTTGTTCACACAAGTTCCCCAGACATTACACGTGCCTGCCCACACTCAAGTGCACACTTATACATGTGTACACACAATCTATAAATATGATATATGCACCTATGTGTATACTACCTGTGTGCACCTATACTACCTGCACACACTCATAGACCCCAGGTCTAATGCAAACATATTCATAAGTACAAAGAAGGATTTACACACATTCATGAACACACATGAATGCACACAGGCAGAAGCCAGGCACGTATGTCCACACATGCTGACCACGCCCTAGCTTAGGTGTGATGCCGGATTCAGGCCGCCAGGTGGTAGCCTGCAGAGCTGACGGTCACCCTGCAAAGCTGGGGTGTGGCCGTCCAGACTCCTGCCACCTGCCCTGCCAGATCTGTCCTGAGGAGCCACCCCTCTGCCCTCCAGGTGGCTCTGCCCTGTAAGCCCATCCTGGAGCCCAGACCCTCGGCCAGCTCCCCTCCAACCTGAGCACAGTGCAGGGCTGCGGGTGGGCAGGGCCAGGGTGATGGTGAACCCACAATGGAGCCATGCATGCCAAGCTCCACTGGAGCCAGCCTCCCCCAGTGGCAGGTCATTTCCAGGCAGAAGAGGGGTCTCCAGCCAGGGGTCAGCCTTTCTGGAAACTCCCCAACCCATCTTTCCCTCCCTCTCAGGGGTTCCCAGCCAAAGAGCAGCAGACATACAGAGCTACATGGACATGCTGAGCCCAGAGCCAGACCTGCCCCGTGGCAAGGTGGAGAAAACCAAAGCACCACCGCCACCACCTGGATTCCCTCCACCACCCCCGCCCCCAGGCACCCAGCTGCCCCCACCCCCGCCAGGCTTCCCAGCTCCCAAACCCCCGGAAGGGCTACAGGCAGCTGACATCTACCTGCAGACGAAGAACAAACTCCGACATGTGGAGACCGAGGCCTTCAAGAAGGAGGTAGTGAAATCCCCCCACACACAGCCTGCCTCCCTCCAGATCTGAGTGTGGGCTGATGGGGGACAGTGGAGGCCAACGGCTAGCCCATCTCGTGGGTACAGGGCGAGAGATGGGGGTCCTGGTCCAATGGTCTGTTCAGGAGTCAAAACTTCTGCTCAGTTCCATGGTGACCCAGGGCTGGATGCTGGAGACAGGGAGACAAGGAAGACATAGCTACCACCCTTTGGGGAGATGGGGAGCAGGAGAGGCATGAAGGAACGTATACCCTGATAGCCATGCCTCTCAGGAGCTGGATCCTCACCCCATCTTGCCCAGAGGAGCAGGGTGCTCTTGGAGATGGCAGAGAATACGTGTAAACTGCCTCCCCACAGACCTACATGTACCCAGCTCTGGGCACAAGGGGAGAATGGCTCCCAAGGGAGTGTCTTCCAGGTGGGAGAGGCAGGCAGTAGTGAAGGTGAGGATCTGAGGAGGGTGGAAGGGAGCACCAGGAAGGCGCACCAGTAGGGTTCAGCACCCTCAGCAGTGGGGGCTGGAGGCAGGGGTTAATAAGGAGGCTGGCTCCCCAGTTTGGGGCTTCAGCTCCCAGGTGAATAGACAAGCTGATCCTAAGATGGGGTCTCTCCCTGGGGAGAAGCAAGCTAGTGAGAAGGGGCTGAGTTCAGGGGGTGCTCTGAGTGTCAGGGACCCATGATGCAGGGCCTAGAGGATCCTGGCTGAGGCTTTGGAGCAGGGAAGGTACAGAGGGCTGGTGTGGACATCTCTGAGAGTCCTGGGCAGCGCGGAGGCCCAGAGGGAGCCCTGGAGTTCTGCCCAAGAGGAGAAAACCAGGCTGGTCTGAGAGGGGAGGGCCCCTGAGACCCCAGGTGACTGAGTCTGGGGTAAAGAATAGAGCCCCTGCTAAGGTCCTGTGGGAGCCTTGACCTTGTAGTTCTCTCTCAAGACCAAGGTAAGCTCTCCAGAGCCAAGCTCAGTAATCAGCTCCCACAGGTGACCTAGGTCACACAACCACCGGGTGGGGGAAGGGAAGGATACAGTCCCTGCAAGGCCACCCTCCTACCCACTTCTTGCCACCTCAGACCAGGCCCTCAGTGGCTTCCCCTTTCATCTCCGGAAGGTGGAAGGGGCCCAGGAGAGGCCTGCAGGGTGCCTTGGGCCACTGGACTTTCCCGGCCAAGCTGGTGGGCTCTGCTCTCAGCCCCCAGCCGCAGGACTGGTGGCCCGGCCTGCGCTCCCTCCCCTCCGCTCCCCTGAGCCAGAGCACCAGGACTGCGCGGTCCCGTGCCCCTCCCGGGTGTGTGCGTGCCCAGAGGCAGGCGCTGGGCCGCTCCACAAAGGGCTCTTTGTGTGCTCCGCGCCCCCCGCCGTGGCTTTTTCCTCGACCGCGGGCAGTAGCAGGGTCGCGGCGTCCGCGCCTCGGGGCTGCAGGGGGGGCCTAGGGGACAGGCCGGCCGAGAAAACGAATCCTGCGGTGTCGCGTTTCCTTGCAACGTGAGCCCGGCCGGGTGGGGCTCGGAGGGTCCGGGGCCACCGTGGGGACGCTCGGACTGAGGGTGGGGCAGAGGACAGCCCCTGCTAGGTGACTTGGCCTTTGGCCCCTCCGCCTCCTGTCTTTCTTCCCTGGCTGGGCTTTGTGGGGGTCGGCTGCGACGGGGCGGGACGCCCACGCTGTCACCCGAACCCGCCCTGACGCCCCTGAAATCCGAGTCTCGGGCGCGAGTGTAGGTGTCCCTTACGCAGACCGCGATGGTTTCCAGATGCGGGAGGGGAAGAGCGGGAGCGTGACCCGGAACTCCGGGGGGCCAAACATGGGGGTGCCCACAGTGAGGTCCGAATTGTCTCTGGCGGATGGAGGCTGGGGTGCTCAGCGCGGAGCGGAGGGAGAGAGATGCAGCGGGGGCAAGACCACATCTAGCCAGCGGGGTAGGCGCGGCGGCCAGGTTTGGCCCAGCAGTTGGCCATCCCCCTTCCCCGTGGCATTCCCGGCTGTTTGGGGGGTTCGGCCGGGGATTGGCAGGCTCTAGGTGATGTCAGGCCGACAGAGCTCTTCGGCGCTCGAGGGCGCGGTCGGGCAGGCGGGCCGGGCTGTAACCTGAGAGGAGGGATCAGGTAGCGCAGGTGTCGGGTCTACAACGCCCCCGCCGCCAGGTGCACAAGCGGGGGGCCACGGGCACGATCGCAGGTAGGAGCAGACGCGGTCCCGGGCCGGCGCGCCGAGGTCCCTGGGCAAACAGGAACGCCCAGGACGCGGGCTCTCGAGTGGGCTTCCTCAGCTTGGGACCCCTGCAAGAGAGGCGCGCGGGGGCCCGTCTGGGGGCCGCTGTGCGGCGGAGGCCGGGAGCTACCCCTGCTTCGCCCCCACCCTGGCATTCCGGCTGGGTCACCCCGCCCCCGGGCCCGCCCCTTCTAGCCTCCGTAGGGGCTCCTGCGCCCCTTGGCCCGCGCCCAGAACCCCTCCCTGTCCTGGCAACCGGGCCTGCCCTTTCACCGAGGCCCCCGGTACCTTCGCCCCAATCCTCGCTCTGGGAACAGAAGGGTCGGGGACCGTGAGCCCCGGAAGGTGAAGCGCCGGGAGGCGTAAGGAACGAGTGCCCAGGGCTCACTCCGCCCGTTGTCTTCCCGCAGCCCCGCGACGGCCGCAACGGGCTGCGGAGGCAGGACTCCGGACGCAAGCCCCGCGCCTTCAGCAAGCAGCCCAGCACGGGGGACTACTACCGCCAGCTGGGCCGCCACCCGGGGGAGCCGCTGGTCGCACGCCCGGGCATGGCGCACAGCGAGGAGGTGCGTGCCCGCCAGCCCGCGCCCGCCGGCCGCCCGGGACCCGGCCTGGCAGCCTGCGTCTCACTCGCTGGCCCCTCGGCTCCCCCGCAGGCGGCGCTGCTCCCGGGAAACCACGTGCACAACGGCTGTGGCGCGGACCCCAAAGCGTCCAGGGAGCTGCCCCCACCGCCCCCGCCCCCGCCCCTGCCCGAGGCCTTGAGCTCGCCGCCGCCTGCTCCGCCTCTGCCCGTCGACGGCTCGGGCCCCGGCTGCGGGCAGCGTCGCTCCTCTTCCTCCACTGGCAGTGAGTAGGGGCAGGTTGAGGGGTGGAGGGCGGCGCTGGCCCTGAACGGGGAGGGAAACCTAGACCACCCCCTCCCCCAGCTGCCACTGTCCCGGTGCTTCCTCTTTACCTACTTGATCTTTCTGCAGCCCCTACCCAATGAGGACTTGACCCTAAGGGAAGGCTCGGAGTTGCTTTAGGTCTTGTCAGAGCAGGACTGTGCTGTGTGATCTGGGTCAAGTCCCCTGCCCTCTTTGGTCCTGTCTGCTGCCTCTGGCCCAGTAGGGAAGGCCTCCCAGCTCTGGTGGCAGGCTGGTGCTAGAGGGAAGCTTGGAGAAGTAGAATTAGCTTCAAGGAGGCAGGGTTGCTGGGCAGACTTCTTCCTGCCCCATATTTCTGCGGAGTGTCTCTTCCACTCTTGGCCACTTTCTCTTGTTCTCCCAAGCTAGCCATTATACATCCCAGGCCTAACTATGGGGTACAAGGCCAGCTGTCCATCATACCCTGCCCTCCCCTTCCTGGTGACACCCCCGAGCATCATACTTTTTAAAGAGCTAGACCAATGACCAGGATTCCCAGGCTTCTTTTCTGAAATGTGGGCCCCCCTGCATGTCAGGGCCCCAGCAGGCCCAGGAGGTGGTATCTGGGTGCTGATGCTTCCATTCCAGCCTTGGTGGGTGGCGGAGATGCCTTCCTCACCCAGCCACTAAGCGCCAGGATCATGGTTAAAACCACCATCCAAAGCTTCATCTCCCTGACTAGGACATGAGGCTGCAGTAGGATTCCAGGTAGGGCCAGCCTGGGCACCTTGGGTACCTATGGAGCCACAGCCCCTTCAGACTGGAGCCATGGTAGCATGTTTACCATCAGTTGCACCTCCAGCTTTGGGGTCAGTGTCTTCCCTTGGCAATGTGGAGCAAGGCTGAAGCTAAGAACAGAAGAAAAACGGACTCTGGGCTTCTCCAGACACCCCTTTGCAGCAGAGCCTGGGCTGGGTGCCCTATCCCAACCAATGCCAAGACTGAGGCCCTGGTGAGGGGGGCCAGGGCCCATGGCAGCCCAACCCAGCTCTCAGGGCACCAACAAAGCTGAGAACTGAGCAGACCACCCTTGTGGAGCCCCAGCACAGCCTGAGCCAGGGGCAGATGGACCGCAAAGTTCCTCCTCTCCCCGGCCTCCCTGGGCATCTCCCTCCGTCCCCTCCTCCCGCTTTCCCTGCTGTCCTGGCCTCACCCCAGCCCCTTCCCTCCCCTAACTTCGCTGTCGCTTCTCTCCTCTCCTTCCCTAGAAGTGAGAGTCCTGAGACACAGGAAGAGTGAGTAGCTGCGTGCGCGGCTCTTGGCTGAGGCGCGGGGGTGGGGCACAGGGCAGGCTCAGGAAAAGTCAGGCTGGAGGGGCTGGGGGCTCGAGGAAAGGACAGGACGAAGGGCTGGCAGGTGAGGGGTGCCGGACGCCACCGGCCGGACCACCGCTACTCCCACTTGCGCGTGCCGGCCGATGGTGTAGCCTAAAGAAATGAGCCTGCAGCCGGCGCCCCTCAGAACTTTTGTCTTTTTTCCCCCTCCCACTACTGTGCTTGGGGATCCCCAGCCCCTGGGACCTAGAAGCTGTTGGTCCCCCTTTTTTCCCCCTCACCGAGTCCTGACCCCTCCTCCCGCTCGAAAAACAACCCTCTTCAAACCCCGGTCGCCACCGCCAGCCTCATCGGAAAATGCAAACTCCCCACCACGCATTTGCATGTCATCCGCTTGGCCCTTCTACCTAAGTGCCCCCAATCCCATATCCTTAGCTAGGGCTCGGCTCTCCTGGGGCCGCCAGAAGTGAGCTGCGCTTTGCCATAACTGTGCTCCGGGCTTGCAACCAGTGTGTCTGCGCGGGTGTCTGTCTGTGGGCGTGTGTGGGGAGGGTGGGAGGGGACCGGCCAGGCTGTGGGATCCAGGGTCCAGTGTCTAGAGCCAGGGAAGCCCCAGGTGACTCAGTCCAAGGGTCACTGGGCTTTGCTGATGCAGAGAGGGTCAGATGGGAGACTCCACCCTGGTAGGGCTGCGCCAGGGAACCTGGGACAAAGGTCAGGTGGCTGGCCCCAGGTAGTGTTTTGGAGCTGGGCAGTCAGTACGCTGGGCGGAGACATTCACTAGAGTTGCCAGGGCCGGCCCAGGAGCCATCATGAACTCCCAGGGGCCTCCAGGTGGGGGCCCCACACCCCGTGAGTAGGGCCGGGAGGATGGTGGGGCCGCACAGGCTGCCAGCTGAGGAGGACCCGCCTCTGGGGTCCCCCAGAGCCGCCGGGGTGGAGGGGTAGGACCTGGAGAGCTGCCCTCTGAGCCCAGGGGAAGGCCAGGGCCCGCCCTGACTTGGGGAGGCGGCAGCAGAGGACAGGTGGGGGGCGGTGGGGGTGCAGGCCCCACACCGGGCCAGCGTCTCCTCTCCTGCCTCCGCGCAGGCACCAAGTCTTTCAACATGATGTCCCCGACGGGCGACAATTCGGAGCTGCTGGCTGAGATCAAGGCGGGCAAGAGTCTGAAGCCCACGCCGCAGAGTAAGGGGCTCACCACGGTGTTCTCTGGCAGTGGGCAGCCGGCCTCCCAGGTAGGAAACGCGACACGCGGCCCCGCCCCGGTTCCCCTCGCTCCTGTTTGCCCAGCACTCAGCACCGCCGCTTCTCCCCGCAGCCGGAATCGCCGCTGCCGCCGGCGTCGCCGGCACCGTCACGGGCCCGGAGCCCTACCCCGCCGGCCGTGGGGTCCCAGCCATTGCTCAATGGCAGCGTGGCGCCGGCGCCTCCCGCCACCCCAGCGCCGGGCGTGCAGCTGGACGTGGAGGCGCTCATCCCCACGTACGACGAGCAGGGCCGGCCCATCCCCGAGTGGAAGCGCCAGGTGATGGTGCGCAAGCTGCAGCTGAAGATGCAGGAGGAGGAGGAGCAGAGGCGGAAGGTGGGTGGGGAAGGGCTTCCCAGAGGGCCCTGGGGTCTGCACCTGGGGCTGTCTCCCCTCCCCCACACCATCCCCCAACATGCTGGGGCCCTTTCAGCCTCAGACGGCTCCCACGACCTTTGGGAAAAAGCAAGGTTGGACCACCACCCACCCCTCTCCTGGGAGTGTTCCCAGTCTCCACCGCCAGCACTACCCCCACCAGCTCCCAACTGCCTGTCCCTTGACGAGAAGGCAATGTTTATCGAGCTCTAAAGTGCCCTCAAATCGCTTGTGATCTTGTTAACATGACTATTGTGGTTCAGGTGCTCTGGGTGGGGCTGGGCTTCTTCACTTCTGACAAGCACTCAGGTGAGGCTGACTCATCCTAGGGATGGCAGGAACAGCCAAGAGACTTTTGGTCTTAGTCAGATTGCCCTGGGCTCCTTTCCTGAACTGCCTCATCCAGCCTCAGGCTTCTCATCTGTCACCATCACTGGCTGGCAGGATAGTTTGCCCTTCATCTGCTGAACAAACATCCCCTGGGCGCCGTCTTGTTTATCGCACACTGTTGTATCCACTGGGGATTCACCGTGAATATGTCAGGGCCTGCTCTCAAGGTGGGAGTGGGGGTGGGGGTGGGGTGTCAACCAGTAACCAAACAGAGCACCTTAGTAGCGTGATAAATGCCCCCAGGGAGACAAAACAGGTCAAATGAGGAGGTGCTCTGATGGGGAGGGCAGAGGACTGGGGCAGCCTGAGACCCACCATCCTATTAATATTTGGGTTTGGGGTGGGCTTAGGAGAAAGTGATGTCTAAGGTAGATGTGGAAGATTAGGAAGAAGGGGACAGAGAAAAGAGTGGAGCAAAGAGCAAGCAGGAAGGACAAGGGAGGTCTCGGAATCAGAGCGGGTGTGGTGGCTCCGAGGGGTGGAGCTGGAGATGTCAGTCCTGGTCAGGTCACCAAGGCCTGCCTTTGAAGAAAATGGACTTTCTCCTAGAGCAGTAGGGGGCCTGGGAGGGGGATTGAGTGGTCAAGTGGCATCATCATTTTTTTTTAACTTCTATTCAATAAGTATCTATTGAGTGCCAAGCAAAAGCCAAGTAGTGGAGCACACATGTACATGTCACAGTATCTACCTTTAAAGCACTCACCTTCTGGCTAGGGAAGCAGGTATATAGAATTCAGGGAAATAAACTTAATAATAGAAACCAGCCAAAACACAGATTTATGTATAGATGCTTCTTTCAAAGTTGCGGCATAGTCATATCTGTATGTGGGAAACATGTTCCTAAGTGGGACTGTACTGGCCAGGATGGATTGGGACGCCTGTGAAGTGATGGCAGCCCTTCCCCCCACCCCGCTGGAAAAGTGTAGAATGAGGAACAGATGAGACTCTAAGAAAGTGCCTAGCGAGCCTAGCTCTATCAATTGTGTTATTCTAGGAGTCAGAGTGGGTGGGAATAGAGTGGAAGCCACAGGTTCTTTAGCAGCCTCTCATTCAGTAGTAAAATCGATGGCATAGACAGGGAGGGCTTGGCTGCAGGGGACTTTGATTGGGGGGGGGGTGTCATCTGTCTGGAGTGAGGAGTGGCCTCGCTGGGATCTGGCCTCAAGTCGCAGACCTTGGATGGGGAGGGAGAGGACTGCCGTCTGTCGCAGCTTCAACGCCTTTTGCATGTTCCTTCGGTGGTGTAATGAGCGACCAAACCAGGTGTGGAGACCCCATCCGCCGGCCCTGCCTCTGCAACAGCGCCCAACGCCCGGCTGTGTGTCTCTGCCAGCGACCAAAGCGGACACTGCCCAGCGCCTGGAGTGGCAGCCTGGGCCGAAGCTTCGTCCCAGCGTAATCGCCCGCCGGCCAGGCGCGGCCCGCCCCTGCAAACGCAGCCCCGCGAAGCCATTACACCACCCAGGACATGCAAATAGCGCCCCCCGGCGACCGTCGCGGGAGCCCGGCCAGAGGGAGACGCGCCCCCCTCCCCTCTCTTGTCTTCCCCGCCTTAGCTGATGGCCGCCAGCTCGTGCTGCTACCCCCGCGAGGGCTGGAGGTACTCCCGAGAGCACAACGCCATCCTCGGGCCCTTCGGGGAACTCATGACCGAGGCCGACATCCTTCGCATCGAGCAGCAAATTGAGAACCTGCAAGTGCTGCACAAGGCGCAGAAGCTGGAGGCGCGCCTGGAGCAGCTGGAGCTGGAGCTGGAGCAGCTGTTGCCCATCTCGGCCGCCCTGTCGGCACCGCGCTTCACCGTCGACCCGCGCCGCATGCACGGCCGCGCCGCCAGCCTGCCCGCCTGGTGCAGCAAGATCTCCGTGCTGCTCAAGAGCATGGCCTCGCTCCTGGCCGCGCTGGGCGGACGGCCAGCACACCCGGCTGAGCTCCTGGCTGCCGACACGGGCCAGCCGCTGCCGCCGCTGACTGACGCCCCCTGGCGGCCAGGCCCGCTCTGCCTGGGCCGCTCGCATTCGCTCAGCTGGTGCCGCGAGGCCGTGGCGCGCGAGATCCTCGAGTGCGGTGTCTCAGTGCGGCACCTCCGCGCCACGTATGAGCGACGCGCCCAGGGCTCGGAGCCCCCGCGCGGCCCGCGCCAGAAGCTGTCGCTGCCTGCCAGCGCGCCGGACCGTGAGCCCATCCTAGAGGAGGACTACGCGGCGGCCAGCTCCAGCGAGCCGAGCGCCGCCGTCGCCGCCACCACCAACGGCCTGCCGGCCGCGGGCGAGTCCGTGGGCGTCCTGGATGCGCCCGAGGCGCCGGGCCGCCAGGCGGCGCTGCCAGGGCCAGAGCAGCTGGCGCGCGGGCCGACGTCCTCCACCGAGCTGCGCGGCGTCCAGGACTACATTGACATGCGCAAGGAGCGCATCGTCTACCTCTTCCTGGAGCACTGGCGCAAGTGGACCTTCCGCGGCCCCGGGCACCACGCCCAGATGCGCCTGCGCAGACTCCTGCCCTGCGTGGTGGCTGCGGGGGCCGCCGCCGACCCCAGCCCCGAGGCCACTGCTGTCTCCCGGCCGCCGGCGGGCGATGGCCCGGACGAGCGGCTGCTGCGCCTGCTGAAGCAGCGGCAGGTGGTGGGCAAGCTGCTGGGCCACTGGCGGAGCCTGCTACGGCAAGTGCCGGCGCGGCAGCCCCGTGGCCGGGCCCTGGCGCACGGCTTGTACTGGCCCGAGCACTTCCTGCCGCCCCTTGACAGCGGCGCGCCCCGGCGCTACGACAGCCTCACGTTGGACCTCTTCATGCTCGGCTACTTCCAGCTGCTCGAAATGGGCCTGAGCCGCGAGGAGCGCAAGTTCCGCCACCTGCTGTGCTACGAGATGTTCGATCGGCTGGGCAGCCACCCGTGGGAGCTCATCCGTCTCTTCCACCGCGTGGTGATCGAGGAAGTGGAGGCCGGCCGGCGCAGCTGGAGCGACGGATTCGAGGACCTCAGACGACAGTTCTTCGAAGACAGCCTGGAGGCTGAACCGGCCAGGGGAGAAGAGGCGGAGAAGGAGCAAAAGGAAGGGACAGATAAGGATGAGAGGGAACCGATGGAAGAGGCCAGTACAGCTCAGGCAGGGAACTGGCCAGAGAGGCAGCCCGAGGCGCCGGCCCCTGCGCGGCTGCCCCCGCCTTCACCCCCGCCCGCGCCTCCCCCAACGTCAGTCCCTCCTAGTTCCGAAGACCCCCTGGAGCTGGTGTCTGAGATGGGCGAGTTCAGCAATGAGGACATCTGCCGGTACATCGACCGGAGCTTCTCCTTCTGGAAGGAGAAGGAGGCAGAGCTCTTTGATATCTGAGCCAGAGGATCCGGAATTAACCCTCAAGTGTCTTTACCTGGGCGTGGATGCCTGTCTGATCCCCTCCAGAAGCGGCAGGAAGAAACCAGGACAGGACGAATGGCCTTGGAAAAGCCAGAGTGTCCAGGACCAGGCTGTTTCAGCCTTTAGTGGCCGATTGTGGGGTGTTGGTAGGGATCGGCAGGGCAGAGCACAGGGTCAACCAGGTGTCCCCCTCTTGCTCTGCAGCAATGCCTGGCTCCATGTGGAGCCAGGTGGAAACAGCAGCCCCTGTGAGTGGGGAACTGTGGGTCCCCCTTGGGGCCCTGTGGCTCTCATTTTTCACTGGAGTTCAGAGCGACCTCTTTGGCTGAGGTCAGGGGAGCCACATGTGCAGTGTTTATTTGACGTGTCCAGACTCTTTCTCCTCTGTAACATGCAAGTAATAAAACTCTTTGCTGTAAGCTGTCTGTGTTGGATCCTTCCCACACGGTGTCATTGCAGCCGCACAATTGAGCTGGTGTCGCCCCCTCTTTCAGAATAGGATAGGCATGGCCCAGAAGTTCCTTCTCAGTGGCACCAGGAACCAGTGTGAGCCTCTCTGAGCTGGCAGGAACTATGGGGGCCCAAGTATGAGTCTTCCCAGAGATTCTGGGTCATGGGCCTGGAGCCATCTATCCACCCAACCCTGTGGGGAATCTCCTGTGAGGCTTTTCTACTTATGCACTCAGCTCTTGACTCTCTGGCGCCCCCTCTAGGACAGAGGGGCCTGAGTCTTCATCCATTTGCCCTACAGAAGGGTCTCTTCCTACAACTTGTCCCTGACTCAAAGAGGTCCCCTGGGTAGGGGTACTGGCCCCCATCTCCCAGCCCATGCTGTGCTGTGTTGCAGGAGGAGCAGGAGGAGGCCTGGTTGGCCAGCATGCCTGCCTGGAGGCGGGACATCCTGCGGAAGAAGCTAGAAGATGAGAGGTGAGCTCGGAAAGACGTGGGGCTCAGCAAGGTGTCTTGATTGTGTCCCTGAGGTGGTGGTACCAACCAACGCTATCTCTTTTTTCTTCCAGGGAGCAGAAGCGGTGAGTGTGGGGCTGGGCCCAACCTGTGTCCCTTCCCCCTAGCCAGTCCCAGTCCTTTGGCCTCTTCATCTAGGCCTATCGTGAGCATTTCCCCTTGTCACTCAGCCCTGTTTGCACAGCATCTTTGCTCCCAATAATGCCACCAGACATTAGTAACTTATCCACTGCCCCCCAAAGTCTAGCTCTTATGCTGTAATAATCTGTACCCCCAATTACCCAGCCCTCTCCCATTAACCTAGCCTCTCTGCCCTGCAGTTAACCCAGCCTCGGTATCAATAACCTAGAGCATCTGTCCCTCAATTTTTTAACAAAATGTATGCCCCTCAATTCTTTAGTTTCTACCCCTAGTCATCTAGCCAAGTGCTGTCTGATAGAGGTATCATTTGAGCCACAAATTTTCTAGCAGCCACAGTGAAAAAAATAAAGATATGAGTGAACTTAATAGTATATTTTATATAACCCAGTGATAGTAATGATAAAAATTGAGATGTCTTACACTCTTTTTTAAAACTAAGTCTGCAAGATGCAATGAACATTTTGAGCTACAGTGCATCTCAGTCCCAACATTTCAAATGCTCAACAGCCACACATACTTACTCTTAACGGGAACAAAGATGCAGATGAAGCTTAGCCTCATCACCAGCGCAGGTCTAGCCATGTTCTAATAACCTCTTCCCAGTTACGCAGCACCTATCTCCCCAAAATGTGGTCCTTCTGCTGCCCAGCAGCCCTACCCCAGTCCCAGGAACTCAGGTCCTAGCCCCAGTAATTTCATGCCTTCCCCCGAACCACCCCTCCTCATCCTCTGCTGCACTGTGTCTCAGCGCTTGTTTCCAGTAACACCCGGTCAGCAATAACCCAGCCACTGTCTCACTCACCCAACTCCTATGTGTTCAACACCCCCCCCACAGTGACCCCAGTCTGCCCCTAGTCAAGCCCCTCTGTCCCCAGCAATCCCACCCACATGCCTCCTAACCAAATCCCTGTCCCCAATCCCCTTCTGCCCCTACAACCTATGAAACGAGTGCCTCTGTCCTCAGCAACTCCTGCCCTTAGTAACCCACTCCTTGCCACCGCTGACCCCGCGTGGGGCCTGGCCCACCCTCTCACCCTTGCCCGGGGTTCTGCCCCCACCCCATGCCTAGGAAAGAGGAGGAGAGACAGAAGCAAGAGGAGATGCAGCGGGAGAAAGAGCAGTCGGAGAAGCTGCGGACGCTGGGCTACGACGAGAGCAAGCTGGCGCCCTGGCAGCGACAGATCATTTTGAAGAAGGGGGACATCGCTAAGTACTAGACGCAGCCTCTCGAGCTCGGGGGTGCCCCCAAACCCGCCCCGGCCTGCCGGGCCCGGGGCGGAAAGGCTGGGAGCCGCGCCACCCTCCCTTCCCGCGCTGAAACCCTTCCTTGACCCCGACCCCGCCTCCGCATCCCTAGTCCTGGGCGACGCTGGAGCGCGGCCGGCGCCGCCCAGAAAAAGTGCCCAAGCTGTTGACGCAAAAATGATGCTGCTTATTTGCATGCCTACTTACATATATTTGCATGTTCGTTGAATGTCAAAGTGTGCAGAGCTCTTCCCAAGCTCCGTGGGTGATGACTTTGTTTTCCTGCGGGGCGCGCGTCCGGCTGCCGCCCCCTCCCCCGCACCCCGGAACCCACGTCGCTGGCGCATCCTGGGCGGAGGCAGGCCCCGAGCTCGGGGAAGGGGTTTTCCTCCCTTCCTGACCCAGATCGGCGCCCGGCCCAGCCCTGGCCGCATTTCCCATCCCCGCCGAGGGTTTCCTCTCAGTCATGTTTACCAGAAACGGTGAAAACTGCAAACTGCCCGTCGTAGGAACAGGAACGGAGTTGCCGCTCCGGGCGCCCCACCACCCTCAAGCCTGCGCGCCGTCCCCAGCCAGGCCCCGTACCTCCCCGGACCCTTTCACTGCCCTGGTGGAGTGAGCGGAGGACGAGGGACCCTAAAGCTGTGTCTCCCAACTACTGCCTCCCCGATCCCCGCCATCTCGCACCATTAAAGCTCTCTCAGCCGCCTGGGGCCCACGCTCACTCTTACTCGCCGACACCGCGACTTCCTCTCCTCGGGGTAACTGGGCCACGGCTGAGCGGGAGGGGCAGGCTTGAGATGAGGGTTACACTGGCCTTCGCCATGAGTGGCAAGACTTCTGGCCCTTCGGAAACCAAGTCTGGGCCACTTAACACCCCCAGCCGCGCGGAAACACCAAGCTGTAGCTTTTCTTCATAGATTTAATACTGAGGCCTCAACCAAATACAAGCCGAGAAACAGCTGAGCAGCCTCGACGCCCGCCTGATCCTCGTTGGCGCTGCCTCGCCTTAACTGGACCCCTGGGGGCGCTCAAGGGTGAGGCTGGCTGGCGCTGCTACGCAGAGCCGTGCCAGGGGCTTAATAAGTGACATTAAATGTCTACACGCTTAAGTAACCGTACTTAGGGCTTCTGCAAGGGCCACCAAGAGCCCCGAAGTGGCGGGTGGACCCTGGCGTCACGGGCCGCGCTGTAGGCGGCTCCGCAGGTCCTCTGCGCAGCCGTCCAGCCCCATGCGCTCCAGGGCAGCGTAGACGGCGCCCAAGCCCGCGTGCTGCTGCTGGCGCCAGCGCTTGAGCATCTCGTACTGCTGGTCGCGGAAGCGGCCGACCTCCACCTCCACCGCCTCGATCTCCGCCTCGCGCAGCCCGAGTGTGCGCACGAACTCCTTCCAACGCCGCGCGGGCACGGCGTCCATCACGTCGTAGAGCTGCGGACCAGGCTGGAGCGTGGCGGCCGCCAAGCCTGAAGGGGGCGCTGGCGACGGCGGGGGCGGCGGGCCTGCGAGCAGGCCAGAGAAAGTCAATGGAGGGTGCTGGTAGAGGCAAGGGACAGGGGCCAAATAGGGCAGGAAGGTCCTATTAGGGGATATGGGCAAGTGTCTACAGGAAACCACAGCTTATCACCTCAGATTCAGGAGAAGGGGCCAATCTCTCAGGCCACTGAAATCCCTTACCAGGAGCTCTGCTGGGCAGCTGGTCCCAGGACCATGTGGCCTCCAGGCAGGGTGCCTCCTGGGTCTGGGGAGAGCCAGAGGTCCAGCTGTGGCCTACCAACTGGACAGGGCACACCTTCTCACTGCTGCTGGGTGGCACCAGAAGGGCAGGGCCGCTGTCCAGGGGTGAGAGATGGGTAGTCTGGAAGCCAAGAGAGACCACCCCCAGCTCAGCCTTGCTTGCTTAGCAAGGCTCTTGCCCGTGTCAGGGTCTCTGAGCAGGAGTGAGCACCCCTGACTCAGTCAGTAGACAATCTCGCATTCCACCACTTCTGGGCAGCTGTACCCTCTCACTGTGACCCAGGAGAGGAGCCCTGTCCTCTGCCTGGAATGCCCTGCCCCTGCTGCTCTCTCCTTATTCCCCCAACCCTGGCAGAGGCCTCCTGTTCATCCTACTGAACTGAGCACTACTGTTTACCTGTCTGGACCCTGTAGGCTCAAAGCTACTCAGAGATGCCCTCATTCACTGATAACTTGGCATATGTGTTTGTTAGGTCTCTTCAGTGCCTGGAATCCGACTTATAATAAGGCCTAACCTCTCAGCTCCAGGAGACTTGCTCACGCTCCTCCCAGAACACTAACTAGCTACTGAGAATCTCACCTGTAGGGGGGTCAGGACCTCCACAGCAGTGTCATCTGCTGAAAGACACAGAGAGTCTAATGAGCAATCAGGCAAGGCACTTGAACCTGGGTGTTAGCCCAGCTCCTTCTTGGGTTCCTCTGTACCTCACTCCCATCACTGTCTGCCTCAGTTTACCTACCATAGCCAGGCCCAATGGGCTGTGGGCTACCCATCCTGACCCCAGGCCTCTCAGAATGTGTGTGTGTTCATACGTGCACTTACGGGGACCTATGGCCTTGCAAGGATGGCAGCGGCGGTATGTGTAGGTCAGGGTGGCACCAAGCAGGAGTGGGACCACCAGGCCTGCCACGAGAATCTGCACCCAGAACACTGAAAGAGCAGCTGGTGGGTGGCGGGTGGTAGCTATCCCCCGACCTCCCCGTGGCCCATCCCAGCTGTCCCACTGGCATTTCCAGTTCACCACATACTCTGCCTCCAGCCACAGACAGCCACGCAGGGCTCAGGACAGCTCCCAAGGGTGCTCCTGCAAGGGGAGGGGGAAATGCATAGAGGGTGAGGTACACACCAGGAAGGACTGCTCAGGACCACCCAACATCTTCTCCACCCTGGAGGCCTCCTGAGAGTCTCACTCTACCCAAGAATGTTCCCAAAGTACTGCTGAAATGTCACC
Organism: Ovis aries; assembly: GCF_016772045.2. NCBI lineage: Eukaryota > Metazoa > Chordata > Mammalia > Artiodactyla > Bovidae > Ovis > Ovis aries. Next base: position 46,258,063 of record NC_056065.1, on the reverse strand, counting down.
AGTGTTCATACAATAGCAACAAACACCGCTTACTGAGCATCTTCCAGACTAGACAGAGGGGCACTAAAATGTCAACTCTGGGATTTGCCTGTTTTGTTCCCTGTTGTTTCCCTAGTACCTGGAACAGTGTCTGGAAATAGTAGATACTCAAGAAACTTGCTGAGCAAATGAGTGACTAATCACCCCTTAACCATAGCCCTGGGGGAGCCTACAAACACCCCCCCCCATTCAGATGGGGAGCCGACAGATTGAAGAGGTGAAGTAACTTGCTCAAGATGCCTCAAGGAACCAGGGGGAGATCTTGACCCTCAGCCCAAGTTTTGAAACTACATTAACGTGACTCTCTAAGTGACACATCCTATCCTTAACATAGGGCGGGAAGGATTACTAGAGGAAAGTATGACATAAAATAGAGACATGCCCCCTTACTTATCTGACGTAAGGTGAATTCAGATTTCTCTTTACCATTCAAAGTTTGTCTGAAGGGGGGCCCATTTACCATAGAACTGAGTTCCCTCTTCCCTGCCCCTTGACCCCCACTCTGTTCCCAGCCTCCCTTCCCCCAGCCCCGGGCAGCCAGGAAGTTACGTGGGACAGGACACGCAGCTCTTGCCATATTCATAGAAGCCAGGCAGGCAGGTCCCACAGTGGGTGTCTCTGCTAGAACCTATGGTCCAGGAGATGCTGTGGGTCAGGATGGGAGAGGAGGAGGCGGGGATGGGGTAGGGTGTGGGAGCCCAGAATGAGGGTACTCACAAGGTGTCTGTGTGTGCCGGTGCAGGGCCCCGCAGTCTGTGCATGGGCGGCAGCGAAAGGGGGAACCATGCCGGCACTGGCTGACCATGCAGTCCCTGAACCAGCCTGGCCTGCAGCCACAGTGGGTGTCTGCCACTGCTGAGCAGTTCCTCAGGGCCATCTGGGGGGCTGGTGGGAACGGGGGGTTGGGGAGACCAGGGAGAGCAGAGGCTGTCAGAACCAGAGACCCCCACAGAGAAGTGGGACAGGTCCCCTGGAGAATGGAGATGCAGAGACCAGAGACAGGACTGCCCCCAAAGTGAGAGAAGTGTGGGGATCATCACAAACCAGAGGCTGGGGCACAGGGACAGGAAGGTCACAGGATGGGAGGGCACAAAGACATCCTGAGGCAGGACCAGGGTGGAGGCACCAGCATGGCATTGCATGCGGTGGCATGGGGTGGGGTGGGGTGCGGTGGGGTGACATGGGGTGGGCACAGGGGCCTCCTACCCAAAGGCTGGGCTTGAGCCAACCGCTTCCTTCAGAGAGACCCTGGCCAGATGTGTCCTCAAGCACCCCCCCACCCCCAGCACTAGGCAGCCCCTCACCCAGCTCATCGCAGGCCTGGCAGCGGGCACAGCGGGTCTCGTAGTGGTTTTCCCGGGCCAGAAAGGTGCCCTGTGGACAGGGGAGGCAGGTGGCCGCGCCACAAGGCTTTGTGCAGGGGGCCTTCAGGTAGTGCCCTGTGGAACCCAGTGTGGGTCAGTCAAGGGGGCTTCCACCTTCCCCTCCCCCCATCTCTGGCTCCACTTTCAGCCTCCCCTCCCCTCATCCCTAGCCTGCCTACCTCCACTCCCCAGCCCCACCTAACCCTCACCTGTCTGTGGTCAGCCCTCACTTCCTCCCATGTCCCTCCCACCCCTTCAGCCCCTCACCTGCTGGACAGCCCTTGCAGCAGCCCAGACGACTCCGATTTGGGAAGCTGTGGCCGCAGTCACACCGAGGGCTGGGGGTGCTGGCCCGGGCACCCAGCAGCAGCAGGAAGAGGAGAGCCTGGGAACAGGGGCTGCTGGCTCCCGGCCTGGCTGCCCAGGCGGGGGGCCTCTCTCTGCCCAGTCTCTCCCACCCCAGCGCTTGCCCTCAGAGCAGCCCATTTCTCAGGTTCTTGAGTAGAGGAGGTGCCCATAGGTGGGGAGTGAGACTGACTTCCTTCCCCTGGGTACAGATGGGGCTTGGGAGGAGCTGGTTACAGGCTTCCTGCCAGCCCCGCATGTTGCCCTCCACCGGGCAGGAACCAGGCAGCCCCACCCCAACCCGTGCTTGCGGTAAGGTGGGGGACCCTGATTTTTCTCTGCCGGTGTCCCCAGACCCCTCTGGCCCCTGACATGGTGCTTCCTCTCAGGGGAAGGGCCCCGCCCCCGCTGAACCTCTAACTCGGTGGGAAGAGGGACCCAGTCCCCAGGGAAGCCCGATCGAAGACACGCATTCCCCTACCCTCCCATCCACTGTTCCCTTCCTCTGCCGCCCCGCTCTCCCCTCCCCCCGCGTCCCCTTCCTCCGGCGCAGGGACCCAGGCAGGCCCCGGCAAGGCTCAAGGCTCGAGGTCATGCCCCTGCGACCCTACTCACCGCCGCCGCCACCGCCGCACAGGTCCCGGGCCGCGGCCGCGGCTCCATGGCCCTGGGCGCCACGCTGGGCCCTCGACCTGACCGGGCTTCCCCCGCTCCGCCCGCCGCGGGTGGGGCCCAGCCCGGCGCCCTCAGGCCCGCCCCGCCTGAGAGCCCGCCTCGGGGGTGGGGGCCAGGGCGGGGCTGCTGGGAAGGGAGCCCCCAGCCCTCACCTGAGCTCACCTGAGGCAGCTGGTGGGCAAGGTGCACATAACGAGGGGCCGCATCCAGGTCCCATGCCTGGGTTCTATCTCAACCTATAGACTACCTCTTCCTAGAGAGGCAATCTCTCCTCTCCGGGTCTCAGAGGCACCCTCAGCCATGAGGGCTTGGGCCAGAAGAACCAAGGTGGGAGGCCCACCCTCCCCACACAGGGCATGACCCTGCCCTGGAAGGCAGTCCAAGGGGCCCCTCTCAGTAGCCTGAGCCCATGGCCCACCCTGGCGCCAGCTCAGAGGGGTGGCTTGGGGTAGGGCCCTCCAGGGCCCCATGTGGGGAGGGCACCTAGTGGGGGGCCCTAGTGGTAGACTTCATGTGTGGCAGGGGACAGGGCTGACCTTGGGAGTACTGGTCAGGCGATTTCTGCCCCAAGAAGTCCCTTGTGCTCCCAGTCTCGCCCAGGGGTGGCCCACCACAGATGGAGGAGACAGGAGCCCAGGGGAGCACTGAGTGTGCCTGAGTCCAGAAAGGGGGCATTCCAAAAGCAAAGGACTCTTTCCAGTGAAGTATATACAAGTCTTTATAAAAGAATCAAAAGCTCAATAAATATGCAACTTTACACAGAGCCCATCCCAAGGACTGGGAAGAGGGGGAGGGGGCTAAAGGCAGGGGAACTGTTGTCCCATTTGGCGCCAGATGGTGGAGGAGGGAAGGGCTGCCTGGGACCCCAGCCCTGGAGTCCAGCCCAGAGGACTGGAGGTCCTGAATTCAGAGAGCACTGGGTAAAGGACTCTGCCTAGGCTGGGGGTTGGGGGATAGGGAAACAGGCAGGTTAGTGACAGTGGTGACTGTCAGAGGGTCCTGTAGCCTGGGCTTCTGCTGAGCCCTCCTCCACTTCCATCTGGTCTGGCAAAGTGCAAATCGGGCCCCCGGGGATGGTGGCGGTGTCCGGCTGGGCACTCTGGCCCATGTGCACATTAAGGCAGCAGCTGGAGCAGGGCCCGGCACACCCCAGGAGGCATGCTGTCTGCTGTCCCTTGGTCAGTGGCACCCTTGGGGGCCTCCCTCTGCTCAGACCTCCCTGCAGTGGAGAGGAGGGAAGAGACAGTTCTTCCTTGGCTGACGGTATTCGGAAGGGCTCTGGCCACCCTCTCAGGCTTCTTCACCGCTGCCCACCGTGCACATCCTCGCCAGATGCTGGGGCAGGTCCCAGGCTCCCTCTCCCATCCCTGTGCCCAAGTGCCATCTATTCCCAGCCATGACAGTGCCCCCAGCACACTGGGCCACCTGTCCTCCACCCCAGGCCAGGCCACTCACGAGGCAGTGAGGGTGGAGTTAAGCAGCAGGGTAGTCCTGATTCGGTAGAGCTGGGCCAGCGTCAGCTTCCTGTGCTGGGCCGAGATCCCCGGGGGAGGCTCAGGCTGGACCCTGGTCGAGGCCCCCGAGGACAGCTCTCTGCTCCTCCTGGTGGGTCCTTCGGGCTCCCCACTTGGGCAGTGGGCTCTACCCTCTAGCTCTGCCAGCTGGGGGCCAGGGCCAGGTGCCCCCTGGCAATACCAGCTGGGCCCAGCTTCCTGATAGGAGCCCTGAGTCCTCGTGCCAGGGACAGTAGCAGCCAAGCAGACTTCTGACAGGCTGCGGCTCGGGGCTGGGGGCGCTCTGCGGGTGGTGGCCCCTGACAGCAGCTGGAGGAGGCTGGCCTCCGATTTGGACTTGAGCAGGTGGGGCAGGCAGGGCAGCAGCTGGACAGGAGTGCGGCGGCGGAGGCGGGGCGAGGGTGGGGGTGACAGGGCTGGTGGTAACTCTGGGGGCCGGGGTGCTGACTCCACCGTGGGAGCTGGGGCCATAAAGTCTTGCAGGGATGTGGGGGAAAGGGTGCCGTAGGCGGAGTCCATGGAGCAGGAGCGGCCATCCACAGGGCCCAGGGGCAGTAGCTCGCTGGTAGGAGTGACAGATGAGGTGGTGGTACTGAGAGAGGTCTCGTCTGACTGGGAGCTGAAGGGGTCGCCCCTGAATTCAGGAGAGGACAGCAACTCCCCAGGCTCTACCACCACCATGGCCAGGGTTTCCGTAGAGCCGTCCGAGGCACTGTGGGGGCCAAGAGGGGAGTCAGTCCAGCTAAAGGAAGCCTAGATGGCTGGACACAGAAGTTGAGAGCCTCTGCCCTCCTGAGTCTGAGGCTCAGACTACAAGCAGGCAGCACGTGAGCCCGAAACACAGGTATCAGGAATGGTGTCTGTCATGACCACGGTATCTGCTATCAGATATAGTCTAAGAATCTTCAGCTCAGCTCTGGGCAGCTACCATTAATAGATCAGAGGGGACTCAAGTTGAAATCCATTTGCCATCCCCGCTGGTGGGAGGCAGAGCCCCCCTCCCCATGCCCACTGGGTTCATATCATAAAGCCATGCACAGGGAAAGGGGTCCCGCTGTGTCAGTCGTCTTGGGGTCAGGAATCCTGGGGCAGAGCACCTGCTCTGCTCCAGCTTGCTGGGCGCTCCTGGGCAAACGTACCAGTGCTGGGAGTCAAGGCTGTGGCTGCTTTTGCGCAGAATGGTAGGGGAGCTGGCAGCCGAAGTGCTACTCTCCCCACCTTCCTCCTCCTCCTCCTCCTCCTGCTCATCCTCCTCCTCTTCCAGGCTCTGCAGGTGCTGCTGGTTGCCTGGGTGCTCCTGCACACGCAGCTGCTGCAGCTGGTTCTGGAGATGGGGGTGCACAGGGGCCCCACAGCTGGTGAGCAGCAGCCCCCACCAGGCTGCCCTGCCAGGCTGCCCACCACTCTGCTCTCACCTGAGCATTGTAGATGGCATCCACCCAGCCACGGCACAAAGCCTGGCCACTGGCCTGGAATGTGTAGGCCCCCACAGCACTGTGGAACTCGTTCAGGTAGATGAGGAGGAAGGAGCCTGGTTAGGAAGGGCTCGCATCAGTGCTAGCTAGGACCAAGACCCCAGCCCACTGTAGGTCCCGCCCATCACAGCGCCCCCCCACCCCCATCATAGGTCCCACCCAGGAGCTGGGAGCCGGCCAACTCACCTGGGTCCCGAAGCTCCCGGCACACAATCTTGTCCACCACCAGCGGTGGCCTGATGACCTTGGTCCTCTCGGCCTTCTTCACTGGCTTGGTCACCAAGAGCAGGTCAGTGAAGAGAAAGCAGTACACGTCCATCTGGCGATGGCAGGGGGTGGGGGGTAATGCAGGAAGAGCAGGAGGCCAGAGGTCAGGGCCAAGGCAGGCACCCTCCGCCTGTTTGCTTCAACACCCTCCCTTGGGAGCACTGGTGTCAAGTACCTGTCTCCTTCCACCCCCACTGAACTGAGAGTAACATTCAAACGAAGAACAAGATGACTTTCTCTCATCCAGCTACTTACTTGTAACTTATGCCAGTTAAAAGTTTACGTTAAAGAGGGAAAGGAAGGTGGTTTTAAAATCATGATTGGCAGGACTTCCCTGATTAAGAATCCACCTTACACTGCAGAGGACACTGGTACAATCCCTGGTTGGGGAAGATCCCATATGCCACAGAGCAACTAAGCTTGTTCAACTAGGGCTCGTGCTCTGCAACTAAGAGAAGCCCATGCACCAAAACTAGAGAGGAGTCCTGCAACTAGAGGAAGCTCTCATGCAGCAACGCAGACCCAGCGCAGCCAAGTATAAATAAATTACAAAAAAAAATCATGATTTGCAGACTCTGGGTTACACAGTGCTTGAAAAATTCATAGCTTCGTAGCAAGACTCTAGGCTATTCCCAGCCTGCTCACAGAATGGGCCCCTCCCTCCCAATAGGAACACACTGTGGCACCAACAGGTGGGCTAGAATGGCACCTGATGGCCAGGATCCGGCTGCTGCATTTGTAAAAAGTAAACTGCAGGCAGAAAGTCATCCCTCAACACAATATTGTAAAGCGATTATCCTTCAATTACAAACAATTTTAAAACAAGAAGAAAAAACAGTCATTCCTCACATAAAGGCACTAGTTCTTAAATTGCCACCCAAGGGACGGGGCAGCTAAGAATCACTGACTAGGGCCCGGGAGGTCCCAAGGAAGGGGTGGTTCAAACCCCACAGGGTAAGGGGGAGGCAAGGGCCCGGAGAGTGGAGAGGTTCCTGGAGTCACCTTGCTGTCCTTCCCCTCTTTCATCCTCAGGCTCCCTTCCAGCAGCAGCTGACGTGTCTCCTCAGGGGAGGCACCAGGGATGGGAGCTGTCAGGTCCAGATGCAGAAATTCCTTCAGGAGCTGGGGGATGGGGTTGGGGGCGGGGCCAAGAGAGGTCAAGGTCTGACCCCTCATCTCAGCTGGGAGACCTCAGATGAGTTTCCCAGTATAGCCCCCATCTGCCAGTGTGGCCCTTCCCCGCTCCCGGCAGGGCCAAGGACCCCCACACAGACGGAGGCACCTACCTTGTCCACCTCGTCGTTGCTGCCCTCCACGACCTCGTAGGCGTCGATGCGACTCACCACGGCCGCCAGCCGCTGCCGCTCCTGGCACTGCCGCATGCACGCGTTCACGTGATGGATGAAGCGCTCCACCGAGCCAATCTAGGGAGGGGGGGCCAGGGCAGTTCAAGGACCGGGTCAGGAGGTGCCACCAGCCAGAGGGAGGGACCCTGCCCGCGACCCAGTTACCATAGTGACAACGGCCTCCTTGGCGCGCGGTTCGTCGGTCTTTCTTAGCACCGACTTGAGCAGCAGAGGGTACTTGGTGAGTCGCTGATGGGGCTTGGCCAGCATGTCGCTCAGCTTCAGCCGCTGGCACTGCTGGTGCTTCTCGGCCCACTGTGGCGGGGAGGCGGAGCGGGACTCAGGGCGAGCCCCGCCCCGGGCCCCCAGGCTGCGCCTACCGCCAGGCCCTCAGGCACCTGCCGCCCAGGGAAGCTGATTGCGCAGTGCCCTGGCCCCCCGGCGAGCCCTACCCGCCCTCACCGTGATGTACGCTCGGAAGAGGTCATTGTCGCGCAGCAGGCCGCGCATGTACTCCATGCAGCCCTCCTCCTCCATGCAGTATCGGATGTAGGGCTTGAAGAGGGAGCCGAACTGGCGCGGGGCGGAACAGGCACAGAACCGGTTACCGCGCGCCCCCACCGCGGGAGGGGGCCCCGCGCTCGCTCCTCACTTATTGCCTCTCCCCGACCACCAGGGGGCAAACTTATTATCCCCGTTTTCCACACGAGGAAACGGAGCCTCAGCGAAAGCGATCGACCTTGGCCAGGTGGTAGCAAGGGCACACGGTCAGGTGGAGTTTCACACCACGGCGACCGACTCTGAATTCTACGCCTCTTGACCACCAGGGGTCATTTGGGCCACCGGTTGGGAGGGTGCTGGGGTGTTGGGCAGACGGGATTGGCGCCCCAGCCCTGCCTGTGTGTCCCTGCATGTGTCCGACCTGACCCGTACCATCTTAAAGCCTTTGAGGAAATCCCCGGGCTGCAGCAGCGCTCGCGTGCGCCGCGCCTTCTCCAGCACCGGCGCCATCACGCTGCCCCACAGCCCGCGGTGCAGCCGCGCGATCTCCGGGATGTTGCTGAACAGGCGGTCCGCCTCCACCTGGGGGGCGGGGTTGGTGGTGGAGGTGCGCTCGGCCCCGCCCCTATTCCAGACGCCGCCCCTACCCATCCCTCTCCTGCCCTCACTGTCAGCCCCGACCCCAGCCTTCTTCAGCACCATCCCATGTCCACCGCTAAGGGCCGGGCCCCGCCCCTGCCCATCCTCTTCCCGGCTTCTCACTCTACCCGTTAGCCCTGCCCGGAGCTTTCTTCAGCATCATCCCAAGTCCACAATCAGGTGCCAGGCCCTGTCCCTCACCCACTCCACCAGTCAGCCCCACCCCTCACCCACTCCACAAGTCAGCCCCGCCCCTGTCCCGCCCCTCCCTGGCTTTAGCCCCTCCGCACTCCCCGTTACTTCCTGAGACCGCCCCCACCCCGGCCCCCGCGCGGCACCTCACACAGCAGTCCCGACTCTTGCAGGTTCAGGAGGCAGCACAGGAAAAGCTGTGGGGGCAAGGAGCACTGCGTCTGGAGCCGGGGGCGGGGGGGTGGTGGTGTTCCCTGTCCCGATGCCCCACCCAGACTCTAAGGCTCCCTTCACCCCTTCCCCATCCTGGGAGGCCCTGAGGCAGGCAGCCTGGGACAGAAAGGGTTCACCCTTTGAGAAAAGACCCAGTTCATGGCCCAGCTGGGGGTCCCCCTACCCAGGCCCCACCTGGAGAGCCGCTCTGGCACACTGCCCTGGCTGCCACATCTGGAACTCTCTCCTCCAGCTCTGCCCTGGCTCTCTGGTTTCTGCCCAGAGGGTGTCTTCCTTGAGCCCACAAGCCCAGGACAGATGCTCCCCCAGTCAAAGTCCCTACACGGCCCCCCACCCCCAGTGCCTACCCATCCTGTGTGGGCTGCTGGACACCTGGCATACAGCAGGTGCTTGGAAACAGCTGTTGAGTGGATGAGTGAAAGGATGAGGTCTGTGTTACTCAGCTCAAGCCAGCAAACTTGCCCCAAGCCCCCTCCCGATTCCCTGGGGCCCCAGGGAATCACCTCCATGCTGGGGTGTGGCCTGCCCCCACTTTCCTCCCCCTTTGTTGCTTGGCACCTGCTCCTTCTGCAAAGGTCCAAACTCTGCTCAGGGACACCCAGAGGAGGCCAAGGTGGGGGCAGAGGTGGGCAGGGAGGCAGGGTGGCTCTGGGTCCCACACTCACGTTGGTGATCACCCGCAGCTTCTTAATGTATGAGGCCTCCGTGTGCAGGAGCTCCCAGACCGCCTCCTGCTGGTGGCACTGCCGCCGGGTCAGCTTCTGTGGGGAGGGCAGGGTGTCTCCAGGAGCCCCAGGGTGGCCAGATCAGGGGAGCAGGTGGAGTGGTCCTGCACGCAACCTTTTTTTTCCCATCTGAGACACAGAGGCCCCCCAAGTTCTGGGCCAGCCAAGTAGTGCACCACACTTTCACCTTGCCTGAGTTCCTCCAAAGCTGGTTAATGATGACAGCAGCTTGGCAGGGGTGCCCATGGAACATCCTGCCACCCTAGGAAGGGCCCCGTGGAGTGGGGAAGGGCCCCATGGAGTGGGGCAGGGCCGATAATGCCCCCCTTTCCCTGAGAACGGGGGAGGTGTGGGCAGGCGGGCGGCACCCACCTCGTGCCCATCAATTAGCTCCCGCCAGCTGTCCTCCAGCCGAAGTCCGGCGTCATCCTCATCCTCCTCTTCGTCACCTTCTTCCTCCCAGGAGTCATGGTCAAAGCGCAGCCTCCGGGGCAGCCTGGGCAGCCCAAAGAGGCCGTAGGCATGCAGCTTGCCCTCCAGCTGCTCCATCTTGTCTATCTCCTGAGAGGAGACCCGTGGTCAGGGTCAGGGGTCAGGGGTCAGCCAGCCGCCCTGCCCCAAGGCACCCAGGCCCACATACCCGGCCATAGGCGCTGGTGCTGGGGCCTGAGCTGAAGAAGCCACTGAAGCGACTGGCCGCCCGGTTCTTCCAGCTGTCGCTGCCACTGCTGCTGCTGCTGCTGCCGCTGCTGCTGCTGCTGGGCAGAGAGCAGCTGGAGGGTGTGGGGGGCTCCTGCCCAGGGATGCTTGCCTCCCCTAGGAACTCTGACATGTTCTTGCGTCGGCGACCAGGGGCCTGGCCAGGGAGCAACAGTCAAGAGGCAGGTCCACTCTGACCTCCATGGCCCCACCCCATCACGCATTTCCAGGACTTCAAACCTGCCTGGGATGCAGGAGGGTCTCTGCATTCCCCCACCCTATGAGGCCACCTTTCCTGAGACCTACGCATGCCCTGGGGGCTGGAAGGTCCAGAGAGGCGCCCCTGGGCCACGCCTCCCCCCACCACCAACCCCAACCAGCAGCATAAAGCACATGGGAGAACACAGAGTCACACACACTCGGGTGCACTTAGAAGCCCACATCCAAGTGGATCCCTGACGAACGCTCACGAACACAGCCAGTGACACACAGCTTCGCTCCCCACACAATGTCTGCTTGGACACACATGCTCGGACTCTGTGCATGAACACTCAGAATCCCCAGGCCCATCCCCCTGCACTGGGTTAGATCCACCCCATATGCCCCAAGACAGCCCCATTTCACAGAAGGGGGAGGAAAGCTCCCAACAGGAGCAGCAAGGGGCCCAGGTGACCTCCCCTCTGGCCCCTCCCCACCCCCAGCCCTGACACAGCCCCTCCTCACCAGGATATCCAGGCTCTCCCGGCGGCTCTGGGGGTCCACACGCTCTTGGGCCGGGGGCCCAGCTCCGGCTTGCCGCAGGATCGGCAGACTCAGGGACTTGGAGTCCTTCACCCCCTGCTCCACTTTCCCCTCATCCCCTGGTTTGGCTGGCAAGGCATGGTGGGACAAGTAGAGGTCCTCAAAACCCAGGCCCGTGGAGGACGAGGCCCCAGTCCTCTCTCTCACCGGAGGATCCAAACCAAGGCCTGGCTGCCCTCCCCCAAAGCCCCACCCTGCCAGCACCCAGCACTGCCGCCCAGCAGAGACACCTGTATGGTAATGAGCCTGCTCAAGGCCATGGCCAACGGGAACCTGAGCTGGGAAACAACACCCTCCCCAGAGGACCCAGTCGCGCCCCAGCTCCCCTACTCACCTTTTACCCGCAGGTAGTGTCCCCCAAACCTGTAGGCCTCAAAGCTGAGGGACAGGGGCGTGTTGGACTGGTCCAGATAGATGTCCACTTTGCCCAGTGCAATGCCCTTCCTTTCAAATACTGGCAGCAGCACCTCCCTGCCCCAGGACAGGAGGTGTGTGTGTTGGGGGCCATCACACAAACCCCCACCCAGTCCCCTAAAGAAAAAGGGAGACCCCAGGGGGATCACACCCAGGTTCATACATGCACACACAAATAGGAGGTTCACACGTGTATACACAAGCCAACACACCCTCTCTCTCACACGTTTGTGTTGACACACCAGGGCAGACCCTGTCACATGCCAGTCCATGCCCTAGGGGTGGGTCATGTCCATTCAAGCACGGCTCCCAGGCCCTCACTGCACACGAGTGGGGTGCCCATGGGGGAGGACACACTCATTTACAGGCCACCACACAGACACACAGTCATACCTGCTGAGGCTACAACTGCCTCCCAGCTCCCTTCTCCCCTCAGCCCCATCAAGCCCTACCCCAGAGACTTCTTCTTCATGGCTGGTACAATCTCCGTCTCAATGTCCACGTTCAGGTCAAATTTCAGGGTGAAGCACTCCTTGCTTGGGTCCTGAGCGGACATGCATCTCAGCGTCTGCACCCCTAGCGCCCTCCTCTCCCCACCCCAGAGTCCTGGTGAGCACAGGGATTGCCCTGTCCTTTTCTATCCCAGGGAGGCCCCCGGCAGCCCTCCTGCTGGAGGCAGGAGCTCCTGGAGCATCCCCCACCTGGGCTAAGGTGGGCAGGGCTGGGTGGTGACAGAAAGACACACTCACTCCACCCTCCATCCCTGGTCCTGGAATTCAGAGCAGAGAGGCCCAGCCTCGGGAATGGAAAGGGCCCAGGAGGGGCAGAGGCTCGGGGGGGCCCTGCTCTGCCAGCCTGGGGGCTCCTTACATCTGTATGTCTTCTCCTGGCTTTCTTCTTGGAGAGTTTCAGACCTGTGGTCTTTCGGTCCCTGCAAGGAAGCCAGTCAGGGCAGAGGTTGGAGGCGTGGGTGGGCTCTCATCAGGGTGGGATGTGGGTAGGCCCCAGCTGGTGACCCACCCCTTGCTGACTGTAGGTGGCCAGGTAACTCAGGTTGGCTCAGGCAAGCAGGGGTGGAGGTGGGGAGGGGCTTACAAGAGCTGTGCGCTCCCTAGTGGCCAATCCAGGAGTTATACCCAGGGTCCCTAGACACATGGAGTCTGTTCCCAGAAGCCCTAGAGGCTCACCCTCCAGGAATCTGGGTGGCAGCAGGGCTAGGAGGGGTCTCTGGTCCCTAGATCTGTGACCTGACACCCAGCCTTGGGAGCTCCCAGGTGTCTGCTCCACCCACCAACCCCTCACCTACCCCTTGCCATCCATACAGCTCTCTTCCTCCTCCTCCAAGTCCACGGCAGGGCTGGTGCGTGGGGGGCATGACCGGGTGGACACATTCCGAGCCAGGACAGAGCCTGTGGAGTTGAGTGGGAGCAGAGTTGTGCTTGCCTCCATGTCCCCGGTCCCTTCCTTAGTCTTCCAACACGGCAGTCTCCAGAGGAACCAAAGCCGTCTATGGACCCTGGGACCCCGCCTCCCTAACAAGCCAGGGCCCCTCAGTTCTGTGAGGAGGAATCAGTCACTGCTTATCATTTATCCATCCCCAGACTCAAAAAGATGCAAGGGCCCTGGAATGACACCCTGGGTGATGCCCTGTGCCCAGTACAAATCCACCTTAGTTTACCCATCTATGAAATAGGCATAAAGAAGCATTGCCTGTAGGATTGTTGCAGGGAGGGACCAAAGTCCATGGCTCTTTCTTGCAGGTGTCCCCTCCCCCTCCCCTTTCTTGCAGGCCACCACTGTGACCACACCCAAAGTCCCAGGGGCCCTGGGGAGCAGCCCTTTTGTCCCTCTGACCAGCTGGGGAGGGAGACAAAGCCACCTCAGAACAGTCAGCTGGCAGTGGGCCAGGCAAACCCCTGTTCAGCAGGAGGCATTTCTTGTTTCCTGCTGCAAGTTCCTTCTGATCTGCTCATCCCACCTCCCACTGCCTCTGCCCACTGGCTGCCTGGCTGGAGGATCTGCCCAGGAATCCCCTGCCTGGAGGAAAAGACAGAAGGACATTCTCCACGCTGGCCTGGGCAGGGGCAGGTCCATTGAGAAGGACCTGGCCCCTAGAGGGGACAGGCTAGCCCTCGAGCAGGGCCGGTCCCCAACTTTTCCTCTTATTAAAAAACAGGCAGGGGGGAGGATGGCAGGAAAGGATAGTTAGGGAGTTTGGGATGGACATGTACACACGGCTGTATTTAAAATGCATAACCAACAAGGATCTACTGTATAGCACATGGAACTCTGCTCAGTGTTATGTGGCAGCCTGGAAGGGAGGAGGGTTTGGGGGAGAATGGATACATGCATACTTATGACTGAGCATACATGTATGCTGACATGTATACTGACATGTATACTTCCCTTCCCTGTTCATCTGAAACTATCCCAACATTGTTAATCGGCTATGCATGCGTGCGTGTATGCTAAGTTGCTTCAGTCATGTCCGACCCTTTGCAACCCCATGGACTGTAGCCCGCCAGGCTCCTCTGTCCATGGGATTCTCCAGGCAAGAATACTGAAGTGGGTTACCATGGCCTCCTCCAGGGGATCTTCCCGACCCAGGAATCAAACCTGTGTCTGTCTCCTGCATTAGCAGGTGGGTTCTTTACCACTAGCACCACCTGGGAATCCCTGTTAATCAGCTATACCTCAACACAAAATAAATGTTCCAAAAAAACCATTTGTGGAACAAAAGGGGCAGCAGTGGATTTGGGTTTCATTGTTCACAGTTGTGTGTCCTTTCTCATGGCCTTGTCATGATGCCTACAATTACCAGGACCCTGTGCCCCCAGGCAAGGGCTCTAGGGACTGGCCCCTCCCTGTGCTCACCTTGGGGGGGCAGGTCGAAGCGGACGTGCCCATCATAATGCATGGTGCTGTGGAACTTGCTGTCACAGGCCTCACAGAGGTTGAGGGGGCCCCGGTGGTGTAGCTGCTGGCAGTCGGCGTGGTGGCATACCTGTGTGGGAAAGGATGGGGGCAGGGTGGACCCAGACCCCTCTGGTACACGGGGCCCCTGGCCTTACAGGGGCTGCTCCTCATGTCCAAACATCCACATTCCACAGGGGCTCGTGCTTATTAATTTATCTATCAAGTGTTTCCCAAGCACCTACAAGGTGTCCATTCTGGGGGATGTAGAGAAAGCAAAGCCCCGCCCACAAGAAACACAGCGCCGAGTAAGTAACCATGAAGCAGGTGCTCCCAGGGCCTCTTCTGGAACACAGGCAGAAAGGGCCCCAAAAAGTGAAGCTGGGGCTGCCTGTCAGTTTGCCCAACTCAGTGTCTTCAAACAGACTGCCTCCCCGTCCTCCGTGCCCAGGGCCTCTGCCCTCAATTCTATGACCTGCGCAGCCCCCGAACAGCTGACCACCCTGGATTTCTAAGTCAGGGTGTGGAGGGGCTTATGGAGGAATCAGGGAATGATGCTGGCATCTGGGTGCCTATGTGGGACCCACGGGCCGTTGCTTAGTGACGTGACCTCAGATTTACCCATTTGCTCCAGTCTGCTCTCATCCCCACCCCCACAGATGACTTTCCTATCTCCTCCATCCCCGAAGCATCCCAAACTCACGCCCCACTGACCCACTGCCTACTTTTCCAGGGATACAGAAGCCACCAGAAGGCATTCCATGAGCCCTAACCACCACAGCCACCCACCCATCCTGGGCTGTGGAGGCTTCACCCTGCCCCAATCCCAGACCAGCCTTCCACCGAGACCCACCTCTCACTGAGACCCACCTCTCACCAGATCATTCCCATGGGCAAACCAACCCGATTCTCCAGCTCCAGCTCTCCCTCCACTTATAACTAAACTCTGTAAAACCAGGCATCCATAACCACCAGTTCCTGTTCTCTCCTCCCATTACCCTTTATTTTCTTTTCCCTCAACGTTTTGTTTTAAAATAATTCAAACCTACAGAAAGTTGTAAGAACAGCACAATGACATCTGCACACCCTTCTGGCTCTGCCAGTCATTCACATTTGCCACACTGCTCGTGACACCCCTCCCCTGGGGAGGAAATCGACACCACCTGGGAGCACAGGTGTTCTCGTGCAAAATCCCACACAGCTCTGTGTGTGTCACACTCGGGGAAACTCAGTGATGATACTCTGTCCAACTTTAGTTGCCCTTGGCATTTGTGCAAGTGTCTATATAATGTCCTTCACAGACTTTTTCCCACATGGTATCCAATCAAGGCTCATATGTATGTACATTTGGCTGTGTTTGTTTATCCCTTTAAGAATAAATGCCCTGGAACTTCCCTAGTGGTTCAGTGGCTAAGACTCCAAGCTCCCAGTGCAGGAGGCCTGGGTTCAATCCTTGGTCAGGAAGTAGATACCACATGCCACGACTAAGAGTTCATGTGCCAAAACTAAAGATCCCGCATGCCTCAGCGAAGATCAAAGATCCTGGGGGATGCAAATAAGAATCAGTGCAGCTAAAGAAATACATAAAATATACATATATATATATATATATATATATTTTAAAAAATTTTTAAAAGAATGAATGAATGTCCCACATTTTCTACCCTGCCTTTCAGGACACTGAAGCAGCCAGGCCAGCAGTTTTGCAGAAAGCCCTTCCTTCTGGATTTGTCTGGGGGTCTCGCATAGTTTGCTGTCATTCAGTTGCTCAGTTGTGTCCAACTCTTTGTGACTCCGTGGACTGTAGCACGCCAGGCTTCCCTGTCCTTCACCATCTCCCGGGGCTTGCCCAAACTCATGTCCATTGAGTTAGTGATGCCATCCAACCATCTCATACTCTGTCATCCCCTTCTCCTCCTGCCTTCAATCTTTTTGAGCTTCAGGGTCTTTTCCAATGAGTTAGCTCTTCGCAGCAAGTGGCCAAAATATTGGAGCTTCAGCTTTAGCATCAGTCCTTCTAAAGAATATTCAGGATTGATTTCCTTTAGGATTGACTGGTTGGATCTCCTTGCAGTCCAAGGGACTCTCAAGAGTCTTCTTCAACACCATAGCTCAAAAGCATCAACTCTTCTCACATAGTTTAATGATGAGCATATGTGCAGGGACGACAGAGAGTGGACTATGTCTTCCTCAGTGTGCCCCAGTGCCAGACCATCTGGGGATCTCACTGTATCTTGTTTGTTTGCTTTAATGTTTACTTATTTGGGTCTTAGTTGTGGTTGACAGGTGTATTCTCTCTCTGTAGTGAGTCGATACAGGGCTCCTCTGGTGGCTCAGTGGTAAAGAATCCGCCTGCAATGCAGGTGACCCAGGTTCAATCCCTGGGTCAGGAGATCCCCTGGAGAAGGAAATGGCAAACCACTCCAGTATTCTTGCCTGGAAAAGCCCATGGACTGGGGAGCCTGGCAGGCTATGGTCCATGGGGTCGCAAAGAGTTGGACACAACTTAGCCACTAAACCACCAATGAGTAGGCAGTCCTGGGGTGACACTTTGGGATAGCCTGCTCCCCAGTGATTGCACACTCCAGGACTTTAGTCCTCACCAATGGCTTTTGCCTAAATCAAACTATTACTATGATGGTTGCAACCGGAGATTTTCGAATTCTTCCATTTTCTCTCAGACCCTCTCCCATCAATTCTGCTCCCTCCCCAGTTTGCTCTTCTAATCTGCTGACATCCACACTTGGAAGTCCTCTTGCTTGTTCGCCCAGGGCCCAGCATTTGACATGGTCTCTTGGAAACCGTTTCTTCCTCGGTCCCCAGGACCCATGCCTTGCCTATTCCCTCCCCTCTGTGGACCCCTCCTCATTTTACCCACACCCACTGTCCTAGGGAGGGCTCCCAGGTGATCCGTCCTGTGGGGACCAGGCCCAAGACTCTGGACCCACCTTCTCCATCCTCCTCCTGGATCCCAACAAGCATCTCAAACTTAAGAGGTCTTCATATGAGCTCTTGAAATTTTCCACATGGCTCTACCCATTTCGATTACTGGCAACACCTTCTGGCTATGCTGATGTTATGTGCTGAATTATGTCCCTCAAAGAGATAGGTTCAGGGTATTCCCTGGTCCAGTGGTTAGGACTTGGTGCTATCACAGCCATGGACCTGGATTCAATCCCTGGTTGGGGAACTGCTGTTGTTGCTGTTTACTTGCTAAGTCATGTCCGACTCTTTGTGACCCCATGGACTGTATGTAGCCCATCAGGCTCCTCTGTCCGTGGGATTCTCCAGGCAAGAATACTGGAGTGGGTTGCCAATTCCTTCTCTAGGGGATATTCCTGACCCAGGAATTGAACCTGCATCTCCTAAACTGGAAGGCAGATTCTCTACCACTTGAGCTACCTGGGAAGGCCTGGTTGGGGAGCTAGAATCTCACAAGCCCGGTGGCACAGCAAGTAGTTCTTTTTTTTTCTTTGAAAAAAAAAAAGATAGGTTCAGTCCTAACTCCCAGCACCACAGAAGGTGCCCTTGATGGAAAGAGGATCATTACAGATGTCATTAGTTAAGCTGAGGTCATAATGGGGTCTGTAATCACACAGGATAGAGTATGGACTAACCATATGACTGGCATCCTTATAAGAAGGGAAGAGACACAGAGAGGGGACACACAGTGAGAAGCCACGGGACAACAGAGGCAGGGACTGCAGTCATGCGTCTACAAGCCACGGGACACTGAGGGACCCCAGGAGGCGCCAGAAGCTGGAGGAGGCAAGGGAGAGTCCTCCCTGATAACTTCCAAGGGAGAACGAACTGACCACATCTTAATTTCAGACTTTTGGCTTCAGAACAGAGAGAATAAACTTCTGTTCTTCTAAAGCCACCCTGACTTGTTATGACAGCCCCAAGAAAATATATTAGGCCAAAAACCTTGGGGTCACCTGTGATCCTTCTGTTACCCGTCATCCAGGCAGTCTAATGCGTCTTCAGGCTCCACCCTTAATATCCATAGTTTCAAACCGGCCACACTCTCCAGGCCAGCTTAGCTCCCATCGCCTCTTGGCAGGATGACAGGGCCCCAGAGCTGGTCACCCTACACCCATCCTTGACCCCAGTCTGTTCTCCATGAGCAGCCGCAGTGGACCCAGTTCAAAGAGGAGTCACACAGACCTCCTCAAAACCCTGCAAGGGCTTCCCGCCTCCTGCCAAGGCAGGTGACCTCGGGGGCCTCCTGTCCTGTTCTCCTAGCTCCTTACACTGCCCCCACCCACCGGCCTCCTGCCTTCCCTTTTATTGGGCTTCTCAGGTGGCACTAGTGGTAAAGAAGTGAAAGAAAGTGATGTCACTCAGTCGTGTCCGACTCTTTTGCAACCCCGTGGACTGTAGCCTACCAGGCTCCTCTGTCCATGGATTTTCCAGGCAATAGTACTGGAGTGGATTGCCATTTCCTTCTCCAGGGGATCTTCCCAACCCAGGGATTGAACCTGGGTCTCCCGCATTGTAGACAGACGCTTTACCCACCTGCCAATGCAGGAGATGCAAGAAACACAGGTTTGATCCCTGGGTTGGGATGATCTCCTAGAATATGAAGTGGCAACCCACTCCAGTACTCTTACCTGGAAAATCCCATGGACAGGGGAGCCTGGCAGACTACAGTCCATGGGGCCAGAAAGAGCCGGACACGATTGAGCCACTGAGCATGCATATATTTATTTATTTGCCTGTGCTGGGTCTTTAGTCACAGCACTCAGGGTCTTTAGTTGTGGCATGCAGGATCTTAGTTCCCTGAGCAAGAATTGAACCCAGGCCCCCTGCACTGGGAGAGCAGAGTCTTGACCACTGGACCACCAGGGAAGTCCCTCCTCCTGCCTTCTCAGACATGCTTCTTCAGACGTGCCCCACCTCTGAGCCTTGGCATCTGCTAATCCCTCAGCCTGAAATGCTTTCCCAGACACTGAAATAACCAGCTACCTCCCTTCCTCCAGACCTTCACTCAAAAGTCACCATCTTCCCCTTCTAAGGTTTCATTCCTCCACATTCACTCCCTGCCCCCGCCTTCTCTCCGTAACACCTTCCACTGGCAGGCAGTCTGTGTGCCTCACTTTGTTGCCTCCAGGCCCTATCAGCTCTGCAAGGACGGCAGTTTCGGTCTTTCAGCTTCACTGACTGATTTCATCCTAGCCGTTCAATACAGCATGCTTGGGGCTGGTGCATGGGGATGACCCAGAGAGATGTTGTGGGGAGGGAGGTGGGAGGGGGTTCATGTTTGGGAACGCATGTAAGAATTAAAGATTTTAAAATTAAAAAAATATATTAATTAATTAATTTAAAAAAAACAGACAAACAAAAAAAAATAAGTACGGGTTTGATTATTAAGTAGCATGATAGAGGACCACTGGAGATTTGGGCTGGAGAGAGCCTGATCAGGCATCTTCTTCTTTATTGAATTGGTTACAATATTGCTTCTGTTCTGTTTTGGTTTTTCAGCCCAAAGCATGGAGGATCTTAGCTCCCCGACCAGGGATCAAACCCACATCCCCTGGGATGGAAGGTGAAGTCTTAACCACTGAACCACCAGGGAAGTCCCAGGGATTTTCCTTTTAATATTTGTTTATTTATTTGGTTGTGTCAGGTCTTGGTTGCCGCACATGGGATCTTTAGTTGTGGTATGCAAAATCTTAGTTGTACCACGTGGGATCTAATTCCCTGACCAGGAATTGAACCTGGACCCCCTGTGTTGGGAGCGCAGAGTTCTCAGCTACCAGACCACCAGGGAAGTCCCCCAATTAGGAATTTTGAAGATGACAAACAGCGTAAGGATGGCCTAGACAGCAGAGAAAATTGCCAAAGACAGGAAAGAAGAGGAAGCTGAAAATGTCTGATCATTTATAATGTGATTGTCTTGCGCCCGGGGCTGCACTGAGGGTCCCTCATCCCAGGAGGTAGGGGCTAGGATTGTCTGTATTTTACAGAAGAGGAAAGTGAGGCTCAGAGAGGTTAAGCAACTTGTTTAAGGTCATACAGCTAGTGGAGTCAGGACTTGAACCTAGGGTACATAGCTCCAGATCCCACATTTTCACCACATTCACACCATTTCTTGGTAGCAGGGAGAGAGGAGTGGGGCCCTCCTGACAGAGGGCCGGGCTTTGCGGATACAGGAACCCCTGCAGTGAGCATCTCTTCCTGACAACAAGTCTGAGGAAGGGCTTGTCCTTTCTCCCCAGGAGGCTCACAGCCAGCCAGCTCGGCAGCCCTCTCGCCCTCTGTGTCCAGCCTGGCAGTCAGTCTGGTACAGGTGCCCCATGCCGACCCCTTCCAGGCCTCTAGCGATTTCCCTGACAGCTTCATTTTTCTGCTGCCAGGCTTGGCACTGGGCAGTGGAGCTGTGGGCTGACCAGCTGCCCAGGCCCTAGCCTCACAGTGGGTAGGGGGGTAACATGGCAGGAGCCATGCTAGGTTGTGGGTGTGCTGGGTTTGGGGGGGTGGTTCTCTGGGACTTTTCCAGTCCAAGTCCTTGGTTCTGTGCCACAATCTTGTTTTAAAACCTAACCAGTAAATGTGCTCCCACCAGGCTTCTCCATCCATGGAATTCTGCAGGCAAGAATACTGGAGTGAGTTGCCATTTCTTACTTATGATACCTACAATACCACTGCATAGCATACAGATTGCCACTAAGTAAATATTAACTGAATGTACTAACCAATAGGTGGGCTTCCCAGGTGGCGCAGTGGTAAAGAATCCACCTGCCAATGCAGGAGACAAGAGTTCAATTCCTGGGTTGGGAGGATCCCCTGGAGGAGGAACTTACTACTGATACTAATGCTAATTTTAACAAGAGTCCAGCTGGTGGCTGACCTCTTTCCATCCTCCCAGTAGCCCCCAGGCTCAGGGACACCAGGATGAAGTGAGAGTCAGGCTAGGATCTGAAGCAGGTGAGTATTCAGCGGATTGAGAACCCCCAGGGAGGGAAGCTGAGGCTGAGGTGGGCACAGCCCACACTGTCTGTTCTTCTCACTCCTCCATCTCCAAACGCCAGGGTCTCCGCAACTCCCTCCAGGGTTGGGGGGGGTCTCCCCATCACAAAAGCAGTGTAGCCCCTTCCCAAAGCCAGAGTCTTGAGCCTCTTCTCTCAGACCCAAGGTCTACTCCCCACCTCCTTGCTGCCCCCCCCCCCCCCCCCCCCCCCCCCCCCCCGCCCAACCACTCTCTAAGGGCAGCAGCGACCCTGCCAGCCAGGGAGAGACAGCAGGGTCCGAATCCAAAAGTTCTCAGGACTCAAGCCAAAGAGGAGAGAGTGGAGGCGTCACTGCATGTCCAAAGGCAGAGAATGGGCAGTAACTTTACAAATAATAGAGGGGCCTGGGCCTCTTGGGGAGCACGATCAAGGCTGACTCGCCCAGGGATGGGGCATGGAGAAATCAGCCTTCCCAATCCCACCAGGGTGGCCTCAGAAGCAGAAGTAGGAGGGGTGTGGGCAGGGCCTGGGCAGAGGAAGGAAAGGGGAGGGTGGCCAGTGCAGGGCCTGGGACCCACAGGTGTGTCCGGAGTCAGCCCCAGACACAAAAGGCCAGGGTCTGGCTGTCCCCTCCGCTGCTTGGTCCCCTTGG
The DNA here is from genome assembly GCF_016772045.2 of Ovis aries. NCBI lineage: Eukaryota > Metazoa > Chordata > Mammalia > Artiodactyla > Bovidae > Ovis > Ovis aries. The sequence continues at coordinate 46,236,315 of NC_056065.1, read as the reverse complement.
TGCCAGGGTGGGGGACACATCTCAAGCTTCCAGCCCTTCATCGCCTCCCCAGCCCCTCCTTCCCCCTGCACCCCCGCGGTGTGCACCCCGGGCAGGGGGCTGGGCCGCCGAGTACCGGATCCGCTTAGAGACGCGCACGGAGGAGCGACCGAGCACCCGCCCCGGCCCCCCCGCGCCCGTACCTGGCCTTCCCAGTTGCGGCCACGACCCCCTGCCCAGCCAGGCTCGGAGTCTCTGGAGGGCAGCCCAGGGCTCGGCCTGGAGGCCGCGCGGCGCCCGGAGACGCCGGGTCCCGTACCCATGGCGGCCGGAGGAAGCGGCGGTCTGCGCCGCCCGCCGGACAAAGCGCGGAGCCCCGCTTCCTGCCATTGTGCGGCAGCGCCCGCCCGCCGAGCGCGCCGGGGACCCCGGGGGGCGGGGAACACCCTCCCGCCGGCAGCCCCGCCCTGACCCCCACCCCCCACTCCCACGCAAAGGTCCCAGGCTCAGAGGGTTCCCCGCCCCGGGGACCTCCTTGGATGCTGGGGGCAGGGGGGCCCGCCGGTGACAACCCCCCTCACCTTGACTGCAGAACCCCGGCCCCGCCCAGTCTCGCGGACGCCTCAATTTGCTGTGACCTCCACCGACCCCCCCCCAAAGCGAACGACTGGGCATAGGAGGTCCCCCTGGCCATAGGGCATCTTAACCCCCTCCCTCCTGTCCTGGGGACGCCCGCCCCAGAGCCTGAGCCCGCAGAACTTCTTCTCCCTCCCACAAGGGACCTTCCTTAATGCTGGTGGCAGAAGAGGGGGGACCGGACTAAGGACACATCACATCTCCCTAGGGGTCCTCGGACCCCGCTCCCCGTCCAGGCCCGAGGATATCTGACTCCACTTCCCAGTCCCAGCCACACAGCCGGCGCTCAGAGGCCTTCTTGAGGGTCATCTTAGTGCCGGCCCGCAATCCAAGAGACCCCAGCCTCAGAGCCTGAGCCCAGGGGACCCCCGCTCCCACTACCCAGGCCAGGCAGAGAAGCAGAGTGGGGCTGATGACCACAAGTGGAGGCGGCGGGCGGAAGGCAGGTGCGCGAGGCGGACAGGGTGGTCTCTGGGGTGCGCCCAGGAGTAGAGTGAGAGGAGGCGTCAGGAGAGCCCGGCAGCCCAACTCAGATTTCCACGAAGCCCCTGCTGCTCCAGGTTGGCACCTACCGCCCCGCACCCCTCCCCGGCTTAAGGCCATGTGGGAGCTTCCGGTGCCCTACCGCCAGAGGGCGCTCATCAGAGCCCGAGAGACGCAGACCAGGAATGGGTGTGGTGCCAGGGTCCCCACTGTAGGTCGTCAAAGCGCTTTCACACTCACTCCCGGGAGGTGGAGGCGGGCACTGTTATCCTCACTCATCAAGTGGGGGGTAAAGTGACAGAGAAGTCCACAGGAAGGACGGACACCCAGGCTTCTGACTCGGGTTCTGGAATGGCCTCCCTGGGGCACTCCTCAGTACTCATGGGGGAGGGAGACACGCTGTCATTAGCCCCATCCCCTAGACAGCTCCCCCTCAATCTGGTTCTGTGGGGGGAAGACGGTCTGCAGGTTTGTGAGGAGCAGCAATTTATCCGTCTATCCCGGTCAGGAGGTTTCCAAGGCTGTGTCCCCTCCCACATCCTGAGTGGCCCTCTTTCCATACCATAGGCAAATCTTTTAAAACTGAAGCCTGCCCATGTCACTCCACCGCCCCCCACCAAACCCGCCTGTGACTTCCCATCTTGCTTAAAATAAAATCCCAACTGTGGCCTGGCTCCTACCTTGCCCCCCTGGCCGGTTCCACAGGGTGGGCTGCCATGCTGGCTTCCTTCAATCCCTAAAACTCACTGAGCTCAGAACCTGCTCCTCTGTGTTCTGGAACACCATGTGCCCTTGATCTTCCCAACAGCTGGCACTGAGCCCCAGTTTAAATCCTACCTCTCCAAGGAGGCCGTTACTCTTCTCTCCAGATAAACACCCCCTTACCCCAGAACTCTCAGTCCCCTTAAATTGAATCATTTTCTCCAAAGCATCTATTTATATTATGATCTGAAATTATTTTCTTTGTTCACTTCTTGATTATCACTTTTCCCTGCTAGAATATTCTCTCCAGAGGCTAGCAGTCTTGGCTGTCTGGCCCATGCTTCATCTTTGGCACTTAGAACAGCCCTGGCCACCACAGGTACTCAGTGTAGACTAAGATGATGAATGGACGAATGAAGACAGAAGGAGGGGCTTCATGCCAGAGAAGGCCACTGGGGCCAGGAAGGTCTTGGCCAGGATGCCCCTTCCGGTGGCCAACAGTTAACAAAGCTTTCTCCATTGCCTGTCCACGGCTTCTCTCCATCCCTTCCAGCATCCATGACCTTGGCTTGCTGGCCCCAGGCAGGTCAGTTTCTACCTCAAAGACTGGTGGTGTTGCCCAAGCCCCCTGCCCCTGCTGCTGCCCCCCAGGCCAACCTCTGAGCACACCTAAGCGCCAGGCCCATGCCAAATCCTGTTCACTCTTCTCAGAGACCATAAGGAGAAGATACTGTTACTATCTCCATTCAACAGACAAAGACACTGAGGTTTGGAAAGGTAAAAAAACTTGTTCTAACAGCAGATGCCCACTGGACCACTCCCTGTGAGCCTCAAGCACAGAGAAGCCGTGGTGACATAAAGACCAGCCAAGTGGTGGTTTGGGCAGCAGGGACTTGAGGTCCACCCCCTTGAGGACAGGGAAGATCCCCAAGCCCACTAGTCTGGGGTAGCCAGGTTGCACTGAGTGGAGACCATCAGGACTGGGCCAGGACAGGTCACCAGAGGTCACTGGAGTGACCAGGTTCTGGCCACCCTGAGTCACGCTCCCGCTTGGGTTCTCCATCCAGGGCTGGGGCTGCTCCTTGGAGGGCCAGGGCCCTGCTGTCCCAGGGCCAAGAGTGCAGGGTCATGGAACCTGTGGAGCAGAGGAAGAAAGGAGCCCTGCACAGGGAAGGGAGGAGGCCTCGGCAGGCTTCAAGGTTCCCACCGCCTCGCTAAATAGGGAGCTGAAATAGCCCGTGAGCAGGCCCAAAAGGTCCCAGGCCCTGACTCCCTGAGGAGGGGGCCCCTCCCTAGTCCAGCCCCAGCTCCAGGCTCATGAGTCAGGACTGGCTTGTTGAAACTGATACCCAGAAACCAGATGCCATGGCTGATGAATAATGGAGTCTCCAAGGCAGGAGCCCCCTGCCACTCCCGCCCTACACCACCTCCCCAGCCCCAGAAAAGCAGAGGCCTATGGGCCTCCCCTTCCCCACAGTGGATTGGGGCCCCAGCCTGGTCTGCAGTGGGAGAGGGGAGGTCACAGGTCTGGGGCCAGCTCTGTGCTCTGTCCACAGGAGACTGGCCTAGAACCAGAAGTTGGGACTCTCTGGCCAGGGGGACACCCCTGCCCAGGGGCTCCCTACCCAAGCTAAGCTCCCCTAAGAGGCTCCCAGCCCCGAGGCTCCATCTGGCACCTCAGAAATCCAGGGGTGGAGGCTGCATGCATGGGCACGTTAGCCAGGGAGGAGCCGGCTCTGCCAGGCTGCTCTCCTCTCCAAACGGCCCATCTGGCTCCTCCCTTCCCCTAGGCCTGGGCCTCACCGCTTGTTCTCAGGTTCTGGGGTCCCCCCGGAGGCAGAGCCTGCTCTAAGGACCTGCCCTGTGCTAGGAAGATGGTAAGGGTGTAGAAAACCTCTCTGCAGGCCAGCTCCATGCCACCAAGTCCAGAAGCCAGTGAGCCCTCTTCCTCCCCAGGGAGCCAACCAGCTGGGACCAGTGGGTACTAGGTGGAAAAGGAGAGGCTGTGTGGTCCATGAACTTTACCCCCTGCCCTGGTCCTGCAGAAATGTGTCCTGGAGCCCCAGCCCCCAACCGGGAAGCCTGCAACTTCTCCAGGCACCTCTTGTTTCAGAGCCACACAAAAGGCTCTTTGGGAGGGAATCAGGGAGAGGGCACAGGCCTGGGCTGCCCACCTGCTTCTGGGGCTCACCTACCTACCTCCTACCCTTCCCTACTGTGCAAAGATGGCACTGGCCAGTTTTCTAGAATTCTCTATCTAGGGATGGCTGCTGGGTTCAAATGTGTATCTGGACTCTGGCAAAGGAGCAGAAGAATAGTGAAACAAATCCTCCCAGAGCCCTCCAAGCCTGGGGAAGGAACTGGAGGAATTGGTAGGGTCCGAGGCCCCTGGGCCTCCATTTCCTCAGTCTTTCATCAGAGTGGCCCAGGGTCTCTCCTGGCCTCTGGGTCTCCAGAAGACCCATGGGTCCTCTGGCTCTCTCTCTCCCCTTCTCCCCAGCGAGGACCAGGCCAGACCCAGGCGGCCCGAGGTGCAGACTCTCGCGCCCCCTGCCGGCATCGAGAGGACTTTCCCCTCGGACAGTCATGGACGCCCAGATGCGGCGAGGTCGCCGAAACCACGTATCTAAGCCCCGCCAAATCCCCTTCGGAACCCTTCGCCCCACCAGCAGCCCTCACACCAGGGCTGGAGCCCTACAGACTCCTCACGGCCATTTATCCCAGCCGACCCCACCCTAGAGTCATTGTGGGGGCGGGCGCTGGAGCCCATTCCACCTTCAAGTAAGTGGAAGCAGAGCCAGTGGCACCCATCGACGGCCACCTGCAGGCCCAGGGCTGTGTGGGACTCTTGCCCTCCCCTACCAGCAATATCCCCCCTGCTCCCCCCGCCCCGGGCTTCTGTCTATTAATTCAGGGGGAGTCTTGGCTCCCGGACCCACCCCACCTCTGAACTTCCCCGTGAGACTCACCTAGGGACATGGGTCTCCTCCCCAGTGGCTAGGGCTGGGGCCAAGACTGCCAAAGCTCCGAGGGGCCTGTAGGGCGAGGGCCACAGGAACCGCGGGGCGGGCTCGGTCCGCTCTGCGCCGGCGGGGGCGCGGGTCGTAGGGGAATTACGGTAGGCCGGCGCGGGCGCTACCACCTGGGCGGGCCGGGACGTACCATCGGCGCGCCCGGCTGTGCCGGGGAGGGGCTGCGCTCCCGGGAAGCTCCGGGCGCCCCACCCCGTGGCCCAGGGGGTGGCTGGAGGGCCGGCCGGCGTTTGGGGGTAACCTAGGGTCCGGGCTGCGGACAGAGGTAAGGAGGCCGTTGTCACTGTCCCCAAGGGGGCTGCCCTTACAGACTTGCAGAAAGTTCAAAACCTGCAGTCTTTGACCTGGGCTTTAAGAAAAGAGTTCGCCTTTTCGACCCCGGCCAGGGCCAGCGGCAGGATGCTGCCCCCCGGGGTCCAGAAGGAGGCATCCGCAGGCCCTGCCCGCCCCGGGAATCGCCCCAAGCCAGGCTGGCTTCCGCTGGATTCTGAACTGCGCCCTCCGCGGCGCCTGAGAAACGGACCCGCCTAGCTCCGTGCCTCCCTCTTTTTTCCTGGCCCACGCCTAGTAGGTTCTGAAAGAGGGGCCCATCCCGCCCGTCGGTGGTTCCTGGCAGATTGAGTTCAGAATAATTCAGCGTTCAGGACTTGAGGTAGGGGTAGTGTCTGGGGATACATCGCCCCAAGCACACCTACCCCCTTCCCTAGGGAGTCTGGCATGACAGGACTGCCACCCCTGACTCCCAGCCTCCTGGTTCAGACCTACTTGCATTTTCCCAACTCTAGATCACTCCCATCAGACCCCCTCCAGACTACAGGAGGCCCTTCCTAATGGGAGTCACCGTCCTTAGCAGCGCTGACCTCCCTGGGGCTGGTCCACACCAGGGCAGCTCATCTTGGCCAGGTGGCATGTGGTGAGTCCTCTGTCCCGGCCTCTGGGGCACCCCAGACCTTCACTTACCCCCTCCAAATTACTTAGCCAAAGCCCCAAAGTTCCACTTGCACTGCTTCCCTGGTCCTGCCCCATTCTCCAGTCACACACTTGCCTGCCCCGGATCTACAGCTGACCAGCATCTGTAAGAACCAGCTACCTCCAGAGATCCCAGAATCTGGCCATTCTCAAGGGTGCCTGGCCTTTACCTCTCGCCCCCAAACCATTGCCCAGGAGAGTAAGTGACTCCTTCTTCCATTATTCACCACATCCTGCCCACTCTTTCTCCACAAGGACTTCAGACCCACCCCTTCCTCTGCCCTGTGTCCACAGGTCTTCATCTGACAAGCCTTCCCCCAGACATAGACACCACCCCTACCGACTCACCCCTGCCAGCTCAGAGCCCAATGTTAAGCTGGAAGGGAAGTCTGAGGTCATCAAATCCAATCTTCACTCTCTGCTTAAACTGCCTCTAGCAATGGGGTGCTCACTACCTATGTATCAGAGAACAGCTTCAGCTGTTGGAGACTCTTACCTATACTGAACCAAAGTCCACCTCCCTGCCAGGGCGCTTGGGAGCCCTGCAGAAAAACTCACCAGGCGCTCCTTTCCTCCTGACAGTTCGTTAGAAATGGTGGGCTCTGAGGACAGACAGACCTGGTTGAGATAGACCCAGGCAAGTTATTTTCCCCTCTCTTTTTCTCAGTGTCCTGTCTCTGATGGAGATGGTGTGTCCTTGCTGCACAGGGTGGGGGTGAGGACTAGATGAGGTCCCCATGGAGAAGCACTGAGGCAGGGCCTGGCACGCAGTAGGTGCTAAGAACACAGTGGCTGCTAGAACTGATACCTTTAAGGATGATGCCCTGAGAGTCCCATCTCCAGGACAAACACCCCAAGTCTTCCATCCCCTCAAAGGCAGTTCCCTAGGCCAATGTCAGCCCTTCTCTGTGTCCCCTTGTGACCTGAGGTGCCTGTACAGATTTCCATCAGAATGCCCAGATCAAGGGACTCTGCCCTGTGGTTAACTTGCAGGAGGGTGGGGACACCCACCAGGTCATCACCTGGCCCTTTGGGAGGGAGGGAGCAAACACTTCCTCTGGGTCCCCAACAGGACCCCTGCCCTGGGGACAGGATAACTGTGCAGTAAACATCCGTCTGGCTGGGTGGGGTTGATCAGGTCTAGGATGGAAACAAGGTGATCTCAGATCTCAGGGAAAGAAGGGCATGCTGGGAGCCTAGGGGTTCTCTCCCCCTGCACAAATGATACACACATGATTACAGCTAGCATCCTCTTGAACACCACAGCAAGCCACGCTCTCTGCTAAGCACTCCACAGGTGAGCCCTCTTAATTCTTGTCACAACTCTAGAAGCCTCAGCTTCCAGATGAGGAAACTGAGGCTCAGAGGTAAACTGACTTTCCCAGGGTCCTGCAGTTGGAAAAGGGGTAGGCTGCAACCCTGAAGTTCCCAGGTGTGGGTTACTCCATACATCTTTTACAAATATATTCATTTATTTATTTGGCTGTGACAGGTCTTGGTTGCGACACACAGGATCTTCAATCTTCACTGTAGCATGTGGGGTCTTTAGCTGTGCAAGCAAACTCTTAGTTGCGGCATGTGGGATCTAGTTCCCTGACCAGGGATGGAACTCAGGATCCCTGCATTGGGAGTGCAGAATCTTAGCCACTGGACCACCAGGAAGGTCCCCTACTCTATACATCTTCCTCTTGGGGAAGTGTAGGGATACCACCTCCCTCCGTGGTCCCCAAGACAGGTAGTTCAAACACCTCACCTGGACCTCAGGATGCTCCCTGTTCAGTTTTGCCTACCTTTCCCCATCCTCTGAGCCCTACTCACTCTTCATTCCCAATATCCATCCCCATCCCCACTCAGCTTTTTTCCATCTTAATAAGCCCTCATTTCTCTAGACACCAGCAGCCACCTCCAGGAAGTCCATCCTGGTTATCTCCATTCCCCCAGAGTGAACTCCAGGAACAGGAGGGAGGAGTGGAGTGGCTGATCCATTTCAAAAGCCCCAGCACCCAGGAGAGGCTCAAATAAAACCTCAAGGGTGGAGACGTCTGTGGCAGTCCAATGGTTAAGGCGCCATGCTGCCGATGCAGGGTGAACCAGTTCAATCCCTGGTTGGGGAACTAAGATCCTACGTGCCACACCCAAAAATAAATAAAAACAAAGATGTAACCAAACAAACAAACAAAAATCCTCAGAATTCCCTGGTGGCGCATTGGCTAAGAATCCGCCTGCCAATGGAGGGGACATGAGTTCAATCCCTGCTCCAGGATGAGTCCACATGTGGAGGAGCAACTAAGCCTGTGCAAATAACTACTGAGCTGGTGTGCTACAGCTACTGAAGCCTGTGAGCCCTAGAGCCCATGCTCTGCAACGAGAGAAGCCACTGCAATGAGAAGCCCATGCAACAAAGAGTAGCCCTCCGCTCTCTGCCACTAGAGAAAGCCCGTACAAAGCAATGAAGACCCAGTGCAGCCAAAGAACAAACACACACACAAAAAACCTTGGTGGGTCCGGAAGCAGAAGGGTCCAGCCTGGTTGAAAGATGGCCCTTCCCCAGGGCAGCCTGGGGGGGGCCAGTCTGACAAACCCAAGTCCTCACTTCCCTCCTCCTCCCTGGGAGCCTGGGGTCAGCTCCAGGAGGGGAACACTTTTGTTCCCCGGAGATCTCCAGGCCTAGAACAGGGCCTGGCACGCCAGGTGCTTCAGGCTGATTTGGTGAATGAATGAATGATGTCATCTCCTTCAAAACGCTAGTCACATCCTGCTAGCGGTTCCTAGAATGGCTGGGGAGGACAGTAAGAACGAGGCCCTCCATCTCTTTCCAGGCTATGCTTGGCCAGTCATGCTGTGTGACGTAGGCTAGTTCTTTTGTCTCTCTGAGCCTCAGTTTCCTTATGTTTCACATAGGAATGATAATAATGCGTTTCTTCTAAGGTTCTCACAAAAGTTCAGTGAAACAAGCATGAGGACCTGACAACCTGCCTGGCACGTAAACATGTTTGGTCACTGGTGGTTCTTATCACCAACAATAGGATATTCTTTGCTCGTCGCTCTCACCAACCTGGGTGTCATTCACCTCCTCTGACCCTCTGCTCCAGCCTGCTCCTACCCTTGGCAAGACCTGCCTCTTGCCCCTTGTTTCCTGCCTCTGCACTTCTGCCTGTGGCAGTCCCCTCTTCCTGGACTGCCCCTGGCTTCTGCTCTGCCTGTCCACATTTTCAGGCTTAGTGATAAAGAACTCACCTGTCAGTGCCGGACACCTAACAGACACAGGTTTGATCCCTGGGTCAGGAAGATTCTCTGAGGGAGGAAATGTCAACCCACTCCAGTATTCTTGCCAGGAGAATCCCCATGGACTCCTGGGGACCAGGAGCCTGGCGGGCTACAGTCCATGGGGTCAAAAAGAGTCAGACACGACCGAAGCAACTTAGCATGCATGCATGTCCACCTTTTCATTCCCATCAGAGGTCACCTCCTCCAAGATGTCTTCCCTGACTAGACCTTCTGCCTCTGATCACTCAGGCATCCTTGTGGCCAAGTCTGTATCACCTGTCCCAAAGCGGGTGCCACCACCAACAGAACTAGGGCTCTCCTCCTGCAGGCTGGGTGACTGTCTGCTGCTGATGCCAACATCAGCCATGTTGAATTGCAGGCAGCCCACGGCTGGGCTGGAGTTGAGACCCAGAAGCTGCAGAAGGCCCTCAGGCACTCTGACACCAACTCTCATGTCATAGGCCTCACTCCTGCCCCCTCCTATGGCAGCTTATGGGCCTGCCTGAGGGTCGGCTGCCCACAGAAGAGGCTGGGTCAGTGTGGCCTGCCCCCTTTGCCATCCCTCTGGGTCAGGCAGAGGCCCCAAGGCTTCACAGTCCCCTGGCAGGATGTAACTGAGGGTAGCTGGGGCCAATTTGTTGCCAGGAGCCCCCATATGGGGGAGAGGCAGCCAGCCAACACCAGAGCCCTGATGCCAGGCACCATCCGTGCCAGCAGATTGCATCTGACATCACAGCCGCCCCCTTGCCGGTGGCCACGGCAACTGGAAGCCTCCCCCTCCTCTCCCCACCCCCAGAACAGCCCTCCACGTTCCTTCCAGCCATGGTCTTCCTGTACAGAATGTAAGTGGCTGTGTCCGGGTGGAAGGGTGTAACGGGGCGGCATCTTTAATCTTCTGCAGCTGCAGAGCTGAGCTGCACAGTGGCTAGGAACAGGGCTCTGGCACCACACAGATCAGGGTTCTGGGTTCGAATCTTAGCTCTCCCGCATCCTAAAGATGCATTCTCAGGTGACCCGCTACCTCTCCACTGTAAATAAGAATAATGATGGGACAGTTGTCAGAAGGCCAGAGGGAGGGGATAAAGAGTCCTCAGGGCTCGGGGTGACAAGGTAAGTTGCGGCAGTTACCACTACTGTCCCTCAAATGTGTTCGGGGAGGGGCCCAACCCAGGTTCCAACCCTGGCTCAGTCTCTCCTGAGTTGTGGGGCCTTGGCCAGGTCACAGGACATCTCTGAACCTTGGTATCTTCATCTGGAAAACAGGGCAACGACCCAACCTTCCCAGCAGAGCTGCCACAAACAGCACATGAGGCACAGGGCCCAGCATAGACCAGGCAGAAGGCCCCCATCATTTTTATCTGTATCCCTCTTGTTTTGTCCACTCCTAGCTCCCAAGTCCTGACACTCCAGGACCAGTGGGCCCCCTCTTCCCTTCCTCATCCCCAGGCCTGCAGTCACTGTCACAAAGTCCCATAGTGTCCCTGACCCATGCCCAGGCCTGAAGAGTGGCCTGGTGGCCCAGGAAGAGTGCCCATGGGGCACTGGAACGGAACCTTGGTTGCAGGGTCGGGGGGTGTCTCTGCTTGCTGATTCTCAGCTTCCTCATCAGTGTCATTGAGCAGCAGTGCCTGTCACCTCAGGGCTCTAAGGACCGCAGGGCAAGAAAGGGCTTTGAGGCACCCCTGCTCTTGCTGCCTTCATAGAAGTCCCCCCCAACTCTGCTCTTTCTGAACCAAGGTCAGCCCCTCTGCCTCCTAAACCAGCCATCCAGCAGCCCTGCCCACCCCTGAACTCAGGCCACACTATGGCCAGGCCAGCTGCACCCTTGCCAGGGCCCCATGGATTTCCGGGCCTGGATAGAGGGGGTGGTTAGCATCCTGCCCCCTCTGCCCCAGCGGCCCCCAGGCCCAGCAGCCTCCCTACCTTAGCAGCCCGGCCCTTGTCCATGCAGTCAGGGTTCTGGCAACGCAGTCCCTTCTCTTCTTCCAGGCTCCGGTCCTCTGCAAAGGAGAGGAGAGGAGCGTTACTAGTTGGGCGGGGCCCAGGGAGGGTGCGCCCCAGGCAGAGGCACCCTGGCTCCCCAGGGCCCAGGAGCCTCCCGACCAGAGGACGGGGTGGGGCGGTCTCCTCAATGCACCCTTCAAAGGAGGGCAGTGTCCCTTTCTCTTTTAAATGCCAACTTATCTGCACAGGAATCTGTGTGCAGAGCCCTTTTCTTGTTGCAGCTCCCTAGGGAAATTATCCAGATTCCAGGGGGAGAAAACATCTTTGGAAATGAACTGCTCCCTCTCTCTGTCCCACTGATGGGGGGTGGGGAGGGGAAAGGGGGGTGGCTCAGTGACCTTGGGGCCCCAGGGTTCCTGGGGGATTCCTGCAAGACAGTGAGGGGAAAGGGGGACTCCAGGGGTCCCAGATCCCTTCCTACTCCTTCCCTCCACATTGCAGCCTCTATGGATGGTCTCCCTCGCAAGAACCTGGGGTGGTCCCTTCACCAGCTGTCCATCTTTGACCCAGAACCTGGCCCCCTCCAAGCTGCCCCTCTTCCTGGGGTGCAGCAGCAGAGGGGACAGGGAAAGGGGGCAAAGAGGCTGCCCACCCCGGCCAGCTTGCAGGGCCAGGGGAAGGGGTGACGAAGCGCGCCCTGACATGGGGACAGAGTTTGGACCCCCACAGCCCTGATTCTGAGACCGGCGTCTACCTCCCATCTCAAGCAGGCCTTCCCCAGAGGAGGGGGCGGGCTGAGCCCCTGCCTGCTGAGGGGAAGGAGCCGGTCCTGCCCTGTCCTTGATCTCCCCCCTACCCCCACCAACTCCCCAACCGGCCCGCGATGCCCCTCGCCAACGCCCCTCCCCGAGCCGGCGCGGAGGCGGCCAGGCCAGCCGGCCTGCATGGCGGGGCCAGGCCGGGCAGGGGGCCCCGCACTCACCCATAGAGGAGGCGTGGGGAGGCCGGGAACGCGGGAGGGGCTGGGGGCGCTGCGGGTCGGCGCGGGGGGCGAGCGCGATGGAGGCGGGGGTGGGGGCGGGCGCCGGCAGAGTGCCTGGGGAGAGGCCGGAGCGCTGCGGCCGAGGGACCCTCGGCTGTGAGAGGCGGGGCGGGGCAGGTGGGCGGTGGGAGGAGCGGAGTGGCAGCCCCGCCTACGGGGCGGGACCCTGCGCCCCGCCCCCCGCGCCCCTCCTCCCGGCGCCCCGCTGGGCAGAGCCTGCACCCGGCGGCGCGGGGCATCGGCCGGGAGGACGCGGCTCACCCTCCCCCTCTCTCTGAAAAGTCGTGGGTGTGACTAAACGCCATCCCTCCACTCCCCACACTTGCTCAAGCCTCCCAGCCACCTCGAAAGAAAACACCTCTATTTTTGATGTGGTCGGGAGACATTTTCTCAATCTCCTGCAAAGTGGAAATGAAGGCATTTTAGACAGCTCTGGTATTTCTCCTCGTCCGAAAGGTACCATCTCAGTGGAAATGATGCCTTCTTGTAGACAGGCACGCAGGTCAGGACAGCTCCCGGTTTCCTTTGCCACCCACCCCCAGCAGAGGCCTCTCTTCTCATTTAGAGATGCTCTCAGGGATGGGGTAAGGGTTCCATAAGTGGAGGGGACCTGGAAACTAATGCTGTTTTATTACTATGATCTTGGTGTTGTTTAGCATTTTAAAAACGTTATGAAAGTGTAAAATAAATAGGTATAGAAAAGTGCAGCTCTCATGAGTACACAGCTCAATAAAATTTTAACAAAAACGTATTCGTGCAAAATAACTAGCACCCAGGTTAAGAAGCAGAGCATCACCAGCCCCGATGTGGAAGTCTCCCTCGTGGGGGCTGTCAGCTTCTCCCCTCTGAGCGGCCGGTCCTGATCTCTCTTTCGATTAGTTTTGCCTGATCTTGTAGTTTATGTAAATAGCATCACGAGATACTTGGATAGCATCTTAATCATTACAAAACACTTTTAACTACAGAAATGGAGCCCTGGGGAGGTTGCAAAGACTTTCCCAAGGGACTCAGCGTGCTCCTAAGCCGGCCCAGACCCCACTGCACCTGGAGGTGGGGCTGGGGGGCCCTGGGTAGATGAACCCCAGGTATGGAAATTTCCCCTGGGGCCCAGGTCCCTCTCCCAAAGGCGACCCTGGTCCCTTCCCCAACGGGAGTAGGGTGTCTGCCCCCTTTCATGGACTGACCCTTGGGGACTCACGGGTGACCAAGACCCAGCCCCTTCCCTCGCACACTCTTGGCGGAGGGAACAGTGACGGATCCCAGGTCTTCTGGGTTCTCTGGATTCACTCAGCAAACATGCAGTAAGTCCTTGGAGGGCCTACCTTGTGTCTAGCCCTGAGCTGGGCCCTGGGGACCCATTGGTGACCCTGACAAACCTTGAGGAGCTCATGTGGGGCCCAGTGGGCAGCAAGGCCCTTTGGAAAGCAGCATAGGGGGTTGTTGAGAGGAGGAGGCTGTGTGCAAGAACAGCTGCACAAAGGGCTCCACCCATCAGTGTCCCGAAGCTTCCAGGGTGAGAGGGAAGCGATGGTACAGTGTCCCCCAGTCTGCTCTTGGTGAGTGTGAGCCTGGGGTTCTGAGAAGGGACCCCGCTAACTCTCAGCACTCTCAGGCCAGCCCCGCCTCACTCAGAGAATCACACAGTTCTGATATCCCTCTTGGAATCTCTGCTTCCTCAGCTGTGTGAAGGGCCAAGGACGCCCGTCCTGACTCTAGCTTGGGGGCAAAGGTAGCTGAGGTGGGAGACAGCCCTAGGAGGACCCTGATGGCCCTGCCCAAGCCCTGCCTGCCAGGATGTAGCTGGCTTCAGGGTGGGGTGGAAAGCATGGCCATTCTCCACCACCCAGCAACATCCCCTTTGTCACTTGGGCTTCCAGGAACCTGGAGGCCTCAGCCAACTCTGGGGGAGTTTCCCATGCACCCTCCTCAGTCTGGGGAACTCAGCCAGATGAGATCTGCTTGTGTATCTGAGTCCCTGTTAATGGGGAGTAAGACCAAGGGGACCCATAGGAGCAGCTAGTCAGTGGAAACAGCCCTGGAGCTGAGAGGCTATGACCGTGGGGCAGCTCCTGGGGGCTGCCTCCACCTCCTGCTCTCTCTCCCTTCAGGGTCCCCACCTGGGAATACCACTCTGACTTGAGTCAGCCTGTGTGGGTCTCCGGCTGCGGGCCCTTAGCCATCTCCAGGCAGACCTGGAACTTAGAACCTGTCGCCCATCCCAAGGTGCCAGAGTCTTTCTTTCTCAGTCTGAAACAGCCCAGCTGCCTTCTGGCCTCCATGGGCTCTGTGGCTCTCCGGCCTCCATGGGCTCTGTGGCTCTCCATCCTCCTCGGGAAAGTCAGGGCCCCTCCGCCAGGCAGACCAACCCACACGCCAGCATCCCCCACCCTCTATCTTAGTCACACGATGCCGTTTTCCCTTCTCCTCCAACACGGTCTCCACCACAACTGGCCGACAGGGCGCCTGGGCAGAAGCCGGCCGGCAGACATGTTTTGTTTGGCCGAGCACAGTGCTTCAAAAGAATTTGACTTGGTTGCCAACTTTAAAAAGTCAAATTTCACATAAAAATCCAGATTTCTGGCTTCCATGAACAAACCAGAGGAGCCTGGCAGCTCCGGACCCATATTCCTGATGGCTCCAGTGCCCCGATTGTGTCTGCCTGAGATGGACACACCCTTCCACCCTCCATAGTCCCCATCACTCCCTATCGCCTCACCTCAACCCCCTCCCTCTGTTACTCACTGGGGTTCCTGGGACGGAAATGAGCTTCTGACCCTGGCCCAGCCCTTCCTGGTTCTGTTCCTCTGCCCCTGCCATATCCTTCTCATCTCAGTCTGCTGTCTACTGACACCCTGCCCACTGTCGAAGGCCCAAGTCGAATACAGAGAACATCGGAAGGCCCCTGGATCTCAGAACATCCAAATTCCAAATGAATTACTCCCTCTTCAATCCCATTGTCCTGGGATGGGCCTTTGAATTGACTTTGGACCTGTCTTCCC
Source organism: Ovis aries (assembly GCF_016772045.2). NCBI lineage: Eukaryota > Metazoa > Chordata > Mammalia > Artiodactyla > Bovidae > Ovis > Ovis aries. The sequence goes on along the minus strand of NC_056065.1, from coordinate 46,221,262 downwards.
CACTGGACCACTCCAGAAACACCTGCCGATAGCAATAGTTCTAACTTCCGGGCACCCATAGGGCACTGTGTGCTTATCCCACATGGTCTTATTTCAGAGTCAAACCCTCTGCAGCATAGTCTAACCCTAAAAATCAGCCGCTGGCCATTGCAGCTACTAAGCATGTGCAAAGGGGCTCGTCCACACAGATGTGCTGTGCATGTGAAACCTTAGTGCAAAAAAAAAAAAAGAAAGTAAAAATCTCATTGATGATTTTTTTGTACTAATTATACTGATTATATTTTGAAATGGTAATGTTTTTGGAATTTATTAGATTAAATAAATTGTATTATTAGAATTCATTTCACTTGCTTGTTTTTGTTTTGCCTTTTTATTTATATGTTTTATTTTATTTATTTTTAGCTGTGCTGCACTGCTTGTGGGAACCCTAGCCCTCAGCAGTGAAAGCATAGAATCTTAACCGCTGGACCGCCAGGGAATTCCCTGTTTTGTATTTTTTAAATATGAGTAGTAAAAAAAATCTAAATGAAAGCAACTTCCCTGGTGGTTCAGTGGTTAAGAATCTGCTTACCAATTCAGGAAATGTGTTCAATCCCTGGTCCAGGAAGATCTCACATGCCACGGGGCAGCTAAGCCCATGCACCATAACTACGGACCCAGTGCTCTGCAACTAGAGAAGCCAGCACACTGAAACGAAGTGCACATGTGGCCAAAAAAAAGTAAACAATGAAAGTTCTAGGGGCTAGCACTTTTCTAAACAATTGAAAGAGGGAGGTTTGATGGTCATGCCCATTTTACAGGTGAGGAAACTGAAGCTCAGAGGATTGGGCAACTTGCCCAAGGTCAGGCAGCTTGTGAGAGATGAGCCTGGGACTTGAGCCTAGAACCATAAAACTCCAAGTTTGTACTCTTAACTATTAGGCCACACAATCCCTATGGTGCCCCATGGTTCCTGGCACAGATATGTGCTTAGCACGTGTGAACTGATCTCTTCATTGTCACATAAGTTTTCCCTTTCCCAGTTGGCTCTAGGCTGAGACAAGTGTACAAGAAATCACACTTGTCATTCCTCAGGGGAGCCCCTTACCTGTAAGTCTCCCCTGACACCATGAACTCTTCTGTCTCAAGGAGACAGAGCTTTCCTACCCAGCAGCTCCCAATCCCGAGCCTGGCCAGGCAAAGGCTGCCCCTCCCAGGAAGCAGCTGTGGCCTTGAATGCCCCCTCCCACGCAAACCCAGCCCTCCTGGGAGCCTGTCTCTGGTTGGGCAGCTGCTGCGGGCTCGGCCAGAACTGAACCCCATCATCAGGGCAGCTTGCAGAAGGGCAAGATATGACCCAAAGCTGCCCAAGAGCCAAAGGGGTGTGTCCTGAGCAAATGCCTACTGATCTCAGGAACCCCCCGCCTCTCCCAACCGAAGATACTGGTCAGAGCATCATAGCGGCCTGAGAAAGAAAGCCCCGTGTAGCTTCGTGTGGTAGGGCAGTCAAGTGGGGAACAGCTGGAGGAGGAACCTGGACCATGGCCTCTGATGCTGTTCCTGACTATAGCCCAGAACAATGGCATCGCCTCCTGAAAATAGAGACCCCCATCCTCTGCCCTGCCTACTCGCATGCCTGGACTCAGTAAGAAGACATGGGAGGACACATCAGAATTCCTTTCTGAGGCCACAGAAACTGTCCACACAGTTCCTGCACACAAGCCTGGGGCTGGCCAGCCACTTCCTGTGGCCGAGGCTGCTGTGGGCACCTGCACATTTGTCCACCACCACAGACTTCCTCCCCAAGGTCCTTGGAGGAACTGAGAGTGGCCGAGGGAGGAACAGGAGCAGGACTGCAGAAACTGGTGTGAGATTCCAGTTCAGGACAGTCACGCTCCGTGCATAAGCTTCCCACCGCCCCCTCATCGCGGGGCTGAGCCGGAGCTGAGGCCCACAGCCCACCACTGATGGGCCCAGGCCAGGCACTGGCTGGATGCAGAGGACAGAGCCCACACAGACAGCTGTGTGCCCGGCTCTCCCACTCGCCTGCCTCAGCTCACCCGTGAGGCCTGCTCACACGCTGTGACCCACCCACCATGTGCTGGGGCCACGAGGCAGGGGTTTGTGACAGTGAACAGGGCCTGGTCCTGCGGCTCCAAGGCAGAGGACGGGAGTTGTGGCATTGTGGATCTGGACACCAACACTCAGCACGCTGCTGAGCGCTGACTACCCTTTCAGAGCAAAGGGGACTGCAGGAATCGTCCCTGCCTCAAAGAGGGGGCATGGAGATGCCAGGAGCCAAGGGAAGCCTTGGCATGGGGCACGTCCCCTCTAAATGCTAGCCGTGGGACCCTGGAGACGGCCCTGGCTGGAGGGGCTGGGGGAAGGGGAGGTGGTTCACAGAGGTTGCTCCAGAGCCCTGGGGATGGCCCAACAGCAGCAAAGCTTGGTTGGCACTCCGCAGTGACTAGACCCAGAGACCCAATAAGAAGCGGGGGGATCTGGCCCCTGCTGGGCCTCCTCGGCTGGTGTCTGGGACTGTCTGTTCTCTAGCCAGACCTTGGCCACCTTCCCTGCCTCTGTGGATAGGAACCTGCCAGTTGAAGCAGGACAAGGGGACAGGACTCAGACTGCACCCCGTGCTACTGCCCCCAACCCACGCTCTGGTTCTAGAACGGTGCCCGGCTGGGCTGGAAGAGACAGTAAACTTTCTGCCCAGCTGGCCCGAGCCTTCCCCTGCAGTTCTCCCGCCTCCCCCTGCTTCCCTCCCAGCCTCCTGCACAGGTGCCTATGATCCTGGGCCCCAGGTGGGCAGTTTGCCCACCCCACCTCTCCCAGCAGCCACATCCTCCTATCCACTTTGGCCAATAGGACAGCTGGCCGAACAGGGCTTCTCACAGACAGGACACCTGTCATTTATGCCCACCAGGCATCCAGTCTCCCCTCTGGGAGCAGCACCACCCTGCCTGCTGAACCCACACCCTACATGATCTCTGTCCATGGCGGATCCCAGGCCCACCCATCACATTCTGAGCCTTCTGGCTGCAGGGATGGACCATGCCAGGCTGGGAAAGGTTCCCGCTCCTCTGGGTCTGCAACCTGGAGAAGGGGGCAGAGCCTGGGGCCTGAGACGAAGCCAACAGAGAAAAGGGCCGAGGCCTGAGACGCCATGCCCTGCTGGCTTCTGCAGGCCAGACCTGGACTCCCTTTGTCCTGGGCACTGAATTGTCCCTACAGAATCGGAGGTGAATCGGAGGTGCTGGCCTGAGGCTGAACGCTCTGCCAGGCTGCAATTAAATGATCATGATAACAGCCGGGCAGGACCATGCCCTTGCTTTGCGGCAGGCAGCGTTTGAAGGGCTCCATGTGTCACCCCAGGTAGTCCCCTCAGCAACCCCACAATGCCACAGGTATCATTATCCCCATCAATTCAGCACCAAACAGTCCGTCGGGCTCAGCATCCCCCACCGCCTATGCTGTCTTAATCTTTTTTTCATGTGAAATCTTAGTTCCCTGACCAGGGATAGAACCCAGGCCCCCTGCAGTGGAAGTGTGGAGTCTTAATCACTGGACTGCCAGGAAGGTCCCAGTTGCTGCTTCTTGAGGGGCTTAATCTCTCTGTGCTTCTGTTTCCTCACCCACAATGAGGAAAATAGGAGACATGGCACATGTCCTGGGGTCTTGAACATGAATGTTCCAGAAAGACTCATCCCACCACCTGGCCTGGATTGTGGAGGCAGAGTCTAGGCCTGAAGCACAGCACCGGCCACTGCTGCCCCTAGCCCCAGCTGCCCTGCTTCCAGCCTAGCTGTGGGGCCCATGCTGCCCGCCCTGGCCTGAAGCCCCCCTGGATCCTCCAGCTCAAGCACCTCTCCTCCACCAGCAGTGGCTTTCAGGAGGGGCCTGGTCCCCATACTGTTGCTCAGTAAGTGACTGGCAGCGGCACATATATGGTGAGTGTGCCATAGGCTCTGGCCAGAGGGAGGCGGCCAGGTAGACCAGGTGTCCAAGCCTCACAAGTGCCCTCCTGGAAAAGTGGGCCTGCACCTACCCCTGAGGTCCTCGATGATGTCCAAGGTGGAGCTCCAGGAGAAGCGCTCCACAGCCCCCAGCTCCAGCTCGGCCAGGGCCCGAGGCAGGGCCTCCAGCTCGTAGGCACCCCGCTTCTTCCAGTAGAGAAACATCCTGAGGTCTGGGCAGGCCTTCCTACCCAGGCCTGTGCCCTCAGAGCCTGGGTAACCCCAGGGCCCCGGGTCCCCAAGGCCTGGACACAGTGGGTGTAGAGACTGAAGAGGGCTTGCAGAGACCCTAGGGCTGGCCTCAGGCCCGGCGAGTGCGACCGTCCCCGGGGAGGGGAGCATGCTGGGAGTGGCCGGGGGCCTCAGAGCTGACCAATGGCCAAGGCCCCAGCCCCACACAAAGCGCCTTTCTTCCCCTCCTACAGACATTTTACAAATTTCAACTTCCCGGCCCCCTCGGAGCCCCCACCAAGGGGATGGGCTGGCCGTCTGTGGACCGCAGAGGCCCGGAAAAGAGTCCAATTGTTCCGTGATCTCTTTGCTAAGATAAGTTTTCAGAAGAGAAAAATGTGCTGCTCCAGGAACAATTCCAGCCCCCAATCCCTGACCTCTGACCCCAGCCCCCAGCCCCAGCTGGACCCCACAAGATCTCTTAATGAGGAGTGGAAGCACCCATGGGGTGCTATGGAATGAGCCCAGAGTTGTTTTCAGCAGCCTGACTGGGCCCCCTCCCCAGGAAGCACAAGGCGTTTCCCAGCTTCCCTGAGCAAAGACTGGGGGAGGCCTTCAAGGGTCAGAAGGCACGAGCTGTGGGCCAGGCCGAGGCCCAGAATCAGCCCTTCCGGCTCTCACCAAGGGCCCTTCCCTCGCTGGGCTGGCCAAGCTTCTCCAGCCTGCCCACCTGCCCCTGCCTGCCTCCTCAGACCATGTCACCTACACTGATGGTAGCGCCATGCATGGAGCCTGGGCAGGCTGAATGGGTGCAAAGGACTTTAGGCATCACCACGGAGCTTCTCAGCCCCCTGTCCAGTGGGCACAAGGGGTGGGGGGCAGGGAGGATGGAAGGGGTGGGGGCCAGCGCAGATGGAAGGGCTGGGGTGGAGGAGCTGGGTGGGGCAGAGCACAGATGAGGAAACTGGGACTCAGCTAACAAGGAGCGGAACTTGAGTTTGCACATAGGACTATCTGGCTTCAAAGTCAACTCGAGGGGGACTTCCCTGGTGGCCCAGTGGCTAAGACTCCCTGCTCCCAATGCAGGAGCCCAGGTTCATTCCTGGTCAGAGAACTATATCCCATAGGCAGCAACTAAAAGTTCATATGCTACAACTAAGACATGGTGCAGCCAAGTAAATATTTTTATAAAAGCCAACTTGGGGGCCCAGACAGCCACCTGGGGGAGAAGCTCAGTGGTCAGAGAGCAAAGGAGTGGCCCCATGGGGATCCAGGCTGGATGGGGAAAGAGCACCATGCTCAGCCTCCCAGCCAGCCTCCGCCACGTTGCTGAGCCCGCTCTGTGTGACCCTGCCGTGGCTCCCCAACTTTCCAGGGTGCCAAAGAAGCTAGCCTGAGTGGGGGCAGAGATGGCTCCCTCCTGCCCAACCAGATACCTGGCAACAGAGAGGCACAAGGCCTAGGCAGGGGGAGTTGACAACAAAAGGCTCTACTTTCTGGGTGGTGGGGTGGTCACCCCAGGGCTGTGGCGGGTGGGAGGGTGGTGGGGTAGCCATCCAGGGAGCCTGCATACCCCCAGCTGAGGGATAAGGTGCCAAGAGGCAGCTCAAGTAATTCAAACCATATGCCTGCATGCCTGCCTGCCTGCCTGCCCACCCGCCTCCTCCTCCGGCCCAGGGCCAGGGCCAGACAAATGCAGCCGGGCCCTTTGGTCTGTAATCACTGGCTCCCACGAAGCCTGGGCCCACACGAGGTGGGGGGCACCTTGGCTCGTGTTTACAGGCAAGTGGCCAGCATGGGGGTGCCAGACCGAGCTCGGGGGAGTCAGATGATTCTTTCCTGGCAGCCGCGGCTGGTCTCAGGGCCCACCCAGCAGAAGCCGGGGTTGCAGAGTGCAGAGTGGTCCCTGAGCAGTTACCCAGTCTAGACCCCCCTGAGTCTAGGCCCAGAGGTGCTACTACACTTGGCTGTGTTTTCAAAGCAGTGAGCTCCAAGGACATCACAGCCAGGGGGCTGGGGGAGATGTCTTCTGATTCTCAGCTTTGGGGTGAATCCAAGGAGCCCCCTACAACATGCACCCACCTGTGGAGGCCTAGCTTGGGGGCTGCTGGTGCTCAGGCCCCGGGGCTGCAGAGATGAGGCCTGGCTGTGCCCCTCCCACTCCCTGGGGCACCTACAGACTCCTCCGAGAGGTTCTCTCTGTCCTCAAATGTGCCTCCTGCTTTCCACCTCCCTGCCCTGGCTCATACAGTCCTGCTGCCTGATGTCCTCCCCCAGTTCCCACGAGCATCACCCACACTCCTCTTGTCCAGGCTGGAAGCCCCCATCCCCGGCTTGGCCTCCATCCTCCCTGTGCAGGAGAGCAGGAGGCACCCGGGGGCTCTGGGAAGACCCACCCAGGCTAATAAATGGGCCCCCACAGTGTCCCAGGGGGGCCCACCAGCCCCCCCCACCACCACCATAAGGCAGGTGTCAAAGGCAAGTGGACACACCTGGGTCTTTTACTGGGTCTGGGGGAACCAGGAAGCTAGACAGCTAGTAACCCTGCTTACAAACGTGGGGAGGAGGCTCTTTACCACCTCTGAGGGAGCTGAGGTGTGCATGTCTGTCTGTTTGTTTTTTTTTTTTTTTTTTCCTTTCCTTTTCTTTTTGGCTGCGCTGGGTCTTCGTTGCTTCATTCTCTAGTTGTGGCAAGCGGGGGTTATTCCTTGTTGGGATACTCGGGCTTCTCATTGTGGTGGCTTCTCTTGTTACGGAGCACAGGCTCTAAGGGCACACAGGCTTCAGTAGTGGTGGCTCCCAGGCTCTAGAGTGCAGGCTACGTAGCTGTGGTTCACAGGCTTAGTTGCCCTGCACAAAGCATGCGGAATCTTCCTGGACCAGGGATCAAACCCATGTCCACTGCATTGCAAGATGGATTCATTTTTCTTGTTTATATATGCATGTGTGTGTATTGGCTGTGTATATACATGTATAGATGTGTATATATACGTGTGTGTGTTGGCTGTGTTGGGTCTTGGTTGCTATTCATGCTTTTCTGTAGCTGTGGCAAGCAGGGGCTACTCTCTAGTTGCAGTGTGAACGCTTCTCACAGTGGTTGCTTCTCTTATTTCTGAGTTCAGGCTGCACGAGATTCCATAGTTGCAGCACGTGGGCTCAGTTAGTGCAGCTCCCAGGCTCCAGAGCACCAGCTCTATAGTTGTTATGCAAGGGATTATTTGCTCCATGAATTGTGGGATCTGCCCAGACCAGGGATCGAACCTGTGTCTCCTGCATTGGCATGCAGATTCTTTACCATTAGATCCCCAGGGAAGCCCATGTCTGTCTTGTACTCTGCTCTGTCCCCAGATGGGCAGAGTGATGAGAGTCACCATGGGCCTGATGCCATGCTGAGCACAGTTCACACATTATCTCCTTTAATCCTCATGTCAGCCCCATGAGGCCTATACTATTAGTCCATGTCAGAGGTCATGGTTGAGGCCAGGGGCCATCCAGAGCTGGCAGGGGACAAATGGGGGTGAACTCTAGAGCTGTGCTCTCACCGCAAGGCCACAGTGCCAGGCCCTCAATGATGCAGTCATAGGGTATAGAAGGGGCACCCTGCGCCCAGAGGGAGGCAAGATGGCCCTGAGCTGGAAGCCCGCCACCCCACAGTCCCAGGTCCTCCTCTCTGCCTAGCTCTTCCTGGAAGCTCATGACGTCTGGACAGGGTGATCCCGGGGGACCCAGGAGACCAATGGCTCATACCCTCTACTTGGCTTGCCCCTTGGAGTGGGGAGCCTTGGTCCCAAGCAGGGAGACCCCAGAGATTTTTCCCTATTGTAAAGAGCTCCCACCGGCCAGGGACCAGGGCTGTGACAGGCAGAGGATGGGCAGTTGGAAACCTGAGGCTGCTTCACCCAGTTCCTGGCAATGGCCTTGGACATGGGGAGGGGGGTCAAGGCGCTGGCAAACCGCAGCTGTTTCCTTGAGAGCGGAAGTGCCACGTGAGGGCCTGAGCAGGGGGCCCGGGAGGCCCGCTGAGTAAGGGGCTGAAAGAGGAAGAGGAGCAGGTGGCCCAAGCTGGCCGTCAACTCCCATGCCCGCCACCTCCCAGCCAGCCACAGTCAACAGAGACCTTGGTCCTGGGGGGACCTTCCCTTCCTGAATTCACAGAGCAGGGGCTCCCTGGGTCCTCTAGATGCCCCTCCCTCTTCAGCCCTGGCTGACCCCGTCCCACCAGGAAAGCTGAGGGCAACTCCCTGAGGAGTGGACAGGTCCAGGGGTCCTGCCTCTGCCTCACTGGCTGGGAAGCCCCAGGCATGACACTTGCTGAAGCCTCAGTTTCCACATCTGTGAAAAGGAGTGAGGTGAGAAGCCACTCCCACACACTATTGTCTCTAAAAGGTCCCGCTCAGGTGGGGCCAAGCAGAGAACAAGAGCTCGCCCCCTGGGGATGAAGACCTAGGGGGTGGTCCCTGCATCCTGCCATGAGGCCCTGCCCCTCCCCCTCACCAGGCAAGGTCCTCCCTGACCCTCTGCTGTCCCCGGAGCCCGCCAGGAGCAAGTGACCACATCTTTCTTCCACCTTCCGGTGTGTGTGGAGGCCTGTCTGGACCCCCAGAGCAGTCTGGGAGCAGCAGTTGAGGGGGTGGGGTGGGGTTGGCCGCTAACAAAGCCAACACTGCCGGACGGTGCCCAGTGCCAGCTGTGCGGCTTGCGTGAGAAGTGGCCTCACGGACTGTGCCGTGCTTAAGTGCTCCCAGGTCGGACTGCAGAGCCTGTTAGGAATTATGTCTGGCCGGCCAGCCAGAGGCCCGTTATATAACACAGCACAGGGCTGGCACTAGCCATCCCCAGCACCCCCGCTCCCCCGCTCCCCAGCCCGAGAGGTGTGTCCCCACCCCCGACATAACACAGCAGACCTCCAGCTCCAGGTGAAGAGAAGGGTCTGCTCCCACCTACCAGAGGCCCCTGCCAAGGACCCTCCAGGGCCAAAGTGGCCGGGTGGATGGCTCCTCACGGGGCCAGGAGTGGCATGGAGACCATCTCCCCAGGCAGCAGGCATGCACCTGCTGGAGGGATGAACAGTAGGGGGTTGGCATGGGTGGCACAGACAAACAGTAAACCAATACGAAGCCTGGATACATGGGCCTGAAGCCTCAGCCACCTGTGAGTCCCTCAGTTTGGAAGGTGCTGAGCCCCGGGGCACTTGGCTGAGGGCCAGCCAGCCTGGCCCTTCAGCCTCCGCGAGGCCCGGCCCCAGGCCATCTCCCCAGACACTTCTTCGCAGCCTAAGACTACTGCGTCCCACCCCCAGCAGAGCAGGCTGCGCACACCATACCAGAAGGAGTCTGGCCCAGTGTGGGTCTCCCCCTACTTCTGCTGGGCCCACATAGCCCTTTCTCAAACTCTTGGGGACCCAGGGGCTGGGACAGAGACTTGTGAGCTGTTGGGGCATGATGGCTCCCAGGACAGGGTTTGCAGAGCACAGGACTGAGGTAGGAAGGACCTTGTGGTGGGTTTCCGCTCCATTCCCAGGGTGGGCACCACGGGCAGCTCCCCTGCAGCATACCCCATAGACGGGCTGTCCCAGCACTCAGTGCATGGATGGTCAGCACTGCTGGGGGAGAGTCCTGCCAGCAGGAAGCCCTGGGCCAGGCAGAGAAGAGGGCCCTGTGGCCCCGGCTGGTAACCTGTGCATCTTTCTCCCAGGCACTCTGACACTAACCCCCAGAAGCAGAGGCTCCCACTTGGTCAGGGACCTTAGCTCAGTCCTTGTTCTCCAGCCAGCAGCTGGGCAGACAGCAGGGACACTGACACCAGCCAAACCCCTCTGTGCACCAAGTCCTGGACCCAGAGCCCTGGAGATGGATCTCCTTTAAGCCGCTTAGCAATGCTGTCTTTGCATTACTATCTCTCCATCATCCAGAGTGGGAAGGGAGGCTCAAGAGGGCCTAGAGACCTGCCCCGGTCAGCTTGGAAATGGGCGGGGGCTGCTGGGAGAGTCTCCTCACCACCACCTCCACCCTGTGCCACTACTTCCTTCAGGGTCAGAATAGTCAAGCTCCACGTGCTACCAGGGTACAGTCAATTCATGGCCCTCCCTACCCATCGCTGCCAGCACCCTGGACTGAAACATGGGGGCTCAGGGGGCCCTTTCCAGGGTCCTTCCCCTCCCCAGATGCACCCTGCTTCGGGACTCTGGGACCCACTGATCACAGCCCTCCAAGGATATGGGTCCCTTCCTGGGCTCTCTTGAGTGTGTGGGGGAGGGTGACAGCCAGACAACAGGCCCCTCAGACCCAGGCAACTCCCCAGAGGGAAGGGGTGGGAGGTCTAGCCACTGTCCAGCCTCTGGCCTGACTGTTCTCATCCACCCGTCTGCCCACCACAGCCTGGGGACAAGTACACCCTCAGGCTAGCTGGCCATGGACCAGCTGCCCACACCATTCTCAGCTCTGCCTCTAGAATGCCCTGGCCCCCACTCAGGCCATCACCACTGTGTCTAGGCCCCCTGTCTCATTCTTGCCCCTCCAAGTCGGCCTCCAGAACGCAGCCTGGCACCTGGCTGAGATCCCAGCTCCTGCTGGCTGTGTGACCTTGGGCAACTTACTTAGCCTCTCTGGGCTTCAGTTCCCTCATCTATCCAGTGATGGTACTCACAGGGCAGCTGTGGGGATTAAAATGGCTTAGTCCAGAAAAGCATCCTCCACAGTCAGTGGACAATGACCAAAAATCACAGCATGAATACAAAGCAAATCTGAAAATGTCCCTGCTTTGATTAAAAATTCACTTCCTACCATCTGTGGGATAAGGTCACCCTCCCTGGCATAGCCACTCACACCCTGCTGGACCTGTCCCCACCCACTTCTCTCTGGTGGAGCCATCCCCCAACCTCAGCCAGGCAACTCTTTGATCCAGCCTCTACTGCAGGTGACCATACAGAAAGGTGCAGCCTGGATCCTTCTGCACTGAGAGCCCCTTGAAGCAGCTGTGTGTGTGTGTGTGTTTGAGTCCTTTAGTCATGTCTGACTCTTTGTGTCCCCATGGGCTGTAGCCCACCAGGCTCCTCTGTCCATGGACTTCTCCAGGCAAGAATACTGAAGCGGATTGCCATTCCCTTCTCCATGGGATCTTCCCAACCCAGGGACTGAACATGGGTCTCCTGCACTGCAGGCATATTCTTTTCTGTCTGAGCCACCTCCCCTGAACACAGGACTGAGGCCAGCCTGGAACAGAGCAGGTGCCAGGGGATTGCTCATTGACTGAATGAGTTCATAACCAACCATTGCTCACAGGGTCCACTTCCGAATACCTCAAAACTTCGTCCAGTGAAGGTGGCCAGGACACCCAGCCTGAGGTCAGACCTGGCCAGCTCATGGGAGGAGTAGAGACCCCAGCTAGACCCAGGCCCTGTCAGCTGGTACGCTAGGGTTTTCCCAGCTGGGAGCGGGCGGGGGGAGAGGAGGAAATGGAGGCCTGCCCCAGGGCTGTCTGTGGCTATGGCAGGGTGGCCACATTCCACTCTCGCTGCCAGCCGCTGGCCACTGCAGGCTTTCAAACCTGGCCAGACAGTCTGAGAGGCTGGGCCCTCTGGAGGGCCAAGTCTGTCCAAGGAACAAAGGCGTTTGAGCCAGGCTCCCAACCACAGAAAACACTGGCCAGACTTCCAGGACAGCTGGGATTTCAAAATATCTAACCCATTGTTGGAACGCTGATCCCAATGGTTGGAAACTATTGTTGCCATCCCCTTGGACATCCCTGCAGAGACCCAGGTTGCCTGGGATGGGCTTTGTCTCCCTGTTGGTCCATGGAGGCCAGAGACCTCTCCTTTCCCCCAAGGCAAGGATGCAGGCCCAGCCTACAGACAGTTTCTGGGCAGGGCAACTGCTGGCTGTAATGGCTTGCAGTGAATGCTGGTGCTCGAAGAGCCTCCTATTGGGCCTGGAGAGGGGCTGCCTCGGTCCTGTTCATTTGTATCACAAGAAAAATATCTGCTAATGGACAGGGACTGACCATGAGTGTGTGTGTGCATCTGTGTGTGTGAGTGCGTATGCACACTATTGAAGATACTCCTCTCTGAGGAAGGTGAGTTGGAACAGAGACTGGACTGATGTGAAGGAGCTAGTCGTACAGACATCTGAGAAAACAGCAAATGCAAAGGCCCTGGGGAAAGGACATATAATGTGCTGAAGTTAAGGTGACCAAGGTCCACTTCGCCTTGCCCAGACTAAGAGGAGTCCCAGGACACAGGACTTTCAGTGGTTTTCTTTTTTAGTAATTTTTATTTATTTATTTGGCTGTGCTGGGTCTTAGTTGCAGCGTATGAACTCTTAGTTCCAGCATGTGGGATCTAGTTCTCTGACCAGGGATGGAACCTGGGCTCTTTGCATTGGGAGCACAGAACCTTAGCCACTGGACACCAGGCAGGGAGGTTTCAGGGCTTCTAGTTTTAAAATCAGGATATGTTGGTCACCCAAAGTGAAAACAGAGACAGATTTTATTTTCTGCGGATCCAAAATCACTGTGGACTGTGACTGCAGCCATGAAATTAAAAGACACTTTCTCCTTGGAAGAAAAGCTATGAAAAACCTAGACAGTGTATTAAAAAGCAGAGATATCACTTTGCCAACAAAGATCCATATAGTCAAAGCTTTGGTTTTTCCAGTAGTCATGAATGGATGTGAGAATTGGACCATAAAGAAGGCTGAATGTCGAAGAACTGATGCTTTCAAACTGTGGTGCTGGAGAAGACTTTGAGTCCCTTGGACAGCAAGGAGGTCAAACCAGTCAATCCTAAAAGAAATCAACCCTGTATATTCATTGGAAGGACTGGTGCTGAGGCTGAACCTCCAATACTTTGGCCGCCTCATGCCAAGAGCCGACTCATTGGAAAAGACCTTGATGCTGGGAAAGATTGAAGGCAGGAGGAGAAGGTGGTGACAGAAGAGGAGATGGTTGGATGGCATCACTGACTCAGTGGACATGAGTTTGAACAAGCTCCGGGAGATAGTGAAGGACAGGGAAGCCTGGTGTGCTGCAGTCCATGAGGTTCACAAACTCAACTTAGTGGCTAAACAACAGGAGGATCACGGAGTGCCCTTGATGCCCCCCACCTGTGGAAGTTTCAGAGGCATGATGTCAGAGCCTACAGCTGTCCTTGTCCCTCAGCCAAGGGCCACAGCATTTCAGTAATGGGAGTGGACAAAGAAGAGAAGTGCCTGAGGCCGTGTAAGGGGACCCCATCCAGCAACCCACACTCATGTGCCAGGGATAGGCTCTGAACAGATGATGACCAGACATAGAAAGCACATGAAGGGCTGAAATACTCTGCTCCTGGGGGACAAATGGCTTTCTGGATGACAACCTGGGACTAGCTATTAAAAAGCAAAATGTCCAGCACAGCCAATAAATGAAATTATTTTTCAAAAATGTAAAATGCTAATCCTCTTCCACGCAGTAATTCCACACCCAGAAATGTATTCTATAGATACTCTTTTCATAAGTCCACAGGTATAAGGATGCTGACTACATCATCACTTATAGGAGTGAAAAACTGGAAACAACCCCAAATGTCCACTCATTGAGGGTCAGTTTAAAAATTAAGTATATCAATACATATCAATATCATGAAGCCATTAAAGAGAACGAGGTGGACTTTTATACATTGCAGTTTTTAATGTCCAAATATAGTATTAAGTGGAAAAAGCAACTGCATATTTTCCTCAATTTCATGTCAACATTTTTACATATATGTGCATATTTAGGTATGTGCGCTGTGTATATATTCAGAGAAAAAAATCTGAAATACAATTGGAAATAACAGAAAATCAGAACTTATAGCTTCATCATTTATGTACTGTTTGAGAATTTTATAATGAAAATATATTACTTGCATAAGCAGAACAGGGCTTCCCTGTTATACTCCCTTTACTATCTGGTGGCTCAGATGGTAAAGAGTCTGCCTGCAATGCAGGAGAGCTGGGCTCAATCCCTGGGTCAGGAAGATCCCCTGGAGAAGGGAATGGCAACCCACTCCAGTATTCTCGCCTGGAGAAGTCCATGGACAGGTGTCCATGGACACCCCATGGGGTTGCAAAGAGATGGACACGACTGAGAGTCTGACACACACACACACAAGCAGAACAAAATATACACGCATACACGTGCATGTGCATGTGCGCATGTGTGTACCTTTTACATTATATGCTGACTTACACGGTTTAAATGACCACCTTTCACTTGCATTATTGCAAAAGTGTTAGTTGCTCACTTGTGTCCAGCTCTTCGTGACCTCATGGACTATATAGGCTGCCAGGCTCCTCTGTCCATGGAATTCTCCAGGCAAGACTACTGGAGCGGGTAGCCATTCCCTTCTCCAGGGGATCTTCCTGACCCAGGGATTGGACCTGGGTCTCCTGCAATGCAGGCAGATTCTTTACCATCTGAGCCACCATGAAGCTTCCTGATTCTCTGTCATATTCTCCTCCTCATACTCCTCCAAATCCACTCTCCAAACTATCAAAAAGGATTTTCTAAAATGCAAGTGAGAAAATGCTACCTACTCTATTATAAAAATGCTTAAATGCTCATCGCCCCAAGGATGAAATCTGAATTCTGTAAGATGCTCGACCATCCTCTCTCTCTGGATCAAGCACCATTTCTTTATACTCCCCCCCTTCGCGCAGCACCCACAAGAACCCACCCACCTCTCAGTCTTCCCAATGTGTGTCCAAATCATGCTGCACAGAATGCCGTTTCTAGCTCCTGCTTTTCTCTCTTCCTGAAATCAAACCTTTCTACCCATAGTCTTTACCCAACTGATACCACTGTATCCTTTCGGTGATGTGATTCCTTAAAAAAAATCCCCCAGATGGGTGTTATAAGAGGAATCTCTCTTATGTATGAATCCATTACCCCACAGTCACGTCGCTCTGTTTAATACACATCAAACTGCTTTTCAATTTCCTGTTTTCCTGTCCTTGGCACACAGTGTTAGATTCTAAAAGGACGGGCATTTATCTTGCTCATCACCACCAGCCCAGCCCCTGGCGCAATGCCCAACAATTAATACAAGTTCAGTAAATATTCCGTCAAAGCTTGTTTAAAACTTGGAAATATAGCTAAAGCATAACTAGTGGTCCTATGTTTTTTTCCCCTTCTTTGGCCACACCACATGGCCTGCAGGATCTTACTTCCCCAACCAGGGATCAAACCCACATCCCCAGCAGTGAAAGTGCAGAATCTTAGTCACTGGACTGCTAGGGAATTCACACCAGTTGCCCTTCAATATCAAAAACATATCAGTAAGGGGCTTAAAGACATAATCAGGGACTTCCCTGGAGGTCCAGTGGTTATGAATCCAAGCTTCCACTGTTGGGGATTTGGTTCAACCCCTGGTTCGATCAGGAAACTAAGATCCTACTAACCTCATGGTGTGGCCAAAAAAATTATTAATTAATTTAAAAGACACAAACAAACTGAAGCAGCAGGGGTGGGCCATTCTCCGATGTCCATGTGGCAGCCATGATTTGGGGCTGTAACAAGCCTGGAAACAATTTCCCCTGCAGTGAGTGAGCCGTGATGGACCTTGAGTAAACTGGACATGGGTCACTGGAGGCTCATATATTAGCGTGAGAGGCACCTGTCCATTTAACTCTCTGGCCACCCCCAGCGGAGACCCCAGAATGGCAGGCAAGTTTCGCATGCGGGTATGAGCTAGAGGAAGGCTGTGCCAGCAGTGCAGACCCTTCCCAGGGAGGGGATGGCCCTGCAGGGAGGCCGAGTGGGTGCTCAGAGTTCGGTGTGACTCACTGTCTGCTTCCGAAATCTGTCTTGGTCCAGCCATGGGGGTGGGGGAGGGGTGGTGAGCAGACAAAAGTCAGAATGAGGGCTCTTCTGTGAGTGCTGAGAGGTCAGCAGCTAACACACCTTCAAGCCATTTTCTCTTTGGCCGGGAACAGGGTGTTTCCCAGGCCAGGGTTCTGACGGTGGGGTGCTAGAAGCCTATTTGAGCCCACACACACCTTTCCTGATTCCCCACTGCCAAAATGCGTCACGGCGTGCATCAGAAGTGAACCTACAAATATCGATGGTTTCGGAGGAATGTTGCAGCCCTACAAAGCTACAGTCGGGAGCCTGCCAGTGGGGACCCAACTTTAATGCACAAAACTGAAGGTTTGCAAGTCTGGGGGCTGCTTTCTCACCTACCCTTTACGTCCCAGAAGAGGAAGCTGGAGAGCCTCCCCACCACAGGCCCTCCCAGCCCCCATCCTTAGCAGCCGCCAGTGGAGCAGCTCTTCACACGGGACCCTGTTCTTTCTTCTCTCAGGGGTCGGATGGCTGAAACCGAAAGCCTCCTTTCCCTACACCTAAGTCAGAGCTGATGGCCAACCCTGCCTTCCAGGCTTTCAGTTCATTAAATCACTCCTTAGGACAGAATGTGCGCCCAGCCTGCAGGAAAGGTTCTCAAATGGCCCAGGCGAATTCTGCAAGTGAGGGGTCATAACCAAGCCCCTCCAAGACCCACCAAATCCCCTTTTCTCGCTCCTCTTCAACCCTCCTTTCTGAATCAGAGGAAGAAAGTATACTCACCGGTTCCTGAATGGAGGCTGAGCCAGCTGTGCGGTGGAGACCCGTGTTTTGTCGGGACAGAATTCATGTTTGACCTCGGGTGGTGGCTCCTTGCCTGGCCCTTGAGCCACGTGCTAGACCCACAGTCTCCGTCCCTCTCTGCCCGGCTGCAGTCCCAACCCTGGAGGGCTTCTCCTCAACTCAGCCCCAATCTTAATTTCACCAGCTGAGTCGTCTGCACAGAAAACCACTGAACTCTCAGCCCTGCCAATCTGCCTCTCCTCCGACTCAGGCTCCCTGGGCACTGTATGTTTTAACGTATAGACACGGTGGCTGGGGTTTGCACCGTGTTTTCTTGCTGGCGGTTTCCTCTCTTTGGACTTTCCATCCGCAAGTACCCATGTGCTCCCTGGAACGCACTTCTCACACTGTTGGCTCCCTCGGCGGGGGCCTTCCCTTCTTTTCAGGAAAGCAGCACCGCGAAGACCCTTCCCGGCTGGACTCCTCGGTGGGGAGGAAGGCCTGAAAGTTCGTGGCTTGTCCCTGCCAGGCTGACATTCACAGCCTGGTGACCAGCTCCAAAGCATAGAAATACCCCAGGCACAGTCTGCTGAGCGCCACAGCAGCATCGGGGCCAGTCACCATGGCAACCCTTGGCTTCCCAGCCCAACACATTGTCTGCCCAGCTTGACTCTGTTAGCTGATTCCCAAGACTGCTTACTCAGCTCCCGGGATCTCCAGACTGGACCTGCTGCCCCTCTACTCCAAGTGTGGCTCCTTTCAGACTGCTCCCTCACCCCGCGGCCCACCCTCTGTCCTCTTCTTTCCCTGGCAAAGCCTTGGAACTCTTTCACTCGGCCAAACCTTTCTGGAGGCCCTGCATCACGTGGCTCCTCTACTGCACAGATGGGCCCCATATTTATCTTAGCCACTGTTCAGGCTCAGCCTGGCAGCCAAGTCTCGTTGCCTCTGCCAGGCCCCACCCTGAGGCCGAGGGCAGAGGGGCCAAGCACTCACTCAGGAAAAGGCAGTTACAGGCACAGACCCCCCGCCTGCTGGCTGGCTTCCTTTCTATTTGTACTCTTCTGGGAACAAAATTCTTTTTCCTGCTAAGAGAGTCTCAAAGATAGTCCAGGAGTGATGTAACATGTAACATACATCCTTGAGCCTGATGGTTCAGATGGTAAAGAATTTGCCTGCAATGCAGGAGATCGGGTTTGATCCTGGGTTGGGAAGATCCCCTGGAGAGAGGAATGGCAGAGGCACAACTGTGTGGCTAACACTTGGAGCCCAAAAAGAGAAATGAAGCTAACTCCCCTTGGAGCTTACTCCACTCGAAACAGGAAAAAGGTGCAGGCGCTTGCGGGGGCCACCCCTCTTCCCTGCCATGACACCCAGTTTCACTACCCCCTTCCAATGTTTCTGCCATTTCTTCTAAGCATTCAAACCATTTCCTAGAATAAAATGGTCTATCTATATATGGAACAAAATGACACAAATTTACATTCTCAAAAATATTTATTGATACAGAAGTTCACATATAAGTGAAAAAAGCTGGATAGAAACCATACATACAATTGGACAAACAGGTTTGTGAAACATACAAACGCACATGTGCAATTTAGAAAAATACTGGGTGAGACAGGGTCACGGCGTCAACAGTGGTAACACGGTGGTGACTTCAGGATCGTTTCCGACACAGGTGAGCTGACTGCATGATTTTAAAAGCAATAGTGGGGCTTATGAAAAACTCCCAGGGGCAGGTGATGGGTGGGAGCCTGAGCAGGACCCATAGCAGGAAGGACGGTGCCACTGACTGGGGGGCCGTGGTGAGATGTTTTCAGACGCGAACACTGAGTTTCTGCTCCGACCCAAAGTGACTCTGAGGAACACAGTCTTCCTCCTGTCTGCTAGGATTTACAACCCAGCCAGAGACAGGCCACAGGCCAGGAGTTACTGCTAGGCCTGCTGTGGATGCATTTCATGCCTTCCTCATGCGGGGACCCCGAGAGAAGCACCACCCGCCCGTCTTAAAGGTCACAGGCTCAAGCGAAACACCCCTCAAAGCTACACTGCCAGCTGGTGGCCCAGTCAGGACATGGACCTGGATCTCCACCATCACAGCCTGCTATGGTAACAGCCACACGGCCTCACCCAAATCTAAGGGAAAGAATGAGCAAACAATCTAAAAACCACCATCCCGCGTCACCTGGTCCTCGCGCCATCTTCCGGGCAGAGACCTGAGTGTTCGCGAATGTGAGGACCTGCCCATCACAGGGGTCCTGGTATCGGCAAGGGGGTGCCCCTTGGCTCAGCTGGGGCCTCACCACATGTCCTCTCCACCCCCATATCCTCTCCAGTTGATCCCAAGGCTAACTCACCTACTCCTCTCCCCTTTCTCAATCTTCAGTTCTGCACTGGGGTCTCCAAGGACAAACTGGTTCCTGTCCCCAAGACCTACCTGGGGATGGATGGGAACAACAGAACTACTTTTCTTCACAAAATTAAATCAACCCTAAAATTGGAGGATTTTTTTCAATTTTTCGTGTTTACCTGTCCTAAAAACAGGTCTGAAGAACTGATTTTAACAAACCACAAATTCAGTGTCTGAGGGTTTCCATGTTCTAAGTCATATATTCCTTTGATTTTCTTAAAATAAGTTATGTACTGCTTTGAAAATCACACAGAAATGACTAAGAGTTGTTTGGTTTTTCACATCCCACTCGGCATGTGGGATCTTAGTTCCTCGACCAGGGATTGAACCCTTGCCCCCTGCCACGGAAGCACAGTGTCCTAATGGACCACTAGGGAGGTCCCAGGAGTTTTTGTCAAGCATATCTCCAACACAGAGCCCTCACTGGCCATCCTGAAGCAACACACACCGTGGGAATGACAGAAGCCTGAACCATCAACACTGATTATCCAATGGGCCAACACCCAGGATGTGTGCACGGTTGCCATTCTGACTGGCACACCCAGGAGCTGACCACAGGGCCGTCTCCAGCATCTCTAGATGCTGAGAAAGGCCTCCAGGGGCTCCTCCGCCATCTCCAGCCCTGCATGGCCAGCTGACCAATGGCTGACAGCTCCCTCTAGTGGCAACGCTGTTTTCCTTACCAATGGGGACTGACCGGCAACCTTAAAGCCCAGGAGGAAACAGCCTACCAGAGAGACAGGATTCAATGAAAACGTGAATGACAGATCACCACCTTCATTCTTCCCAAGACTTACTGCTAAAGACCTAAGCATCACTGTAAAGATACAGGAGCTTGTGAAGGAGGCAAAAAGTTGATGGTGGATTGACTGCAAAAGTCGCTGCGAGGCCAAGATAGAACTTGTATGTACAAGTTAAACTTAGATATAAATAAGATGCAACTGAGAAACTAGACTTCAAATCGGATTCTGGAGGGTGACAAGGGCTCTACGAGATGAGGGGTCAGCCCCCAGAACACTGAAGACAATGATGATCAACACCTTAAATGGACGTAAACGGTAAAAACCCTCATCCTAACAGTGGTCCTTCGAGGTGTCCTGCTCGGAAGCTGGAATTCAGAGCACCAGGACGAAATGCTGCTTCTGTAGGCATCTCAGGGTCCTAAACGCAGACATGATGTGATGTGAACTGGCCGGCCTGTTTACCAAACCATTTCCAACCCTGGAGGTTAAAGAATGCTGACTCCAGGGAGAAGATGAAGAAGGAGGCCCACCATTTCCTCTGAAGCCCCTGGGAGTCCAGCACCACCACCGAAACCAATAGCAGGAGCCGCTCCGCTCGGCCTTGGTCCAAACAGCCTGGTTTCCGGCTCTGCTCACTGAGCATTTTCCATCTCATGATAAGAAGTCAATCAGGACAAACCGAGTTTTAAAGAGGCCCCAGGACAGGCTTCCTGGGTTTGAGAGCATTTTTTCAGGGTAAAAGTTTTCAGCATCCGATTTTTAAAATTGAAGGGCTCTTGAGGCAAACTTTTATCTATGAAACCTTGAATAAATTTAACACCAAATATAAGCATAATCCTCAACCCATGTGTATGGAAGAGGCTGGGGAGCATCCAGTGAGCAGGGCTGGACGCACCCCCAAAGCGAGGACCACAGGGCAACTCTGTACCCTTCTATGTTCTCCATCCCACCAGATGTCCTGCTTTTCCCTTTGAGACATTTCTGTGGCCCGGTTTCTCTATTTTTACCCAGATACCAGCAACCAGGTCCTTGAAAAACTTCATGAGGAATCGACCATGTTCTGTTTCAATGGTGCACAAACTCGTCCCTGCTTCTTGATTCCTTTAGAAAACGAAACAGAAGACTAGGGAAAACCTCTGTCATGTCGATTAAAGAGTATACGTACGCTAAATGCATCCATGAGCTACGTAGGAAACATTGCAGTTTGCTACGTAAGCACGCTGTTCTGTTCATGGTCACAGAACCCCATCGTCCACTGATGTCAGGCTGGAGATGGTCAAGCTTTCTGGGAGGAAAGTCCTTCCTGTATTAAGAACATCAGTATGTTTTTCGATAAAACTTAGGTTTGGGATGTCCTCTCTCTTTATACGTTGCCCCACTTTCTCTTGCTCCAATCTTCTCTGATGCTCCAGGAAGCTTAAAATTATAATCTGTCGTGACATAAGGTATGGTCCCTTCGAGCCCACCCTGAAATGGAAACACAGAGAAAACATGTGGGAACACTTAGAATCTGGCCAAGATGGAAGACAGTATTAGATCGCTCCTAAGATCCTCAGCTCCCCCTCCTTGGAAGGGCCCACTTACACTTCAACCCCCCAAACATGTCCAACAGCAAGAGATGGGGCTCTTTCTTGAACCAGCAGGTGACAAGGGGGACACCAGCTGCCTCCTCAGCTGCCTACAGGTCCTGCCGTTTGGTTTGGGGCCACACGGATGGCCTTGGCCAATGTGACTTTCCATGACCTTCCCACAGAAGCCTCTGAAGACTGTCTTCAGGAAGGGTCACCCCGGGGTCACTACCTCTGTCCTTTTTCTCCCACACTCACGCCTGCGATGACGGCTCCACCCAGGGCTCCTGCCCGAGGTGACGGGGACTTACGCCCCAGACCTTCAGGCCATGCGGACATGTCACCTGGCCTTGTCCATCTCTACGAAGGAGTGTAAGCTTCCCAAACAAGAACCTGCTCTGTGACTCCCGCCCCAACTTCAGGTCCGCACTTTGCCATGGACATGGCCAGCGAGCTCCAGGGCTGCACACACCTGGCTCTTGAGAACACACTGTGGGATGGACACGGCTCCAACCAGCAGACAGTTCACGTGTCTCAGCTCCTCTGGGGGCACGGGAGTGAGGATGTGGTAAAGCCTCTTCTCCATGTCGATCCCCCTGCAAATACCTTGAGGACACACAACACACAAGATCATCCTCCCCACCACTCAGAACTGCAGAACGGCTTATGAGTTTTCTAACGTCCCTGGTGCTACAGCGGAAAGGAATCCACCTGCCAATGCAGGGGACATGGGTTCCATCCCTGGTCCAGGAGGATTCCATGTGCTGCGGAGCAACTAAACCCGCGCCCCTCAACTACTGAGCCCCTGCGCGTGGTGAGAACAGATGAGACTGAGGAGTCTGACACTCTGAAACCAGAAGGCATCAGGCTGGTGTGTGGACTGTGATGAACGAAACAAAGAGGTGCCACGCAGGACACAGGGGCCTGACCCAAATACAGAGTGAATCTTTCAAGGACCATTCACGGCCAGTGCAGGGTAGGAGGAGGAGTTGCGGGCGGAATGTCAAGGAACGGCTGACGGATCTATCAGGACCTCAGTGTTGGAGTGAAGTCCTAGATGCCAGAGAGACAACTAAGCAGAAAAATGACTGGTAACACGAGCTTGGAGCCCTGGCGCTGTGCTCGAGAGCGTGTACAGAGGTCAGCCTACAATGGACTGAGAGCCGCAGCAAACATGTCAGATGACAGGGAGGCCCGGCCAGGCCTTGAGGACTCCTGTGTTTAGAGGAGCTGGCAGGACAAGCAAAGAAGAACCGCTTCCTTCCTGCCTCCCACCCCCGAGGGCCCACGTCACAGAGGACAGACAAGCTCTCTGACCACTCCAGGCAAACGACAGCAACAAGGTCAAGCCCCGCCAATCTATAGCTGCTCAGGTGGGTCAATTTCAGTAGGTTTACACTCAGATTTTCCTCTCAGACTCACCAAACCCCACACAATCGCAGATGGGACTCTGGGCAAGCAGGATGGGCCCACTGGCGTATCCCCTGACGTCATCCAGGATCTTGCAGAGCCCAACCCAGCTGGCGTTCACAGCGTACAGGATGTGGGTGGGGGCCACGTCAGCATGGATGATCCGGAGCGCAACGGCATTGAAAGGGACCTGGAGGACACACACACACCCCATCCAGTGATCTGACTCGAAATACTCCTTGTGTTAGTAGTTTCTACAAGCTGATGAGTCATCTATCTGAAGTTTTATCTGCCAAACTGCCCACCAAAACATATCTAAATGGAATGGAAATTGTTTAGTGTTTCACTGCTTTAGACTGAGAACCGAGGAAAATTACACAAAGCTCCTGCACACCAACAACACTTGCTAGAAATCTAAATTGAACGCCCGCAACTCTGCCTAAAGAGACACATGAGATGCGAACTCGGGGACACCCGCATGAGCGGAAGCTAGGAGGGAGACTGAAAACTCATCACCAACAGGTCTCCGGGTGGAAGAAAGTAAAAATCCACAGAGTGAGGAGAAGCCCCCTAAGGGAATTACTGAATTAAGAAAAATGGACCACCTTCCTGGAGCACACAGTAAAGGACTACCTTTAACATGTAACTCTCTGGGTAACTACAAACTTTTAAAATAGAAAAGCATTTTGTTAAACATTTTATTTAGGCTTCAAAAACAAATGTGAATTTGTAACCAATGGCAGTTTACATTACTGCCAGATAAGTTTCAAGTCCAGTTACAGAGCATCACCAATGAGTATAAACTGGAGCAAATCACCCAAAAACTCCACTAAACCAACTGCCTTGGGTTCTTCAGTGGAGAGGGCTTGGAAGCCTGGGGCCAATCTCACCACTGGACTTGGGCAACATGATGCTGCCCCTCCACCCCACACTCCCTGGTCACAGCCCCTGCCTGTATGACCTCTGCCCAGCATTTCCACCTGCCTGCCTACACCCAGTCTTCTAGCTGTAAGCAGGGTCTGTACCAGCACCTTCCCCAGAGGCTCAACAGAGCGTCTGGCCCACTGTGTGCTCAGCACTGCGCAGGCCATACAGCGGAGTGAGGGCTCTGGTCCAGAGTCAGGCCACCTGGGCACCAGCCAGTCCCAGCCCAGACTTTCCTATGTCCTATGGGCAAGCTGAATCTGCCCCTAGCCTCAGTTCCATCATCTGTAAAGTGGGGACAATGACAGGGCCTCGGTGAGTAGAGGACAGCACAGCACAGGGTGGGCACTTAGAAATAATACCTGATGCTATTCGATTCTTTCATCATCTGGGACCCTAATACTATAGTGGTTTCTTCCCAAAACAGTCCTTCAGAGATTGGAATCCACGATGCACATACTTTAGAGCTAGAATCAACCTGTGACAATATATCTGAAACACGTTACGAGCGCTCTCCAGGCACGCGCATTCTACGAGGCCTGTCACCACCACTCACAGCCCGAGGCACACA
This sequence comes from Ovis aries, assembly GCF_016772045.2. Classification (NCBI taxonomy): domain Eukaryota; kingdom Metazoa; phylum Chordata; class Mammalia; order Artiodactyla; family Bovidae; genus Ovis; species Ovis aries. The sequence continues at coordinate 46,196,888 of NC_056065.1, read as the reverse complement.
CAGCCAGTCAGCAGAAGGGCGGAGCTGGGCTGCAGGGTGTAGTTACAAGGCCACCTCTGGTATTAGGCAGAACATTCCTGGTCAGGATGGAAACCAGGGTCAGCCCCTCTGGAGGTGGATCCACTCCCACTGGATCCCTCAGCTCCCGACTGTAAAATGGGCACAGTTGCCACATCAACACCTCAGGGCTGAGGATGACACAAGTGAAGGGGTGTAAAGAGGGGAGACGGGCACACAGGAAGCCAGACAATCCCCCTGAGAGCTCAGGTTACCTGATAGGGAGTCAGACCGTGTAAGGCACGCAGTGGCTTCGGCACTGGGGGCTGCAACTGGCTCAGGTAACCCAGCACCGCCAGCTCACGAAGGATTCTATTATGTGATTCTCTGAAAAGTAAATCAGAAGAAGGTGAGAGGCCTACCTCCCGCTCTGAGACAGGGCCCACCTGTCCTGACACAGCCCACGTCCCAACCTTGGGACCTGTAGACCTTGCCTCTCCATAAACCCACTGGAGATCCTTCAGGTCAAAGCTCCTAGAGGGGCAAGCAGATCTGGAGGCCAATTCTGGGCATTTCCACTGGGAAAGGAACCATTCGGAACAGACCTGACTCTTCTCTGTAAACGGGTAGTTCTGACAGAGATCGGAAAGATTTTAGGGGACTGACCCCTTTGAAGGAATCGAGGACAGAAGGCCTTGTCAGACTGAAGAAAATGGAATTCTCCAGCCATGATGGTCTGCTTACCTATTCCTGGACGTTTTTCCAGTGACAAACTCCGACTTCACGAACATCAGCTTGTATCCTGTAGACATAACTGGACTTTCTTTTTCTTCGTCAGCAAACTCCAAACTCTCGGCAAATTCAGGCAGGTGGAAACCTCTGTTTCTGACTCTGGACCTGCGTCTTGTGTACAAGCCGTCCATGTCGTCCACGAAGTCAGGGGTGAGGTCCGGCATGTATTTACTCCGGTCCGAGCTAAACTGGACGACGTGGCTGGGCGACAGCAGGCGGATCAGGTCAATGAGGAGCAAGAGACCCTGGTCTGCGAGAAAGTAAACGACAGAGCCCAGTCATTGCACCTGGGCGGTGATGTGTACCCATGAGAGGCTGAGATGAGGAGCCTCCTAAGGACCGGGCTTCAGCACTGACGTCTGAAAGCCACACACGCACCCGTTCCCATCACCCAACCCTTTCTGCCAGATGCGCCTCCATGGACTTACCTGCCACCCAGCCCATGGTGTTGATGATAAGAGGGGACTCTCGCTTGTAGGAGCTGAAAACATACTTTATTACCTCAATATAGTTTTCAAAGTTGTTTTTACAAGAAGTTTTCCCATAATAGACCATTTTCTGGGGCGTCCTCTGGTGGGTGAAAGGTGGTCCTAAGAAGATAAAGGTGAGAGTCATTAATCCATGAGAACCTAAGAGGTGGCAAGGGTTATGGTCCAGCCATGATCCCTGACGAAGCTGCTCAGGAAATCTGAGCCCATCCGACCACTAGGAATAGCTATGCTCTCACTTTTGGAAATCTAAGCTTTCAATTTCAAACAGAGACACGCCTGCATTTATACACAGTTAACCCCAACTACGTCCTAAAATGGCCATTCATTCAACAAACATCTACCGGACATCTACTGCATGCTGGCAATGTTCTAGATACTTAGGACACATCTGTCAACAGAAAAAACACCCCCACAGGGCTTACACACAATAATTAATAACAACAGTAATCACTTGCTGGAATACAGTACTTACTATGTCCTACATGTGCTACACAGAGTCTCTAGTTTTCATAAACCCCTATGACACAGGTAGTATTTACTTTCTCGATTTTTACAGACAAGGAAGCTGAGAAAGAGATTACCTTGACCAAGGTCACACAGCTAGTAGGGGTCAGTGGGACTTGAACTCAAGCAGTCAGCTTGAGAGGACACACCCTCATCACAACAGCAGTCTGTCCAGCCCGAGTCGCTTCCCATCCCCTCTGGTCGGGGCTGCGGCCAGGGCCAGCACACATGGCAGGCAGGTGACCAGGACCACGTCACAACACAGTCACAAGGGCCTTGGTTAGTGTGGCTGGTGTGAGGCCACCTAGGGAAGAGCCAGTGAGGCGCCCCTCAAGCTTGGAGTCAGGGGACCTGGGGCAGCCCACAACTGAAAGTGGCCTGCATGGTCTGGGGACTGAGCAAATACAAAGGGAATGAACAAACATGTAAATACACTGAGAATAACTGCAGCCAGCGTTCTCACCATTGGAAAAGGAGCTGATAAATGTGGAAGGGGGAAGGTTAACTAGGATGCACCCTGGGTGTGAGATTAGACTCGGAATAATCACAGTTCCTTGCTGGTCCAATGGTTAGGACTTTGTGCCTCTACTGCAGGGGACCGGGTTGGTTCCCTGGTCAGGAAACAAGATCCCAAAAGCCATAGAGATTGGCCAAAAAAAAAAAAACCGAGAAAAGAATGATCAGTGCAAATTCATGGCTCTTAATAAACAGAAACCTATACAAAGACATGAAAATATGTATTTACATACGTGTGCACAAATACGCACACATATTATGTATGTACATATATGACATGTATGGGTTTAAGTATATGTATATTCCCTAACTGTCCACCAAGGGGCTTTGGAAGCAATGACACCCAGAAGAAAACGAAAACACCACACCTAGTTAGGTCAGAAAACACTACCTTAAGCAACTGATCAAAGCTAACGTCTCTGGTAACAGGAAAAACTGACAGCATGTTGGTACAACCCAGAGAGCACAGCGTCAGTTCTAAATCTAAACATGGGAGAACCCACAAACGCACTCTTCAAACTGGCAAGGCCACAGAAGATAAGGAAAGCCAGATACCAGTCTCCATGCTAAAGAAGACTCAAGATTCTTAAGTGCACACTGGGCCTACACAGATGGCTGAGACAAAACGGACAAAACCAAGGAACTACACTATGGCAATGTCACTGTCCTGATTTTGGTGGCTGTATTATTTATGATGATCTATCAGTGTCCTTGTTTTTAAAAATATGGTAGAAAGGGGAAAAAAATTAAATAGAACAGAGAAAATGTAAAAAGAGGAACAACGAAACCAGCTAAAAGAGAGGAATTCTCTGGCAGTCCAACGGTTAGGACTCTGCGCTCCCACTACTGGGAGCCTGGCTTTGATCCCTGATTGGGGAATCTAAGATCTCACAATCTGTACTGCATGGCCAAAAACAACAACAAAAGATTGTTTAAAAAAACCACACACACACCACATACACACAAAAAAACTTTTTAAATAAGAAAAAACAAAAACAAACAACAAAATCCCATAAAAATCAGTTATGTTCCTACATACCAGCAATTAACAATCTGAAAAGGGAATTAGAATAGCAATTGCATTTACAATAACTAAAGAATAAATCCTTAGAAGTGAATCTAACCAAGGAGGTAAAATATTGCTTAAAGAAATTAAAGACGATATAAAAAATTAGAAAGACATTCTGTGTTCATGGATAGGAAAATGTTAATACTACCTCATCTACAGATTGAATGCAATCCTTGGGACTTCCCTGGTGGCCCAGTGATGAAGATTCTGCTTCCATTGCAGGGGCGTGGGTTCAACCCAAGGTCGGGGAACTAAGACCCCACATGCCTCGCCATCCAGTCAAGTGAAAAACAAGACTGAATACAATCCCTATCAAAATTCTAACAGCCCTTTCCCCAGAAATGAAAAAGCCTATTCTAATATTCTAATATTCATATGGAATTGTAAAGGGTCTCAAAATGACCAATCTTGAAAAAAGAATAAAGCTGGAGGATCCACATTTCCCAATTTTGAACTTCTTATGAAGATACAGTAATTAAAAGTGTGGTACTGGCCTGAGGTCTATGTGTATGTAAACCAATGGAATAAAGAGCACACACACAAAAAATCCTTGCGTGCACATGCTTCCCAGGTGGCGCTAGTGGTGAAGAACCCACCCGCCAATGCAGGAGCCATAGAACTGCAGGTTCCATCCCTGGGTTGGGAAGATCCCCTAGAGAAGGGCATGGCAACCCACTCCAGTATTCTTGCCTGGAGAATCCCATGGACAGAGAAGCCTGGCGGGCTACAGACCATGGGGTCGCAAAAAGTTGGACATGACTGAAGCAACTCAGCATGCATGGATGTGTGGGTGTGTGGTCAGATGATTTTCAGCATGGGTGTCAAGACCATTCATTGTGGAAAGAACAAATAGTGAAAACTGGACATCTTGTACATAAGGACGAAGTGAGACCCTTTTCTTGTGTCAAACACAAAATTTAACTCAAAATTGCTAGAGGTAAAACTTGCAAAATTCCTAGAAGAAAACATTATGGAAAATCTTTGAGACTAGATTTAGTAACAACTTCATGGATGACCCAAAAAACATAGGCGGCAAAAACATAAAAATTAAGAACTTTTGTGCACTGAAGGATATTCTCAAAAGCAAATAAAATGACAAAGTATCTGCAAATTGCATATCTAGCAAAGAATTAACACCCAGAATATATACAGAACTCCTAAAACTCAACAAAAACAAAGAACCCAATTCAACAGTGAGCAAAGGACTAAAATAGCCATTTCTCCAAGAGGCTCAACACTGTTAGTCATTAGGGAAATGCAAACCAAGACCAAAAAGAGATTACTTCCATCCACAAGAAAGGCCATAATCAAAATAACAAGTATTGTTGAAGATGTAGAGAAATCAGAACCCTTGTGAATTACTGATGGGAACGTAAAACAGTGCAGCTGCTATAGAACAGTCTGGCAGTTTCTCAAAAAGTTAAACATGACCACTCGTGGGTGTGTATGTATGTGTGTGTATATATATATATATCCAAAGGAATTGAAAGTGGTGGCTTGAACAGATAGTTGTAACCAATGTTCATGGCACCATTAGTCACAGCAGGCAGAAAACTAGAACCAATACAGGGGCTTCCCTGGTAGTCCAGTGGTGGAATCTGCCTGCCAGTGCAGAGGACAGTTTGATCCATGATGATTCCACATGTCGTGGAGCAACTAAGCCCTGGCACCCTAGAGCCTGTATGCCGCAACAAGAGAAGCCACCAAAGCAAAAAGCCTGCCCACCACAACAAAGAGTAGCCCCCACTTGCTGCAACTCAAGAAAGCCCATGTGTAGCAATGACGACCCAGCACCATCAAAAGTAAATAAATAAAAACAGTTGAAAAGATAGACAAAATGTGATACACATACATTGGCATGATTTTCAGCCACAATAAGGAGTTAATTTTGATATATGCTACAACTCAACGGACATGAGTCTGAGCAAGCTCCAGGAGACGGTGAAGGACAAGGAAGCCAGGCATACCGCAGTCCATGGGGTTGCAAAGAGTCGGATATGACTGAGCGACCAAACAATACGAACAGATCTTGAAACCTTATACTTAGTGAAAACAGCCTGACACAGGAGCACAAGTACTGCATGATTTCACTTAGATGAGGTGCCCAGAACAGGCAGATTCACAGGGAGGGACAGGCAGCACACCAGAGGTCCTCAGAGGCTGGAAGGGGATGCACTGTTCTTTAATGGACACAGCATTTTAGTCCAGGACAAGGAAAATGTTTTGGAGGTAGACAGTGATAATGATTATCCAGGGCTTTGAATGTATTTGATGGCACGGTACTGTACATGTATCAATAGTCAAAATGATAAATAACATGTTATGTACATTTTTTATTAAAAAAAGCAGCATGGAACTCTGATTTGGATTCTGAAACATAAAAAGGGTATTAGTAGGGTAACTAATGGATTTTGAAAAAAACCTATAGGTTAATAGTATTATATCCATGTCAATTTCTTGGTTGAGATCATTGTGTAGCATTATGTAAGATGCTCGTATTAGAGGAAAGTGTTTCTAATTTACATAAAATAAAATGGACGGTAGTTCCATTTATTAAAATAGAACCCTAGAAAGGTATCATTGGGTTTTTAGGGTTTTTTTTTTTTGAGACCAGAGGAATTCTTATGGGAAGACCATAAGTTTCATGGGGAGATGTGTTCATTTTTTTATATTTTATACTTCTGTACTCTTTGACGTTCTTGTGTCATTACTTTTGTACTGTGTAAAACCAAGACATTGAAGAAATGCGGAATACATACCCAGAACTGGTTCTGTAATATTAAGCAAAGAAATGCAACCCGGAGGAGTAAATTCTGTCTGCCCCAGATCACATTCCAAATAATCAACGCAGGATATACTGAAAATTTAAAAGAAAGAAATCTTAACTCGTTTTATTTACCGTGTCCAAGGTAAATCAGAACATAAAGATTTTACGTGACACACAGGCATACCCCACCCCACACAGCCTTGCAGGCAGAATGCTCCAAAGATGACACTAGCATAGAGAAAATATCAGTGAAGAGAAAACGGGATGCAGGCCTGGCTACAGTGTCCATTCACTATATGGATACAACTCTGCCTTTCCTCAAACTTTATTTTTTAAATACGACAAACTTTATCCCTGCTCTGACTTTCTGAGTTTGGACAAAAACAGATTCTGAGATCAACTGATGGCTCTTGTGAGCTCCCCGACAGGCAAGGTGGGTACACCTGGGAGTGCCATAGCTGCACCCCCAAACGGTACAACCAGGAGGCCTCCCTCAGCTGAGCGGCTTTGCACAGAGTTGCATGTCATCTCTACAGAGGAGCTGAGATGCATTCCCATCTAGCTTCTCAAATCAAAAATCCTACCTCCTGCTGAAAGTCTGGCAATATGTCACAACAGGATTAAAAACACTCTTACCTATTTAACAGCTGGTTAATGAGGTATCTATTAAATGTTGACTTTCCAATGTCCTGGCAGCCACAAACCAGAATGACAGGGCAGCTGTCTGCTTCTTCTGGAGGGGAAAGAAACATTGACCCTGACATGAGCCGTTGTCTTTAGGACTGTGATCATTAACAGTAATCCTCTGAGGCTCTAGCGGATGAACGCTAGACTACATCAGTTTGTATCACTCACCACTAGAAATGCTCACTAACTCTTCCACAGCTGCAAAGGCGCTCTCCGTTAAACGCAAGCCGGTTTTTTTTTTCTCTCTTCTAATACCCACAGATCTCAAGGCAAAATACTCAGAGTTAATCTGGAAAGTCCGGACCTGAAAATAACAATATAATGTACTTCTTTGACTTTGGTTCGAAATTAATAAGCCTCAAATAGTTGTGAGCTACAGAAGATAACTTTGGAGACTTCCTTGGTGGTCCCGTGGCTAAGACTCCATACCCTCAATGCAGAGGGCTCGGGTTTGATCCCTGGTTAGGGAACTAGATCCCACAAGCCGCAACTGGGACTTCACATGCCACAACTAAACATCCTGAGAGGTGCAACTAAGACCTGGTGAGGCTAGATAAATAAACATTACAAAGGAGAAAAAAGATAACTCTGATCCCTCCTTTTGTCTCACCTCTCAGTTGATTCTCAACTATCAATCACTGAGGGCAAAATAAGAACATCTTATAAAATGAGATAATCTAAAGGTTACTCTCTGCCTTATATGAAAATATAATTCCGGAATGTACTAACACATGGGCATGGGGGACAGAGGAAGTTATCCAAGACAGATCATAAGGAATCTAAATAGTGGTGCTTGAGTAAGTTGCTGGAAAAAAAAAAATCTGAAAGTAAGTGAAAAAGGCACAAGTTTGATCACAGCACCTGAAACACTCACTGTCAGGTGGGGTCTCCATGTCCACCTCTGTGGCCCTGCCAGGCTGCTAGATTCTGCACTGGACTAAGTTCACGTGACCGTAGGAGCCCATGCATCATCCTGCCCACATTTCTTAGCTTCTCCTTCCATGTCAAACCCCCAACCCCTGCCTACTCCCTATGCCCCCACTCAGCAATACCCGGATCCATTTCACAGAGTAAGAGGAAATAATCAGAAGAGAGCTTCCGCTTGCTCCATCCCTGTCCTGGGCATTTCCTCCAGCCACTTTCAAGGAAGTGCCTCTGCTCCCAAGGCCAACAGACCACACAGACACTGGAACCCCTCCCTCCATAGCACTATCAGCATGCTCTTCTGTGGCTTTTTCCTACAAGCTGTGTTCAAGCATGTGGTTCTTTCCATCCATCTGAACAAAACCCAGAACTCTCTCGACTAGGCTTACTCTTCCAACCTGTTTCATCTCTTTCTTCCCTTTATAGCTAAACTCTAAAAGCAAAATTCCTAACCACTGAACCCTTGAGCTCCTCCTTCCCCAGCTCTTGATTCCATTCCGATCAGGCTGGTCTGCTCAGCAAAGCCATGAAACCACCCTGTCCAGAAGGTGAGCCTGCACGCAATTCCCTTCTCAGGCTTCATCTCACCATCAGCAGCGTCGGGTGCCCCCACTTCCTTCAAAGGCTCCCTGATTACACTCACCTGCTCTCCTTTAACATGAGCACCACCACTCCTCAGTCTCTCTGTTGCTCCTCAGGCTCAGACCTTGAACTTCTCATTTCTACCTGCATCAACTTCTCGGTGTCATTATCCCATCTCATGGACTTTGGAACCCTATTCTGTTAAGAACAGATACTACACTTGATCTTAGTCCAAAGGCCAAGAAGCGATGGAACCCTATTCTACTGAAAGCACCCAAATTTACTTTTGAAACCTCTTCTCTGGGCTTCCTGGGTGGCTCAGTAGTAAAGAACCCTCCTGCCAATGCAGGAGACATGAGAGACACGGGTTCGATCCCTGGGTCAGGAAGATCCCTTGGAGGAGGGCATGGCAACCCACTCCAGTATTCTTGCCTGGAGAATCCCATGGACACAGAAGCCTGGTTCTAGTCCATAGGGCTACAAAGACTCAGACACAACTGAGGCGACTCAACACACAACCATGCACACAACCTCATCTCTGAATTTGACTCACACAATTCAATAGACCAGCAGGAATCTCCAGTTGGATGTCTAAGAGGCATCTTTCAGCTACAGACCTAAATCTCCTCCTACAGCCCCATGTCTTGGCACAAACAGACAGTCCGGTCAAAAAACCTGCTGCTGCTCCCTGATTCCTCCTCATACCTCACATCCAGTCTGATGTTCCTATAGATTTGGCTCAATTTACTAGCTCATGGGAGACAATTTTAGGAACCAATCTGACTTCAGGAAATTAATAGTAAGGGCAGCAAAAATTTGAAATGAGGAAAGGGAGAGATGGGAGAAAGTGTTAAGTACGCTGAAATTACTCAGAATTTAGAGAAAATTCATACTGTCTTCAAGTTAGTGAATCAAAATATAAAGATAACCATTTAAAAAATATAAAAAAACATTTAATCAACTATAACAGAAAATGGTGACTTTATCTGGGGAATGAAGCTAAGTGGGGTAGAAGAGACAATTCTTCCGATATATCCTTCTATTGACTTTTTTACTGTACACGCGTGTTACATTCTGTATGACTTATAGCACAACAAGACAGACAGATAAGACTAGGGGCATTCTACATAGTCATCTGACTGTTTTGGTGAAAGTAATGAGGAAAACTCTGAATGAAAACTGGTTCTACCTCTTGTACGAAAATGTAAGATAAACCTGGATGGCTGATTATGAAGTTCACAGTGGAGGTTTTCAGACGTTCCAGCAACACGATGGAACACAGAGGAGAAAAACTGCTCATCAAACAATATCTGTCATCTGTAAAGAGAGACATAAGCTGCCTTAGAAACAGAACTCCATCAAACACTATGCCTTCTGGGACTTTCCTCTCCTCTGCTAAAGTCCACACCTTTTGAGACTAGGAATTATGTATGAGAGCCTTTTTCAGGAGGCCATACTGCATGACAGAAACACACCTGGATGGAGAAGTCAATCCAGGTTTGCTACCCAAACACTGTGTGGCCTTGGGTGACTTTCCTCATCTGTGAAATGGTAAAAATAGCTTCACTCTCCGGACCTTGGTGAGGGTTTAAATACATATAGTAAAGAGTGCAAGTTTGGGGCCATAGTAAACATCTAAAAATTATTCGCCTTGGGTCTTCCCTGGGGCTCCAGTGGTTAAGACTCCATGCTTCCACTGTAGGGAACACGGGTTCTATCAAGGGAACTAAGACCCCACATGCTGCAGGGTGCAGACAAAAAAAAAAAAAAAGTTTTTGCCTTATTATGATATATCCTCAGTAAGTCACTCAGTTCTCTTCATTACCTTGGTTCAGATAAGGTCTGAGCAGAACTCGGGCTTCTCTCTTCATCTCCTTCTTGCTTTTCTCATGCACTGAATAATGAACAGCATTGATGGTCAGGCGAGAGTGGGTATAGGTAGAGAAGACATTTTGGGCAGGCTGGCCTTGGCTGATGGTAAAACCAAACACCTGCACCTGGCCATAGAGGCAGGTCACACGACAGATCCCACTAAAAGTAAAGCCCTAGAAGGAATGAAAAATGAAAGGAAGAAATAAGGTTACAGATTCTGTTACCAATGACAGAAAACTTCTAAGATTTTAATTGGCTCTTCAGGTTATCAAAAGGAAATGAATTTAAAAAAAAAGAGAGAGAAATTGTTAAGTAACAATAACTTGTAGGTAATGATGTAGTATTTTAAACTAATAGATTAAAATGTGAATACTTTTAATCTAAGATCATATCCTGGAGCAACCAAATGGACAGAGTCTGATGCACACTGACCCAAGGGGGCCCCCTGAACTTAGTTCTGCTGTTCTCAAGGCTTCCTGTCCTTACAAAGCTACAGTGCGGGGGACCTCCCAGACCAACATCCAGGTGAAGGGATTGACTGCTGGCTCTGCTTCCACTTATATCTTTCCCGCAGGTTACTTATGCTATGTTCTGTTTCTTTCTTTAAACATTCCTAGTGGCAATGACTCCATAGAGCATGGAGCACTAAATGAGTTCAGATACAGAGCCTGACATTTCTGAGCACTCTATAAATGCAACCTATTATTACTATTAAAGTCCTTTCAGCCCCAAAGACGAAGAAAGCAATGGCACCCCACTCCAGTACTCTTGCCCGGAAAATCCCATGGACGGAGGAGCCTGGTGGGCTGCAGTTAATGGGGTAGCTAAGACACGACTGAGCGACTTCACTTTCACTTTTCACTTTCATGCATTGGAGAAGGAAATGGCAACCCACTCCAGTGTTCTTACCTGGAGAATCTCAGGGACGGGGGAGCCTGGTGGGCTGCAGTCTATGGGGTCGCACAGAGTCGGACACGACTGAAGCGACTTAGCAGCAGTAGCAGCAGCAGCCCCAAAGACCTAGAATTCCCTCAGGAGGATCCTTGTTACCCTCTGTCCAGCACCACAGCCCGAGGAATGCGCCTGATCCGCAGCCAGAGTACCCTCGGGGGAAAAGGGCCTCTCCCAGCCTGCAGCTCCTGGGGCTGTGTCCCCATCCTCCCGCGCTGCCCGCCCGGCTCCCCCGGCAAGACCCACCTGCCCCAGCGGCAGCAACAAGACAGCGCGGCCCGAGCCAGCTGGCCGCACTGGCGGAATGGGGAGGATCGCAGGACCACTCGGGACCGGGTCTTCGGCCGGCTCGGGGCTGGAGGCCCGCCTGCGGGCCGAGGTCTTCAGCCTCCGGAGCGCCGCGGCGCCGGACACCAGACAGCCGCCCTGCAGCCAGTCCGCGCCGGCTGCCTGGGCCTGCAGCAGCCGTCGCCGAAGCCGTCTTCGGCTGCGCCAGCGCAGGTTCCGGAGCCGGCGGCGGGGCCGGCGGCTGAGGATGAGCTGGGGCCGGGCCTTGCGAGCCCGCAGCCACGTGTGGCGGGAGGGAACCCTCTTGAGCAGCAGTAAGGAGTCCGCCATGCTGGCTGCCGGGGCCGGTCGCTCGAGAATCTCGCGAGATCCCAACGCTCCGCCCCGCGGCCCGTCAAGGGTCTGGAAGGGGCGGGCGCCCCCTGCCGGCGGTCTTGGCGGCGCACCCTGGCCTCCGCAGGCGCCTGTGTGGCTCAGGCCCACTGGAGGTGGTGAAACCTAGGGAGAGCCTGGGCGACACTTGGCCGGGCAGTCCCAACGAGAGCCCCATTTATATTATGCAAAAGCCTCACCCCGGCTGCGTGGAGAGGGAAAGTCAGATACCCCAAGTCCATGACCACTCTCCGGAAATCCAGCTAGGATTTCCCCGCCCGCTCCCCCCGTCCCCCGCCCCTCTCCCGCCCCCCTCCCGCCCCGTGACTGAAAAAGCTCCAGGATTGATGTTTTAAACAAAACCGGTCTATTTGCATACCCTCCGTTTGCATGCATTTGTCTTTGAGCTGAAGGGAGCAACTGTGTATAAGGAGGCGAAATGGGGACAATTTAAGCAGAATTTCAATTTCAGGAGACTGAAGATTGGGGTATATTACAAGTATAACTCAAAGCCTTGTCTCGTTCGGTAAACTGAGGCCCAGGTAAACGGTTATAAAACCTGCAGCTCGTTGAGAGCAACCTTTCACACTCTGTTCCTCAAGCCCCCCCCCCCCCCCCCCCCCCGGGAGAGAAGCTGATCCCCCCTCAAATCCCTTTCTGAACCAGGTGATGCCACAGGCACCAGAGCAAGGACAGAACCCACAACCGTCCAGAGGAAGGGTCAGTGGGTGCCACCTGCTTTGCACCTGCGCCCTTACCCTGCCCAGTTCCTGAGGAGACCGCAGGCCCGGAAGGCAGAGGCAAACAGCCCTACAACTGGGCTCTAATCCCACCCCCTTTGACCTGCATGAAACTGGAAAGCATCTGGGCAACTGCTGGCCATTCTGTTTAAATGGCCCAACCTGGTCACAGGGCGTGGCGCGGCCATGCCAGGCGCAGGGCTGTCTGGCCAGCATGTCACTCTGGGGGGTGCGCCTGGTCGGCCTGCTGCTCTCCCTCTCCTGCTGTTGGGCTTTCAGCTGCCGCAACACCCCGTCCTCCCCCGACTTCAGCCTCCCTGGGGATTATCTGCTTGCAGGCATGTTCCCTCTCCACAGTGCCCCTCTAGAGGCGAGAGGAAGACCCACGGTGACCTTCTGTGACAGGTGAGTGGGGGGAGGTAAGCAGAACTGTCACCTGGGATGAGGGGGGGCCCTGTGCCTATGGGTCCTCTGCCAGCCTGCCTCTGCAAGACCTTGTGGGTTCTATCTCTGGAGTGACCATTTGGACTGCCTGCAATCCCTACCCAACCTAAAGCCAAGCTACCACCTTTAAGGGCTGGCCAGCCTTTCCCTGGCACTTTTAACACATTCTTTTGTCCTGGCTGTTAAGAGTCCTTTGTATTATAATTCCAGGTCACCTGTTTCCTGGCTTTGTAATACAACTAGAGGGCAAAGGTTAAGCAAGGGCGTCTTTCCCTCTTCCATCTCCTTCCCTACCCGACTCCTCCCCAGTTCACATCCATAGTCTTTCAGATGGCTAGTATAGGTCTCCAGGGGGAGGGAAGTGGGACGGATAGCAGAAGATGCTTCAGTAGCCTGAATGACTTAGGTTGGTGCCTTCCTGAAGTGGACAGTCTAGGTAGGAAAAAAAAACCAACTGCTTTTCTTATAAAGGGGATAGTATTAGATTTGGCCAGCTCGAGGATGTCTCATGGCTCAGTGGCCCGAAACGTAGCATACCTGACAGCCAGCCTGGGAGGAAGATTCTAGAAAGCCTGGCATGGGAGGACTGGCCCAAAGAGCTACAGTTGGGAGCCTGGGAAGAGGAAATTTGAGGGAGGAGGAGCTACATGAAAAACCAGGTTCAGGTGACTGAAGGGCTGTTGTGGGCAGGAGGTACTACACTTCCTTCCAGTGACTCAAGGACAGAAGTGGTAGGAATGATGGGGGAGCCTCCCAAGAGGCAGGGAGGCTGGGAAATGGAGCAGGCTGGCACATTCCTCAAGCAGGGCTGAGTCATGGCCCTAGCGTGCTCATGTTTGTGTTTCCCAGAGAGGCCATGGGGAACACAGGCCCCCACCACAATCACGAGTGTCCCAGTGAAAGGTACTAGTTAACCATGTATAAGCACGTACTGTGGTTAATTTCATGTGTTAACTTGGTTAGGGCCTGTGGCCCAGGTGTTTGATTAAACACGTCTAGATGTTGCTGCGATGTGGTTAACGTTTTAGCCGTGGTTAACATTTAAATCAATAAAGCAGATGCTCTCCATAGTGTAGTTGGGCCTCACCTAATCAGTTGAAGGTCTTAAGAGAAAAGATGGAGATCCCGGGGAAAAGATAGTCCTCTCTTTTGTTTGCTCTCTCTCCCTCTCTCTCTGCGTATATATAGCTAGCTAGCTAGAGAGATGTATACATATGTGTCTCATCTTGGTTCTGTTTCTTTGGAGAACCCTAATATAGCAGATATCTCTGCTACAGACCTTAGGAGCCTTTTGATCCTAATATGCTTATGGGGGGGGGGGGCATGGTATGTATACTTTTCCAATTTGTCCCCTACCTCTCCCAAGGCCTGTCAGCAGAACTGTGTGCGTGGTCCAGGGCCCATGTTGAGGTCATGGTTGTAGGGGCTGGACAGATGACCTCAGAGGTTCCTTTCTGCCCCCAAGTCTGGGGTTCCAGGAGACCAGAGGTTCTTAGCTCTCAGTCTGGCTTTCCCTACAGGTCCAACAGCTTCAATGGCCATGGCTACCACCTCTTCCAGGCCATGCGGTTCAGCATCGAGGAGATAAACAACTCCACAGTCCTGCTACCCAATGTCACCCTGGGGTACGAGCTGTACGATGTGTGCTCAGACTCAGCGAACATGTATGCCACGCTAAGCATACTGAGCATACTGGGGAGGCGCTATGTGGAGATCCAGGGAGACCCTGCTGACTTTTCCCCTGCGATAGTGGCGGTGATTGGGCCTGACATCACCAAGCACGCTCTTACCACTGCAGCCCTGCTGAGCCCCTTCCTGGTGCCCCTGGTAAGCCGGGGCCCTGACAGTTCGCTCATCTCCCCTCCTGGCAAGTCCAGCGTGGGCTGGGGTGGGTGTGCAGGAGCTGCTGTGTCCAAGGTAGGTCTGGACTTCAGGACCTCCTGGGCAGTCACTGCTCTTGAGTCACTAGCCTGGAGTTCCTTCTTCTCCAGGTGCTGCTTCCGAGATCTCCCTGCTTCTGTGCTCACTGGAAAGTCCATTCTCCTCGGAAACGTCTGCTCGTCTCTCTTCTCCTGCTGTCCCATCACCCCACAGGCTTCACATCTACCCCATCATCCTCCTCCTGTCCGTTCCTCTAGGCTCAGGCTCAGCTGTGTGGTGTCCCTCCCCTCCTCTGCTCGTCAGCCTCTCCTGGGCCTCCTCCTTTGCTGACAGACTTGCCCTGTCCCCCTCCATCCTCCGGGCACTTCTCCGCTCAGCCTGGCTGACTCATCCTTCCAAGGAGACTTCTCTGCAGAGTCTCCATTCCTGCTTGCTTCTCTCTTTGCATTTACTCCTCCCTCCGTGGCCTTGGGCTCTGTCCTTCCAGCAGTGCTTGAAGGTGATGACTGTGGCTTGGGTAGGGGTTGGAGATGGGTCAAGTGACCACCCCAAGGCAGAACCAGCAAGGTCTTGCTGAGAAGGACTGGTGGAGGGCCACTAGGTCTCCAACACATTTGACCATTTTGACACTTTCCCCCAGCATTTATGACTCCCCCTTTCCCTTGTGCCACTTCCTTTTTGGTTTCCTTTAGGGAATTCTGTGCCCCCCTCCATCCCCCCCCCCAAGGAAGTGACTGTCTAGTACAGACCGCTCCCCTTCTCAGGCAAGCAAAAGGCCTTGGCTGAATTCCCATCTCCACCTTCCATCTCCACTCCTGAGAACCAGCTTTGTCTCCAGAGGCTCACCCGGTGCCTTCACTTAATGGAGCCACCAGGGCCCCAAATGAACTTACCTACCCCATAACAAAAGCCTCTTGTCTTCCTACATCCCCTCCCCAGCCTGTCTGCCAGAATGACTGTCTCCAAGGAAGCCAGTGCCTGCTGCATTCCCTTCCCTGCCTCCACGTCTAGCCCATCACCATGGCTCTGCCATGGGGCTCCCTAACCACTGCCAGGTCCCTCCTTTCCCTATGGCCACTGCCCCAGCTTTAACAGACTGCAATCCTCTCCCATCTAGATAATTCCATCAGCTCCTAGGAGTTCTGACTCTGGCCTTGAGCCTTTTTAAACAGGTTCCTCATTGATCAGAGATACACTTCTACAAGTTTGATGTCACTTTGCTGCCTAAACCCTGAGGTGCTCCCTGTGGCCTTGGGGTAAAGCCCTAGCACCTCAGCTAGGCCGAGTAGGGGCTAAGTAGGGGCTAAGGCTTCCTGCCCTGACGGAATACACAGGCTCATGCTCTCCTTCCTGGATCTGCCCTCCAGCTTTCCAGCCAAGTGGAAGTCCCTGGAGGGCCCCACACATATACCATTTCACTCGCTGCTTGCAGGTTGCGTTCACTTTGTCCACAGGCCAGAGTCTCCTTCCTCTCCCAGAATTCTCTCTGGGGACCTGCTCCCTTATCCATAGGTAACTTAGCAGTGCTCTGCTTGAGACCCCAGTCCAGGACCTCATCTCCATCCCCCTTCTCCCTCCCCTCCCGCTCCCCTGTCCCTGCACCAAGAACAGGGCTGGCCCTGGGGGGCCCTCAGTTGAGGCTGATGCCACTAAACTTGAACTGAACTCCACAGGTCAGCTACGGAGCCAGCAGCATGGTGCTCAACGCGAGGCGGCTCTACCCCTCTTTTCTGCGCACCATCTCCAGTGATAAACACCAGGTGGACATCTTGGTGCTGCTGCTGCAGAAGTTTGGGTGGGTCTGGATCTCCATTGTGGGTGGCGAAGGTGACTACGGGGAGGTAGGGATACAGGAGCTGGAGTACCAGGTCACCCGGCAGGGCATCTGTATTGCCTTCAGGGACATTGTGCCTTTTTCTGCCCGACCGGGCGACGAGCGGATGCAGAGCATGATACGCTGCCTGGTCCAAGCCAGGACCACCGTCGTAGTAGTTTACTCTGGCAAACAGCTGGCCAGGGTGTTCTTTGAATCCGTGGTGCTGGCCAAACTGACTGCCAAGGTGTGGATCGCAACAGAAGACTGGGCCATCTCTACTCACATCAGCAGTGTGCCTGGGATCCAGGGCATCGGCACAGTGCTGGGCGTGGCCATCCCGCACAGGCAGGTCCCTGGCCTGAAGGAGTTTGAAGAGGCTTATGTACAGGCCAACAAAGGAGTTCTCAGGCCTTGCCCCCAGGGCTCCTGGTGCACCAGCAACCAGCTGTGCACAGAATGCTGGGCTTTCACGGCACAGGCGATGCCCGCACTAGCAGAGTTCTCCATGAGCTCTGCCTACAACGCGTATCAGGCTGTCTACGCTGTGGCCCATGGCCTCCACCAGCTCCTGGGCTGCTCCTCTGGAGCCTGTTCGAGGGGCTGGGTCTATCCCTGGCAGGTAAGGCACTTACCAGACACTGGCACCCACTGTCTGCCTTCCTAAGGTAGGCAGTGTGATTACTCTTCAGCCACCCTAAATGCTGGGGGCGGAGGGCAAAGGCTGACCCCTAGAGGCTGATCCCTTCTCTGAGGCTCCTCTTGGTCTTCTCTGAGCTGCGGCTCCACCCACCCACCAGGCCTCGGATCCAGGACTTGAAAGCTTTGCAAAGGGCTGCCTTGTTAGAGACTTCTCTCACTCAGGAGGCTGGTTAGGAGGGTCAAGGGGCCTCCTGGCGGGGGGTGGGGGGGGGGCGGGTTGAGGAAGGGACCAGAACTCCCAGGCAGGCTGAAATGCCTCAGGTAGAAGTTCAGCAAGGCCCCATGCACTTGCTTCCTGGGCCATCTGGGTCTGGAAGGACCCAGGAGGAGCAGCCGGTGTCATTGGCACCAGCTCTGTTATCCCTGTTTGTTTCAGCTTCTGGAGCAGATCCGCAAGGTGAAGTTCCTTTTACACAAAAACGCTGTGACATTTAATGACGATGGCAATACCCTCAGCAACTATGACATAATCGCCTGGGACTGGAGCGGCCCCAACTGGACCTTCAGGGTCATCGGCTCCTCCTCTCCATTTTCAGTGTCGCTGGACATAAATACGACCAAAATCCGGTGGCATGGAAACAACAACCAGGTAACAGGGACGTGGTCACTCACCAGATGACTGCCTGATGGGCAGCCTGGGGGCAGTGCTGACAGCTCACACAGAACACGAGGTTGGATTCCAGGTACCAGTCTGCTATGGCTCTCCCCAGCCCTGCCAGGGAAGCTCCCAGGGCTCAGAAAGACAGATGCCCAGTTGCTGCTGGTTCACATGACCAAGGTCTCTGCTCTGGGAGTGAGCTGTGAGGGCAGATGCCCAGCGACCCCCTTTTCCATCCCATGTGTGAGGGTCCCTTGACATGAGCATCTCCACGTGACGGCAGAACACCATGGCTTCTTGCAGGTGCCTACGTCTGTGTGTTCCAGGGACTGTCCTGAAGGCCACCAGAGAGTGATCATAGGTTTCCACCATTGCTGCTTTGAGTGTGTGCCCTGTGAGGCGGGAACCTTCCTCAATAAGAGTGGTGAGTGACCAGTGATGAGTGGGTGAACCACCAGCACTCCTAGGACTTGTAGAACAAATGGAAGCACCTCCCTTGGGCCACACGTGTGCAGAACCACGGCCCTGGTCACTTTGCTGTCAGTTAGGGACAGTTTGGAGGACACCTTCCACCAGACATGAGTTCTGATCAAGCAGAAAGAAACAGTTGACGGCCTCATATCTAGCTGTGTTCTTTTTAAGAGAGCTCCAAACCCAGCACCTACAGAGACAATTTTATCCTAAACTCAGCATCTTTATCCAAACAGATGTGAGTTTCATTCCCTTTGTACCCTCCCATATTGTCCTTTTTTTTTCTTTTCTTTTTTCTTCCCATTTTATCTGTATGAAATCCCATCTATTGACTGTGCCAGTGACACCCGGTGCCTTGAACAGCTTGGCTTGAATGCAGACACTAGCATGTCTGCGACAGGACAAAAAGTTCTTCCATCCCGCGATGCAAGTTCAAGGTCAGAGGGCAGACAGAGGTAGCTAAGGGGTCAGCCCAGAGCTGGACTCTAGGGGCCACATGCCTTTTGTTTTTACCATCTTGGTGGGAGTGGGAATGCATCTCTTCCATACTGAAGGAATCAACTCAACTCAGAGAAACCAGAGTGGCAGCTCAAGAAGGTGGACTTGGCTAGGGAGAGAGCCCTGGGAGAGATGAAAATGCCCTTCCTTTAGGGCTCCCTTTGGGGCTGGCTGCTTGCCCTGGAACACAGCCTCAGGGTGGTGCAGGTGGAGCTACAGGGTAAGGCCCCCTCTATGACCTCTTGGCTTGCCAACTCCTTCTGGGATCTGGAGTCACACAGAACTGACCCAAGTGTCTCCATGATCTGTAATTAACACAGGCTTATTAAGGAAACACATGGCCTGGGGACTCTCACTCAGGGCTACCCTCATCTTGCTGCACCTGGCAGAGCCCAGCTCCTGGGCCACAACCCCACCAGCACCTTGCAGGGTTGTTGTTGTGGAGTCACTAAGTCATGTCTGACTCTTCGTGACCCTGTGGACTGTAGCACGCCAAGCTTCCCTGTCCATGCCTTCCTCTGTCTTTCGGAGTTAGTCAAACTCATGGATTCAAGAAGCCTGGCAGGCTGCAGATTACCCTTGCAGCTGGGCGGAAGGGTCAGACTGCCGTGACTGCTGATGGAGGTTGCAAGAGCTGGACACGACTTAGCGACTAATCTACCACCACCATGTCCATTGAGTCGATGATGCCATCCAATCATCTCACCTTCTGTTGCCCCCCTTTCCTCCTGCCCTCAATCCTTCCCAGCATCAGGGGCTTTTCCAGTGCAAGGGTTGTACAGCCTCCCTTTCCTGCTGTCCTCACCTGGCTCTCAGGAACCCTCTCCACCTTCTCTTCCAGACCCCTATAGATGCCGGCCTTGTGGGAAAGAAGAGTGGGCACCTGAGAGAAGCCAGACTTGCTTCCCACGCACTGTGGTGTTTTTGACGTGGCATGAGCCAGTCTCTTTGGTACTGCTGGCAGCTAATACGCTGCTGCTGCTGGTGGTGGCTGGGACTGCTGGCCTGTTTGCCTGGCACCTAGACACCCCCGTGGTGAGGTCAGCTGGGGGCCGACTGTGCTTCCTCATGCTGGGCTCCCTGGCAGGGGGGACTTGGGGCCTCTATGGCTTCTTTGGGGAGCCCACACTGCCCACGTGCTTACTGCGCCAAGGCCTCTTTTCCCTCGGTTTTGCCATCTTCCTGTCCTGCCTGACGGTCCGCTCCTTCCAACTTGTCTTCATCTTTAAGTTTTCTGCCAGGTTACCCACCTTCTTCCGTGCATGGGTCCAAAACAATGGTGCTGGCCTGTTTGTGATGATCAGCTCAACAATCCAGCTGCTTATCTGCCTAATTTGGCTTGCAGTGTGGACCCCGCTGCCAACCAGGGAATACAAGCACTTCCCTCAACTGGTGGTGCTTGGCTGCACAGAGGCTAACTCACTGGGCTTCATGCTGGCTGTTACCTACAATGGCCTCCTCTCGGTCAGCGCCTTTGCCTGCAGCTACCTAGGCAAGGACCTGCCAGAGAACTACAATGAGGCCAAATGTGTCACCTTCAGCCTGCTCCTCAACTTCGTGTCCTGGATCTCCTTTTTCACCATGGCCACTGTCTATCAGGGCAAGTATCTGCCCGCGGCCAACGCGCTGGCGATGCTGAGCAGCTTGAGTGGCGGCTTCAGTGGTTATTTCCTCCCCAAGTGCTACGTGATTCTGTGCCGCCCAGACCTCAACAGCACCGAGCACTTCCAGGCCTCCATCCAGGACTACACCAGGCGCTGTGGTTCCACCTGACCACTGGATCGGGCATGGTCAAGCCTGGCGGGGCGGACTCAGGGGCGAAGGTGGAACGGGGGCGTCCAGGACCTGGGGTGTCCGGGAGGCTCCTCAGCCTTGGCGTGCGAAGTGTAAGCCCACGGGAGGGCTCAGTCCGGGCTGCGCCGGCTGCCAATAAAAAAGTGAAATGTGCATCTTCGTAGCGCTTCCTCTCTAGGGCGACGGTAGAGCGCTGCCTCTTCAAGCCTCGGGGCGCTGTGCGGCTGGCTAACCGCAGGCGGAACCTCCGGACTCCCAGCAGGGCAGAGACGGAAAGGCCCGCTTGGCGTTGCTAGGCAACCCAGGGAGGCGGGCCCAATGCCGAGGGGCGGGGGGAACTGGACTGGTCCTGCCTCTCTCTCCATCCCATTGGCTGCTATTATGTGGTACCGCCTCCAGGGGCTGGATTCGGAGGTAAAGGCCTACGCCCCCGAGGCGTCCCGCCCCGGCCGGCGCGCCCTGACGTCACGTCCGGCGGCGGCGACGGCGGCGTCTCTGCACTTTCGCCGGGCACGTACGGCCGGGGCAGTTGGTCAGTGGGGTTGTATGGGCTATCTGGCTCGGGGTTGGAGGGGTAGGCATAGGGAGCATAGGCCAGGGTGAGGAGGGTGAGGGGCAAGGGACGAGGGAGGGGGCGCTGTGGGCCGCCGAGACTGCTGATGGAGTGTGACCGCGGCCGCCTTCCGCCCGGCTGCTCGAGACGTGTGGGCGCGGCGTGGGTTCCTCTCACCTGTCTGCAGTCACTGTCCTCCCCTGCCTCCGGTCCTCTCGCTGTGCCAGGCTGATAAATTCGCGCTGATTCAGCGCCTCTTTTCCCAAACTTTTGATTTCCTCCCACCAGCACCCTTTCGCGACTGTGTCCCCACCTAGTCCTCCCGCACCCCCGTCACCCACACTCTGCCCACCCCCGATATGGCCTGTTTGGTTGGACCCCGCCCCCAGGGAGGCTCTCAATCCCTTCCTGCCTCAGCTTGCACCTTCTAACCTTGATCTAAGTCCTGGTTGTAATAAACGTGAATGAATAGAATCTGTCTCCCTTTACCCTGGCCTCAGCTCCAGGGGCTTTCTCTTGCTGCCTCTGGGTTGGACTGGTCAGTGTCACTGCCGTGTTTCTTCCCTTCAGAGGGACCATGGACGGCTCATTCGTCCAGCACAGCGTGAGGGTTCTGCAGGAGCTCAACAAGCAGCGGGAGCGGGGCCAGTACTGCGATGCCACCCTGGATGTGGGGGGCCTGGTGTTCAAGGCACACTGGAGTGTTCTTGCCTGCTGCAGCCACTTCTTCCAGAGCCTCTACGGGGATGGCTCAGGGGGCAGTGTCGTCCTCCCTGCGGGCTTTGCCGAGATATTTGGCCTCCTGCTGGACTTTTTCTACACCGGCCACCTCGCCCTCACCTCGGGGAACCGGGATCAGGTGCTCCTGGCAGCCAGGGAGTTGCGAGTGCCAGAGGCTGTGGAGTTGTGCCAGAGCTTCAAGCCCAAAGCCTCAGTGGGACAGCCAGCAAGTGGCCAGAGTGGGCTCGGGAAACCTGCCCCCCGGGATGTGAACAGCCACCTCAAGGAGTCTGCGGGTGTGGAGAAGGAGGAAGTTTCAAGGACTCTGGGTCAAATTCCCGGGGATCCGGAGGTCAGCGGTAGTCTCAGCCCCCAGAGGCCCCGGCTTGGCCTCCCTGCTCAGAGTGAGAGCCCGTCCTTTCTCCGTGGGAAACTCAAGCAGGCCCTGAAGCTCTGTCCCCCTGGGGACAAGGAGCCTGAGGATTGCAAAGTGCCCCCAAGGCCCTTCGAAGCTGAAGGTGTCCAGCTGCAGGGCGGGACTAATGAGGTATTGTGCTCAGGGTGTTGGAGAAGGGGAGATGGGGAGAAGGGACTGATACTTTGCAGGGGTAATCTGGACCCAAAGGTACAGTCTGTTTTGTGGGTTTAGAATAGGCTTTCTCCAAATATAGGGCTTCCCAGGTGGCGCAGTGGTAAAGAATCTGCCTGTCAAGGCAGGAGATGTGGGTTCAATCCCTGGATCAGAAAGATCCCCTGGAGAAGGAAATGGCAACCCACTCCAGTATTCTTGCCTGGGAAATCCCATGAACAGAGGAGCCTGACGGGCTACAGTCCATGGGGTTGCAGAGTCGGATATGATATCTCCAAATGCAGGAAGCCAGCTCCATCCCACAGCCTCAGGCTGACTTTCCTGCCAGTTGTGTCTGTGGTTGGCAGCTTCCTGGGGCAGATGTGGGCAGCATTAGGTGTTTCCCCAGGGAAGTGAAATCCAGGCAGACTTCCAGTTACCCACGAACAGAGCTTCTGCCCTCAAACCTGGGATTGGGATGTTGCTGCTGCCCTGGGACCTTGAAGGGAACAGGCACTGATGAAGGAACGGACGCGTCCGGGGACAGGCCTGGGTTGGGACTTGGGATGAAACTGGATGGAGCTGGCCACCCTGTAGACCCATCCCCAGAACCCCTGCTGATTCAGTTTGGTGACCTCACCCCCTCCTGCTGCCTCTTCTGCTCTAGTGGGAGGTGGTGGTTCAAGTTGAGGACGACGGGGATGGCGATTATGATTCTGAAACTGAGACTGTGCCGAGCAAGAGGAAAGCAAATGTAATCAGAAAGCCCTGTGCTGCCGAGCCGGCCCGGAGTGCAGGTTCCCTGGCAGCCGAGCCTGCTGAGAACAGAAAAGGTACAGCGGTGCCAGTTGAATGCCCCACATGTCATAAAAAGTTCCTCAGCAAATATTACCTAAAAGTCCACAACAGGTAAACGTTCTGTTTTTCTATTTTCCTTTCCCATCTGCTGTTCCCGTGTTGGGGAGGGGGCCCACGCTCCCCACTTGTGGCCCACGTAGGGGGGCTGGGGTGCCATCTCAGACCCACACAGTGCCTGGCATTGGTATCCTCTGACCATTGGGGAGTGAGACTCTGACATTGGATGGCTTCCTTCTTCCTCCCCCTCCTGTGAGCTCTCTGCTGGGAGCGGGTCTGGGGACACCCAGCTGGTGCTAGTGGTAAAGGACATGCCTGCCAATGTAGGAGATGTAAGAGACGGAAGATCGCCTGGAGAAGGGCATGGCAACCCACTCCAGTATTATTGCCTGGAGAATCCCATGGACAGAGGAGCCTGGCTGGCCACAGTCCATGGGGTCGCAAAGAGTCTAACAGGACTGAAGCAGCCTGAAGCAGCTGTTACATCAGGCTCCACTCACTGTGGACCTTGACCTCCAGCAGGCTTCTCCCGAGGAGGAGAGAGCAGCCTGAGGGCCCATGCTGTGGCTGAGGCCTGACCACAGGTGTTACTGAAGCCTGGCAGCATGGGCCTGGGGCTAAGATGTCCATCTGTAGGGTGGGTGCCGCCTGCGTTTCTGCAGACAGGTTAAGTCTCAGGTGTCAGCGGAGCACTAGGGACCCTTTGTTGAAAGCTGCTGTGTCCAGTAAGGTGTTGACTTAAAAAATAATCACAACCTAAAAGTTGAGAGTTATGTTTTATTCAGTGGGAATTTCTAGGACTTCAGGCAGCAGCATCTCAAGTAACCCTGAGAGAACTGCTCTGAGGAAGCGAAGGGAGGAGCCAGGTTATATAGAAAATTTTGAAACCAAGGGTATATAGTCTGAACATCAAAAGATTATTGTTATAGAAAACGAGATATCCCAAGTTAAGGAATTGTGCACTTTTTAATGTATGGGAATAATGTAAGCTTCTGGGCTCACTGAACTCACTCCTTGGATATGTACCTCAGCTGTCTGGGACAAGTATGCTGTGTTTTTCCACATCTTGAGTGTCGTTGGGGCTCACCTCAGGAAGTGGCTGCCTTTTGATGGCTGCAGATAGCAAGTATTCTTCTGAGTTCCCTTAGGTCTCACTGGCTCTCTTTGGAGGGCTACAATGACTGGTGCCTGTGACATCCTTGTTTACTGATCTGGCAGGAGATACTCCATTTCTCAAAGGTAATCAGATTCCACAGGAAGCTATTTTAACTTAAAAGAAATTAAAATTAAATAAGTTTAGTTCCTAAGTCATGCTAGCTTCATTTCAAGTGCTCAGTAGCTACTTGCAGCCCCTGCTGCTGAACGAAGGCCACAGCATGGACGTGGAGCATTGGAGTATTCCCATCATCCCACGCATCCTTGTGGAAGGCACTGCTCCCGTGGCCTTGCTCTTCCTAGGGCCTGCATGGAGGGCAGCTAGGCGATGTACCTTCCCCTTCTGTCCCTCTTCAGCCCCAGACAGATGTCTTGCCAAGCCAGGCTGGGCCATGCATGTTTTCTCACTACAATACTCTCAGAGGCCCCTGGTGACTGAATGGAGTTGGAACTGAGGACAGAGGCCCCTTGCTCTCCCTGCTCTGGAGGCAGCTGCTGCTAGTGGAGCCTTTGGGCCAGTCACCCTGGGGTGACCTCTGTCTGCCTGCACACTCCCTAGTGTGAAACTTGGGTGCAGGTACCAGCCCTGTCCTCATCTTATGCTGTAGGCCACTGGACTGACCTAAGAACTAGGAGGGGGTGCCAGCTGAGGTCTTGTGGGTGGGGGACAGTCAGTATATCAGCAGGGATGAGAGAAGAGTGCCTGTGGCAGGCTGTCAGTGTTCTTCCCACACCATTCTGGGCTCTGAGGTCAGGGTTCACTTAGTTCAGTGAGTTGTCTGCCAGGTGGCTAGGTGCTTCAGATACCTTCATGAACAGAACAAAGGGGCCTTGTGGAGCTTGCCTTCCAGCAGGGCGGTGAGACCCTGAACAACCAGATAAGAGACTCTGCAGTGTGCTGAAGGGCTAGAAGTGCCATGGGAAAAAAGAAAAGGATAGGAGGGCTAGGGAGGAGCACCTGGGGAGTTGAGGGTCGGGTCAGGTTGCAATTGTAAAGACAGGAGACTACCCAGCAGGTTCAGAGGAAGTGAGGAAGCTTGCAGATGGCTGGGGAGCAGCTCTGGGCTGGAGGGGAGCTGGAACAGAGGCTCTGGGGTGGGAGGGAGGCAGCAAGGTAAGGGGCAGCAACAGGCCTTTCTCAGGGCCAGATTCCAAGTGTTGAGTAAGGTGATGAGATTTGGTTATCCTCAAGGGTCCATCTGACTCCTAAAGTGAAAACTTGTTGGGAGGCCTGCGTGGAGCACAGGACCAGGTAGGAGGCCCAGGCAGTGGCCTGGGGATGGTGCAGCCGCACTGGGTGGTAGCCCAGAGGCCAGGCGAGGTGTCAGATTGTGGCCATAGTTTCGAAGGCCAAGCTCACAGAAATCCCAGGCAGGCTGAGAGGTTTCTCCAGGGAGTCGGGGCCCAGAGGTTATTTCTACCTTTGGAGAGACACTGCAGCTGGGCCTCCCAGCGGCCTGTGGTTCTGGGGTGTCCCCTACAGTGGGGAGCTGTCCTCTCCCTTGCGGAGTCTCCGGGAGGGAGGAGGGTTTCTGGATGCACCCCACAGCTTCACCAGCCACGTGGAGAGCCTCAGGTGTCAGCGCGGGCAGCTCAGCACTGTCAGCAGAGGTGCCAGAGCGGGCCCTGTGTGAGGCAGGGCGGCAAGTCCACTCAGCCTCCATACCCCATGGCTTCTCCCAGCAGGAAACACACTGGGGAGAAACCCTTTGAGTGTCCCAAATGTGGGAAGTGTTACTTCCGGAAGGAGAACCTCCTGGAGCATGAAGCCCGGAACTGCATGAACCGCTCAGAACAGGTACCTGAGGGCCAGCCGGGGTCCTGCTGGGCAGGTGCACGCTGGCTTCTGTCTTTCTTCCACCTTGGAGGGGCCCCCAGGGGACTGGCCTGACAGGACTGTAGACTTGAGAGCCGCAGGGTCCTTGGATGTCATTGGTCCCCTCCCTAGTATGACAGTGGGGACACAGGTACCAAGGGCAGAAGGGACAAGTCCAGAAGGGACACTGTAGGAGGTATCTTGGGTTTGCCTGCCTGGGGTTCCTGGGGTTTGGAGAAGGGGGGTAACTGCTGAGAAAGGCCACCTGGCCACCTGCCCCCACTCCCCTGGTGGGCTAAACCCTGCTTCCTAGAGGCTGGTCACCAGTCAGGGTGGGGGTCACAGGTGAGGCCATTCAGCCTTTGTCCCTGGTCTGACTCCCAGCCTGGCGTGGTGGGCTTGCAGCACTCAGCAATGGTCACGGTCAGGCAAGCAGGTTATGTGTTGCCCTCTCACACCCTAGCACCCCCACCCCCTTGGGCAGACCCTTGTCAGCAGTGAGTGGCAGCCCGGGCAGAGGCCCTCCCCCTGGTGACGCCAGCCCTGCCTGCCCCTCACGCTGCCAGGTCTTCACGTGCTCCGTGTGCCAGGAGACGTTCCGCCGGAGGATGGAGCTGCGGGTGCACATGGTGTCCCACACGGGGGAGATGCCCTACAAGGTCAGGCTCGGCCTGTCCCCAAGGCTGGAGGCCGAGGGGCGGCCCCAGGATCTCCACCCCACCCGCCTTGCCTAGCCCTTCATGTGGGATGGTGTCGGGGCCTCTCCTTCCTACCTGCCCAGTGCTCCTGTGTCTTTGGGCAGGATTCCGTCACTGGAGGACAACCTCAGCCTCTGCCTGGGTGTGACCTTCACACCTGGTCGAGGCTGAGCATCTCAGGCTGGGCCCTGCCTCTGGGTTCCTGCCCCAGTAGCCCTGGGGTGACCCGGCTTCCAGTGGTGTTGGCGGCTTCAGAGGTGACTGTGACCTGTCTTGCAGTGCTCTTCCTGCTCCCAGCAGTTCATGCAGAAGAAGGACCTGCAGAGTCACATGATCAAGCTGCATGGAGCCCCCAAGCCCCATGCGGTAAGTGCCAGGCCGCGCCAAGGATGGGGGCCGGGCCCGCTGCGATGCCGGGAGCCAGCTCAGGGAGGCGGTGTGGCTGGTCTAGAGTGGGCAGGCTGTGCGGTTTCCCAGGGCAGGGACTCCAGGGCGGCTCTGCTCCTCACTTTGGCCTTGCCCACTCTGTCCCTTAGTGTCCCACCTGTGCCAAGTGCTTCCTGTCCCGGACGGAGCTGCAGTTGCATGAGGCATTCAAGCACCGTGGGGAGAAGCTGTTTGTATGCGAGGAGTGCGGGCACCGGGCTTCGAGCCGGAATGGCTTGCAAATGCACATCAAGGCCAAACACAGGTGGGACCATCCTCCCCGGGGCCGTCCTCCCTAGGCCTGGCCCTGCTGCCACTCCCAGGAGCCAGAGTGCCCCTGTGTCCAAAGCCTGCAGCCTTTCTGGAGGGGAGGACCTGAGGGATGAGGCAGCTTGCCAGGCAGGCAGTCTGGGGGCAGAGATTTCAGGCAGGACAAGGCTCTGGGCCTCCCTGGGCAGAGTCCTGGTGTCCCATGGCTCCCGGGATGGAGCTCATGCCCTCTTTTCCCCGGGGAACCCAAGTTTATTCTCACAGCTCAGGCAGGCTGGCCTCAGCCTGGCCTGTTTCCTTGGCTCTGGGATCAGGTGTGTTCCCAGCTGCAGGGGCACCAAGGGGACGGCTTCTTTTGGTGATGCCTGTGTCCCCGCCTGGACAGGAATGAGCGGCCATACGTCTGTGAGTTCTGCAGCCACGCCTTCACCCAGAAGGCCAATCTCAACATGCACCTGCGCACGCACACAGGCGAGAAGCCCTTCCAGTGCCACCTCTGTGGCAAGACCTTCCGCACCCAAGGTGAGGCAGGCCGGCCCCTCCCCGGCCCGGGGCTGAGGCCCGGCGGCTGAGCCCCTCTCCTTTTCCCCACAGCCAGCCTGGACAAGCACAACCGCACCCACACTGGCGAGAGGCCCTTCAGCTGTGAGTTCTGCGAGCAGCGCTTCACGGAGAAGGGGCCCCTGCTGAGGCACGTGGCCAGCCGCCACCAGGAGGGCCGGCCCCACTTTTGCCAGATCTGTGGGAAGACCTTCAAAGGTACCTGGGCCTGTGTGAGGCCCTCGCCCTGCCCTGCCCTGGGCGGAGAGGGCTAGGCCCTTTCCCCTGGTCAGAGGTGGAGGGGTCCCCGGGAGAGGCCGGGCGCAGCAGTGGCTGTCCCACATTCCTTGGCAGCAGAACCCTCTTGCCAGCAGGGAGTGGGTGGAGGCTCCCGAGGGCCCCAGGCAGCAGTGACTTCAGGGTGCCGCCCGAGAAGCCCACCCACTTCCTCCCTCCTCTAACCCCCGCCCTTCCCTCCTGTAGCTGTGGAGCAGCTGCGCGTGCACGTGAGGAGACACAAGGGGGTCAGGAAGTTCGAGTGCACCGAATGCGGCTATAAGTTCACCCGGCAGGTAGGCCGGGGGCTGGCTTGCCTCCTCCTGCCCCTTCGGGCCCCTGAACCCTCCTCCCTCTGCACCCAGCCTGAGTCCCCCTAACCCCTAGGCCCACCTGCGGAGGCACATGGAGATCCATGACCGGGTGGAGAACTATAATCCCAGGCAGCGCAAGCTCCGGAACTTGGTCATTGAGGACGAGAAGATGGTGGTGGTGGCGCTCCAGCCACCCCCCGACTTGGAGGTGGGCTCAGCCGAGGTCATTGTGGAGTCACTGGCCCATGGCAGCCTGGCCTCCCAGCTCCCTGGCCAGAGACTGTGTGCGGAGGAGAGCTTCGCGGGCGCGGGCGTCATGGAGCCCTCGCTCATCATCACGGCCGCCATCCCTGAAGACTGTGACACATAGCCCCCGACCCGTGCACGGTCCACTTGGCCCCAGTCCCCAATAAACCACAGGGCTTTGGACTCGACCATTCCAGCCCATCCAGTGGTCTGTTCCCTGTGAACCTGGGCTCCGGGAGGAGCTGCTTTCCCACCGTGTCCTCTAGAAGTGGGGCACTGCTTGATCTGTGCACCCCAGATCTTGGCCAGCAGCTTCCCCAGGTTGTTAGGAGACCCCATGGGTGAAACGTGGGTTGGTAGCTTTGGGGCTATGCCTCTGGCTCGGGGCACTCTAATTTTTCTCCCGTCTGGGTTTTAGAATTGGACCAGATGGAGCAGTAGCGTTCCTATAGCTTCGGCAACGCCAGCTAGTGAGGGTGGAATTTATCACTCAGCCTCTGGAGTCAAAACAGGGTGGCCAGGGTCCTGATGATGGTGGCTGGCCAAGACGGGGACCCAGTGACCATGCAGCTGAGCAGATCTGGGGCTGGAGGACAGGCTTGCAGCTAAGCATACTCTGTATCCTGGCTGGTGGAGAGACTATGGGCAGGAACTTTCCCTGGGGAGAAGCTTGTCCAGGAGGCTGGCTTGAGCCACTGGCAAGGCCAGGCCTAGGAGGCCAGAGGCCCGGGTAGCACCCAGGTTCTGCAGCCGTGGGAAGAAGTGCATGGGCTCAGGAGGCCAGTTGCCTGCACCTATTCCTCCCCAGCTCCTTCGTGATGTCTGTGACCTGGGGCAAGTGACTAAGCGCTTCATTTCCTTATTTTTAATGGAATTAGTGACAGTGCATGCTTCATAGAGAAGGATTAAATGAGGGAGCCTGCTGTTCCAGTCTCAGGACTGGTTAACAGACCACCCAGAATTGCCCACGGGCTGGGGGGGCAGGTCTGCTCTCAAGACGGCTCATTTGTGTGTGCCTGAGAAGGTGGCCCTGGCTGTGGGCCGGGTGCCCCTCCAGGGGTTGCCTGGGCTCCACTAGAGCATGGTAGCTGAGTGCCGAGAGCACACGTCCCAACAGGCCAAAGCTGCCTGTCCACAGTGTCACCCCGCCACATCGTGCCAGTCCAGGCAGTCACCACACATCATTCCTCAGGTTCAAGGCTAGGGAACGTGGACCCCACCACTCGGGGTGTTGGAACCTGCACACGTTCACAGCTGCCTCACCCGAAGTGTGCCCTTCTGCTCACTGTTTAGCTTAGCACAGTGTGTGCAGTCAGTGGCAGTGACAATCATGACCCACCACTCACCACCTCACTGGAGGATTCCCGAGGCACCTGCCCCATCCTGTGCTGAACACCCTAGATTTGAGGAAGGAAACTCCGTTTTAGAACCAGAACCCATCCGGCCGTCTTTTCTGTTACTCCTTGACCACCAGGTAAAGAGGTAAAGATAATCAAGTGCAGTGACTGCCAGCCAGGTCATGAGCCACTGCAGATGGCCTGGGGACTGAGGTGGACCTGGCCTCAAGATTCCCCCTTCCTGGCTGGGCACTGACTGCTTCCTTGGGTTCAGTGGGCTCTGCAGACATGAGGAATGTTCCAAGCTTCCCAGCCTCTTCTAGGGGGATCTTCTATTTTAAGGGCCCGGGGTTTACCTGCTGCAGAGATAGGGATCTCACCACCATTTGGGACCCCACTTTCAGGAAGGGGGCACAAGGCAGTGGGCAGAGTGCCCTGAAGTAGAGTCAGGAGGCTGAAACAGCTCTTGGCCTCCACCACCCGCCTTCCTCCTACCTCCAGGGCTCAGCCTCCTTTTTCCACTACTTCCTGCCTTGTAATGACAGAGACGAGAAAGGCTTGAAAGGCTTTGCCCCCAAAACCACCAGCACAAGTCCTGGGTGCTTCAACCTCGACCCCCTTCCCTGTGGGTACAGGGGCAGCCGCGTTAACGAGTATTAAATATGCTCCTCAAGTGCTCCTTTGCTCCCTTGCCCCATGTGCCTGGCCTCAGCCTGTAAAGCTCCAAGACCCGGCAGCAGCAGGATGGAGGCGATGACACCAAACATATAGGAAACATTTTTATTTCAAAAAGCTAATGTATTGAAGGTATCCTAAAACCTTAACAGGATCCCAGACACAGAAGCCTAACAAACAGACAAATAAATATGCAAACCTGCCCCACGCTTGGGGGGCTGGCACTGGATGTCGGACCCTGGAGGGAGGGTGTGCTAGTCCAGAAGAGTCTCTGAAGTCGTATAAATATAGAATACTTTATAACAGTAGGTCAGCATTAAATACTAGTCACCGAACTCTCATAACTTAACTTGCCTCACAGACTCAAAGTCATGTACATCTAACACGTAGAGACAGTCCCTCCCAGGCTTGCCCCGCCTGTCAGTGTGCAGTGATGCAGCGGAGCACGGAGGGCAGGCAGGGAGGGTTCACTTAAGGGTCGACCCTGCTCTTGGACCCCCAGCGGGAGCCTGCTGTTGCTGAGGCTGGTGCCTCCCCTTCCCAAGGCAGGATCTGGGGGTGGGGACCTGGGGAGTTTCTAGGAAGTGAACATCACTGCACACCCCCCCCCCCAAACCATCATCTGAGTCACCACCGGCGAGTGGGATGGCTGGTCACACAGTGAAGTACCAAAAACACAGCAAAAACCAGACAAAGGCCCAGGCTCTGGCCCTCGGCGCTGACCAGAACGCCGTGTCAGGTGACAAACACTGATTTAGGAGGAAATCATGAGTGTCTGCAGCCCCAGCAAAAGGCCTCCCCATAAGCCACTGCCTGTGGAGATTCCTGCCCTTGACACAGAGGAACAGCCCTGCCTGCTTGGGGTGGCAGGGGGAGTTCCAGTGATCGTGGCACATGCTGCCTTCCATCCCCCTCCTGCCTTCGTGGGCTGCCCAGGCCCTCCACAGAGGCAGCCCTGGAAAGGGCGCCTGGAGTCTTTCCCATGAAACTGAGTCCCTGCTCCACCCCCATGACCTGTCACGTGTCACATCTCTCTGCATGACGTCACACCCCCTGGGAGGGCACAGACTGGCACTGAACTGGTGACTGGGACAGAATCAGGGCTCCATGGCTCCCAAGCACCCCAGCCTTGCTGTCCCCCTGCCACACACAGGAGACGAGCCGTCACACTGGGCAGCCTTGCCTGCCTGGGAACCCACGTTGGCCACTCCATGGAGCCAGACTACCTCTAGGTGGGCTTAGCCCACCAGGCAGGCACCTGGGCTGGAAGAAAGGTCACAATAACCCCTGGGGAGTGAAGTGAGGGCAGTGGAGGGGGAGCGTCTAGGGCTGCAACCACCCTAGCAGGCCAGCCCCAATTCACAAGGGAGGACACTCAGACCAGGAGGGGTGATCTGGGAGGGGGTGGGGTCCCCAAGGGAGCAGAGGGCAAGCACTTATCTTGGCCAAGGCCCAAAGCAGGAAACGCCAACTACCCACCCCGTACCTTCCCACTGTGCCAGCTACACTGGGTGGGGTGGGGCCTGGGAGTGGTCCCTGAGGCAGGGCCCAAGGGAACCTGAAGGGCTGGCTCTGGGCTGTGGTTGCTCCAGCAGGGTTTCCAGAGCAAGATGGTCGACCTGACAGCGATGGCTCCCCCAGGGTCCTCACAGGGGGAAGGCAGGCCCCCCCCCACAGCTTCTGCCCAATAAAAGGATTGTTAAGAGCCACTTGGGAAGTAACGACGAGAAAACATTTTCCTTGGTGAGAGCACGGATGAATATCCACCCAACGAAGAAAACAAACACCCTCCCCTTTCGAAGGGAAGGATGACAAATTCAAGCAAAGGCTACTTTGGGGACCTGGAGGGGCCAAGACCAGCATCCACTGGAACACTCACACTCCTCAGAACCAGGGACACCAGCTCCGGGGTTCACAGGGGCTCCTCCAGGCACCCACCTAGAGAAGCTCTGGCTTCTGCAGGGCACAAAGCACATGCCAGCCCCCCAACCCCCTGCAGAGAACTTCAGCAGTGGCCCTGGAAGAGTAAAGATCAAACCCAGACCTTGCTTCTAGCTGCCCTCTCTTCCTTTAAGGAAAGGCCAACTGCATTTGAAACCTTGTGATCAACCACAGAGTCTGCCCCACCCCAGGTTCCTTGAGAAACAACCCTCTCCTCTGCTCAGGCTGCCTGGGCAAGGGCATCCACAGCTGTTTGCCTGGCGGGGCTTCAGCGACAAAGTCCCAGGGCCTCCCGGAGAGAAGCTACGACCTTGCACTTGCAGCCTTTAGTCCTCTCCCGCACTAGCCTGGGACGAAGGTCCTGGAGGCCCCCAAGTCATGTGGGGCCACACTGGCAGGTGGGCTGGACAGGAACCCCAGCACCTGCCCCAGCCCAGGTCTACTGGAGACAGACAACCCCCAGCAGGTCCTGCTGGGCCCCCTTCAAGGCCATGCTCCTGTCCACTCCCCGCCCTGTGTCGCCAGGTCTGAGCTTACTTCCAGGAGGCCCACCCATAGCGGATGTCTCAGTGCGAGGCCCCAGCAGGGTTGAGGAGCTGGGCAGGCAGACCCCTCCACTGTGGAGCTGGCCTGCCGGCTGTCCAGCCCTGACCATGGAGTGTGGAACCTCTCTGGGGCCATCGTCGGCCTGATTCTCCATGTTCTGGATAGCAGGATCTGCGAAGAGGCTGTTCTCAGACTCCCCTCTGCTTGCACCCAGAAGTGCTGGGGTTCTGCTCTCCCAGGGCAGGGGCAGGCAGGCGGGCAAGTAGGCACAGGTGGTGACTGGAGGAGGGGTGTGCCTGCATCTGTGAGGTGGGGGCCTGGGGTGGGGGGGATTCACTGGAGCCTGAGACGTGTTGACAGGGAGGCAGCTCTTCCTGGACCAAGGAGCTGGGGCACGCACACCAGCCTTGGTCCCAGCAGGCCTGCTGACAGGGAGGCAGCTCTTTCTGGACCAAGGAGCAGGAGCGTGCACATTGGCCTGGCCCCAGGAGGCCCTGAACGCACAGCAGCTCCCAGGTATCGTATCCTGAGCCTTGCTTGCTCGGCTGCCCCCGAGCCCACACTCCGCCCGGTGGGCCCCACCTGGCCTGTGCACAAAGAAGGGGGTGCTGCCCCCTGAGGTGCCAGGTTACCTGCACTGAGGCCCTCTCCGGGCCAGGCCGGGGCTAGTGCAGCTCGGCGGGGTTCTGTGGCGGCCGGGGCTGGCCCACATCCATGTCACTGCTGCCACCGTCTAGCTCAAAGCCGCGCCCGCCCAGGGGTGTCTGGGGCATGAACTGGCGGAAGATGCTGACGCTGCCGTGCCAGAAGGTGGGCTCTGGGAGCCGGCCCACCACACTCCACGCCCGAGTCTCTGGGTCGTAGGCCTCCACCACGTCAGAGAGTTCGAAGGTGTTATCGTAGCCCCCAGAGACGTAGAGCTTACCTCCGAGGACGGCCAGGCTGCCCCCAACGTGCACCTGTGGGCCAAGGTGGGCAGTGAGGGGAGGCTGGCAGCCAGGGCAGGGGAGAGCCCCCACAGCTCCCCCTCTGCGGGGAAGGTGCCTGGGGCCCCTGGCGGGGGTGGCCTTGGCACTTCCTATACCCCAGCTGGGAAACAGGGGCTCCGTGCCCAGGGGTCACATGCCATGGTTGGTCCCAATGGTGGTCAAGGGCCTCCAAGCAGCATCACCCCCGTAAGAGAGGCACAGTCGTTCTCCCCATCTTACAGATGGGAAGACTGAGCCACACTTGGCTGACAGTGGCAGAGCTGGGACTTGATCCAGAGTCTGGGCTCCGAACCACAGGACTGGACTATCCCACCTTTCCCAAAATCGCTATAATGAGTACGTGTAGCTCATTATGGGCTTCCCAGGTGGTGCAGTAGTAAAGAACCCGCCTGGTAGTGCAGGAGATACAAGAGACATGAGTTCAATCCCTGGGTCAGGAAGATCCCCTGGAGAAGGAAATGGCAACCCACTCCAGTATTCTTGCCTGAAGAATCCCATGGACAGAGGAGCCTGGCAGCCTACAGTCTACAGGGTTGTAAAGAGTTGGACACAATTGAGCACGCATGTGCGGTAGCTCATTATGGGGACAACCAAAGTTATAATTGGCAACAGTAAAGATGTCAAATAAACTCTGACATTGTAAATTATGACACTGGTCATGCAGCATTATCAAGAGAGAAGGTTTGGAAAATTCTTTTTTTGCTGTGGGGAGGTTGTGCTACATAGCATTTAGGATCTTAGTTCCCTGACCAGGAATTGAACCCATGCCCCTCGCAGTGGAAGCACAGAGTTTTAACCACTGGACCACCAGGGAAGTCCCAGGTTGAGAAGTATTAAGAAAGACAGAAAATAGAGATAGAGGTGGGTATAGATGTGTGTCTGGGAATAAGGAAAGTGTCCATGTGGCCAAATGCTACCAAATCTTCCTGGTTCCATCTTACTGTGAAACTCAACAAGCAAAGAAAGTCACACCCCATTAGGGAGCAGAAGTGTGGGTACATAGCAGGTGCTCAATAAATGTACTCCCAAGGTCAATCCCCAGAGACCTCCTTGTCTGACCTCATCCCTGTTGCCCCTGTGTTCACTCTGCTCCAGCCATGCCAGGCTGAGGGCTTGTTCCGTGAACATATCAGGCATGGCCTGCCCCAGGCCCTTTGCACTTTCAGTCCCTCTGTGGAACACTCAATCCAAGCCTGCTCTCTGGCTCACAGCAGGCACTCAGTGAACTCTGGTCTGAACGGATGAACTAAGCTGTGTGACTCTGGGATCTTATTTAAGGTCTCTGTTTCAGTGACCCCCAAACACAAGTTGAAGACAGCAGGAGCCCGCTGTGCAGTGAGACAACACTGGGGAAGTGCCCAGTATAGACCCCTGCCGGCTGGGACTAAACCCCGAAACACCTATGCTGACACTGGTTGGGAACCAGGACCAGCCCGAGCTCCCAATGCTGGTGAGTCTGCAAACTCACCTGATTCATTGACGGGATCTTATCCCATTCGTTCTTGGTGGGGTTATACACATCCACTTCGGCGGAGTCGTCCCTGGGGAGGGGGCGAGGAGGAAGAGCAGGTCAGAGTGAGTAGGAAGCCCCTGGGTGTGAGAGCTAGAGAGAGGGTCCTCGAGGCCCACCTCCTTTGGGGACTTCTGTGATGCTGTTTGGCTGCCCACTGGCCAGTGGGACCCCGCCCCTGGCTCAGGGGGTGGACTTCAGGTCCCCACACCTTGGCTCTGAGGCTGGAACCCACCCTTGTTCCACACACCCAACAATCACACTTAAACCCCTTCCTGCAGCCCAGCACCAATGCAGCCGACCCTGACCCCCCTACTATGGTCACATGGTAGCCTCAGCTCCGAAATTGACCATGGCCCTTCTGTCCAATCTCCACTTATTCTTCTGATTTGGACTTCTGCCTCCTCTTCAGGACAGCCTTCCAGGGCTGACCAGTCTAGGCCAGGGCTCCTGCCCCACTGCCCACCCCCCTGTGCCCTGGACTGTTCCTCAGCCACTGCCCTCCCACCGCCGCCAGCCCCCAGCACACCCTGTTCACTGCTACGTCCTAGGTGCCCAGCAGGGTGACCAGAATCGCAGGACCAAGGACACCAGCACTGCCCCCCACTTTGGGCTCAGGTTCCTTCAATCCTGTTTGACTCACTCATGATGACTTCACTCAAATGTGAAGGCACAGCCTCAAAAAACACTATCTCCCAAATAGTAGCGTTGATGATGATGGTCACAGGTCAAGGGTTAGCAGAAGGGCCTGAGAGTAAACACTTCAGGCCTTGTGGAGCAGACGCCTCTGCGGCAGGTCCCCAGCACTGCCACTGAGAACAAATGCAGCCACAGACGTATAAGCAAAGGGGCTGGTTGCCTTCCCATAAAACCTTATTTATGGACGCAGCTTTGAATTTCACATAACTTTCACACATCAGGAAGTATGACTCTCGCTTTGATTTTTTTTGTTTTTTCCTCCAACCACTTCAGAATGTAAAAACCATTCTTAGGTTGTGGCCCATGAGATGATGATAGTTGACATGGGAACCCGCTGGGCTGCCCTCCCCAGCTGCAGGAACACAGAAGCTGCAGTCAGAAGGCGCCAGGCTGAACAAGGCTCTTGCCTCCTGCCTCTGTGCAGTTGGGACACCCCAGCCCGGGAGCCATGTGAAACTGGGACCAAAGTGGAGCATGGCTAAGGTGAGGGGGCTGCTGGTCGCTCCTCACAGCCAATGGCAGCTGCAACAGACAGTGTGGGATACCTCCTTGTCACAGCCTCTTCTAGACAGGAGCTATCCCCACAGGGGGCCTTGTGAGCAGGGGTGACGTGGCCGAGGTGCCCAACAAAGTGGACAGGGTGCATGAACGCTCAAGTGCACAAGACCTAGGCCCCCGGGCTCACCCACATGCTCAGGTGAGGCCAGGTCCCCACTCTTCACTTACGGGACAAACAGGCTGCCTTTCCAGACCACTCACACTCTTGCCAAGTTTGGTGGGAACTCTGGTGGGGGGGGTGGGTGTGATAAGCAGAGTCAAGCCCGCCTACCTGGCCCTCCATGGGCTAGGTGACCATAAATGAAGGCTAACAGTGGGTCTGGGGTAGGGGCATCCTAAGGTTAGCATGTGGGGCAGTTTAGCAGCTGACCAGTGACCCCGACCAGGAGGACCAAGGTGCTGGGGACTTAGGCCCACACGCTGATCCTTGGGCATATCTTGTTCTAGGACCGTGGGGTGGGGGTAGGAGGGTGTTCTCAAAGGCACGCAGCCTGGAACTGCCATGAGGGGCTGAGGCCAAGTTCCTGGCACTCTGAGGAAGGTTCTGGCACACTCATAAGGTATATTTATAGCCATCCCCACCCCCACTTTGAAGAGGTTTTCACGACTCGGGGAGGAGAGCTGGACGAAGGGTCAGATGATGTGATGTTTTATAACAGGGCTGGGAGCCGGCTGGGTCTCTGGGGCTTCCTCGGAGCCGACCTGACCTTTCTGGGAATCAAGGAGGCCTGGCCACCATGAGACAAGCAACACCACTGGGTTCCAGCTGTGTTCTCCCAGGAAGACTGGGAACGAGCCTCAGGTCTGGGGGAGGGCAGGCTCAGCCGGTCAGAGGGGCGTGGCCCAAGAAGCACACAGTCCCTGTCCTCGGACTCCCGATTCAAAGTCCCAGATGGAATGGGGAGGGAGGGATGGTCATTCACACCTTCCCCTTCCCTCTGGGTCTGAAGCTACAGGCAGGCTCTAGGCCAGGGAAGGGAGAGGCAGATACACAGGCCTACGAGCACATAGGGCTCCCTGATGGCTCAGATGGCAAAGAACCTGCCTCCCAATGCAGGAGAACCAGGTTCGATCCCTGGGTTGGGAAGATCCCCTAGAGGAGGGCATGGCTACCTATTCCAGTATTCTTGCTTCAAGAATCTCATGGACAGAGGTGCCTGGTGGGCCTACAGTCCATAAGGTCACAAAGAGTCAGATACAACTGAGGGACTAACACACACAAGCACGTACGTGTGTGCATATGTGACACACACGCAGAAGCTGTGAGCTGCAGGTATGAAGCTCCCAGCTCCTTGGATGTCCACTGGCCGATCAGGAGGGGGCATCTGGCTGTGACAAATCATCAAGACCCACAATGCATACTGACCTACCGGGTGCCCAGCTCCACAGCTCCGCAGCTGCGCCCAGGGAGGCTGGGATGTGGTCAGCACATGGGACCTGGGTTGGAAGTTCTTGGTTCTAACCCTGTGCCACCATTTAGAGTCTAAGGGGGCCTTTCCTGGTGCTCCAGTGGCTAAGATGCCATGCTCCTAATGCAGGGGGCCCAGGTTCGGTCCCTGGTCAGGGAACTAGATCCCACATGCCTGATTGCTGCAACTAAAGATCTTGAGTGCAGCAACTAAGACCTGATGCAAGCGCATACATATACATAAAAGCCTGCAGGTGTGAGCAAGTCCCTTACCCCTCTGTCCCTGCCACCTGTGAAAGGGGGACAACAGCGGTGTCATCTTATTAGACAGCCATGGGGGACTAGCCTTGAAAATGCCCTTAAAGCAGGTAACCCAGAGCTCGACCCAACTGGGGATTCCAACAGGCTAACTATGGTCATCGTTCCTGCAGGGAGCTCCAGGTCAGCTTGGCACCAGGCCCCTCCCTGGTCCAGGGTGGCGGCAGGATCCTGGGAGAACAGCATTCTTTTAGCAAGACTCATGAGCCCCCTGGGCCAGGCCGGGCAGGAAGGGAAGAGACAGAATCTGCAGAGATGCACTGAACCCAGAAGTTCTGCTTTCTGCAGAGGGGGCGAGGTCAATCCATCCACCTGGTCCCTCACACCTGGCACCAGTCGGCTGATGAGCAAACCGTCTGTCAAGGCCATGCTCCCCCTCCCAAAGACTCAAGTGTCCAGAAAGCTCTCCTCTTATTAAGATTCAAAGTCCCTCTAAGGTAGGATAGGTGGCTCCTTTTGGTAAAGGTCACATGAGACCAACTAGGGTTTTTAGAGGGACCCAGCTTCCCAGGTGGAGAAGACAATGGCAACCCACTCCAGTACTCTTGCCTGGAAAATCCCATGGACGGAGGAGCCTGGTAGGCTGCAGTCCATGGGGTCGCTAGGAGTTGACACGACTGAGCGACTTCACTTTCACTTTTCACTTTCATGCATTGGAGAAGGAAATGGCAACCCACTCCAGTGTTCTTGCCTGGAGAATCCCAGGTATGGGGGAGCCTGGTGGGCTGCCATCTATGGGGTTGCACAGAGTTGGACACGAATGAAGCAGCAGCAGCAGCAGCTTCCCAGGTGCCGCTAATGGTAAAGAACCCGCCTGCCACTGCAGGAGACAAGTGTCTGATCCCTGGGTCAGGAAGATCACCTGGAGGATGAAATGGCAACCTATTCGAGTATTTTTGCCTGGAGAATCCCACAGACAGAGAAGCCTGATGGGCTATAGCCCACAGGGTCGCAAAAAGCCAGACACAACTGAAGCAACTTAGCGTGATACACAGGCAAAGTCTAGCCAAAGAGACATAGTTGATTTAGCATCTTTGACTCTCAAAAAGTTCTCTGCAAAGACCTAGCTCCATCCATCACACTTGGGTCCCAAGAGGCCACAGAAACCACTCTAAGGAATGAGGGGCAGAACCACAGCTCCAGGTCAGAAAGATCCAGCCTCAGAGCCCAGTGTGGCCTCAGTTTCCTCATGTGTGAAATGGGAGAACAGTGAAGCTGTGCTTAGCTAGTAAAAAAGAGCACCCAGTGGCCTTGGCCCCTGGGGACTCACCTGATGAAGTACATGAGTCCGTTCAGAGTCACTGTCTTGGGGGCAAAGGACCAGGGTGGGAGCTGGCCGCAGTCCACCAGGGACCACAGGTCTGTGTCTGGGTGGTAGCACTGCATGACCATGGTCTCCTTGCCGGCCAGGGAGCCGATGGCATAGAGCCGGCCCCGGCAGGCAGTGGTGGAACAGTTGTCCATGGGGTAGGTCATGGGCTGCAGGGCCTCCCAGGAGTCGGTGGTGTGGTCGTAGCGCTCCGTGCTGTCCGCAGCCACCACGTACAGCAGCCCGTCCAGCACGGAGGAGCTGTGGTACTCCCGGGCCTTCAGCATGGGCGCCACCTCCGTCCACTCATTCACACTTGAGTTGTACCTCCACACGCAGTCGTAGAGCCGGGAGCCATCAGATCCGCCTGCCAGGGAGGACAATGGGCAGATAGATGATTAGCCCACACCGACTCAGGGTGAGTCACCCACCCGTGACTCCCTGAACTTCCTAGAGAGTAAGGATGAAACACACATCCTCTGTTACCAAGGCCCGAGCCAGGGGCTCAAGCCAGGTATAGGCTGACCATTGCCCAGGAGGATGGTCCAGCTTCATGCCATAAAAACACCACCGCACCTCTGTGGGCGAACTGGAGGCCCAGAGGCCACAATTCTGAGTACACAATAACCTCAGTTTGGATCCCTGCACTCAGACACCTCAACTGGATGGGAGCACCAGGTCTTGGAGTCCATTTTCCCAGGGAGCCACAAGTCATGAGGGTGGGAGGGACTTCCCTGGTGGTCCAGTGGCTAAGACTCTGAGCTCACAACGCAGGGGGCACAGGTTCAATCCCTTGTTGGGGAACTAAGATCCTGCATGCTGTGCTTGGCCAAAAAAAGAGAAAAAAACAGCATATGTGGGTGGGGTGCCTGGGGACTTCTTCATTAAATTCTAGGCATCCCCTAACCAAGGCTAGGCCAGGCTAAGTTAAGAGGAAACCTAAGTGCTCAGCCAGCAAGAAACAAGACAGAAGGTGATGCTATGAGTGAACTTCTGGGGTTTATTTCTTGATTTATATGCAAGCTACTGACTTGTTTTGTTTGGAAAAAGTCATCAAGCTGTGCAAGTATGATGTCTACTTTTCCATCTATATGTCCAAAAAAAGGGCTAAAAAGCAAACAAACAAAGCCCAGTGGTACTGGCTATTGCCATAAATTAAACCAGGCTCACCTAGGACATTAGGATTCTCACAGGGTGAAGGGACCCCAAGAACCCTGGGGGTTGGATTCCCCTCCCTGTCCCAAGCCTGGGGCCACAGGGCAGAGCAGAGCCACCCTGACATTCTACCCGGCTCACAGCCCGGAGCTTTTAGAGGGAGAAGACAGCCTCCTTGTAAAGTCCTCCCGGCCTCCCTTCTTCCTTCTAAAGGAGAACTGTGTCAAAGGCAGCTGAAGCCGCCTCCTCGCCCCTGTGAGATTCCCTAGAGGCAGCTGTA
Organism: Ovis aries; assembly: GCF_016772045.2. Lineage (NCBI taxonomy): Eukaryota > Metazoa > Chordata > Mammalia > Artiodactyla > Bovidae > Ovis > Ovis aries. The sequence goes on along the minus strand of NC_056065.1, from coordinate 46,154,973 downwards.
GGGAATGACCCAGCCACCTGTCCAAACCCAAAGGATTAGCTGAGACATTTATGGAAGGGTGTGCAAAGTTGGGGCGAGTCTGACCAGTTGTGGGAGTTCACTGACCAGACTTCAGTGGTCGGGGGTGGGGTGGGGTGGGGTTGAAGGGGGTTGGTTCCCCAACAACACAAGGCCAACCTCAGACTGAGACCTGACCCATTCTGGCAGATTCCCGGGGAGGCAGGACCTGGAATGGCAGCCACCCTCAGGCAGGACCTGGAGTGGCAACCACACAGCCGAGCCTGTCCTCAGGCTGGGTTGAGCCCAACTTCTCAGCTCAGAGCCCCCAGGACCCTGGAGGGAAGGGCGGGTACCTCAGAGCTGGCTTTCTCCCGAACTAACGTGCCAGGCTGGACACAGCGCTGCTGTGGCCCAGCTGAGGCCTCCCTGCCCAATCCAGCTCCCTGCAGGCCCTGAGCATATGCTTGGCCGGGTTCTTTCCTTATATAGCCCTCGCACAGACCGCCCCTCCTCAACCCACGCATGGAGACAGCCTCATGTTTGAACTGGGATTCATCTTTAATAAAAAATGTGGGAGATGCCCAGGACTGGGGCGGGCTGGGACCCGCCCAGCATGACTCGGCAGTGTTTTGGGGTTTGGGCCAAGTAATTGGAAGAAAACCTCTTAGCATGTGACTCTGTTTACAGTTGCTGGGCCGGGAGCAGCCTAAACACCACGTGACCCACAGCGCAGGGCCTAGGTACAAGCCCCAGAGAACGCTGTCACTGGTGACCAAGTGAGTGAGTCAGGGGACTGTGCTGCTCAGCTGGGAAGGAGAAATCCCCTCTACCGGGGTAGAAAGGATGTACCACAGGATGTCAGTCCCAGGCCTGTCCCCAGATTCCTTAGGGAGAAAAAGGAAGCACTCATAGTGCAGGGTTGGAGAAGGAAATGGCAACCCACTCCAGTGTTCTTGCCTGGAGAATCCAAGGGACTGCAGAGCCTGGTGGGCTGCCATCTATGGGGTCGCACAGGGTCGGACACTGAAGCGCTTTAGTAGCAGCATGCAGGGAGGCTACCGCAGTGTCTTGCCACTAAATGGGAATACCATCTGGGCAAGGAGGGGGCTGCCCAGACGAGCCCTGCAAGAGCCACAGACGGTACTTGTCCCACTAACACAAAGGGGTTCTTCCTGAAGTACCCAACCCTAGAAACTTCTATGCCTGCAAGTCGGGGGGAGGGGAAGTGTTCACCTGCACCCAGGTGCCGCCTGTGGTTCCAGGCACTTCGGGTTCTCTTGCAGGTCAAAGTGCCTGCTTCCCCGTTCGGGTGTGAGCAGGTTAGGGTCCTCCTGATCAGCCCTCATGCCCACTCACCCGTCACGTAGATGTCGTTGCCCAGCGCCACGATGCTGTAGCCTCCGCCCAGGTGGTCGGGGAACTCGGCCAGGTAGCGCCACTGCCCCGTCTGCGGGTTGTAGCAGTCGACGGTGACCAGTTCGTCGCAGTCCTGGTCGCATCCGCCCACGAGCACGAGGATCTCGGCGAGGCCGGTGGAGGGACGCGGCCGCATCCGAGGGCAGGGCCCGCGGTCGTGGCGGTCGTAGCGCGCCGCCTGGAAGTCGCGCGCCTCGCGCAGCAGGCGCAGGCAGGGCGGGCAGCGGGCCACCAGCGGCTCGGCCTCGACGTGCGCCAGCAGGTAGAAGCGGCGCACGAAGGGCAGGCGCACGGCCTCCAGCAGCTGCGGCCAGTGCGCCGCGCGGCGCGGAGGGTCGGCGCGCACCCAGCGCAGTGCCAGCTGGTAGGCGGCCTCCTCCTTGGGCACGCAGAGCCCGTCGTCGCGCAGGTAGCGCAGCAGCCGCGCCAGGGGCAGACGCTCCAGCTGCTCGGCGCCCAGCTCGCCCACGTGGCGCAGGATGAAGCGCTGAGCCGCGCTCGCCAGCCCCGCGCAGCTGAAGGCCTCGGCGAAGTCCTGCATGTCCAGGCAGTTGGTCAGGTCGAGCTGCTGCTGCAGGAAGGCGCCGCACGCCTCCTTCACCGCCGGGAACTGCAGCAGGTCGGCGGCGCGCAGCAGCGGCTCGGCGTTGTCGCCACTCACCGCCACGCGGCCCGTGTAGCTGAAGTCGAGCAGCAGCTGCAGCATGTCGGGCGGCACGCCGTGCAGGCGCACCCGCTCGGCGCGGCTCTCGCGCAACTGCCCAGCGAACATGGCGCGGAAGTAGGGGCTGGCGGCTGCCAGCACGGCGCGGTGCGCCGGGAAGTCGCGTCCGCCCGCCGCCTCCAGGGTCACGTCCAGGAACTTGCGCTCGGCGCGGAGCTGGCTCAGGCCACGCAGCAGGCTCAGCGCGTGCGCCGGGTCCGAGAAGGGCAGTACGGCCAGGGGCGCCGGCCGCTCCATGGCGCCTTGACTAGGGGCGCGGGGCCGCTGCTCGCGGTACTCGGGAAAGCCGCGGCCGGGGCCAGCGGAGAGACACTCTGCGCTGGGAGCCGCCGCAATAAATACGACCGGGCGCGGCGGCCTCCGGGGGGCCGGGCCGGGCGGGGGCGGGGCGCCACCAACACCGCCTAGTTAACTCCTTTGGGTCCGCCGCCGCCGCCAGGCTGAGCGCGCTGACTCGCTTCCTCTCGCGCGCTCCCGCCCCCGCGCTCCAGGCTGAGTCACCGCCGCCTGCGCCCGCTCCCTCTCTCCGCCCTTCCGGGGCTTCCTGCGGCCTCCCGCCGACGCCGGAGGCTGGGACACCGGGTGACAAGTGTCCTTTCGGAGGGGGCGGCCTTGCCGTGCACTGGAATCCGCGGCCTTCAGAGCCTGCCCATCACCCACTCGGCCCGGCTGCCGAACAAAACCCGGTGGGGGCGAACGAAGCCATCCCTTTCGCGCCAGACTTCCCAAACTGCTCCAGGGCGACTCGGTACAATGGCTTTTTTTTTTTTTTTTTGGAATTCCACTAGTTCCAAGCGTTGCTTGTTAACCCTATCTCGGGACAGATTTCTAACGACGAAATATGTTTTACAAATCAAGACTAAAGCAAGAACAAGTATAAAGTCTTTAGGTGACGTTTTCTTGGCGCATCCTTGAGGGACACGGGGCCAGATGCCAGGAATCTGCTCCGCTGTGTTCCTGCAGGAGTTTCTAACTTGACTAACTCGGTCAGTAACTTTCGTCAGCACACAAGGCGCAGTTTTAGTTTCTGAGTCATAGAGACCCTTTCAGGCTCCGAGCTCCCTTCTGAAAGGGAGGGGCCTGCCCTGGCTGTGTTTGGTTACCCTGGCCTTCTAGCCCCTCCTCTCTTGGTAATGGAAATAGGAAAGGCAGAAATCAGGGTAGGAAAGATCCTTGAGAATTCGTTAGAATATACTATTAAACTGAACAAAAAGCTGAAGCACCAGAATATAATTCCTGGGAAAAAATAACAGTTTTTCCTCTTCCATTTGAGGGGCGCCAGGTACCCAGAGGGAACCGGGCTCTCAGCTCAAGATCAGATGGGACTGCCTTAAAAACCAGAGATGTGCCTCTTCAATGTCACCATCACATGTGGGGTGACCACGAAGAAAGAAATCTTCCTTACTTTGGTTCCGGTAGATACAATACCAGGACTTTGCTTTCAAAGAAACCAGACGAAAAAATTCCCTCACTTGGAAGCCATTTTTTTTTTTTTTTTTTCAGTTCAATGGATGAATTTGCTCATTTTTAGAAAAGACCCTTATTGGGCTTTTTGTGTTGCAGATGAAACCTGGGTTTCTGTTACTGGGTAGCCCCCACCCCACCCTGTAAGCTTGGCAAACACACCCGATGGAAGCCTCACTCTGCCCACGTGTGTCCTGGGGCAGGCGGGCCATACCAGGAGCTACTGTCATTTCTTGATTCCAGCTCATTCTACTCAGCCTTTGGAGAAGACATCTTGATTTTATTCCATCTCGGAGAAGTGAACTGTAGGCCTTCTTTTCTCTTCCTGAATCTCTCACCATCTTGCCGTGAGAAGGTATCTGATCTGAATGTCAGCATGGGAAGCACAGCCCTAAGTCAGAAAACATTCAGGTACCCAGGCCGGCTGCCTGTTGCCCATAGATGGACTGTTCACACAGCTATTAACGGCAGCATTCCTGGGTCCAGGAGCCGGGCCAATAAGCTTACTTGCTCAGGCTTTGTGACAAGAAAGTCTGAGTAGCCAGGAAGTGGGATGTTTGCAGGGAAAAGTACTACAGTCCCTCTAGGTCAAAACCCATCCACCTGGTATAAATCAAATCTTTACATCAATAATGTTTCTGTAGTTAAGAACTGAGTCTACTTTTTGTATCCCCAACAACAGGGATTAACTGTTTCAGGTTTACTTTGAAGAATAGATGTTGCTATCTATTAAAATGGAACGATGTTCATGTTATAATGTCAAGCAAACAATCTGATTACCTGTGTGACCCCCATTTGTTATATGTGTTTATATGCCTACCAAGAAACTGTGAAGGTAACATTTTTCTCTAGGTGGCTAGGTTTATTTTGTTTTTTGCTTGCCTGCATTTTCTGTTGTCCTATATTAAACATATATAACCTGGGTATTCAAGGAATATTTAAAGTTCAAAATAAAAAGTTCAGTTCTTGAGGAAAAAAAGTATATTATTAATATCCTAGACCTAACAGGAGAGCACTTGAAGATGTGTATAAATCTAAGGCAATGAAGGAATGCAGTTAGAAAAGAAAGGAACAGATTTAGACTTATCAGCTGTGTTTGGAATTTTGAATAACCTGCTAACCCAAGCATGCTACTTGGTTCCTTTTTTTTGCTCATTAATCTCTTGAGTTCAAAATGGGAATGTGAAAAATTCATTCACTGCAGTATGATAGTGTGATGCATACAGTCAGCAAACTGTATTAATATGGGGGTTTAAAATTCTCAAATATCATCCAACACCCTGCTGCTGCTGCTGCTGCTGCTGCTGTGTCTGACTCTGTGGACCCCATAGACAGCAGCCCACCAGGCTCCCCTGTCCCTGGCATCCTCCAGGCAAGAACACTGGAGTGGGTTGCCATTTCTTTCTCCAATGCATGAAAGTGAAAAGTGAAACTGAAGTGGCTCAGTCATGCCCAGCTCCCAGCGACCCCATGTACTGCAGCCTACCAGGCTCCTGGGATTTTCCAGGCAAGAGTACTGGAGTGGGGTGCCATTTCCTTCTCCAGCACCCTAGTGTGGTACAAACACCACTTTCTGGTGAAGAAGGTATTAACTGTAATCAACAAGCAATAGTTTGTGGGAAAATGTATTTAAACTTCAGTCATGAATGTTTTAAAAGTGTACCCCTTCTAAAATCATGAAACTGGTCTAAGTAACTTTATGATAATATAATTCAATGTGATTTAACAAATAATGGTATGTATTTCATTAAATACCAAATTAAATAAAAACATTTCATTAAAAAAATGAAAACTACTTGGTATTTGAATTCTGATTTTAGGCAGACAGGACAATAGGTAACTGAGATAATTTTAAAAGCTGCTGTGACCTCCTTTTTATTTTCTTTGAGAACATACAAGAAGGCTCATAGCCTCATTGAATTACACAAGCCTGTTCGCCATGACAAGGCTGTGATCCATGAAGGGGACAGGAAGAGTATTTATAAATACTGTAGCATTTATAAAGTAAAAAAGAGATTGTACCTTTTCCCAATTAGAGATTCTGATTTTTTTCTGATTCTGGGCTGCCTAAGGTGTGGTTTGTAATGTACTTATTACATATAATTTTTTTCCTTTAAGGAATATTACAGTATTCTGTTAATTATTAAGTGTAGTATTATATGAAAATGACATGCTACAAGTAAAAACATTTAAATTGTTTGGGACATAGTGTTACCTATTAATCTTTATATTTTATCTGTATAGACCAAAACATGAGAAATCCACTTGATTCATCTATGCATATCTAATTTTCATCATTATGTTGACAAGTTTAGAAATTATTGACAAATTATCAAGTTGACAAGACCAGTTTAGAAATTATTTATTAATAATTTAAAATTATTCACACCAGGACTTCCTTGCTGGTTAGGGGCTGAACCTCGGTGCTCCTAATGCTGGAGGCCTGGGTTCCATCCCTCGTTGGGAAACTAGGGTCCACATGCTGCAACAGAAGATCCTGCATATAGCAGCTAAGACCTGGTAGAAAAGCTATGATGAACCTAGACAGTGTATTAAAAAGCAGAGACATTACTTTGCCAACAAAGGTCCATCTAGTCAAAGTTATGGTTTTTCCTGTAGTCATGTATGGATGTGAGAGTTGAGTCATAAAGAAGGCTGAATGCCGAAGTCTTGATGCTTTTGAGCTGTGGTGTTGGAGAAGACTCCTGAGAGTCCCTTGAACAGCAAGATCAAACCAGTTAATCCTAAAGGAAATCAATCCTGAATATTCATTAGAAGGACTGATGCTGAAGCTCTCTAATACTTTGGACACCTGATGGAAGAACCGACTCATTAGAAAAGGCCTTGATGCTGGGAAAGATTGACAGCAGGAGAAGGGGACCACAGAGGATGAGATGGGTGGATGGCATCACTGACTCAATGGACAAGAGTTTGAGCAAGCCCCAGGAGATGGTGAAGGACAGGGAAGCCTGGTGTGCTACAGTCTATAGGGTCGCAAAGAGTGGGACACAACTGAGTGACTGAACAACAACAAAAGCCAAATAAAAATAAGTATTAAAAAATTATTCACACACATTCATACAGTAGGCAAGGTACTAAAAGTTCAAAACACAATTTTGCGGAATTTTCACTTATTTTCCTCTCCTGGAATTGGAAGTGAGAAAGGCAGAAAACTATGGGTAGGAAAATCAATTAAGAACCCATAAAAATATCCTATTAAACTGTGAAAGGATGAAGCACCAAAAAATAATTCCTGGAAAAATATATCTTTTGTGTATAACCATATTCAGGCTGAGTTAAAACAGCAGAAAAGCATTCCTGAGTTTCCCCCAAGTGAATGCAGTGTAGAGTGAGATTTAGGAAGGTGAAGCTATATTTGGTAACTCAATTAAAATAACTACATTCTCAAGTTACTTACTGGGAAACCATGGTATTCTTAGTATTTTAAAACTTGTCACAACCTGTGCTAATGTTGGCTTTTTTCTTTCTCTTCCCTGAGTAACTATAATCATCTGAGAATTAGTATTCAGTAGCAGTTTTCTTTTCTTTCTTCTTTTTTTTTTTTTAAGCAGAAAACAAAGATATGGCTACTGTGGCTGATGCTCTTGCATGAATCATGGAATTCTAGATTTACCCCCCTGGAGCCCAAGAATAGTACAGAATACCTGAGAAATAAATTGAATATGTTGAAGAAACCTAAGCCTGTCATAGAGAGAAAACTTTATTATCCCTGCAGCTACATATATTATGCTATTGAATTTGGGTCAGTTATTGGTGTTATAGTCCTTTTTTGAGGCAAGGGATGGTACGTATTAACATCTATATCTTCTTCAAAAAGCTAAATTTCTAACAGGAATCAAAGGGAGGAGGGATAAAGAAGGTCTTCCTCCATGAAGTTTTCTATTTCACTGGAGTCGCAGGTAGGGAGACAAGCAGAATACACCAGTTGTACTGGTCAACTTTATGGTGGTATTGTTGCTTAGCTGCTAAATCGTGTCCAGCTCTTTTTCCACCTCATGGATTGTAGCCTGCTAGGCACCTCTGTCCATGAGATTTCCCAGGCAAGAATAGTGGAGTGGATTGCCATTTCCTCTCCAGGGGATCTTCTCTGACCAGGGAAGGATACATCTTCTGAGTTGGCAGGTGGATTCCTTAGTGCTGAGCCACCAGGGAAAGCCCACTTTTGTATACTAAGAACTCAGTCACAAAATAACTATTGGATACCTACCCTAAGCAAGTTATCACTGTCACATGACACAATCTAAGTTTGGGATTTTCTTAGTGTGACTGAGTGGTCCAATATAGATCCCTGAATTCTAGGTTCTTTTGTCAGCAAGTCCGTTATTATAGTAAGTTCTTTATATCAGTTTCTTAATTGGGGGGGGGCTTAATGTTTATTATGTGAAAAGGTATACTATTAGGGAATAATGACCTTTTTAAAAAAAATTCCCCTATTCATTTGGACTTTGCCTCTCATAATTATTTTCTTGGTATTTATACCTTTAAACTAGCAATAGGATAATGTCCTTGGCCCTTTCATATTTAGGCAAAACAAGTTGTTCTGGTGCATATGACTCTTGGCGAAACTGGCAAATCTCAGGACTTTTGCTCTGGCAACAGAGATCAGATAACATGGCAAATCTGGCTAAATCACCTAAACGTGAGGACTCTGTGAGAAGGTGTTAATGTTTTCACAGGCTAAATCTGATGTCTGTTTTTACCTTACTAGCTTTGTAAAGCACCTCCGTTTACCATCACTTCTGGGGAGCTCTCCAATCTTTGAAGATCTTGGTGAAATATTTTAGAAAGTAGCAACAATGATAAAAGTAAACTATTTATTGAGGCAAGTAAAACATTTTATAGCTAAGGTATTAAAGGCTTAGAGAAGTAGTTATAAGATAAATCAGTCTCTTAACCACTAAGTGTTTCCATCAGAATTATCTTAACCATCCAAACAGCAATAGACAATCAATGCAGCATTCACTACCACGGAAAATAGTCTAATTTTTTAGAGGTTCTTCCAATTATCTTTCTGATTTAGTATGTAGATAAGTCAGTTTTCTGATGTGAATTTAAAATTTTATGTCATTCCTGTTTAACAGTTTGTCTTCGAAGCCGCCTAATGTTATTGAATTATTTACATTTCATATATAGACTTTTCTCTTTCAAATGGTTATTAAAAATATTAAAGTACTTGAGGCCTCCTCATGGCAAGTTTATCAGAGCAATTAATTTTCAACTAAGTGTTCAATCAACCTTCAACATATAAAGTTGTAAAATACTCCGCGGTCCAGTATTTAAGTACAGCCAACTCAATTAAATATCAGTAAACAAAGTCAATGTCAATGCCAAATATCTCTATATCTCTATCGGGTTTTCGCCTCACCCACTGTTGTAATCCTGCGAAGAATACATTCAGGAACTAATTCAATGCAAAGTAAAAAAACAGGACTGAGGTGAAGGTTAGGCGAACGGGAGAAAAAAAAAAAGCGTATTTAAAACACTTTTAAAACAGCGGCAACACTGGTGTAGTTTTTTAAAATGCGCTGGTAACCCGACACTTCGAAGTGTTTGCTACGGGGGAGACTCGGTCGGCGGTCCCGGAGCCCCGGAGCCGGCCAGAAAGATACAGCCGTGAAAACAAGTTCGCTTCGCCCGGTTCGAGGCGCGGGGAGTCAGCCGTGGGGCGGCTGCGACGTCAAAGCCCGCCGTCCCCGCACGGCTGTGGAGACCCCAGCTCCACAAGGGGTACAGAACCCAAGTCCCAGAGGGGAAGCAGGAGGCGCAGCCGCCGCCCACCACGACCAAGGCCGTCAGCCCCGCCCCCACCCGCGGGGGCGACCCCTGACCCCCCCGCCCGCGCGGAGACCGAGGCGCTCTGGGTTGCTCCGCCCCTCCCCCATCGCCGAGCCGGCGCGAGTCCCCGCACCTCCCCCGCTCCGGCGGTCTCAAGTCCCCGAGCCACTGTCTCCATAGACCGAGCAGCCGCCGCGGAGCTCTCTGGGGGTTGGAGTCCTCGAGAGGGCCTTTGTGCGCCTCAGCGGCGGAGCCGAGGACTATGACTCCCACAATGCCTCGCGCCCGCCCCCTCGCCGAGCTTTCCGTCGCTCCCAGACTACATTTCCCGGCAGCCCTCGCGGCTCTCCCGCCCTCCCTCCCGAGACACGAGCCGAACTGGGCGTCAGGTCGGGGAGCCGGTCGGGTTCCCGCTCGCCGCCGCCGCCGCCGCCCCCCGCAGCGACTCTCCCGCCTCTCCAGTCGCGCTGGTCGCAGGACCTGCATCGACAACTCTGCTCGGCTGTGGAGCCGCCGGCCCGAGAGTACAGTGTCCAGGACGCGACACACCGACCCCCCCATCATCTCCAGTCGGGGCGACCCCTCCCGGGTCCGCCTTCGCCCTGCGCGGCCGCCGGAGCCCCCGACTCCGAGCGGCCCCGTGGCCCGGCGTCCGCATCCCGGCCCCTGCAGTCCGCGGTCGCCGCCCCCCACCCTGAACATGGACTCCGACTCCTGCGCCGCCGCTTTCCACCCGGAGGTGAGTGAGAGCTGCGCCCCGAAAGCCCCTGACCACCCTCAGGCCGCTCCGGTGCTCCCGAAGGCGGACCCCCGCCGGCCGAGCGCCGTTCTCCCCTCCCCCAGCTATCTCTCGTCGCCCCCCGGGCGCCCAACCCCGCCCCCCACTCGGGCCCGCGCCCGGTCTTCCCCGCCCCCCGTATCCTCGGCGTCCCTTCCGCGGGCGTCCGCGTCCTCCCGGCGCCCCTTCCCCGTGGTCACCGCGCCCACTCTCCCCGGCCTTGTGTAGCCGGGGGACCTGTCTGCGCCCCCGGCCCCTCCTCGCCGGCCTGGCTTCCCCTTCCCCGCCCCCGGGGACTCGGTCCGAGCCGCCTCCGCCCTGCGCTCCCGCTTTCCGGAGGAATCACCCACCCCCTCCCAGAGGGGCTCGCGGCCCCCCTCGGACAGGGACTCCGCTCCGCGCGCCCCCGCCTCCTCCTCTAATCCCCCCGGGCCCGGTGGCCCGCGCCCCGCCCCCTGACTCCCGCTCGGCCCCCGCCCCCTCTGGCCAGGGTGGGGGAGGCTCGTCCTTCGGGGTCCCCACCCCTGCGGGGGCCTGAGCTGTGCTCCCACCCTCAGCGCGTTTGCCTCCCCCCTCCAGGGCCCCCTCCCCCGAGCTCGGCTCGCCCCGCCTCGGCTCCCCCTCCTTCCGGGGATCGGCCCTCGGTTCTCCCGGCCGCCCCACATCCCCCGGGGCCCCCGCCGCGGTCCCCTCCCTCTCCCGAAGCTCGCGGAGTCCGGGGTGCGGGTCCGGCCGCCGGCGGGTGGGGGAGGGGAGGCGGCGCCGGGCGGGCTAGTCCGCCGCTCTGCCGCCTCGGGGGCTCGCGGGGCCTGCGAGTCCCGGACCCCGAATCCTGCCCGGCTACTCGTGCCCCCTCCCCCGCGGGATGGGCCCCGCACCTTCCGGGGCCGCTTGTCGGCGAGGAGCGGCTTCCGCGGGAGGGCGGGGAGGGGGCCGCACCGCCATCTGCTTTTCTTACGGGCGGCGTTGGCGGGGCCGGGGCGGCCGGCGCGGTAGGAGCGGCGCGGGTCCCCCGCCCCGGGCCCGAGGGCACCGCCGCCATCCACTCGGAGTCCCGGCTACTGACCCACTTCAGCACATTCCCCGCCGAAATAAAAGTTCTCCCCGCGAGTTTGAGGGCCGCAGCCCTACCTCCCAGCCGGAGGGAGGGCGGTCAGTTCTCCCTGCGGGTGGGGGCAGGGTCTCCCCGGCGCTGGAAGCGCTGGGTACCGCGCGGACTCTGCCTCGCCGCTTTCCTGCGTGCCTCTCCGAGTCTGGGCGGCCTAGGGCTGAGGGCAGAGGCGGTTTGCTAGCACCGAGTTGAGAAAATAAAAAGAAGTGGAGCCCTTGGAAGGAGACCTGCGGGCAGCAGGCCGCCCGCGCTGTTTTCTGGGCGCGCTGGACTGAGGGGGCGGGGGTGGTTGGACTGGGGCAGAAGCCGGAGCCCACCCCGTCATCTCCTCCCCCTACTTTCATCCGAGTGGGAAGTGGGCCCCTCGGCTCTGGAAATGTTAGCTGAACTCCTAAAGATGGGATTGAGGTGGGTGATAAAGTGCTTAAAGAAAACCCAAGTAAAATACGCTAGTCAAATGAACCGAAGAAAAACACAGTTGTTTTGCTTAGTAGCAAATAATCATTTTCTTCCCAGCTCCTCTTTCTCAGCAGAGAATCAATTCTAGTTGAGGGCGATTCTTAATTAAATGGGGATGGGACACACAAGCCAAAATTTCTAGTATTAAATCTTGAGTATGCAAATGGTTTTGTTGTTCAGTCTGTCAAAGTCCTTAAGCCTGCAGCACTGTAGCCCTCCAGGCTCCTCTGTCAGGGGATTTTCCAGGCAAGGATACTGGAATGGGTTGCCTTCTCCTCCTCCAGGGCATCTTCCCCACCCAGGGATTGAACCTCCTGCCTTGCAGGCGGCTTTTAGTGACTGTAATTATATACAGAGTTAGGTTTTCTAAATGGTAGCAGGATTGTTTCTGCTTTGTTCTTTGGGTTGGGGGGTGCTTTGTCCCTGGGTGTTGAAGGAGCCAGAGGGACCAGTAGGAAGTGTCTCCTCTGGAGGAGAGAGCCAAGTAGGAGGAGGGGGTCCTCCTGCAGCCCTGCCTGGGGAGGGGTCAGGCGAGATTCAGGTCCAGGATTCCAAGTCTGAGCTCTGCAGGTTGAAAAGTAGTTCACTTCTAAAGTCACTTAAAATACTTCAGCTGCAGCAGTTTATCTTCAAAGTGGAAAATTTGTGGCAAAAAAGTTAATTATTAGGGCTCTCAATAGGCCTGTAGAAGCTTAATAGATAATGTCAGAAAACGCCACATGAGCACTAATAAATAGACTTTTGTACAGTCTTTTATCTCCTAACCAGTTTCCCAGTATTCTTGGCATAGCATCACATACCTCCTCTTTCAGCCTTCTGAAAATTGTTAATTCTTGACCCAAACTTACCTTATCTTGTTTCTAGAGTATTTGTAAATCTAGCAGTGTGGTTTTGAGTGGCAGACTATGAAAGCTCCAGCCTGTTTAGTATTGTTTCTTTGATGTCACCTGTTAAGTGTCTACTTCCAAACTTGCTCCCTTTTCTCGCTGTTAACAGGAGTACTCCCCCAGTTACAAGCGGCGCAGGACCGTGGAGGATTTCAACAAATTCTGCACCTTTGTCTTGGCCTATGCAGGCTACATCCCTTATCCAAAGGAGGTAATTCAGCACTTCAGAGACCTTGCTGGCAGCAAAACCAGCGTTTTTGACAAGGTGGTGGGTCTGGAAGGGATTGAATGGGAGGACTTGAGCCGTAATAGTCAGGCAGAAATCTATCTTACAGACTTAAGACGAGCCTGGGAAGTGGTTCCTAAAACGGATGGAAAATGTAGACTTGCCTAGAAATGGTTCGATAAACTTTCAAAGTTTGCTTACAGATAATCTAAGTGATATCTTCCTAATGTCCAATGTTTATTGAGAGATTACTGTCACTTAGTCGTGTCCGACTCTTTGCGACCCTATGGACTATACAGTCCATGGAATTCTTCAGGCCAGAATACTGGGTATTCAGAAGGGTAGTCTATCCCTTCTCCATTGGATCTTCCCAACCCAGGAATCAAACCGGGGTTTCCTGCATTGCAGGCAGATTCTTTACCCACTGAGCCACAAGGGAATCCCCGAGAGCTTACTCTGGCTAGGCACTATTTTGGGCCATTATAATGATATGAAGTAGGAGCTTTTACTTATATCCTTTTCATTAGTAGTTTATTTATTTTGGCTGTGCAACATGCCTTGTAGGATCTTAGTTCCATGAGCAGGAATCCAACCCAGGGCCAGCAGTGAAAGTGCTGAATTCTAATCATTGGACTTCTGGGGATTCCCTATTTGTTTCTGTTGTATTTATTTGTTTTTTCTCTTCCATTTTAAAGATGAGGACACTGGGGCACAGAGAGGGAACTCCTTACTCTTGGTACAGTCTCATTGGTGGTGGAGCCTGGGGTTCAAGCAGATCAAAGAGTCAGGCCCAGTCCACCCTGCCCTACCTGGTGGGTGGCCTCCTGGTTGGTGTCATTACAGAATCTTCAGGGACTCGTGGCCAGAATCCCATGTAAATTAAGGCATTTTTTCCTTGCTGAGAAATGGGCAGGTGGGCCAGCGCTGCCAGGGTGCTCAAACTTCAGGGGCCTGGTTCATACTGTGCAAGGCTCAAGAGAAAGGAATCCAGTATTTTTAGGAGGCCAGATCCCAGCACTGGGTTATTGTTTCCACTGCCAGCTAGGTGGATAACGCCTACATGAATGCTGTTACTGTTTGCACATAAACAAACAGTAGCAGTTTGCTTGATTGACCTGAAGGGACCAGAGACTTGAACTCACTGCTTTGGGGCACAGTAATTACATACTTGGATTTTGGAGTATTTTGAGATGCCTCCAAGTTTTTAAAGAAAAGTATCAGAACATCCTCACCATTAATTTACATTCACTTAATTAAAATGTACATCCTTTGGGAGGACAGTTGGGGGAGATTGTAAAATCAGGAAAGACAAGAGCTTGAGGGTGTGTCTTTGGCACTCCTGTCACAGAAGTGGATAGAGTATCAACTAAGTTCTTGGTGAGGGTTCACCCAGGGCTGGAGGTCCCCCTTGAGGGTTCATGTTGTAGCTGGAAGGACGCACGAAATCCTAGTGTCGGTGTTCCTAAAGAATAGCACAGGTGAGAGCTGAGGGACAGGGTCCTGGGGAAGCTCTGCTCAGGGCCAGCTCTTGGTATTGGAGACTAGTTGAAATAATCAGAAGCGCCGTGTTTTCTCTGTCCTTTCAGGAAGTCCCTCTGAGGAGCAGTCCCAGCCCCGCCAACAGCACCGCTGGTACCATCGACAGCGACGGTTGGGATGCCAGTTTTGCCGACATCTCGTCCACCGTGCCCTTGCCGGTCTCTGACCGCTGCTTTGGCCACCTGCAGCCCACCCTCCTGCAGCGAGCCAAGCCTAGTAACTTCCTGCTAGACAGAAAGAAGACTGACAAACTGAAGAAGAAGAAGAAGAGGAAGCGAAGGGACAGTGACGTGCCTGGGAAGGAGGGCTATGTGGGGGGCTTGCTGCAGCTGGAAGCTGCCGACCCATATGCAGAAACCCCCACGAGCCCCACTCTGCAGGATATCCCCCAGGCCGCTGGAGACCCCTGCTCGGGCTGGGACTCCGATACTCCTTCCAGTGGGTCTTGCACCACGGTGTCACCGGATCAGGTCAAAGAAATAAAAACTGAAGGCAAACGGACTATCGTCCGGCAGGGCAAGCAGGTGGTGTTCCGGGACGAAGACAGTACGGGAAACGACGAAGACATCATGGTGGATTCCGGTGAGTGGCCCAGAGGTGGGATGCTAAGAGTAGGGTTTCAAGACCCTAACCTTCCCCTTCCTCTGCAGGGGTTGTGGGTTCAATCCCTGGTCGAGGAGCTGAGATCCCATGTGCCTGCCATGAGGTGCGGAGTCTCAATGCGGTGGTTCCTTCCTTGGAAGGGGACAGGGGAGCATACCCCACCACCTTCAGGGGAAAGGGTGTGAGAAGGCAGATGCCGAGATGTTTAGGAAGGGGTGATCACAGCTGAAGACAGCGAACATTCCAGAGCAGGCCTCAAAATGTGAAAATAACATAGCTCATGAATAACCACCTTGTGGGGATTGCTCGTACCACACATTTCAATGCTTTTTGTGCACGTGTGCACTTTCAGAGCGGGAAGTATCACCCTGAGACTTGAAATTGGTTTCACTGTAGCTCAGCTGCTCTGTCCCTTTGGAGGGTGGCTTTCCTGATGGGAGGGGTTCTGATTGGGGGTGTTGTGAGAGATTTTTCCGCTCTTACGTGGTTCTCTGTTCTCAGATGACGACTCCTGGGACCTGGTCACGTGCTTCTGCATGAAGCCATTTGCTGGCCGCCCCATGATAGAGTGCAACGAGTGCCACACTTGGATTCACCTGTCCTGTGCAAAGATCCGGAAGTCCAACGTTCCGGAAGTGTTTGTCTGCCAAAAGTGCCGGGACTCCAAGTTTGACATCCGCCGTTCCAACCGGTCCCGAATGGGCTCCCGGAAGCTGTTTCTGGACTGACTGCTGGAGGGCGAGGAGTTGGAAGGGACTGTGGGCCTGCTGGCCCTGGTCTTAGTTGAGCACAGGACTCTTAGCTCCAGCGCGGGCAGACCCCTGCCGTTCAGGTGCCTACACGAAAGGACCAGCTGTCCAAGGTATAAACTGTACATAGCCAGTGACTGAATAAAATCCTCGTTGGCCAGAGCTGCTGCTGGAGCTGTGGTCTCTGCAGTGGAGGTGGACTGCACACCCAAATGCAGCGGGTTTGGTCCAGCCGAACATGAGGGTGTGTGGTCGTTGTGCATTTTTGCTCTCATTGTTGACAAACTCCCCCCGATCGGAACAAGTGCTGGCTGTTACTCTTGCTTCCGCTGTGTTGGCGCGAGGAGATGTTGTTTCCCTGGCCTGTTTATGAACCGCCATACGTGTGAACTTCTCCAGTCCGTCTTTTACCATAAGTGTCTGTACAGCAACCATCAAAGCCACTCCTCCCTCAGTGGTTCCCCTCTCCCCTGCCTTAGGGGATGCCTGTTCCCCTGGGGATGGAGTCCCTGGCCTCACCCAGGGGTTGTGAGCTTGCTAGTGAGCCCCCACATTTTCTTCGGTTTGTTAAAGGGGACACTATGCAGCTGCTTCTCTGTGGAAAGGGGGTTGGGATCATGGTGGCCCGTGTTCATAACTCAGTTTCCTGTTTTGCACGATGTAAAAAAACCTGTCTTTTTGCACGAAATAGCCAAAAGTATTGGCAGACTTCTGCCTGGGTTCCCTTCCTCTCCAGTTGGCTTTGGAGGGCCTGGGGGTGCCCAGCAAGCTGTTTTCAAGTGAGGGGGCGCCTGGATTCTCTCCTTGTCTCTCCCCCCTCACTTTGTTCTAGCAGCGACATTAAAGGTTAGGCAGTCCCTGGGGGAGGGTGTTCTCCACATAGTGGGGGTAGGGGAGGGAAAATGGGGAGGAAGGCCTCCCTTATGGGTATTCTTAGTATGCCCCTCGTACAGGCTGGCCTGCTGGTTCTACGGGGCAAAGTTAGGACTTTTGAAGCAGTTTTTTGGTTTGAGTTGGTGAGTGAGTGAGATGGTAACGCTGGCCTCCAGGAAGGTACCACTGAACTTTGCAAAGTTCCTTAGATCTAAAGTACGGCCCTGGACCGAGGCGACCCCTGTGCAGGCCAGCTCTGGAGAGGCCAGGGAGTTTGAAGCCCGACAGGCCTCCACTGGAGGGCCATGTGGCGGAACACTGATGGGTCTCAGGCTTGAGGGAGAGGGAGGACATCTGTGTTCCTCGAAACTGACATTACTCTAGCAGTTTAAATACTCGTTCTCAAAATTGCTTTTTTTGTATATTGATGAGTGTGTCTTCGTAAACATTATTTCTTATGAAGCATGAAGAGGGAAGGGTGCCCAAGTCAGGCAAATTTATTGACATCAAGATGGAGCCTCAGTCTTCCCACAGGGGGACTTCTCTACATGGTCCCCATGTATAGAGCCACCAGGTGGACTTGTGTCCATGTTCTCTCACTGAAGCACCAGGAGGGTTGAACTGTAATTGGCTGATCAGAGCCTATATTTTGTCCTAGTATCTTTCATGCTTGACCAGCCAACTGCCTTTTTTGTTTTATTTTTAATTCTGTTGTTTCTATTAACACAAAAATAGAGAGAAATAGTTTTTGAAATCCATTTTATTGTGAAGAGCCCCAAGGGAGATGTTCTACTGTAGAGAAAAATAGGAGCTGGCTTAGAAACAACCTTCTCCCCAGACAACTGTCTGGCTCTGACTAGGGCAAAAGTCCAGGAAAAGTTGGAGAGGAATTTGCCAAAGATCTGCACCATGACATTGCCTGTCCTGTGTCTTCACCATGACAGTAGCCAAAGTTTCCAAGTGTTTCTCTCTTAAAAAAAAAAAACTCCACAGTTTTACAAGTGTGTTTAAGAATAGGTGTGATTTTAGGGTGGAGCTGCCAGTCCTGGCAATTACCATATTGCTCTTAGAAGACTCAGTTCCTGGTGACGCCTCTGGAAGGCATTTGATACTCATCTCGATTTCTGTTTCCTTCATTTGCTTTTGTTCCTATAACAGAGTTATCCCTGTGGGTGGTGTCTTAAGAAGTCAGGACACCACGGTTTTTCTGTTAGATTGAGCTGGGCAGCTGCAATCAGCTTTATGCAAATTAGGTATGGCCCATCTCTGGGTTCCTGGTTGGTGGCTGATGGAGAAGGGAGGGAAATTTGTCATCCCCAAAGCAAGACCCTCCCGTCGGCTTTGGCCAGGCCAGACACTTAACATCGTTTACATTGTTCTGTGTAATTATAAAGTTTATGTGTATAAAGCGAAGCTGTTTCTGTGAAACTGTATATTTTGTAAATAAATATATTGCTACTTTGAGGTTCATGTCTAGCTTTAGGTGTTTGTGTTCTGTGCTGAAGGATTGACCCTTCATCACCAGCCCCCTAAATCGTGGTTACATGAAGACTTGGGAAGTTAAGAGTCAGTTTGGTTTAGCAGGATGAAACATTCTCACAGCCCTTAATACACTTTTTTAGTAAATTCTCCAGAAACAAACCGCAGCATGAAGAGACATGAATAGCTTTCACAATTTCTTCACATTGTGCATTAGCTTAAATCCCAGTGAGTGGTTAACCTGCATGGTAAAAGCTGCAGCCATCTCTAAGCTTATGCAGGTGGGATTAGAATCTGCCCTGTACTCATTCTGTCCTTCCACTTGGGGGTCCCACGGGGCTGAGCCTGTTCTGTCAGCTGTGTCTGCCTGCCTAGCTAATCTGGGACCAGCTAATGGTCAACTAGTACTTTCTTCTGTGACGTTGGAGCAGCTGAAATCTATGAATCAACACCTACTGAAATCTTGAAAATACTGGTCTAGGTGGCTGGTGAGCCTGCCTTTAGTTTCCAGTTGTCCAGAACTGGGTGGGTGGGTGTGGATTTTGGAGGCTCAGAGCAAAGAGGTGAGGGTGATGTTTCAGCATAACTAGGGTAAAACCTGCATCGGGGATGTCCGGTCTGAGCCGGGCGTTGAAGCACCCTTTGACGCGGTCGCAGGCACTGCGTGCATGGGATGCTGGCTAAGGAACAGCCAGGCCCGCCTTCACTCACCAGCCTCCCTGCAAGCCCCGCCCCTCCCGGAGGCCCCGCCTCTCCTACTGGCCCCGCCCCTCTATCGAGGGCCTGTCGCCTGCACGCCCCGCCTCCACCGGTCAGCCCCTCCCCGTCCCATGACCCCGCCCCTCCCGGAGTCGCTGCCGCGCCCCGCAGGCCCCGCCGCCGCCATCTTTGTTTGGGGCAGCGGGGCCTGGCGTCTGGAGATGCCGAAGTCGTGCGCGGCCCGGCAGTGCTGCAACCGCTACAGCAATCGCAGGAAGCAGCTCACCTTCCACCGGTGAGGGGCGGGGGCACCGGGGAGCGCGGGGGCCCGCCTCGCCCAGGCCGATGACCGCGGCCCCCGCGGAAGCGCCAGGCCTGGCGCGACAGGCTTGGGGACACCCGAGCCGCTGCCTGACTGCCGGGAGGCCAGAGGACTTGCGGCCGAGCCCTTTGCGGAGGGGCGGCGGCCCCCCGGGGAGTGGCGAGATCCCGGTCTAAGAAGCCCGGCACCACCTCGGCCGCCTGGGCGCGCAGGGAGACGGTCGGAGGGGCTGAGTAACCTGCCCGCGGCCGCACAGCCTCTCTTGGGTCGGGGGAGGCGGTGGCGGGCCTGGTGCGCGCTCAGCGCTGCGCCCTTGCGGTGACTTGGCATGCGTCCCCTCCGCGGCCCAGGGACTGTGCAGCCTGGGACGTAGTTAAGTGTGCAGTATTTGCTGCAAGATGAGCGATGCTAACCACCCTTAGGTGTGCGGTGCGCTGCGCGCTCTGCTCACCTCTCCTGGTCTCTAGTCGGGAAGGAAAGGCGTGGTGGAGGAATGAGAACTTTCAGGCGGGTGGGGGCGCGGGGCCGGGACGCGCGACCTTTGCTGCAGCCGCAGGAGGATGGTAGGACTTCTGGAGTCTGTCCCTGCGCGCCCCGCGCACCTCAGGTGTGGGACCCCGCCGAGTGCGCGGCCGCTTGCACATCGATGGGTAGAGTGTTGCATACTTTCTTGCTGGTTCCAGCCACAGTGCCTTCCTCCATCCTGCTCAGAGTGTGACTCCAAAAGGCTGCGCTCTGTTCATCTACACTTCGTCTTCTCCTTTAAGCGTTTTCTTTTTTAACGTGAGTATGTCTATTGATATGTAACACGCCTACGGAAAAGTGCACAATTTATAAGCACACAATTTAACCAAGTGAACACCCGGTGTGACTGCCAAGAGTTTAGAACATCGAAGCCCCCAGGAGACCCGGAAACGCACCCTCTTACAGCCCCTCACTCAGTCCCCAAGGGTAAGGCCTCTGTCAGAGGGGACTGCCTTGGCCTTTTTGGAGCCTCACTAAGTGGAGCCACACGCTGTCCTTTTTCCTGTCCTTCGCTCATCACTGTGCTTGTGAGTCCTTCATGTGGCCCGAAGCAGCCGCAGCAGTTCATCCTTTTCATTGCTGTGTAGTGATCCAGGAGTATATTTACTCCAACCAACTTGTTCTACAATTGAAGGGCATTTGGGCCCCTCTGTTTTTTGGCCATCATGGGTACTAGACTTGGGGCGTCTTTGCTGGGTCTTGTCTTCCAGCACCTGTACCCCACCATGCCCCAAATTAGCTCGGTCAAGTCCCAGCGGCCCTTCTCTGCAGCCTGTGACACAGGTCCCTTGAGGCCATCTACCACCTGGCTTCTGGGACACCTCTCGGCCTTTCCTTTGTCACAGTGTCCCTTCTCAGACTTCTTGGGTAGATTCTGCTTATTTCCAGCTCCAGACAGATGCTGGAGCACTTCAGGGTGCTGGCCATGCCGCTGCCCCATCCCTGTCCACACTGGCTCCCCAGGGCAGCCATCTCACTCAGGCTTATGGCCCTTTTACATGGGGATACCTGCATGGTGACAACTCCAGACAACTCTTGTCCCCCTGCCACTCAGCTTCAGCACGTGGACATCTAAAAGGCATCTGAAATTTAACATCTCATGTATATTAATAAAACCAACCTGCTGACGGCCCCCCCCACCTGCTGCCCCAAGCTGCCCTTCCCCCACAATCTTAGCACTTGAAAGTGCTTCCTCTGCTTCTTAGCCCACAGGCAAACTTCTCTGCCTGGCTTTCATGATGCACCCCAGATCTGCCACTCATCATCCTCTCCAGCTCCACCTCGGCCTGAGCTTCCAGGAAGCCCCTTCCGACAGTGGCCTGCGTCCTCTTCTTGCTCTGTGCCAGCCAGACCTGCCTCATTGGCTCTTCACACCCTCGGGCCTTTGCACTTGCTCTTCCTTCTGTTTCCGTGTAGCTGTTCTGTTTCGCACTTTCTGCAGCCTCTGCTCCAGTGTCGCCTCCTAGGTGGCCTTCCCCAACCACTTCCTATTCTATTCTTGCATGGTCCATGACTGTGTGGTGTACTGCTGACTCCTTGCTCTAGATTGTAGGTTTCAAGAGGGTGGGGTCACTTCCCCTCCTGCTTCCCCACACAGGAGCAGGAATGGAGGCCTGCCTGGCAGATGTGGCTCTGGAAGCACCTCACTAAGGCTCTGGACACGTTCATGGTCTCAGGTATCCTACTAAGGGTGCTGTCAACAGCCACGATGGAAGCTTCCCGACATGGAAGGATGTGTCCTGTTAAAACACAGGACAAGGCTACTGAGTTTTCCAGGCTGTCCAGTAAAATGCCGGGCAGGGATGCCAAAGGTCCCTGGGACCTGAAGGTGTATGTTTAGCCCCACAAGTCCCTTGTGCCTCCTTTCTGTGCCCCCAGGTTCCCGTTCAGCCGCCCGGAGCTGCTGAAGGAATGGGTGCTGAACATCGGCCGGGGCGACTTCGAGCCCAAGCAGCACACAGTCATCTGCTCCGAGCACTTCCGGCCCGAGTGCTTCAGCGCCTTTGGGAACCGCAAGAACCTCAAGCACAACGCAGTGCCTACAGTGTTCGCCTTCCAGGGCCCCCCACAGGTGCATGGCCGTGGGGGCCCCCCAACTGGAAGTGGGGTGGGCACTGCTGTCATCTGCGGGGTCAGCAGAGGCTGAAAACTGTCAGGCCCCTAGGTCCAAAGCCCAGGGCCCCCGCCTGGACCTGAGCTTTAGGAAATCTGCAGTTCAAAGCTGCCTGATAAACAAGTCACTTCATGATGGGTGCTACGGAAGCAGCTGATGGGGAGGGGGCCAAGAGCTTATTTCTGCACTTCACTTTGTGGGGCCTCACTTGGGCTCGAGGGAGGTGAAGACTTTCCTGTCCCGGGCACAGGAGGACGATGGTGGTGGAGTGCTGGAGGGGGACAGGGACAGAGGAGCGAGGCTTGGTGGGGGCAGGATCTGGGTGTGCTCAGGAGCAGCAGCAGCTCAGGCCCTGTGGAGGGTGCAGGGCCAGGTGGTGACAGGCCTGGACGGGCGGTGGTTTTCTTCAAAGGAGCGGAGGGCTTGACATGCAGGGATCTCAGTTTCCTAACCAGGTATTGAGCCCTTGCCCCCTGCAGTGGACGTGCAGAGCCCTAACCACTGGGCAATCAGGGAAGTCCTGGATAGGAGGTGGGTTTTCGGGGGGAGGCCAGTGGGGAGGGACGTGACTTCGGAAGGTGCTCTCTGGAGGCTGGTTCAGAGGCCACTGTGGCATCGCAGGTGAGGGTGGTCATGGTGGCCTGAGCCAAAAGTGGGTGTCATGATGAGAAGATGGAGCAGGCCAACTTTGGAGACCGGTTGGGTTGAGAAGGAGGTGATCTGGGGGCTAGAGGGGTCCCTGATTCCCTGAGGAGATGGCCCTGTGCACGTGGAATTTGGCTTCCTATGGGATACCAAGGCAGACATGTCTGTGGGGCAGGATGATACAACAGGACAGTTGGAGCTGGAGCCCTGAGATGGCCATAGTGAATTTTACAAATCCTTACTGTGCCGTGAGTCCCAGAGGGAGGGCCGGAGTGGGGCACAGGCTGGAGCCTGCGAGGCAGAGCAGAGATAGAGCAGACAGAAGACCTGCAGATACCCACACTGGTGTCAGGAAGGGGAGAAGGGAGCCAGTGGGGGCCGTGAGCTCCAGGCTGGGGGGCATTAGGCCTCTGCCCTCGATCCTCGTCCTCCTGCTCACGCAGCCTCACCAAGTCCAGGTCCCTGCCAACGTACGTCCCCCCCTGCTCCTCAGACTCTCTGGCAGCTCCGAGCATCTGCCCAGGGGACGCTCCCGGAGGGCTGGGCTCTGCTCCATGGCTTCTATTCCCATGTCCAGGAACATTGCTTGGCACCAAGTAGCTGCTTAAGGGAGGAGCTGTTGGTTCTTTCTTTTAAATGTGGAAGGCCTTTTGTTTTACTTTATCATGGTAAGAACACTTACCCTGAGATCTGCTGTTTTAACACACATAAAGTGCGCAGCACAGTACTGTGGACCGCAGGGATGTGACACCAGGGGTCTTTGGAAATTACAGTTCACTGACCTGAAACTCCCATTGTGGATCAGGAACCCTCCACCCGCCCTGTTCAGGGTGATGACTTTCATGGCATTTGTAGGAAACTGCTCCACTGTCAGTGATGACATGTTAACCCTAAGGGAGACGTTTGTGGTCCTGCCTCTAGTGCTTGGCTTCAGTGGGTTTCTGACCCAAGGTTTGGGGACTGTGGAGAAGGAGGGGCACTGGTGGATGGTGAGAGGAGAGCTGGGCTGGGCTGAGCATGGGGACAGAGGTAGGTGAGGCCTGATGGACCCTCTGGTGCAGATCTCCTGTGCCCACCCTGGGGCCTGTCCACAGCAGCTCTGCGTCTCTTGCAGCTGGTGAGGGAGAACATGGACCCTACCGGCCGGAGTGGAGACGCCACCTCTGGGGAGAGAAAGGTGAGTCTGCCCTACTGGTCACAAGTGTCCCAACTGAGCTGCTGCGCCTTCCCGCCAGGCTGGCCCACTGGAGCTCATCATGCTTTCCATACAAGTTGGGGTTTGGATTCTGTTTTTGTAGAGAAGGAGAAGCCGAAGCCGTCCATGCCTCCTCCCTGTTCAGTATCAAGCAGTGGCAGCCAGTCACAAGTCTGGCTCCTGCTCGTTTCTAAGGGTTTGGCCCCAGGCTGTGTAGGAGGCTGGCTGTCCTGCTGGTGCCCTGGCAGCCCCCGTGCAGTGTGAAGGGACTCCTGGCAGGATAAGTAGCAGCTGGGGAGGAGCCGTGAACGGCCGGCTCCGCCTTGTCTTTCCAGGTCCTCCCTGAGCCGGCGTCCGGGGAGTGTGGCCTGGGGAGGAAGATGGACACTGAAGCTGAAGCGCTGCAGCCACCCCCTGAGGTTGGAGGCCCAGGAGCACAGGTGAGGCCGGGCTGGGCATGAAGGCAGCATGAGACTGGTCTCAGTCTGAGGGGATTTGCTTCAAACAGAATGAAGAAAACTGGTGCTCGAACCAGAGCACCAGCCTGGACCTCAGACTTTACCCGGAACAGCTGCGACCCAGCAGTTCTGGGTGTCAGGGGAGCCCCCTTGGCCTCAGGTCCCTGGCCGCTGCTCTGGTCCCTCACTGACCTCTGTCCTCAGGTCCCGCCACACACACCAGAAGCCTCTGGGGTCCCTGGTCAGCCAGCTAGCCCCCCAGAGCTGAAGAGGCGCCTCCCCACACAGCCGTCCGATCACAGCTATGCCCTTTTGGACTTAGACGCCCTTAAAAAAAAACTCTTCCTGACTCTGAAGGAGAACGAAAAGCTCCGCAGGCGCCTGAAGGCCCAGAGGCTGGTGATGCGGAGGATGTGCAGCCAGCTGCGTGCACGCCTTGCGGGGCGGCCAGGACTCCAGGCCAGGCCTCGGCTGGGGCAGCAGAGCTGAGCTGCCTGCTGGGCCCTGTTGTCTGAGCCTCTGAGAGGAGGGACCATGGTCTCCAGACTCTGGCTGTGGACCTTTTGGTCCCACTTTGACCCTCAGGCCAGCACCACCTCAGGTGGGAGTGTGGTGGCCCCAGGCGGGGAGGAGGCTGGGGCCCTGAAGAGGACACCTTGGCTCTCCCTTCAGGAGGTGACAGCCCAGCTGCCTCTCTAGCACAAGCTGGGTGAGCGTCCTTGGAACCACCCCGGGCCAGTGTGGCAGACCATGTCCTTGAGGGGCAGGTGGGCCCCGGTTGGGGTGGGGGGAGGTGGGGCGCTAGCTGACCCTAAGGCAGCGAGGTGTCCCCTCCATCACCTGGACGCTGGCTCTGTCCCAGGAGTACCTCTCTGCACGGCCAGTATGAGTGAGCAACGTAATAAAGTGTCTTCCTACCCCGCGTGCCGCCTCCTTCATTTAGAAGTGAGTGAGCACTGGTTTGAGTCCTCCTGAGCATGGTCACAGCTGAGGAGACTGACTTCCTGTTTCCTGCCGAGGGGCTAGCAGGGCGTGACCATCTTTGACTTCCCAAAGAAGTTGCCTTTAATTAAAATGAAACAAAACAAAAACAACCTAGCCTGTGATTTCAACTCTGGACTCAAAAATTGTCAGGCAAATGTCTGGCAGAGAAAATACCCCCAGCCTCGTCAGGTCTCAGATTGAACCCTGAGAACAGAGGGTGGGACAAGGCCTGTGAGGAGGCAAGTCCCTCTGCCTGCTGGCTCCTAAAATGAACACACAGACGCATACAGACACTGCCCCCGGCTTTCAGGAAAGGTTTATTGTGGTAAGAGCGTGTCCCCTGTTCAGTCCCTGTTCAACAACAGGAGGGACGGCCTGCCAGGAGGGGCACAGGCTGTGGCCAAGGTCGGACTCCACTAAGTTGACACTTATTGCACGATTTACATTCGGAGCAGCAGCTCTTGCAGGGAACTTTTAAGTGGAGATAAATATTACAGAATTGGACGACCTGAACTACCTTTAAACACTGGAGGAAGGGGGTTGTGGGTGACTTCTCCGGTACCGATGTCAGAAGCAAGGCCTGATTGAACAGGAGCCGCATGGAGGCTGCCTGAACCCCCACCAGCCAGGCGTCCGCTCCTCTGGTGACTGTTCACCAGCCAGGCTGGGCAGGAGGGGCCTGGTCCTGAAGTATTCTGCATCCGCAAAAGAGGCGTGTGAAGGAAGGGCTTCCAGGGAGCAGACACCCAAATGGGTACAGGCAGCCCAGAGGAGACGGACTGACCTGGTGTGGGAGCAGCAGTGCCACCTGCTGGCAGCGAGCAGGGAGGGGGCCCACAGGAACCCACTCTGACCTCTCCGGGCCGCCTGGACTGAGCTGTGTGGGGGAGGGCAGAGGCAACGCGCTTCTCATGAGGACACCGGTGGCTCCTGGGACCGGAGTGACATCCTCTGTCCCAAGCCAGGTGCCAGTGGAATGACTTGAGAAGTTCTGGGAGGGGACGAAGGAGACTTATTCCCAAAGCCACTCGTTCTCAGGTAAAAAGCAGATTTATAAACCCACACCATCCTGTCCAGATTCACGCAGTCACATTTCAGCAGGAAGGTGACTCAACAGGCGCTCACTTGATCCAGACTCTGCTCCTGGGAATGGCTTCCCTCCTTCCGTTTTGTTTTCTGTGTTCAGTGTGGATTTTAGGAAAGGTAGCTCACGGTCACAGGCATGAGGGCGAGGTGTTCATAAATACCTCATGGCAGACAGAGAGCTATGGGTGGCTCAGCGGGCTGAGGGACCCTGAGGCCCCGGGGGCCGGGCCTTCCCTGCGGGGACATGATCCTTGGGAACAGACTCGGGCCCAGCTGTGGTTCCGGTCCTGGTGGGGTTGCCTCGGGGCATCTGTGTGTCCCTTCACATAATTGAGCCGGTACCACTTTCTATGCAAATACAAAATAAACATCTGATTGTGGGTTTTTTTCCCTGTTTCCAAAATCTGTTGACTCCTGGGGAAATTCTTTTGCAGCCCCTTTTGAATCTGGGTTCTCAAGTAGTTTATCCATCAGTATCAATTCTGTGAGCTGTAAAAGAAAAGACAAAATCAGTGCTTCTAAAGGCAACTGTTTCCAAGCACTTAGCGGGGATCAACCAGGGCCTGGCCAGAGGCTGGGCCTGCAGCTGGGCACAGGATAAGCTGCCAAAAATCATTGTGTTCTTGAACACAGAGGAGCTGCTGGGTCTGCCTCATACCTAGTCACCCCGGGTGTAGTTTCCAAGAGCTCACTAATTCCACCTGGTAAAGGGCTGACGTCTCCCTCAGGGTGTCATTTCCCAGGTCTGTGTAGGTCACGATACGCAAGCCTATGGCTCCCTAGCCAAGAATGGAAGGAAGGCAGTTGTCGCCCCCCCACTGAGGTCCCCAGGCCTGTCTGTAGGCAAGGATAAGTGACAGCCAGGGGTAGCTACTCACACTGCTTTGGTATCCTGAGTGCCTCGCTGTCGAGCGCCATCACCTGATGTAGGACCCCGCGGAACTGGTAAAGCACTTTCAGGTTCTTCTCTTCACCCACACACGGGTCATAGAAGCCGGGCAGCCCAGCCTGCAACAGACAGATTCTCACTGGAGATGGGCGTTTGAAGCCCAGTGGCGCTGTCGTCTGTATTTGCCCAGAGGGGCAGCGTGGACACTGCCCACGAAGGACACAAACCTGGGAGCCTGAGTACAGCAAAGAGGATTTTAACAAGCTGCCTACTTAGTCCTAGACTTGCCCCACTGCCACACTAAAACACTCTCCATCTTCAAGGAAGCCCTGCCGAGGACGCAAGACCAGGAACCCATTCAGGGACCAGGACGCTCTGCCTGAGCTCCTCTGTGCTTTAATTCACCTCTGGCACACACCTTGGCCCCCCGAGCCTCCGGTGTACTACAGGCAGACCCCTCCTTCTGGAACCAGGCAAGGCACAGGGTGTGAGCTCCCAAAGGCAGGAGGTATATTTTGTTTGCTGCTGTAACTGGCACACAGTAGCGGCTCAAAAAAACAGATGGCAATAAATGGAAGGACAGATGGACAAACGAATGGATGGACAGACGAGTGGCTGGCTGGCTGGCTGGCTGAAGTCAACCGCTCCAGTGTGGCTGTAACCTGGGTCCTGGGCCGCACCCCGCACAGGGAACGCGGCAGCATGATGGGTTCCGCTGCAGTGACATGGCCCCTTGGAGGGTCCCTCTTCCCCAGATGCCCCTCCCATCTACCCCGAGCACCCACCTTAGAGGCCTCGGTGAGGATGAGCTTGGAGTCCTTCACCAGACACTGCAGGGGCACGGTCACGTCGATCACCTTCACCTTCTCACTCTTCTTGCTCTTGTCATTGACAAATTTCCCGTACCAGGCGTTGACGATGATGAGCCCTGAGGACAGGCCTGGTCAGGGCAGGGCAGCCTTGGCAGACAACCCCCGTGCAGCCTGGCTGCAGGAGCCATGTTTCCTGCGGGAACCCAGCACCCACCCCGTCCTTTAAAGAGGCCAGGCCTGCTCACCCATTCTGGACTCTTCGGCCTCGATTATTCTTCGGACAGATTCCTGCATCAACCGAACCTGCAGGGGACAAGGACGCTACTATCAAGGGCTCCCTAGGCTCCATCAGAGTCAGGGCCACGTGCCTGGTGCCTGTCGGTCCTGCTTGTCCATTTCTCGGGACATCGCTGCTATTGCAGTCTTGGAAAAACAATTCAATCACAGGAAGAAAGAGGACAACACCCACCACTTTTTAAAAAACCTGGTTATGTCTTTGCAAGGTAATGGTCAACTCTTCAGGGCACAGACAGACGCTCCCAGCGCTGCATCCCACAGGCAATAACGTAAAGACTAGATGACCAGGGAGGCTGTTGGGGAAGAAAAGCCCAAGACCCAAGTCCCCCGAGACCACTCTGCAGGGTGTGAAGCATGTCCCCCACAGCCCCGGTTTAAGAAATGTGGACGAGAAAGGATGGGACATGGGTACGGCCTGTGCTCTGCACGATGGGCAGGTCCACGCTCAGACCCTCACAGGGCAGAGGCCTGGAAGGGAGCCGGTGACACAGCACTTACGGCAGCTTCTGCCTCTTGTTTCTTCTGCAGGATGTCGGTGGCTGTGCTTTCCCGTTGCTTCTCCAGTTCCCTGAGGCGAGGAAAACACAAGCCACGTGTGAGGAACGTGGGGTTACCAGCACAGGAGGCCACGGTGCTCCAGGCTGGACCTGCACCCTGCAAACAGCCTGTAAATCTTACTGTGTTCCCAGTTCTAGAACTTTAAATACTATTTCCAAGGCAAGTTCAAGCAAATCTGTTTGCCCCAGGCCTGCGCCGCTGTCCTGTGGTCCCCAGATGGCTCTCCCCGACCTCAGTGGGAGGAGGATTCCTCGCAGCAGTAATCTCAGGAAAGGGGGAGAGGGTGAGAATCTCAGGAGATGCCCCCAACTAGGCATTACCACAGGACACCCTTGGCAGGGACAAGGCACACTTCCTTGTGATAAAATACATGTATTTTCCTCCCAGCAAAGCATGGGGACCTGGGCAACACACACGTGTCCTGGCAGCCCTGGCCCAGCACATCCTCTGCTCCAAGCCTTCAGTCTGCTGGGGAATTAGGACACCGAATTTAAATGAATCAGAGGCTGGAGGCGCCCCAAGAGCCTTCCTTGGGCTCCTCTCTCCCCAACTAAGTTCAGTGATCTATTAAATGAGATCATTGTAAAGTAATGAAGTTAAACCTCCTCTTAGGTTTAATGCTGTGCTAATGGATCATCTCTAAGAAACTGCAAAATAAATTACATCTAGATGACTTCCAAGACTGTAGTTAACATGGGCCTTGTTTGTAGGAACTCAGAGCCTGATCTCTTTGAATTCAATGCCAGGCAAAGAAATGGTTAGAATGAGAAAAAGGAAGACTTCTCATTTCTGTGGTCATGGCTTACAGTCCCAACAGTTTGGTAAACTAACTCTAATTCTCTCTGAAAGTAGGAAATGTGGGTAGACGGGAGCTAACCCAAGTGTCGCCAACAGTAGTACTACTACTACTGATATCAACTATAATGCTCACTGAGGACCTGATGTGACTGACTCCGCAGTGAGCACTGTCTACCTATAGCTTAGGTGGTTTCCCTCACAGCCCTGTGGGGTGGCTGCTACCCTCTCCACGTCACAGATGGGGAGCTGGGCACAGGGTGGTTCGGCCCTGTACCCGCCAGTGCTGAGAACTCACTTCTCCTTCTGAGCCCTGAGGTAGGGTCTGATGACCAGGCGGTGCAGGGCGAAGTACACCACGAGCGGCCCCACGGTGGCATAGAACACGGCACTGGGCAGCAGCTGGTCTGTCAGGTGGACGGGGAAGAAGTAGGTCTGACTGGCCCTATTTAACCTGGGAATAGAGCAAAGCCGAGTGCCCACGTGAGTCAGGTTCCCAGGGAAGGCTGCGGGGTGCGGGGCTGGTGTCCCAGCCCCAGGAAAGAACCTCTTGACACACAGGACCTGGGGAGGCGGAACCCAGTCTGCACGCCTCACGGTCATCCCCCGAGTGGGCCTCTAGGTCTGGCAGAAGAAAGGGCTCGATACCCGCTGACTGCAAGCAGCAGACTCTCACCCAAGCAGAGCAAACATGGCCCGGGGAGGCAGGGGTGGCCACTCCTCCAGACATCCTGTCAGCTCTCAGTGACGGCTGAGTGGCTCCCACTGGCCAGGTCACCCCACAGACATCAACTGTGAACTCTTGACCAATGTGACCCACACCCTCGGGGACCAGACAGCAACCGAGGGCAGAAGCACCAACTGGCACTGGTGAGCTGCTGGACTTTTTAAAAAAAACAGCCTTTAGCCTGAAGGCAATTCTCAGTCTATACCACAATGGATGATTACAACTGCAAAGAAATCTGTAGTCCTACTGAAGAATTAGAGTTCAGAGTCTGGGGCAACTATTGCGTCTGGGAAGAGGGGGGGCCCCCCAAAGGGAAGCCCCAAGTTCTCAGTGTGCCGGAGATCCCCAGAGGATGCCTGGTGCTGTGTTTTGACTGTTGCTACATGGGTAAGCCCAAGTTTGCAGCCAGACTTCACCCAAATTTTAAAAGGAAGCTTTCTAAAAGGAAACAAAAATTAACACTTAATACAATACCAACTATGCTACATACCCAGATACAATGAGAAAAAGATAATGAAGAGCGATCTCAGATGCTGGAGCCAGCAGATAAGGATTTTAAAGCAACTATTTAAACTCTGCTCAAAGACATAACATATTCACTGATGGTTTAACATCAGATTGGAGATGAGAGAAGAGTAAGAGAATTTAGTAGAAATGATCCAATGTGAAGAACAAAGAGAAAAAGGATTGAAGACAAATGGGCAGAGCTTCAGAAACCAGAGGTTTAGCACAGAAGTAATTACGGCCCCAGAGAGGAGAGGATGATTAAAACTGCAAAGAAATATGCACTCCTACTGGACCGAAGAATCAGAGCCCAGAGTCTGGGGCAACACTGCAGCTGGGAAGAAGTATATTAAATATTTAACATTTAACGAATTAATGGCCTAAAAGTTGCAAATAATTCTACATAAATAAATACATCAATTTATAGAAGCAAGAAGTTTAGCAAACCCCAAGCAGCAGACATAGAACAAAATCACGTGTAGCTACACTCAGGTGCTGAGAAACAAGAGTAAAAAAAGTTGAGTAACCGGGGGAAAATAAACAAAAGAGACATCAGAGTATAAAGGTTCAAAAGACCAATGACTTGTCAGGAACAGAGGAGCCAGAAGAGAGCAGAACACTGAGAGAGCACTGCGAGAAAACTCCATCAGCCCTGAACCATGTACCCAGCGACAAGACCCTTCAGGAGCGAAAGCAGCTCCAGAAATAATGAAGAATGCTCAACACTAAAAGGAGAACTCCAACAACCCAATAATGAAACAGACAAAAGATACGGATAGAGACTGCACTGAAAAAAAAAAAAAAAAAAAGAAAGGATGTCAAATGAGCACTTGAAAAGCCAGGCAACATCTCAGACAGGAGATAAAAGAGAATCAAGAGGACCACAATGGGACACACCTACACCACCTGCTAAAAGAGGTGAAATTAAAAAAAAAAAAAAAAAATGAACTGGAACTCTCAGAGCTGCTGGTGGGAAGGGAAGATGAGACCGCTGCTTTGGAAAATGGCTTGGGACTCTCTTGTGAAGTTAAACACAGCCTCCCACACGACTCAGATCACCAGGGTATTTACCCATGAGAAATGAGAACTTGTGTTCACACAAAACTTGAATATGAATGTCTGTACTGGCTTAATTTGTAACTTCCTGAAGTTGGAAGCAAGTGAAGTATTTATACAACACATAAACCGTGGCACATCTATACCATGCCGCACCCAACAGCAACAAGGAGGACCACACTGCTGATGCCTGCAACAGTGTGGATTATCTCAAATGCACGATGCTCCTGAAAGAAGCAGAGGCTTCACCTTGGATGACTCCAATTATGTGGCATCCTGGAAAAAGGCAAAAATATAGGGAGCAAAGGCACACCAGGGCTGCTGACGCCTGGGAGACCACACAGGGGCCTGAGGGCCTTTGAGGAACGATGGAGATGCCCTCTACACCCTACCTGTGATGGCACTTACATGTAAAAAACAAGATGAAACACAGCAGGTAAATCCTGAGCGGTCTCGTCACAAGGGAAAACAAATTTTTTTTTTCTATTTCTTTAATTTTGTATCTACACGAAATGGTAGATGTTCACTAAATGTGCTGTGATACTCATTTCATGATGTATCTAAGTCAAATCATTATGCCATATACCTTAAACTTATAAAGCACTGTTTGGTCAACTATATCTCAGGAAAACTGGAAGTGAGAGTTGGACTATAAAGAAAGCTGAGCGCTGAATAATTGATGCTTTTGAACTGTGGTGTTGGAGAAGACTCTTGAGAGTCCCTTGGCCTTCAAGGAGATCCAACCAGTCCATCCTAAAGGAGATCAGTCCTGGGTGTTCATTGGAATGACTGATGTTGAAGCTGAAACTCCGCTACTTTGGCCACCTGATGTGAAGAGCTGACTCACTGGAAAAGACCCTGATGCTGGGAAAGATTGAGGGCAGGAGGAGAAGGGGACAACAGAGGATGAGATGGTTGGATGAAATCACCGACTCGATGGACATGAGTCTGAGTGGACTCCGGAAGTTGGTGATGGACAGGGAGGCCTGGCGTGCTGCGGTTCGTGGGGTGACAAACAGTCAGACACGACTGAGTGACTGAACTGAACTGAAAACTGGAAGGGAAGAAAAAAAGGGATGAACCAGAAAATTGGAGAAGCCCTGTATTTATGAAAGAAATTGAATTCACTATCAAAAGTCTTCCTATAATGAAAACTCAGGCTTGGTTGATTTCACTGCTAAACTCTATGAAACTAGGGGGAAAAAACAACCACCAAGACCATTCTCATACAAATTCTTTCATAAAACAGAAGAAGGCATAATTCCTAACTCATTTTATCAGGCTGGCATACCTTGGTCCAAAACCTGATAAATACATAATAAAAAGACAATTATAACTGGCATCCCTTAAAAACAAAGATTCAAAAATTCTTAGTAAGACATCAGCAAATCAAGCAATATATATAAAGTATCACATGTCATGATCCAGTGGAATTTGCCTCAGGAAATGTAAGGTTGGTTTAACATTCAAAGATTAGTGTGATTTGTCAAATAAATACAGTATAAGTTAGCAAAGAGCAGCTGCTATTGCTGAACTGAAGTGCCTTCCAGTTATATTTACCAATATAACTCGGACAATGCAGCCTATGGACAAAGAGGCAGGCTGGCATCCTTGGGACAGGAATTCAGTTCAGACTGTGTAATGTGACCTCTGCCGGGGAGGAGCCATTTACAACAGAGGACGGTGCCTCACTGGAGGTCCCGATGTGGGAGGTGGGGGAGGAGAAGGGACTGGCATGCAGAAATCTGCCGGCACCATGTTCTTTATTAAATCCCAGGCATCTTCACGTTTCAGGTTAGAGAAGTGCCTGATGCCAGCTGTGGCTATGGGGACCTGCCTTGATCTCAGCTCCATAGCCGAGCTGTGGCCTTCATCTTCTCGCTCATGTGCTCACAGAGTCCCTCTTCAGTGCTGGCTGTGTCCTTGGTGGCAGAAGCACAGAGAACAGACAAAATGGACTGAGTTACGGTGCTCTGAATGAGGGCTGGCGAGGGGACGGATGGCTTGTCAGACGGAGAAGGTACAACGGAGAATAAGAAACGGGCAAAGGGGAAGTGGACAGCTCGGGGCAAGGTGAGGGCCACCAGTTTTAATAGGGTGACGAGAGACGGTTCTGGCAATCAGGTGACACGTCAGCAGAGACCTGAGGGAACTGAAGGAATCAGCCGTGCGGCTCCTGGGGACTGGGGAGCAGCAGGTGCCAGCCAAGCCTAGAAGCAGGAGTGGGCTTGGTGCGCTCCCGAAGCAGCCTGGAGGCCAGAGTGAATAGGGTCGGGTGGGGGGCAGAGAGGAGAGTGAGGGGCTCGATCCTGTGGGCTCTGATGGGGCCAATTTGCCCTGAATTGAGAGAGTCCCTGAGGGCCTTATGCAGAAAGCTGTGAGACACTGGCTTAGATTTTAAAAGTCTATGGAGAGCAGCGTCCCGAGGGAGGAGACTGGTCAGGAGGACATGAGCAGTAATTCAGACCGGAGATGGTGGCTGCAGACATTGTGAGAAGCAGTCAGACTGAGGATATGCTTTCTGAGGAGAGGATGTTAAGCTGGGAGACCAGGAGACTCGCTGGGAGACTCACTCCCGGCTTTCTGGCCAGAACTGGTGGAAAAACAGAGCTTGAGGTGCCGAGAGGGGGCGGACTCCAGGCCCAGCAGGCTGTGAAGGACGCACATGACCGAGGGCGGGGAAGCATGGGAGTGGAGGTGCGACATTTGTGATGCTGTGAGGTCCCCCAGGAGAGCTGTGGGGAAGGATGAGGGATGCACGGGCTGGAGCTGGAACCCTGAGCACTGTGAGCATCACAGAGCCCAACAATGTGAAGCCAGGAGGTCGGAGCAGACCGCTGTGGGCTGAGTCTCAGCAGCCAAGGGTCTGACAGCGAGGCCTCCGTTTAGAGGCAACCAGCTGGGCCACCGAGGTGGGAGGATCTGGCGCAGAGAGCCCGATGCTGCTTGCCCTGAGGACCATGAGGTACATGCCACACTGTGAACGGTGCGGTGTGTGGGTGAGCGGATGTACGGGGCCTTTCAGGCAAGGGGCGGCAAGTAGGGGTAGGTGGGCACAGGAAGTTTTCTGAAGCAGAGACTTGGCCTTACTGACCGAATGTTGGGCTTCTGGACTCGACGTTTGCTGACACACTCCAGACAGAAGTGAGCGCATCTCTAATGGAATTCTAAGCAAAGGCTCTTTCTTAATGCAGGTGAAGCTCAGATGAGTTACCAGGTGCAAGACAACTCTTGGCCAGAATGACCCGAGTCCAACCTACTTGATTTTGAGGGAAACGCCCTGTGGGACTCCAATGCTGACAGCTGCCCCGAGGACACTGTGCCTGGAGATCTTCCTCTCTGCTCCGTACTCCACCACTGTCCCGAAGAAGCCGGCCCTGCAAGGAGCAGACTAGTGAGCCAGCCAGGCCCCCTGCTCCTGCTCCCCCACCAACCCCATCACCACTGGCAGCCGCCACCCAGGACAGAGGCCAGGTTCCCATCCCCAACTCCCTCGCCCTCCCACCACTCGCAGGGAGGATGTTCAGGACAGACACGCCTGGTCAATGACTGGAGAGGAGTCCGACATTAGACGCCTAGCTCCTCAGGGTGGGACGGCAGGATAGCAAGTCCCACGGTCTCACAAGGGAAACGCGCATTAACCCTAGAAGGCGCCCGATGGCACAGACCGGGTGGACTCCCGCGTTGGCCCGGCCAGCACTCACTTCAGGGACCCCTTCACGCGGGTCTGGTCGTCATCCTGGAATTTGTGCTGATAGCTGATGAGTGCGAAGGAGTGAGGGATTCCAAGCTGGGGAGGTGGAGGGAGAAAAGGCAGCTGAGACCGAGCTGAGGGGGTTGCTCCACCCGGCGGCTGAGCACTGTCCGGGGCAGGGGCCTTGTCCCACAGGGTGTGTAAAAATCCACCTGGAGCTGATCTTTACAAACTGGGAGATTCCACTTAAAAACCCAGTCTTCTGACTTCTCAGGAAAAATAAAAACTCCTGCACCCGAGCATGCGTTCTCACAAGGCAGCAGCTACCTCGAGCTCCTGCCTAGCCACCACGGCATCCCGACCCCGATCCTGTGGCCTTTGGCGGAAAAGACCTCTCACTTTATGATGGGTGGAACACAGCTTCCCTGGAGCCTGAGCACAACCCTGTTTCAGCTCCTGAGGGCGGATGGATAGAACCTGCCTTTGGCCCTGCAGGCAGTGGACTTGGGGGTGGGGGGCAAGGGACTGGAGGAGGATCCCCCGAGCTGTCCTCACCTGCAGGGCCACGGTGAAGTGGCTGGTCTTGGTGTCCCGGACGATGCTGGTGTTCATGGCTGACTGGACGCCCCAGCGCCACTGCAGGTAGCCCACCGTATTCTTGTCTAGGTTCCGGGCCAGGACGGTGGTGAGGCCTGGCCGGATGCCTCGGGACGAAAACTGCAGGGCACAGTGTGTCGTCACAAAGCTGGGGATACACAGAGAAAGGGCCCTGGATGACACCGGGCTTGCTGCCAGGCTTGGCTGTGTCCTCTACGCCAGTACCCCCCCTGCTTACCATCACTCCCACGGCTTCCCAGCTGGCTCCCCGCAAGGGGGCAGGGGGGTGATCTGGGGATTCTGTCCATTTATCCCCCTACCCCATCCCATTCCAAGCGCAGCCACAACCACAGAGGCACCCATGTATCTGCATTCCTAAACCAGCAGGTCAAATCCTGCTGCAAGTTAGAACCACCTGCAGGCTCCCACCCCAGGTGTGCTGACTTATAGACTCGGCATGGAAAAGCTGGCCAAGTGGTGCTAACGTAAGGCCATGTCTAAGTGCCTGTCACCCAGAGCCCGCCCCAGACCAATGGAGTCATTTTTCTGGGGGGCAGCAGGCAGGCATCAGCGTAGTTTTCACAGCTGCCGTGTGAGGCTGATGTGCACCCACAGCCACACAACACGACTGAAGCTGCTTGAAAAGCTAGGAAACTGTCCTCTGTAAGGCCTGTGAAGTTCCGTTTCCAAGGGATTCAGCCCCACCTTCTGGTTAAATAGGGGTATTTCATTTCAGTAACAAAGGGATTCACAGGACTTTGCTAAAGATGAACAAACAGCTGGTCTCCAGTGAGCAGCCCTCACTAGAAGGATGCCTGTTTAGTTTTTCTCCTTCCTAAGCTCTTCCCCACTGGCCAGACAGTCGAGTCTGCTTGAAATGCAGGAGACCTGGGTTTGATCCCTGGGTCAGAAAGATCCCCTGGAGAAGGAAATGGCAACCTACTCCAGTATTCTTGCCTGGAGAATCCCATGGATGGATGAGCCTGGCAGGTTATAGTCTATGGGGTTGCAAAGAGCTGGACACAACTGAGTGACTAAGACTTTCACTTTCACTCTCCTCTGGGTGTCTGTGTCCCACTTTTGCCACTAAAATAATAATACAAGTAGTAATTTGCTCCTATGCACGCAAAACTTTTCCCAAGACCAGACGAATGAGGAACCAACCCCTTGCTCTCCACAGGGCCCCCAACCCAAGCCTGCCCTCATTTATCTGACACTTCAGCCATACCAGCCAGAGGCCCCATTATTCCGCTCTGGCCACAGTGGGATCTGGAGTCGGGGGGCAAGCAGATAGAGAACAGATAAAAGTCACCCTGAGATGTCATGCAGCAACATTAAAAAAAATCAAAACCTAAAGAAAGAGATCTCTGCTTAATCAAAGTAATCTGATTTTGTGTTCTTATGGAGCGTGTCCTAGAGAGAGACGAACTCTGGGGAGAGAGCAATAAGGCAGGCACTGCCTGGGGAGACTGAGAACATCCCACAGGCTGCCTGCCGGGCTCTGGGCCGATTCCACACCCAACAACAGTCACCAGTTTGGACTTGGAAATAATTTGACCCTGGGACTCAGGCACCCATAATAGCAGATAAGAGTATTAATTAGCTAGTATTCTTTCTATAAATCTTCATGATCCCAAGTCTGATAAACCAGGCACCATGATGAAATTCAATTCCAGACAAAAGCTTCAGCATGGGTGGTGACAATCCTAAGCAGACAAGGCTAGGACAACGCTGATATGGATACATACTACCCACCGGAAATTCTGGTTAGAAGCCTAAATCCCTGTATCCATCCAAGACCCAGTAAGTCCGAGTCCCAGAGCAGAGGCCAGAGAAACCATGGGGGTGTCCCTGAGCCATGGCATCCAGTTCACCCTACGCCCTCTGCCTGGAGGTCCCGCTCATCTCTGCAAGGGACTCTGCTCATCTCCACCAGCTTCCAGCTCCACCTGTTAAGAAGCCATGCCCTCTCTCATGACACCACTCATTCTGTGCATCACATGGCACACTTGCCTTTACCAGGAACTGAAGGCAGGCTCATAGATGAACATCTGACTGGGGATGAAATACTATTTTTTCTTTTTTTAAAAAGATGCTACAATCTCTGGGTTGGGAAGATCCCCTGGAGGAGGGCATGGTAACCTACTCCAGTATTCTTGCCTAGGGAATCCCATGGACAGAAGAGCCTGGTGGGCTACAGTCCATAGGGTTGCAAAGAGCTGGACGTGACTGAAGCGACTTGGCACACTCCCTGGTTGTGGTGTGCGGGCTTCTCACTGCGGTGGCTTCTCTTATCATGGAGCACAGGCTCTACAGCACGGACTTCAGTAGTTGTGGCTTGTGAGCTCAGTTGCTCCGTGGCATGTGGGATCTTCCTGGACCAGGGATTGAACCCGTCCCCTGCACTGGTGGTCAGATTCCCAAACTCTGGGCCACCAGGGAAGCCCTGCTTTTCTTTTCAGACATGTGCTCCTTTCCAGGACTCCTTCAGCTGCGTTTCAGTAGCCAGATGAACGAGCTGTTTATCCTCCACCCAGTTCTTCTACCTGAGCTCACACAGGTACCCCTAATGGGGAATAAGAACACGTGTGTCCTATAAGGGACAGTCCTAGGGGTGCAACATCACTGCAAAAGCAAAGATGAAGCTGGGGTGGGGGCAGTTTAATATTCTGGCCTAACACAAAGCTACCAGAGAGACAGACTGACAGGCCGCCTCACTCACTGCCTCACTGCTTGGTAAAACCCCATTCCAAACCTGAAACTGTTCTCTGCAACAAAGAAATGACCCACTAGTGGATAAAGACTCAGAACAGGACCCACTTCCCTGTGAGCGTGCACTGCCTCCAGTGCCTCACATCATGGGCCTCACAGCCCACGTGACCACACAGGGGCCTTTCCCCACAGAGCAGGAACCTGAGGACCATGGAGGGCCTGGCCCCGGGCTGGGACAAGGGCAGACCCCTCCCACCCCACTGCCCAATCCAGTGCTCTCTGCACCAAGCACACCGCCTAGACCCCGTGCCAGCATGGCAGGGTCTGCCCGCAGTGACTGCGCAGGTCAGAGAAGGTAACTCCAGATGACCTGACAAGAAAAAAACACAGGCTCTGGTCTAAATCCACAAAGACCACCAAAGGGCATTTATCTCGATATACTTACCATCTTGGTGTGAGATTACGGAACAGCTTCAGGCCAAATAAAGGCCCCTGCAGATCCCCAGCTCCAAATTCTAACTGTTCAAAAAAAAAAAAGAAGAAGAATTAATAGTGTTTTACCTCACAGCAGTAACCAAGGTCTAATTTCTTCATTTAATTCAAAGCCACCAGCCCTTGCCAGGCCTCTAAAAGCAGGGGCGGGAAGATTCTTAGTATCTCATTCTAATCTTTGACAAAGGGAGAGGACTGTGTGCACAGACCCAAAGGAGGCAGGTTTCAATGAGGTGAGTCTCCTCAAGGAGCCCCTCCCCAGACAGCACCACGGGCCCCTGGTCCCCGTTGCCCTAGCTGGAGCCGCCCGCACACCGCCCTCTGCTGGTGGGTTCGGCCCTGCGCGCGCAGTGCTGGCTCCCGTGAGGGTCCATCTGCTCTGCCTCACCGTCTGCAGGTCTCACAGGTGACTGGAGATGGCTCTCAGGGGTCTGACGTGAAACCCACCAGCGGCTCTGCTCTCACAGCCGTGAAGTCCAGCCGATCCTGGCTGCCTCATTACTAGTCTGGGTGACTTTCAAGGCAACTCCTCAATGTTAATTTGATACGGCTCAATTTGCTTGGCAGAACTGGCTGTTTAATGACTGCCGAGCAGCGAACCAGCGCACTGAGACGGAGGTGACCCACCTTCCGAATCGTGCAGGAGAAGGGAAGGGCCTGCAGGCTTGTTTAAGGGACAGAGACGCTGAGTTTCCAGATTTCTGGAAGCTCCAGGGAAATCCTGTTGCTCTGTCCTGACTGTGAGCTGCCCGGCAGGCTCAGAGCGCCCCTCAGATGTGAGACACAGGTTTCCAGTGGCGACCGTCAGTTGATACAAGTTTGACAGCTGCACTCTGTTACACCTGATGTGGCCACTGAGGTCATTCTGAGGGTGGGCTCGGTGGTTGACAACCCGACCCCCTGCTGGCATGCTCACCTCTCCCCAGCCCTTCGCAGAAGTGACTCGTCTGAGCGCGAAGTTAATGGAACCTCCTCCATTCCCATTCTGGGTTGAGAGGCTTCCAGAGAGGATGGCTGTGTCTGAAGCTGTCAGGGGTGCCTAGGAAATGATATCAGCCAGTAATACAGTAATCGAAGTAACCGAAAGTGCTGAGGACAGCAGTCTGCCCAATGCGCCCTAAGTGTGAGGCCAGCACAGGTGTGTCTGCAGCTCGAGCGGGCAGGATGTGGGCCTGCCGCACCCCTCTCCCATTGTGCCATTGAATGGCACCTGGTCACCACGGTCAGGTTTTGCAAAAACTTGAACGTGCAAATTCCAAAAAACCAGGAGCAATGTAGGGCTAGATGCTGGTTTCCAGCGTCCCTCAGCATCAGGCTCCATGGTGACATCACCCATGGGGACGTCCAGGACTCCCCAGTCCTGCCTGCGGCCGCATTGACTGATGGGAAGCCGCAGGAGGGGGAGAGTTTCCCTGAGTTGGGACTTCACGTTCCAGGCTGATGCACTTGAGCAGAAGTGGATAAGCTGAAGGGGCAGAGACCTGCTGTAACCGTCAGCAGATGGCCCAACACTGCCATGTCCCAATGTCGGCCAGAGAGATGACACTTCAGTGACCCCAGGGCTCGGCACACAGGAGCATGTGCCTTCAAACTAAGACCCATTCCTGGAATTTCCCAGAGATCTGGTTTTGCTCCTGAAATCATGACTTTGGCTCCCACTTCTCCTTAGACCATGAGCATGGTGGTGGCTCTCCACCACCTGCTGGAGAGCCCCGAGACCCTGAAGCTAAGTGCCACCCTACCCCCCAACCCCGTACTCATGCTGCTAACATGTGGGTCAGGAAAGCAGGATAAACAAGGTTGTGACTGGAACTATTCTTTTTTCAAGTGGCTAACTGCATCCTTTCATGAATAAAGATGAGAAAACCCTGAGCAGACTTTCATTCCAGCTGTGCATTGTGCTGCACCTCATTAACCCAAGCCCCCCCTCCCCCCAAAGCCCCCTGCACTGGGGGATGTGTCTGTGTGCTTTACCTCAATAGACTGTGATATGTGCATCTTGTTAATTTCAATCTGTGGAAAGCCACTTCCGGACACATCCTCGTACTCCTCCTCATAGCGATCAAAAAGGTCAGTGGCGTCGATGCCAACGCTGATGGTCCCCTGTGGCAGAAAAACAAGCCGTCAGCATCAGGCCTGGGATTTGTGGGAAGAAAGACAATACTACACACTCCAGCAGCCACGGGATTCACTGGGCACTCACGACTCCACTGGCCCACAGAGCATGAATGTCACAGCTCACAAAAACAGCGGCCAAGCACCAACGTCTTCTAGAGTCAGAAAATCAGGCGTGAAGTGGGCGAGTGACTTACCGAGGACAAGTGGCGGGAAATGAAATTAAACTGCCCTGCTCATGGCTCTCTATTGCTTATCTAGGGATTTAACCCACAAATCCAGAAAACAACCAGAAACTAGCTACATGGGAGAAACACTCTTAATATTCAATTCTAAACACTGATATGTCACAAAGTACCTTAAATTTCTTTAAAACATAAAAAAATACCTTCAAAGACAGAGAAGTGCAAACCAAATTATATCAAATGGGAGATTTAAAAATTATTCTGCCTCAAGTTATGAGAAACAGAACCCCTTATTCTCTCAGGAAACAAGCTAAAATTTTGCTGACTGATAAAAATGCTCTTTACTCAGGAAATCAGTATTATTTTCTTTTACTGTCATAAGACTTTTCAAATTAGATACTAAAAAAAAAGTACTTTATTTGGCTCTGTCAGGTCTTAGTTGTGGCACAAAGCATCTCTGTTGCAGCGTGCAGGCTCTTTAATTGTGGTGTGTGGGCTTACTTGCCCTATAGCATGTGGGATCTTAGTTCCCTGACCAGAGCTCCAACCCATGTCCCCAGCACTGCAGGGTAGATTCTTAACTACTGGACCACCAGGAAGTCCCTCAAATGGGCAGCTACCTTAGTCCAACATATAAAGACATGACTCCACACACATTTTCATTAAATTCTCTGCAGTGCATGAAAAAAACTTTATTGAGGTTTAATTTACATATAATATAAACTGCTCCTGTTTGAAGTGTGCAATTTCATGAGTTTTGACAGGTGTGTACACTTGTGAAACCATCTCCAAAATCACTATACAGAACACTTCTATCACCCTAAAAGAAGCTTAGAAGAAATGTGTTTTTCTCCTGTCGAAGGGGACTTGTGAATGAAAATGTGTGAGGGAAATGCACAAGGTGACAGTGAGTATCCATCTGCCTGTGAGGAGTGTGGTGGGAGGGAGGTAGCAGAGGAGGGGCTGGAGGCTGCCGGGCCTGGGCGGTCATGGGAAACGTCACAGGTGGGATTTATCTGGGATAACACAGTTTAACCCTGATGTTTTGGTTGGCTCAGTAATCACCCTAGATGTTTTTTAAAAAGTGATGTCATCACCAACAGTATTTTCATCACCATCACTATATAGTCCATGGAATTCTCCAGGCCAGAATACTGGAGTGGGTAGCCTCTCCCTTCTCGAGGGGATCTTCCCAACCCAGAGATTGAACCCAGGTCTCCTGCACTGCACGTGGATTCTTTACCAGCTGAGCTACCAGGGAAGCCCATTTTCATCACCAATAGGAATCAAACCTGTGTCCCCTACACTGGCTGGCAGATTCTTATCCACAGTGTCACCAGGGAAGTCCCTAAAAACTGTTTCTCAACACTGACCATCCACAGTGCCAATTTCCAGCCATATGAAAATTAAAAGCCTCAGATCTGCCTTAGAAACACCAGCATCTTCAATAGTGAGTTGTTCTTTAAAAAGTACGGCCAGAAGTGAGGCTGCCAGCAGCAGGGGTATTTACATACAGCTGTGGAAAAATGACTTTTCATTTAGATCAAAAGGTAGTTCCTCTATGTTAATTTCACTCTCTTTTCCATGCTAAGGTTCATAAGGCACACATGAAAGATACAGCAATAGCTGTTTGTAAGTTGGTATCAGCAGAAGCTCACAACTGCTAATGCACCAGTTTTACATCAGTGTCAACCAGACGTTTCAAGTGAAAAATGGCTTTGATTCGCTGAAGGTGGAACACCTGACATTACTGTCAATGTCACTGCACTCAGTCAACAAGCTCCACACTGAATGTAAAATGGTGTGCTTTTGTGGTGATACTCAAATACCAATTTTGGTGAAGGTACAGCCTCCTGGTAAAAGTGTTTTAATTAAATCAAGAAACCCATGGAGCAGAAATAGTCTTAGAATTATGGTGTACATGATGCATAATTTTGTTAAAATGAGCTGTGACATTCTGCCTATGGAAAATAAAGCTAAAGTTGTCAAAATACACAAACACTTTTGTGTATTCAGAGTAATAAGATCATTTCTTGTGAAGCCTATTCTGACTAGAAGAACTGCAGCATGTGTTAAATCTGTGTATTAGGAAAGTGTGAACCTTTGTAGAACTGCTTTTGAAAAACCCTTAAATCATGCAACTTTAAAATATTTAAGAAACTGCAATCATTGAAAACTGTGTAACTAAGAATACTGTGAAACTGA
Organism: Ovis aries; assembly: GCF_016772045.2. Taxonomy (NCBI): domain Eukaryota; kingdom Metazoa; phylum Chordata; class Mammalia; order Artiodactyla; family Bovidae; genus Ovis; species Ovis aries. The sequence continues at coordinate 46,111,204 of NC_056065.1, read as the reverse complement.
TCTCTCAAGGAAGGAAAAACTAAACAAATAAGAACTCTGTTTATTGCATTTTGAAATTACAGAATGGCATTTTGGAATATCTCAATTTTGGGAAGGAATCGTCTGGTGGAGCTGTCATTTTCAATTAAATTTATATTCTTTCCTGGAATGGGATGAAATTAACAAGGTTTGCCTACAGTTTTATGGCATCTCAACTTGAAGCATTCAAAAGACCATAAACAATTTATTTCAGAAATTTGTCAAAGAAAAAAAAGTATTCTGAATGGAGGCAAAAAGACAATACCTGTGAAAAATATTTACATGTTCTGAAACAAAGAAATTTAAAATTGAGAGTATTTTCTCAATTAAGAATACAGTTTACAGACCACAGTAACAAATTATGGTGAGGATGCAGAGAAAAGGGAACCCTACCACACCATTGGTGGGAATGTAAACCAGTATAGCCACGGTGGAAAGGCTCCTTAAAAAACTAAAACAGAGCTATCATGTGATCCGGCAATCCCATTCCTGGGTATAGAGCCAAAGAAAATGAAAACACTGATTTGAAAAGATGTATGTACCCCTAAGTTATATCACAGCAGCATTATTTACAAAAGACAAGGAAGCAACCTAAAGTGTCCACTGACAGAGAAACAGATGGAGAGCATGTGGTATATATACATACAATGGAATATACTCAGTCATAAAAAAGGACAAAGTCTTGTCACTTGCAGCATGTATGGACCTAGAGGGTATTATTCTTGAATATAAATGGAGCACAATCTATGAAGATTTTGAGTCATTATGTTGTACACTTGAAACTAATACTGTAAATCGATTATACAATTTTTAAAAAGATGCTAAGTGAAATAACTAAAAGAAAAAGAATATTACAGTATACAGAGAAGAATCAAATATGCCAAAAATGTCAAAATCTACTAAATAAATTTGCTCCTTGTATGAATATGGTCAGCAATGTTATGAAGGAAAACAAAAAAGACACTGAGAAGACATTCTTCAGAAAAACAGCAGTGATACAGTGTGGCCTTGAGAATCAGGCATGCAGGAACACCAGGCTTCAGAGTCCCTTCTTGACCTGCATGGACCCAGAACTTGCCTTCGTCCAAGAGGATGCTGTGGACGGGATGGTGCGGACTCCAAGGCCAGGTCACAAGGGACCCTGCAGCTTCATCTGGGGATGTGCTTTTGAGGGGGAGTTAGCTACCCTGTAACAACCCAAGTATCTTGCAACTGCTAGGCTGCTGGACTGGGAGGAAGCCCGACCTAGAGCAGGGAGAGGCTGTATGTAAGAAATGGCAGGCCACCCTCAGCCACCCGTGTGCCTCTTCTTCGACAGGATACAGCTGCCATCGGCTGTGAGCACACGAGCACACTCCAAGCAAACACGATCGGGCTGAGTCCCATTAACCCACGGGGGTGTGAGAGGAGATCAAATCGTTCTCACAAGCCACTGAATTCTGGAGTGGTTTGTCATGCAGCAATACGTAACCAGAACACAGAATACCAGAGACAGAACTTAAAGTATGTGAACGTGTGCCAAGAATAATGAGTCTGCTTCTGCTACTTTCTTGTAAACATCCCTTTCACTCTCAAAAATGTCCCAATTTGGATGATGAATGGCATAGTTGCCCCGCCTACAGGTCACTGTGAGGATGCTGGCTGACCGTGAAGGACGTGAGCCACCAGAGCGCAGAGCAGAGCCACCTGGCCTGACCCGCCAGCTCCTCTGGCTCTGTGCTGGGGCCAGGAGGGAAGCAGGATCATGAACCACTGATTCACAAGCCATTGATTTACATATGTGGGTTTCCTCACTGGCCAATTCATTCAACTCCTGAGTTTTCAGTTTGTTCTCTTATTCTAAGTGAAAGGGGAAAGTGTTAGTCGTTCAGTCATGTCCAACTCTTTGCAACCCCACGAACTGTAGCCTTTCAGGTTCCTCTGTCCATGGGATTCTCCAGGCAAGAACACTGCAGTGGGTAGCCATTCCCTTCTACAGGGGATCTCCCTGACCCAGGGATCGAACCTGGCTCTCCCACACTGCAGGCAGATTTTTCTTTTTTTACCATCTGAGCCACCAGGGAAGCCTCTCTTTCTTTCTAAAACAGTTATTTACTTGGCTGCACCAGGTCTTAGTTGTGGCACACAAACCCTTAGTTCCAGCATGTGGGATCTTAGTTCCGTGACCAGGAATCAAACCTGGGTGCCTGGCATTGGGAACTTGGGAGTCTTTTTTTTTTTTAATTATTTTTATTTTATTTTTTATTTTTGGCCTTGCTGCGTGGCATGTAGGATCTTAGTTCCCTGACCAGGGATTGAACCTGCATCCCCTGCGTTGGAAGTACAGAGTCTTAACCACTTGACCACCAGGGAAGTCCTGAACTTGGGAGTCTTAAGCACTGGACTACCAGGGAAGTCCCTCAGTTGGTTCTTTAAAGAAAGGCAATCAGGGACTTCCTGGGGGTCCACTGATTGAGACTCCATACTCCCAAAGCAGGGAGCATGGGTTTAATCCTGCTTGGGGAACTAAGATCCCACATGTCACACCATGCAGCCAAATAAGTAAATAAAGACAGGCAATCACACCATATGCAAATAACGAAAATCCTTTCAATATTTATATCTCTTTTACTATTTGTCTGTTTATATTGGCTAAAACTTCCAGAATAACATTAAAGACGGTTTTCTTTCCTTTCCCAAAGAAAACCTCTGAAATGATAAACATCTGTGTTAACTCCATATTGACAATCAACTGACTCACCAGAGGATAGAGCAGACTTTGCTGCTGCTGCTGCTGCTAAGCCACTTCAGTCGTGTCCGACTCTGTGTGACCCCATAGACAGCAGCCCACCAGGCTCCCCCGTCCCTGGGATTCTCCAGGCAACAACACTGGAGTGGGTTGCCATTTCCTTCTCCAATGCATGAAAGTGAAAAGTGAAAGTGAAGTCGCTCAGTCGTGTCCGACCCTATGGCGACCCCATGGACTGCAGCCTTCCAGGCTCCTCCATCCATGGGATTTTCCAGGCAAGAGTACTGGAGTGGGGTGCCATTGCCTTCTCTGAGAGCAGACTCTAGAAGTTTAAAAACAGTGCTCAAGGCATCACTTTCTCTCAACTATTTTGTTGTTTCTTTAAATAAGGCCCAAATAGTAAAAAACTCCAATGAGCGGTCACTTCTGTGATTTGACAGCCTTCGGTGCTGACAAGCTTATGAAAAATGACCGCCCCTTCCCCCCAAAAAAGAAAAAAAATGACCCAGAGGAGTGGAGAAGTGAGGAGAACCTGAGGCTCAGGTGCCAGCCATGTCCGAGGAGCCGCCCCAGACAGGGACTGATCAGGTCACTGTGAGGCTGCAAGGACACGTCCTCACTTCAGAGAGTGGTCCTGATGCTTTCTGCTATATTTATGGACACTGAAGCTTGAGTTTCATATTATTTTTATGTATGACAAAATATTATTCTTTTGATTTCCTAAAAGCCATTGAAACAAGTAACTCTTCTTAGCTCCTGAGCTGGACAGAAAGAGGTAGCAGGCCACCACTGTGTGCTGACCTTTGTCCAAGGGCACCTAACTCTGCTGTCAGAGCATCAAAGGACAATGACAGTGACAAGTCTCGTACAGACCTTTCCATGCAATGACAACACTACTGAAAAACTGCTGCAAGACACCCAGCAGCTGCAGATGTTCAACTGAGAACTCTGTGACTTTTCTGAGGCTGAAAGTTTCAATATAGAGCGTGGGACAGTCACTCCATGCCCCCCACCCCGGCCTCAACCAGAGCTAACAGACTCCATGGGGAGCACACCCCATGGTTCCATACTATTTTCAAACAGATCACAGTCATAAGAGTACACAGGTTGTCAAAAGAATCTGATTTACTTAGTTTCTCAAGTTTTGAGCTACTAAATAAAATTCACAAACTGCTAAGATTCAAAGACTTAATGAACTAAACACAAAGGGAAGTAGCCGACTGCTACTTGTAAATACTTATTCCAATCTGTAAATTACAACCCCACTGGATCACCATCCTCCTGAATGACCAAATATCTATCCTTAAGTCAATCCCCGCCGTTGCTCTTTAACCATTAACGAAACACTGTAAAAAATATACCCTTTTATTCTTTCATCTGTAGACTACTGCATTCTTCTGTATTCTTCTCATATTCAGCCACCCATCTGAATTCCTGGGGTGGGGACTTGCAAAAACACAGATTCCCAGGTAGCAGCCTGATAATCTGAATTTTTAATAGGCAAACACATTGTGATGTACATCAGTTAACTGACTAGTTTCATTGATGTTGTTCAGTTGCCCAGTTCTGTCCTGCTCTTTGCGACCTCATGGACTACAGCATGCCAGGCTTCTCTGTCCTTCACCATCTCTTCAGTTCAGTTCAGTTCAGTTTGGTGCAGTCACTCAGTTGTGTCCGACTCTTTGTGACCCCAAGAATCACAGCACGCCAGGCCTCCCTGTCCATCACCAACTCCTGGAGTTCACTCAGACTCACGTCCATCGAGTCAGTGATGCCATCCAGCCATCTCTTCCTCTGTCGTCCCCTTCTCCTCCTACCCCCAATCCCTCACAGCTTCAGAGTCTTTTCCAGTGAGTCAACTCTTCGCATGAGGTGGCCAAAGTACTGGAGTTTTGGCTTTAGCATCATTCCTTCAAAGAAATCCCAGGGCTGATCTCCTTCAGAATGGATTGGTTGGATCTCCTTGCAGTCCAAGGGACTCTCAAGAGTCTTCTCCAACACCACAGTTCAAAAGCATCAATTCTTCAGTGCTCAGCCTTCTTCACAGTCCAATTCTCACATCCATACATGACCACTGGAAAAACCATAGCCTTAACTAGACGGACCTTAGTTGGCAACGTAATGTCTCTGCTTTTGAATATGCTATCTAGGTTGGTCATAACTTTTCTTCCAAGAAGTAAGCATCTTTTAATTTCATGGCTGCAATCACCATCTGCAGTGATTTTGGAGCCCTCAAAAATAAAGTCTGACACTGTTTCCACTGTTTCCCCATCTATTTCCCATGAAGTGATGGGACCAGATGCCATGATCTTTGTTTTCTGAATGCTGAACTTTAAGCCAACTTTTTCACTCTCCTCTTTCATCAAGAGGCTTTTAGTTCCTCTTCACTTCCTGCCATACGGGTGGTGTCATCTGCATATCTAAGGTTATTGATATTTCTCCCAGCAATCTTGATTCCAGCTTGTGTTTCTTCCAGTCCAGTGTTTCTCATGATGTACTCTGCATAGAAGTTAAATAAGCAGGGTGACAATATACAGCCTTGATGTACTCCTATTCCTATTTGAAACCAGTCTGTTGTTCCATGTCCAGTTCTGTTGCTTCCTGACCTGCATACAGATTTCTCAAGAGGCAGGTCAGGTGATCTGGTATTCCCATCTCTTTCAGAATTTTCCACAGTTTATTGTGATCCACACAGTCAAAGGCTTTGGCATAGTCAAGAAAGCAGAAATAGATGTTTTTCTGGAACTCTCTTGCTTTTTCCATGATCCAGCGGATGTTGGCAATTTGATCTCTGGGTCCTCTGCTTTTTCTAAAACCAGCTTGAACATCAGGGAGTTCATGGTTCATGTATTGCTGAAGCCTGGCTTGGAGAATTTTGAGCATTACTTTACTGCATGTGAGATGAGTGCAATTGTGCGGTAGTTTGAGCATTCTTTGGCATTGCCTTTCTTTGGGATTGGAATGAAAACTGACCTTTTCCAGTCCTGTGGCCACTGCTGAGGTTTCCAAATTTGCTGGCATATTGAGTGCAGCACTTTCACAGCATCATCTTTCAGGATTTGAAACAGCTCAACTGGAATTCCATCACCTCCACTAGCTTTGTTCGTAGTGATGCTTTCTAAGGCCCACTTGACTTCACATTCTAGGATGTCTGGCTCTAGATGAGTGATCACATCATCATGATTATCTGGGTCGTGAAGATCTTTTTTGTACAGTCCTTCTGTGTATTCTTGCCATCTCTTCCTAATAGCTTCTGCTTCTGTCAGGTCCATACCATTTCTGTCCTTTATCGAGCCCATCTTTGCATGAAATGTTCCCTTGGTATCTCTAATTTTCTTGAAGAGATCTCTAGTCTTTCCCATTCTGTTGTTTTCCTCTATTTCTTTGCATTGATCGCTGAAGAAGGCTTTCTTATCTCTTCTTGCTATTCTTTGGAACTCTGCATTCAGATGCTTATATCATTCCCTTTCCCCTTTGTTTTTCACTTCTCTTCTTTTCACAGCTATTTGTAAGACTTCCCCCAGACAGCCATTTTGCTTTTTTGCATTTCTTTTCCATGGGGATGGTCTTGATCCCTGTCTCCTGTACAATGTCACGAACCTCATTCCATAGTTCATCAGGCACTCTATCTATCAGATCTAGGCCCTTAAATCTATTTCTCACTTCCACTATATAATCATAAGGGATTTGATTGAGGTCATACTTGAATGGTCTAGCGGTTTTCCCTACTTTCTTCAATTTCAGTCTGAATTTGGTAATAAGGAGTTCATGATCTGAGCCACAGTCAGCTCCTGGTCTTGTTTTTGTTGACTGTATAGAGCTTCTCCATCTTTGGCTGCAAACAATATAATCAATCTGTTTTCAGTGTTGACCATCTGGTGATGTCCATGTGTAGAGTCTTCTCTTGTGCTGTTGGAAGACGGTGTTTGCTATGACCAGTGCATTTTCTTGGCAAAACTCTATTAGTCTTTGCCCTGCTTCATTCTGCATTCCAAGGCCAAATTTGCCTGTTACTCCAGGTGTTTCTTGACTTCCTACTTTTGCATTCCAGTCCTCTATAATGAAAAGGACATCTTTTTGGGGTGTTAGTTCTAAAAGGTCTTGGAGGTCTTCATAGAACCGTTCAACTTCAGCTTTTTCAGCGTTACTGGTTGGGGCATAGACTTGGATAACTGTGATACTGAATGGTTTGCCTTGGAGACAAACAGAGATCAGTCTGTCGTTTTTGAGATTGCATCCAAATACTGCATTTCGGACTCTTTTGTTGACCATGATGGCTACTCCATTTCTTCTGAGGGATTCCTGCTCGCAGTAGTAGATATAATGGTCATTTGAGTTAAATTCACCCATTCCAGTCCATTTTAGTTTGCTGATTCCTAGAATGTCGACGTTCACTCTTGCCATCTGTTGTTTGACCACTTCCAATTTGCCTTGATTCATGGACCTGACATTCCAGGTTCCTATGCAATATTGCTCTTTACAGCACCAGATCTTGCTTCTATCACCAGTCACATCCACAGCTGGGTATGTTTTTGCTTTGGCTCCATCCCTTCACTCTTTCTGGAGTTATTTCTCCACTGATCTCCAGTAGCGTGTTGGGCACCTACTGACCTGGGGAGTTCCTCTTTCAGTATCCTATAAAACTCATATCCATTAAATTGATGATGCCATCCAACTGTTTTATCCTCTATCATCCCCTTCTCCTCTTGCCCTCAACCTTTCCCATCATCAGGGTCTTTTCCAGCGAGTTGGGTCTTCGCATCAGGTGGCCAAAGTACTGGAGCTTCAGCATCAGCATCAGTTCTTTCAATGAATATTCAGGGTTGACTTGCTTTAAGACCGACAGGTTTGATCTCCTTGCAGTCCAAAGGACTCTCAAGAGTCTTCTGCAGCACCACAGTTCAAAAGCATCGGTGCTCAGCCTCCTTTATGGTCCAACTCTCACATCCGTACATAACTACTGGAAAAGCCACAGCTTTGACTAGATGGACCTTTGTTGGCAAGGTGATATCTCTGCTTTTCAATATGCTGTCTATGTTTGTCATAGCTTTTCTTCCAAGGAGCAAACATCTTTTAATTTAATGGCTGTAGTCTCTGTCCACAGTGATTTTGGAGCCCAAGAAAATAAACTCTGCCACTGTTTCCATTTTTCCCCATCTATTTTCCATGACTGGGCCACCTTATCTGCCTCCTGAGAAGTGTATATGCAGGTCAAGAAGCAACAGTTAGAACCGGACATGGAACAATGGACTGGTTCCAAACTGGGAAAGGAGTATGTCAAGGCTGTATATTGCCATTCTGCTTATTTAACTTACATGCAGAATACATCATGCAAAATGCTGGGCTGGATGAAGCATAAGCTGGAATCAAGATTGCCAGAAGAAATATCAATAACTTCAGATACGCAGATGACACCACCCTTATGGCAGAAAGTGAAGAACTAAAGAACCTCTTGATCAAGGCGAAAGAGGAGAGTGAAAAAGTTGGCTTAAATCTCAACATTAAAAAAATGAAGATCATGGCATCCGGTCCCAACACTTGCTGGTAAATAGATGGGGAAACAATGGAAATAGTGACAGACTTTATTTTCTTGGGCTCAAAAATCACGGCAGATGGTGACTGCAGCCATGAAATTAAAAGATGCTTGCGCCTTGGAAGAAAAGCTATGACCATCCTAGACAGCATATCAAAAAGCAAAAGCATTACTTTTCTGACAAAGGTCCATCTAGTCAAAGTTATGGTTTTTCCAGTAGTCATGTGTGGATGTGAGAGTTGGACTATAAAGAAAGCTGAGCACTGAAGAATTGATGCTTTTTAACTGTGGTGTTGGAGAAGACTCTTGAGCATCCCCTGGACTGCAAGGAGATCCAACCAGTCCATCCTAAAAGAAATCAGTCGTGAATATTCATTGGAAGGACTGATGCTGAAGCTGAAACTCCAATACTTGGGCTACTTGATGTGAAGAAGTGACTCACTGGAAAAGACCCTGATGCTGGGAAAGATTGAAGGCAGGAAGAGAAGGGGACATGTATATGCAGAGGATGAAATTGTTGGATGGCATCACCGAGTCAATGGACATGAATTTGAGCAAGCTCCAGGAGTTGGTGATGGACAGGGAAGCCTGGTGCGCTGCAGTCCACGGGGTCGCAAAGAGTTGGACACAACTGAGCAACTGAACTGACTGATTTTCCGTGAAGTGATAGGACCAGATTTGGTGATCACTGTTTTCTGAATGCTGAGTTTTAAGCTGGCTTTTAAAGTTTTTAACTCAACTTACCAGGGCTTCTAAGGAAACTCGGTCCCAACTGCAATGCTGCCCCACTACCCCACCCTGTAGCCTTTAATCCTGACACTTGGTTTATCAGCTATCTCGCTGGCAGGATGCAGATGCAGCTATGACCCACGTAAAAGAGCTTTCTATACACCCCTCCAGTTGGCCACCTTGCCTCTCCGCCAAAGATCCACTTAATATCACAGCACTTTTTCGACCTGGTCCCTTCTCCTTTGGTGACACCATCCCGGTTTGTTCACTTTCAACAGCAGCCCATTTCTGCATACGGTAAATTGCCCCTTTCTGCCACTGAGCACAGCAAACATATGGGTTCAAACAGCTTTTCTTTTGCATGATTATCCTGTCAGCCAAGTCAATTCGGTTTACGACATCAGAGTCACTTCCATGGAACAGACTGAAGCTATAACCATGGACTCATTCCAAGGGCTATGATCATTAGGCATGGCAACCAAAACACATCATAAAAAAAAAAAAACTTTATGAAACTACTTTGGGCTTACATGTCTTCCTTGACACATTATTTTACATTTTGTTTTCCTGGTAAAGTTGAATTGTGATTTTCAGCTATTATAGAAAACCACACCGATAAGATGGCCCTTCTAAAATCAGGAAGACATAAAATTACCATGGAGTTTATGTCGACCTCTGTAACAGTGAAAGGAGAACAAATGGTCCAGGGAACCCAGAAACAATCTCCACGAAACTCTTACGTAACAGGGTCCAAAAGAAAGGAAATGATACTCTCAAAGTCAGACAATGAAGCCCACTAAACAATCTTTGACTTAACGTCTTGCTTCTTATGAGGTCTGGACAAGTTCATTAAAAAGGCAGCGAAAAGTCTGACTCCCAGAACTGGCTGCTGTCCAGAGAGAGAAGATTTACGGGTATTAGCAAAAGAAAGGGATGACAGTAATCAATATGACGTGAACACGGCAGAGAACAAGCCTATCGTATGATCTTAAGGATGGAGAAAGGAAGGCCAGGGTAGTCCGCTCAGACCCCAGTCACACTCAACCCTCAAGGATGCAGACGAACCTCACCATCTGTCTGATTATAAATCCCCTCCCCTCCTCAACATGGAGTGCCCTGGAGACCCTGGGACCCAACAACCTAAGCTTGGCATTTTCCAGCAGGAAATGCAGATAGAGGAATTTGACGGCACATAGCCTGAAAGACAGCAATCAGATGACGAAGCTAAGGATTTTGGGGTCTGAGGATGTGACCCTATGCTCTGGGCCTCATGGCAAACCTCTCATTTCACACAGGGAGAAACAGAGCTAAAGCTGGAGAAGTGACTGGGCCCAGGGCCCAGAACTGGGGGTGGAGTCCGAATCCAGAGCCCCGATGGCAAGTGCGAGGCTCCCCAGGCTGCCCTAGCATACGTGGAGCCTGTGCGCTCGCTTGGGTCCCACTGGCGACAGGGCCAGAGGGAAGGAGGCACCTGCTGAATGGAGCTAGCACCCACTCCCTCCTTCCCACCCCGCAGCACCCGCACACAAGGCAGGACTCACAGGGGGCTGGCCACATGGAAGGCACTGCACTTCAGCCAAGGGAGCAAGGGGGTGGTATCTGTAGAGGGCCATTTCCAGAACCCAACTGACAGATTTCCTCCCAACAAACCCAGCTACTGGGGGCAATGGATCACCTGAATGAGGCGAATGCTTTCCACGCGGTGCTGATCGAGACACTGAAGCAAGTTCTTAACCTAACCTCGGTATGCATACCACTTTGCACTTCCAGAGCATCTATGTCATATTTCTTCAATCGTTTAACAACTTGGCATGGTGGTTAGGATAAGCATCCTTATTTCACAAACTAGAAACCTGCACAGAGGTCAAAGGGTGAGCTCTGCATCCCACATCACTGCGTCAGAGGTGGTATTTCCAACCTACGAGTTTTTCCCACTTGATCTTTTTGCTTGTTCTTGGTACATACTCCAACTGGAAAATTCCTCCCCAGTGAACTCTTGTTGTGAAAATGGAGAAACACCCACCCCAGTTTCAGAGGCAGTACTACGAACATTATCCAGTCTGCCCCTCCCTTCCTCTACAAGCCACGGTCCCCTGTGGGACCCGGGTGACAGACCAGTGCAAGCCCTCCCCGGTCATCAGAAGGGTCCTCCTCCTGGTCGTCTCAAAAGAGATCACCCCTCTCATTTTAGGATGAGGACATGCTAAACCTCACTGCTCATCTTGCAAAGAAAAACATTTGGAAATGAAATAAAAGATCCAGCTAGAAACCTCTCTTCAAAATGCTGCAGAGCCAACATCTGGTTATCACTCAGTACTTCTGGTTAGGAAATATCTTTATTTATCCGGCAGCACTTTATAGAAGTAGTGAAGTATTGGGAATCGTACAACATCCTGCATACCCGTGTGGAATGGTCACAGCTGTGCTTCCTCATTCCACATAAATATGGCCTGGAGACACATCTCCATAGAAGCACAACAAACGATCATTGTGCACACCCAGATGGACCATCTCATCCCAGGACACAGAGGCGTGGGCTGCTGTGACACTCTTTCCCCCTCACTGCTCCGAAAGCAGCAGAACTTCAGCCAGCACAGCAAAGACCCCATAGGAACGGCCCGCTCATGCCAGGCACCCCTCCCCACTCCTGATCTCCACCTGCCAATGCGGATATTTACCCAGACTCCCCCTGGGGTGCTGGCTGGACCCTCAAGAGAACCTGTCAGCATGGTTCAGAGCACCTCAGAGATTTTCAACTGTCTCAACATCTCACAGCCCCTGACTTGGTGCAGCCAGTGTTTCAAGTCTCTGTCCTGGCTGACCCAAAGTAACTGTTCTATTGAAGCTGTCACTCTCAAGGGTTGGGAAGGAGAGGCCCTGGCATTTACGAATACACCCTGCAATATAACAGGATTCGTAGAGATGGAAGTTTTCTGAATATGTGGGCCTTTAAATGATGTAGGGTCTTAGAAAAGTCCATTTTGTACAGTGCATGTGATCAGAAACTCCTAACATCAAGCTTCCCTCGTGCAAGCCAGCATTTGTTCTTTTCCTTTAGAAGATCTTCAGGCTGCCTGCCGGGCTGTTCTGGCCGCACTGACAGAGCCCGCCTGCCGAGTTCTCTTATTATTAAACACTGTGGAGCAGGAACCCTGAGCCAAGTGCAGTCAGTCATTCAGTACCACTGGCACCATGAACTGACCGAGTTATCCTGTGTGTCATGGGACCGAGGTGCACACGCAGAAAAATCTGCCTCCCCAATGAATCACAGGAAAGAGAGACCATAACTGGACTGAAAAGTAACTCTCAGACTCAGGCGTGTCCCTGGGTTATATGACTCAGCCTCCATCAGGGACCTGACTGATGGGTAAAAGAGGTCACCCTATGGCTACAGAAACAGCCTGTTACCTGGTGTTCATGGCGCTCTTGCCCTGGGTGTTGCACACACAGCCCCCACTTACTGCGGTTTGGAAATGCCCCATGGTCTGGGCTCTCTGGCCCTCCGTATCCTAACTGGTTTGCAAGGAGCCCTGGGCCTCAGTGTGCGGGCAGGCGGCTGTCCTCTCTTGACACGGGCCTCTGGCTGATTCTTACAGTCAAGGGCTCGGACAGCATGATTATAAGGATGGGTCTTCACCAGCTGGCCTGTGCCCGTACTCGGGATGTCTCCTGTTTTGCCTTCTCTCCAGGCATCGCCAACAGGCCTGCTAGTGGCCCTCCAGGCAGGTGCCACTCTGAGACCTGATAAGTGACACTCGGTTCCTCCCAATTCTCACGGCCTCACTGTAAGAGCCCACAGCACTGACCACGTCAGACCGCTGCTCCCCCCAGAACCAGCCACTGACCTTGGGGTTGGTGCGCTGCTGCAGTCGCCTCTCCTCTCTCTCGCGCTGCAGCCGCTCAAACTCTTCTCTGATCTCAGCTGGCGTTCTCCTCCTTTCCACAACCTTTGGGCAGAAGTGAGAGGAGAAGTCAGCTGAGGACCCAGATGGTGAGGAAGACACAATAGAGCCGAGTGTTAACTGTATCCTGGCGCTCCTCTCCCCTGGGACCATGAGCGCCCTCAGTGAGACCAGGGGACCTTCCTGTCCAACTGTGTGGCTCCCAGTAAAGCCAGGTTCACCTTCACACCTGCTCAGTCCCCAGTCCGTGCTCTCCCTCAGGGCTGCAGAGACTGAAGTGATATTTTTTTTGTCACTTGTCTCCAAGGCTGCAGGAATCTTACTAAGAAAATGTCACCTCAAGTGTCACAGTTTAAATTTTCCAGTGAGCTCACCATAATGCAGACTAAAAGAGATATTGGCTATATATTGTCGGAGTATAAACAATACTCAGGCATCGATCAGCAGCCCTTGAGGACACACAAGGATGTCAGGCCTGCGAACAGGCAAGGCATCCCACCTCAGCCTTTCTTCAGTTTAGTTCAGCTCAGTTGCTTAGTCGTGTTCGACTCTTTGCGACCCCATGGACTGTAGCACGCCAGGCCTCCCTGTCCATCACCAACTCCTGGAGTTTACTCAAACTCACGTCCATTGAGTTGCTGATGCCATCCAACCATCTCATCCTCTGTCGTCCCCCCCTCCTCCTACCTTCAATCTTTCCTAGCATCAGGTGGCCAAAGTATTAGAGTTTCAGCTTCAGCATCAGTCCTTCCAATGAATATTCAGGACCTAATTCCTTTAGGATGGACTGGTTGGATCTCCTTGCTATCCACATGACTCTCAAGAGTCTTCTCCAACACCACAGTTCAATAGCATCAATTCTTCGGCCCTCAGCTTTCTTTATGGTCCAACTCTCACATCCACACGACTACTGAAAAAACAATAGCCTTGACAAGATTGTTGGCAAAGTAATGTCTCTACTTTTTAATATGCTGTCTAGGTTAGTGATAACTTTTCTTCCAAGGAGCAAGCGTCTTTGAGTTTTATGGCTCCAGCCACCATCTGCTGTGATTTTGGAGCCCCCCCCAAATAAAGTCTGTCACTGTTTCCATTGCTTCCCCATCTATCTGCCATGAAGTGATGGGACCAGATGCCATGATCTTAGTTTTCTTAATGTTGAGCTTTAAGCCAACTTTTTCACTCTCCTCTTTCACTTTCATCAAGAAGCTCTTTAGTTCTTCTTCACTTTCTGCCATAAGGGTGGTGTCATCTGCCTATCTGAGGTTACTGATATTTCTCCTGGCAATCTTGATTCTAGCTTGTGCTTCACCCAGCCCAGTGTTTCTCATGATGTACTCTGCATATAAGTTAAATAAGCAGGGTGACAACATACAGCCTTGACGTACTCCTTTCCCAATTTGGACCAGTCTGTTTGTTGTTCCACGTCCAGTTCTAACTGTTGCTTCCTGACCTCCATACAGATTTCTCAGGAGGCAGGTCAGGTGGTCTAGTATTTCCATCTCTTTAAGAATTTTCCAGTTTGTTGTAATACACACACTCAAAGGCTTTGGCATAGTCAATAAAGCAGAAATAGATGTTTTCTGGAACTCTCTTGCTTTTTTGATGATCCAATAGATGTTGGCAATTTGATTTCTGCTTCCTCTGCCTTTTCTAAATCCAGCTTGAACATCAGGAAGTTCACGGTTTACATACTGTTGAAGGCTGGCTTGGAGAATTTTGAGCATTACTTTGTTAGCCTGTGAGATAGGTGCAATTATGCAGTAGTTTGAGCATTCTTTGGCACTGCCTTTCTTTGGGATTGGAATGAAAACTGACCTTTTCCAGTCCTGTGGCTACTGCTGAGTTTTCCAAATTTGCTGGCATATTGAGTGCAGCACTTTCACAACATCATCTTTTAGGATTTGAAATAGCTCAACTGGAATTCCATCACCTCCACTAGTTTTGTTTGTAGTGATGCTTCCTAAGGACCACCTGACTTCACATTTCAGGATGTCTGGCTCTAGGTGAGTGATCACACCACCATGATTATCTGGGTTGTGAAGATCATTTTTGTATAGTTCTTCTGTGTATTCTTGCCACCTCTTCTTAATATCTTCTGCTTCTGTTAGGTCCATACTGTTTCTGTCCTTTATTGTGCTCATCTTTGCATGAAATGTTCCCTTGGTATCTCTAATTTTCTTGAAGAGCTCTCTAGTCTTTCCTATTCT
The DNA here is from genome assembly GCF_016772045.2 of Ovis aries. Classification (NCBI taxonomy): domain Eukaryota; kingdom Metazoa; phylum Chordata; class Mammalia; order Artiodactyla; family Bovidae; genus Ovis; species Ovis aries. The sequence goes on along the minus strand of NC_056065.1, from coordinate 46,096,087 downwards.
ATTGTCTTCCTCTATTTCTTTGCATTGACTGAGGAAGGCTTTCTTATCTCTCCTTGCTATTCTTTGGAACTCTGCATGAATATATCTTTTCTTTTCTCCTTTGCTTTCACTTCTCTTCTTTTCATAGCTATTTGTAAGGCCTCCTCAGACAACGATTTTGCCTTTTTGCATTTCTTTTTCTTGGTGATGGTCTTGATCCCTGCCCCCTGTACAATGTCATGAACCTCCGTCTATAGTTTTTCAGGCACTGTCTATCAGATCTAATCCCTTGAATCTATTTCACCGTATAATCATAAGGGATTTGATTTAGGTCATACCCTAATGGTCTAGTGGTTTTCCCTACTGTACAGCTCATCCAAAAGCAAGACAGTCTCTGAGATTTCAAACAGGTTGGGAAGGGCCACATGAGTCTTGGGTACCACTCTTGTGAGATAGGAACCTGCACCAAGTGATTCCCAAGGGCCCCAAAAGCTACAAGTCCATGAGGGACACTGAGAGTGGGAGCAGGACAGACACCACCAAGGTCATTGGAGGAAAAGGTCAAACAGTCCTGACCCTGTGGTAGTGGGAGAAACACAGGGGAGACTGGAGGGGCTGCTCAGAGAACACCTACAAAGGCAGGTGATGTGAAAGAAAGCTATCTTGGAAATCACAAGTTTCAAAAATCATTCAAAAAATGTCTGCTTATAGCAAAAAATCAAAATGGTACAGAAAAATATGAAGTAAAAAGGTATAGTCCCTCCCCATACTCCTCCTTCTCACAGGATAACAATTTTTTATGTATCTTCCTAAAAACCTACACATATGTATGAATATATACATTAAAATTACATACACACATATGTATATATGTACATAGATAATACGTGCACACACATAATTATATGTACATGTATAATTAATATATACATTAAAATTAAAATATATACATTAAAGTTAATGTATAATTTTAATTATACATTAAAAACAGCCTTTGTGCAACCTGATTTTATTATTTGGCAATCCAGAAAAATAAATACAGGAGCTGGCCTATCCCCCCAAAATTGAGAAATCTGTTCACTACTGCTTTCAGCAAGTAAGCAGAAAAAAATAATGAAAACATTTTCTCCTCTCCCATATAAATTGTTCATTACCAAAAAGGGGAAAGTGTTTCTTTTAAATGGGGTTTTAAAATAAAAACACTATTAAAATAATCTAGGAACTGAAAGTCCAAATGGCACAGCAACGATTGCTTAGTGACCTCACAAAAACGTCCTCGGTGATACTGAACTGATGCAGCTTGCTCACAACTCTAGTGCTTAAAAACACTCAGCCTTGCCCATCTTTTCTTTGTTTTGTCCAAGCCCCTTGGCTTGTGTCATCTTAGTTCCTGGATCACAGACTGAACCTGGGCCCCGGGTAAAGTATGGAGTCTTAGCCACGGGACTGCCAGGAAGTGCCCACGCACATCTATTTATGGCGCTTTCTTTCACTTCCCCAGGGTCACCCCGTCTTGGACTGATAGGGTGCTCCCTGCATGGGGCCCAGAGCAGAACAAGATTTATTTTCAACAATTCCAGCTGTGTGACTTTTGCAAATGACTTTCTCTGCCATACTGTGTGACAAAATGAAGAGGCAAATATTCCAAAGGTGTTAAGTCACTCTGTTTCTAGTCTATTTGACAGAAGTTTTGCAAACAGTTCGTACCTAATCAGAGCTAACTGCAGAGTCAAGCTGGCTGGCCACTCTAGAGCTATAAATACCTTGGCTGGGCATCTCATTCTGACTCCCATGGGGCCCTTTACTATTTTTCATAAAAACCATTTGTTTACTTATTTTATTTTTGATTGGGTCTTCATGTTGCAGAGAGCAGTGGTTACCCTGTAGCGGTGGTGCACGGGTGCTTCTTGCTCCTCATTGCGGTGGCTTCTCTTGTTGCAGAACCCACGGGCTCTAGGGCACAGTCTCAGCAGTTGCGGCACACAGCCTCAGTGGCTCCATGGCATGTGGGGCCTTCTCGGACCAGGGATCCAACCTGTGTCTTCTGCATTGGCAGGGAAATTCTTTACCACTGAGCCACTAGGGACGCCCCTGCCCTTTACTGTTTACATCCTTCTCTACACAGAGAACATCATGGTGGAGAGTGGAAGATGCCTAAGCCAGCTGCAAGTCACTTTTTCTTCCCTTGGGTAACCCTTAGATACACGCGCCCGGAACACAGCATCCAAAAGTGTGTTAAATTGGAAAGTACAGTTGGAAAGATATTTTCAGTGTTTTTCATCAGTGAAGTGTATCACATGCAGCCCACGAGTCTGTACACCTGCACAGTCCACCCTGATCACCTATCAGCTAGGTCTACCCTATGCTAGTCTGATGACTTATCCTGCAGACGAGGGGATGCAGAGACCAGCAGAAGCAGGTGGTGCAGTGAGAGGAGGACAAGGACCCTGGCTTTCCGACACCACCTGAACCTCCTGGAGAACTCAGGTGAGTCACTTCACTAAGCTTCAGCTGCCTCCTATAAATGCTTCTAAACTACAGGGTGTGCATGCTAGGTCACTTCAGTCATGTTCGACTGTTTGCCACCCCAGGGACTGTAGTCCACCAGGCTCCTCTGTCCATGGGACTTTCCTGGCAAGAATACTGGAATAGGTTGCCATTCCCTTCTCCAGGGGATCTTCCTGATCCAGGGATAGAACCCAGGTTTCTTACATCTCCTGCATTGGCAGGTGGGTTCTTTACCACTAGTACCACCTGGGGCATTAAAATCACACAAGGTGCTGTCTGTTCTATGATTCTGGTTAGACAACTTTTCACTCTGGAATAATTTTAGAAAATTATTTAGAACTTTAAATTTTTATTTTTACTTTATTTTACTTTACAATACTGTATTGGTTTTGCCATACATTGACATGAATCTAGAGAAGCTATGAAGATGGTACAGAAAGCTCTCATCTACCCAGCCTCCTTCAAATGTGAACATCTTACATAACCAGGAATAAACACCTGTCAAGTCCAGGATGCCAACATTAGTATAAGGCTATTAACTGAACCCAGATTTCTGGGATTTCACGAGTCTTTCCACTAACATCACAGTTACGTCCTAGGATCCAATTCAGGGTCCAGGATTGCATTTAATCACACGTCTCGTTAGTCTCCTCTCATCTGTGGGAGTTTCCGTCTTCTTTTTCATGATCTTGACCATATTGTACCTCTTAATACAGGCTGATTGTCTCTTTTTAAAAAGACGGCTATGTATTTATTTGGCTGTGCTGGGTCTTTGTTGTGACACGCAAGATCTTCGATCTTTATTGAGGCATGTAGGATCTTTAGCTGAGGCAGGTGGGATCTAGTTCCCAGACCAGGGATTGAACCCGGCCCCTGAATGGGGAGCTCAAAGTCGCAGCCACTGGACCATGAGGCAATTCCCCAGGAGAACCTTCTTAGACACTGTAAGGATGATGTCAAATAGGTAGGGAAAAGTGAGATATGGATGAATGGAAAGGACTGCAGATAAAAACCAAAGCATGGATGATCCAGGCCCAAGGCTGCTCCTCTAAATGTAATGTCAGCTGGTCTGTAAGCACCCTCCGGGTTGTATGGTTTCCACTGCACTTCCACAGCTCAGAGCTGGATTTCTGCCATTTGAGAGAAGCAGCCAATTTCATTTTCAACATGGGTATCTGCACAAACACTGCAACTTTAGGGACTCAGGTGGCTGGTGTTATGAGCTGTGAAAGGCGGCATCTTATTCTTTTGGAATGCTGCCAGAGGATGATCCACTTTCTTAAAGGTTAAAGACAAAAAGAGAGAGAGAGACAGAAAAGACCCAAACCTATCTAATGCCTGAAAACAGAGCCAATATTTGATGCAACCTATAAAAGCTCAATTTCACCCCCAGCCTCCGCCGGCAGAAAGGGGATGATACCACTGCTGGGACAGGAGTGACCAGCATGTCAGTGGCTACTCTGACATCTTTGGATTAAAAGTGCCCTAGACATTAGGGGTTTTAGCAGTGCCCTCCACCCTCCTGACCACCAGTGAGTTTAGACTAACAGATGTGTGGCAAATGGATACTGGTCGGCGAGTAAAAAGTTCAATAGTCTAAAAACACCAACAGCACCCTGGGGGGAACATAGAGAACCCCTGCACTGAACAAACCACCACCTGCAGAATTCCTCGAGGGAGTGGTGACGCCAGCTCTGTGAACTGCTCTTGAGTTCAGTGAGACTTCTTCTTCACAGTATGAATAGTGGGGTCAATCTTCCTATTACATTAGGCACCGATACATCTCTTGTAAATATGTATCAGGCGAGGTAACTTCCTGTCTTTTCCTTCTATTGTCAGGGAAGGCTTAGTATTTATTTTTATTTTTGGCCGTGCCACATGGCATGAGGGACCTTAGTTCCCTGACTAGGGATTGAATCCGGGCCCCCTGCACTGGAAGTGCAAAATCCTAACCACAGGATCACAGGAAGTCCCAGGGAAGGCTTAGTATTAATATCAGTGCAAAAAAAGCCAATTCTGATGGATGAGAACTTGATTCCCTTAAAGTAGTCTACTGAAAAATGAGAACATAAAAGCTTATCCAGTTACCACCTACGAGTGCTTACATACTTCTACATTTTTAATATTATTTTAAAAAATTATTTATTTATTTGGCTGCACCAGGTCTTAGCTGCAGCATTTGAACTCTTAATTGCAGCATGTGGGCTCTAGTTCCCTGAGCAGGTATTGAACCTGGGCCCCCTGCATTGGGAGTGTGGAGTCCTAACCATTGGACCACCGGGAAAGTCTCAGCCTACACGCTCTTATAATCCCTGCAGTGCACGTGGTGCTTCTTTGTCTCTAACAGGGAGACGCTTTGGTCTGGTAATAGGAAACCATGATGTTTTGCTGAGAAGTCATCCTGCTGCTCCACTAGCTGGGGACAATGAAAAGCCTAGACTCTGAGGAAGGGATGCGTACCTGAGGCCTGAGGCTTTTCAGTGGCCCCAGCTGCTGCTGTGAAAAACTGTAACCAACCCACGTCTTCAAAACCCAAGGGAGCTTTAAACTGGGGCATGAAGTGTGAGGAGAAAGCCAGTAAACACAACAGGATTCTATTTTCCTTTTTCGATGAAAAAATTGTAAGCTATTAGATCTAACACTTTGCTACCATGAACTAATGTGACATGATGCACTGCTACTTCCACCGAGCCAAAAGCCAGAAACCAAATGCTCACTGGGAGCTCTTTGGGACTGTGGATGGGTCAAGAGATAGACACGATACGGAGTGGTGGGGACTGGGGCAAACTGGATGGTACAGTCCAGTCCAAACAGTAAGGGCTCCTCATATCTGGATCGGCTGTTGCCTCAGAGGGGAATTAAGAAACAGTGTTGTCAGATCTTCTGATTTTTCCAGAGAAGATAAGACATTTCTATGTGAAGCTTCCCAAACTTTAAAGTCAGCAACTACAGTTCATTGTGCGGACAACCAAAACATAGCTGCATGTAGAAAATGGCCTGTAGGCTACCACTGTTAGGCAGTGGAGAAACCCTGTTTCGCTTCTCTTCCCGTCTGTATGCAAAGGTCTTTAGAAGGTTTTCATATCAGAATTAGAAGAGACAGGCATACAGGTTTGAGATCAAAAGAACTTCAAAAAACAAACCAACAAACAAACAAAGAACTTCAAGGGAGAGTTTACACATCAGTGAAGAAGTAACTCAACGACAGTTAACGTTAACATCTACCAGAATTTCTTGGGCATCAGAACCAAGTTCCTATAATGAAATTAAGTACTAACACCTGCATGTTCCTATAGCCAATACAGAGTTTTACAGCTCTCAGATTAATTTCTCTACTTGATCTGCCTATCATTCTTTTTCAGATAGTAACCTGGAAGCGTGAAGCAATCAAGCGGCCGGCCCAAGGCTCTAAGACTGCTCAGGGGCAGAGTGACAGAAGACGGAACCTTCTTTTTTCGGCTGCTCTGGGCCTTCACTGCAGTGCACGGGCTTTCTCTGGCTGTGGTGGGTGGGGCTCCTCACACGGAAACTTCTGGACTTCACTGACTGTTCTCACAAGGCACAGTGGCCCAGGTTATCTACTACATAGACACTGCTATCTATTTCGTTTTACTTTCTATAACATCCTAACAGTACAGCTCATTAGAGCTGGAAGGATCATTACAGAGAATGTTATCCAGTAGCTCTCAACTTTTTTCTGCTTCCGTTTTGTTCACATGTACAGCTCTTAATATTACCAAACAATTCCCACATGCAGTTATGACCTCGGTTGGAGAGAGGCACTCAGGACCCTGGAGGGTGGAAGGAAGTGTGTGTGTGGAAGGACGTGTACGTGTAGACAGAACTGTACCCTTGCAGACACCCTCTGACCATCACCCCGACCAGCCTGTTCCCTCCCTGGGGTTAAAAACTTACTGGTCTAGTTCAACCCTGACGGGTTAGGAAACACAGGACAAGTTCGATGACTAATGGTCCCAAGTTCACAGAGCTAATAAGTGGCAAAGCCAAGTGTAAAATTCAGTCCCTTTAACTAAAATATAAGGTGAGAAGGGGACTCTGACACCGTCAGACATTCTCACAGGCCCACAGCAGGTTGCGGGGTTTTGGGGGTGTTATTCTGTAGTTGCTGAGGCATCCCTTCCTGGGACACAGGGCACAGAGCTTCTCTTACCTCCCAGCCTTCCATCTCCAGTCCTCTCTTGCCATAGATGTCGTAGATCGCCCTGGTCTGGGGGTCACTGAGCACTGCAAATGAAAAACCCAACGTGTTTACAAAGCACCGAATCCTCCGCTTAGTGCTGACCACACCAACAGCAGGCAAGCCCACCTCCCTTTGTCCTTCTCCTTCCAACCACAATCTTCCCAGAGACTCTGCCATTCCTGGTGTGTCTTTCCTTCTACTTGCCTTCCAGATCCAACTAAGAACATGTTTAAAGGAGGCTCCAGGTGGGAAATGTCTCATTTTTCATGTCCAAGCTACTCTGTGAGGGGTGCTGACTCTATATCACTAAAGGACAGTTGTTTTTAAAAGACTGTCTTAAGTTTCTGTCACAGTCTATAGAGTATCTTGGCTTGAGACAGCAAATTCCAGTTTCTAATAAAGCCTAATGTAAACCTAAGGACAGGCTCTGACTGGAAAAATCTGTCTTCTTATTTACCCTATAGAATTTCACTAACTCCTACAACCAACTATGTAAGGTCTTTTTTTTTTCACCGCTCTTCTTTATTTATAAATCATTTAAAAAAGCACAAACACCTGTTAATATGGTGTCAGTCATGTCACCTAAAGTGCATCAGAAAAAGATTGTTCAATAAGAATGAGAGGGACTTTACAGGCAGTCCAGTGGTTAGGACTGCACGCTTCTACTGCAGGGGGCCCAAGTTTGATACCTGGTTGGAGAACTAAGATCCTGCATGCTGCATGGTGTGGCGAAAAAATTAAATAAACAAACATTTTAAAATATTACATTAAAAAAAGTAAACAGGCAGTAGCTAACTGACTGAACATCCGTACAGCTATTTCTACTGGGCCAACTTCTGTTCAAGACCTTTGAATCTCCCCACTCTCCCCTACACTGGCCCCTGAGAATTCCCATATATTTTTAGGTCTAATTAAAAAATGATGTAAATGACACTGTGCTGTGCTATGCTTAGTTACTCAGTCGTGTCCAACTCTTTGTGACCCTATGGACTGTAACCTGCCAGGCTCCTCTGTCCTTAGGATTCTCCAGGCAAGAATACTGAAATGGGTTGCCATGCCCTCCTCCAGGGAATCTTCCCAACCCAGGGACTGAAGCCAGGTCTCCTGCATTGCAAGTGGATTCTTTACCATCTGAGCCACCAGGGAAGCCCCAAAATACTAGAGTGGGTAGCCTATCCCTTCTCCAGGGGAACTTTCGAACCCCGGAATCGAACTGGGGTCTCCTACATTGCAGCAGATTTTTTACCAGCTGAGCTACCAGGGAAGCCCTGTAAATGTCTCTTGGTTGGTTTAGTCATGTCCGACTCATGTGACCCCATGGACCATAGCCTGCCAGGCTCCTCTGTCCATGGGATTCTCCAGGCAAGAATACTGGAGTGGGTTGCCCTTTCCTTCTCCAGGGGATCTTCGTGACCCAGGAATCAAACCCGGGTCTCCTGCATTGCAGGCAGATGATTTATCAACTGAGCTATGAGGGAAGCCCGTGTAAATGACTCTATCCACATTCAAATCTAACAGGAAGAAAGAAATGCTGACCATTGTAAAACTTGAGAACCAAACTTCTTGAGCTGATCTCTAGGATTTAAGAAGGAATTATTTATTCACCACCTCAGTCTCCCTTCAGGCCAAATACTGGGGCCAGGCCTGCTGCTAAACATGTTCACGAGCACTGGTAGGCTTTTCTGCTAACTCTTCCCCAAATCTCCAAAGTAACACAGTCCAGCTATGAGGGTAATTCAAACAACCAAACACAAGAAAAGGAACAAGCTATATTCAGACCAGACAAATAGCCAAAACAGTTACATCTGGTGAAGACACAGGCTGATTATACACACCGGTGTGCCACAGTCTCAGTTTTACTGGTCATTAAAATCTAACATTTTGGTAAACCTATAGTGAAATACAGCAAAGTGCTTTTATGTCCACAATGAGAAATCTTTATTTCATAAAGAAAATCTAATTTTTGATCTGTTTAACTAAGGAGCAAATCACCAAGTGGCCCTGGAATGAATAACTTACTTTACTTGGCATATATCCTAAGAGTGAGATCACATTTTTTTAACTTTAATTTAAAAAATTGTGGCTATAATATACACAACATAAAACTGATCATTTAAACCATGTGTAAGTGCACAATTCACTGGTGTTAAATATATTCACTATGTTGTATACCCATCACCACAATCTACTAGAACTGTCTCATCCTCTCAAACAGAAACTGTACCTATGAGGGATTTTACTATTTCACAAGCAAATATATTATGAAATTTTCTTTCTGAAATATATGAGGTAAGTATAAAAATCTGAATTACTTGATTCTATTTCCTATTATGCTTTTTAACATCATTTTCTTCCTTTTGTTAGAACCTTGCCTTAACTGAATGCTACAGAACCAAGAAAACCACTTTCAGATGGAAAAAATGTTCTTTGTATTTTCTCAAAAGAAAAGAGAGAACAAAGTAAGCTTGTCTGTAGAGATCAGCCTTTCACGTTTAAGAGTTCCCTTTAGAAGAAAACGAGGAAACAATTTAAAACTGGAGTATCCCCCTGCAATTCAGATCCGGGACTATTACTTCACCTGCGGTCTCATTTTCTATTTACTGGACACATATTGATTTCCAAAGCAAAATACTACTCTTTCAAAGGACCCTGTCAGTAAAAAGCACTAAACTAACTGCTTCTTTTATGCACCTCGAAGGACTCTCTTTTTCTATCCTCTACAAATCAAGCCTCTTAAAAATCGAGTGTCTGCTACAAGACACTGTTGTTTCTACACTGGTGCTTCTACAGAGCCAAGCCCCACACTGACCTTCATAAGCCTGGTGAACGAGGTTAAACAGTCGTTCGGCCTGTGATTTGAGCTCTGGGTCTCTGTGCTTGTCGGGGTGGTAAAGCATACACAGTCGCCGGTAGGCCGCTTTCAGCTCTTCGCAAGAGGCCTGCAGGAAGAAAAATCCAATTAGAAGACAATCAATGTGACTTAAATATTATCGTGATCAGAATCAGCCTTGAAATGGGAAGCTATCAGCCACGTTCCAACATGTCTGCTGTCCACATGCAGGATATAATGAAGTTATGCTTTATTACTTCAATAAGGCCTCTTTTTTCCAGTTAATAAAGCGATCAACTATGTACATTGAAAGCAGCTGTGTTTTGCTGGGAAATGCCGCTATCAGAATGAAAGCATGTGTCTCCACCCTGGTTCTCTGTGCTCTGAGCAGAAATAAGAATCGTCACAGAGACCTGCCTGCTCTTTAACCCAAGTCATTCAAAGTCGATTGTGCCAAGGTACTCTCAACAGAGACTGTTCAGAAGGGGAGAAGAGCTATAAACCATAAGAAAGAAATGCCATGCATTTACTCAGTCTTCAGACAAAGGAAACTCAGTGAATATTCATCCTTAAAAAGTCAAAGACATAAAATTGTCAAATCAACGCATTTCTATTCAACCGCTAATTCTAAAAGGAGGCACACAAGGCAGGCAAAAATGCTTCACTACCTGTAGTAAAAACAAGCCTCCCCACCCACAGCACCCAAAGGCTGAACACATACAACTCTCCAACTCCTTATTTATTTATTGGCTGCCCCAGGTCTTAGTTGTAGCACTGGGAACTTTGATCTTTGTGGTGGCATGTGGGACCTAGTTCCTTGACCAGGAATTGAACCTGGGCCCCCTGCCCTGTGACCTGGGTTCAATTCCTGGGTCAAGAAGATCCCCTGGAGAAGGGAATGGCTACCCACTCCAGTAGTCTTGCCTGGAGAATTCCATGGACAGAGGAGCCTGGCATGGGATCACAAAGAGTTGGACACGACTGAGTGACTAATACTTTCCTTTCCCCTGCACTGGGAGCACAGAGTCTTAGCCACTGGACCACCAGGGAAGTCCCTCTCCAATCTTACAAGTCATCAGTTTGAGGGGAGAAGGTGCCATTAGCAGAGCACAGATGACACACAGCACAAGCGGGCTCTGGGTGTGTTTTAACAACGCAGAAGGGAGGAAGGAGGAGGGCAGACAGAAATCCACTTCGTACTCTGCCTGACTCAGAGCCACCAAGAACTTCTCAGAAAGAGTCTTCATGGAGGCTCTACAAACAGCACACCATCTCGTGCACCACCTCTCTGGCTGGGCCCTCAGGTGTGCTCTGGGAAAGTACAATGTCTGATTTTCTATCAACCTCAGGGAACTGTTTAGTCTATCAGAGGTGACACCAAATGGCAGCTCTGTCAGATTTGTTTTTAATTGGAATAGAATTGCATCACAATGTTGTGTCAGTCTCTGCTATACAGCAACATGAACCAGCTATGCTGTTCTTTGGTTGCTATGTCTTGCTGGACTCTCTTCAACCCCATGTACTGCAGCATGCCAGTTTTCCTCATCCTTCTCTATCTCCCAAAGTTTGCTCATATTCACAACCATTCAGTCGGTGATGCTATCTAACCATCTCATCCTCTGCTCCCCTTCTTCTCTTCCTGCCCTTAATCTTTCCCAGCATCAGCGTCTTTTCCAGTGAGATGGCTCTTCGCATCAGGTGGCCAAAATATTGGAGCTTCAGCTTCAGCACCAGTCCTTCCAAAGAATATTAGGGTTGATTTCCTTTAGGATTGACTGGTCTGATCTCCTTGCAGTCCAAGGGACTCTCCAGAATTTTCTCCAGTACCACAATTTGAAAGCATCAATTCTTTATCGCTCAGCCTTCTTTATGGTCCAGCTCCCATATTCATACATATATACATATGTCCCCTCCCTCTTGAGCCTCCCTCCACATACACCCCATCCCACCCCTCTCAGCCATCATCGAGGTAAGCTCCCAGTGCTATACAGCAGCTTCCTGCTAGTTATCTATTTAACACACGGTAATGTATATATACGTCAATGCTTCTCTCCCAATTTGTACCATCCTCATCTCCCCTCCTCCCTTTCCACAAGTCTATTCTCTGTCTGCGTCTCTATTCCTGCTCTACAAATAGGTTCATCAGTACCATTTCTCCTAGATTCCATATATATGCAGTAACATATGACATTTTTTTTCCTCTTTCTTAGTTCGCTCTGTACGAGTCTCTTAAGCTCATCCACATCTGTACAAATGACTTAATTTTGTTCCTTTCCATGGCTGAGTAATATTCCATTGTATACATCTATCACATCTTCTTTATCCACTCATCTGTCAATGGACTTCTAGGTTGTCCAGGTGATTTGTCAAGTAAAGAACATTTTATTTTTGGAGGCAACTCCACCATTTTGGCAACAGAAGCAAATTCTGGGTCACTGACAACATGCCAGAGGGGCCTGAAAAGCCAGCCCTCCAGGTGGAGGATGGGACCAGGTCCACAGTGAGGATGCTGAGGAAGGACGGGAGTTCTAGGCCCCGGACACAGGAAAGCAGTCACAGGGGTGTGATGGATCAAGGCATCAGGGTCACAAGAGAAGACACCAAACTGCATTTTTCTGTAATTTCCACCGTTTTTCAATATCTTCCAATTCCAGGAGTAATGAGTGCTTCTGCTGTTGTTGTTGAGTCACTAAGTCAAGTCCGACTCTTGCAATCCCATGGACTGTACTCGCCAGGCTCCTTTGCCCATGGGATTTTCTAGGCAAGAATACTGGAGTGAGTAGCCATTTCCTTCTCCAGGGGATCTTCCCTACCCAGAGACTGAACTTGCGTCTCCTACATTAGCAGGTAGATTCTTTACCACTGAGCCACCAGGGAAGCCCTTAAGAACAGAGGCTTCAGGCAAATGAGCTTTCTGACCCTTGGCTTTCTCACCTGCTAGAGCAGATGACAACCATGCTCAGGGATGGTGTGGGAATAAAATGAGACAGTGACTACAGTGCTTCTTATGGTACACGGCAACAACCTATTCTCTATAGCTCTTCTAAAGCCTTTTCTCCACACTGTAGACAACAGTACCTCTCTCACACTTATTTTGAGGAGTAAATAGTATGTGTACAAGCTCTTAACAGTGCCTTGCACATGAGAGGAATTTAATCACTATAGCTGTCATTAATGCCACAATTCAGCTTTGATACCCTTTGGGCAGCAGGAATATGGAAACTGGGCTAATTACAGCCCTTGTGGGAAGATGACAGGAGCATTCATTCATGAAGAGGCCCATGTTTGTGAAAATTTACTGAGCTGCATGTCCATGATGTGGACTCTTCTATGCATATGTTCTATTTCAATAAGAACACAAGACTCCAGGGACTTCCCTGGTGGGCTGGGGGATAAGACTCTGGGCTTCTACTGCAGGGGGCTTGGGTTTGATCCCTGGTCAAGGAACTAAGAGCCTGCATGCCCTGCCTGCAGTGTGGCCCAAAACAAAATAAGACTCCATGGAAGACAGGGGCCTCAATGCTCCCATCTCTACGGTTCCCCTTTCTTTTTCCCACTGTAGGCTTCTTTCTATACTTATGTCAATTAATTATACAACACATTCCTTGCCACACTTACCAAGATGCCACTTGCACCAAGCTTCAATGTTTTAAGCAAATAAAGAACAGCTAACCAGTGGCAAATTCAATGTCTTCTCCAGATAGGTTTACTTATCTGATGATGTAAAAGGGGCTTGTTCCTTCCTGAGGAGCCACAATGAATTAGTCTCTTTTTGCAAATTTTAATTGTTCTTTCCAGCCATCTCATAAAAATTACAAGTGCAGGATTAGACAGATTTGACTGACTTTAGGTTAGACTGCTATTTCCTGGCTGTAAAAAGTAAACTAGAAGACAAGGGTGTAGAGTACCTAGTTTGCAATACCTTCTTTAGTCATATTAATAAATGGCTTAATGTGCTATTGATTAAGTAATAGAAACAAGAAGTTTCATTTTTAATAAATATCAAGTTCAATAAAAGGTTAGATTGAGCCTTTTATCATAACTGAATAGCTAAGGTCACTGGTTCGATATTTCATAAATGATAAACTCTTTCATTATCATAAAAATACTGATATCAGGACTTCCCTGGTGGTCCAGTGGTTAAGACTCTGTGCTTCCAACGCAGGGGGCATGGGTTCAACCTCTAGTTGGAGAACTAAGATCACACATGCCACTTGGCATGACCAAAAAAAATGAATAAAATAAAAATGCTGATATCATTTCAAAATATGTGATAACATTAAAAATGATACCTCAAATTATGTACTTATTCCTAAAATTGTATATAAAATTAAGTGATGTATCATGCTGTAAGTCTGAAAAGTTTCATCATCTCAATCATCTAGTTATAATTTTAATGGAAAGTAAATCTAATATAAATTCCATCTTTATATATCATAAAATTCATAGTGAAAAGATCCCTAGAGACCTGTAGAGTTTAGTGGTCTGTTAAAACTGTTGGATTAGATGCTGTACAATACAAAAATGCAATAAAGCACAAAAAAGAAATTCAAGACAAACATAGTAAAAAGTTAAAATGTCTCTATTTACACAGATGTCGTCTATGTAGAAAATCATAAAAAGTCTATTAGAAAACCTACTAAGTGATTTTAGCAAGGTCATGGGATACAGGATCAATAAACATCAATTTATTTCTATATAATAAAAACTGAAACTTGGTATCACTGACAAACATGAACTACTTAGGGATGAAGTGAACAACTACAAGACCCATACACTGAAAGCTACAATGCACCGCTGACAGAAATGACAGAAGACCAAAAATAACGGCGTGATAAGCTACCTTCATGTATCAGAAGATTCAGTATCATTCAGATGTCAAACTTCCCCAAGCAGCCTACAGATTCAATGCAATCCAATCAGAATTCCAGTAGGCTTTTTTTTTGGGGTAGAAACTGACAAGACAGTTCTAAAATTTATATGGAAAAACAATATGGAGCAAGAAGAAATTTTACTTTCCAGTTGTTTTACTAACCAAAGTAACTTTGAGGAAGAACTGGAGGACACACAATACTGGACTTTAAGACTGCTCTGGTAATCAAGGCAGCGTGCTATCAGTAAAAGAACAGATATACACAAATCAGTGGACCAGAAGTGAGTCCACAAACAGACCCCCATATATGTGGTCAGGTGTGCAAAGCAGAAAAGATAGTTTTTCAATAAATGATGACAGAAGAAAGGAATATTCACATGTGGAAAAATGAACCTTGACCTTTACTGTGAGATACTGGACCTGCTTGGTGAAATGAAAGGACACCAGACAGTAACTCAAAGCCACGTGAAGAAATTAAGATCTCAGAAAAGGAAATAAATGGGCAATTATAAAAGCTAGTATTATTATAAAAATGACTTGTAACTCCATATCATGTTTTCTCAATGATTTCAGACAATAACACATTAAAAAAAAAGATTAATCTAAAAGGTAGTCTTATTGTAACTCCAGCTTATAACTTCACGTTTTGTTTCTACATAATTTAAGAGATTAATGCATTCTAAAAAATAATCGTTTATCTTTTAGACACACAATATGTAAAACTAATTTTATGACATCAATAACTGAAAGAGGTAGGACAGAGTTGCAAAATAAAAGTTTTGGTACGTTATTCAAGTTAAACTGGAGTAAGTTCAAATTAGAGTATTATAACTTTAGGATGTTAAATGTAATCTAAGGAGTTAAATGTGACCACAAAGGAAACAGTTATAGCATATACATGAAAGGATATGAGAGGTGAATTAAAACATTTCACTACAAAAAAATCTGTTTAACACAAAATGCGGGACAAGAGACAAAACAAAACAAAACAAAAAAACAGTGCACAGAAAACAAACAGCAAAACTATTCCTTCTTATAAGTAACTACTTTAAACATCAATAGATTAAATTCTCTAATCAAAGACAAAGACCAGCAGAACAGATAAAAACATGACCACCTGTATACTACCAGTGAGAGACTCAACTGAGATCCAAAACAAATAGGTAGAGAGTTGAAGGATGGAAAGAGACATTCCTTGCAACCACTGTAGTGACCAAGAGAGCAAGGCTATTATTAATACCAGACAATACAGACATGAAATCAGAAAAGGTTATAAAGACACAAAGAGACATCCAATCAGTGCAGCAAGAAGATAGAATAACTATAAACTTCAGTTTCAGCATCAGTCCTTTCAGTGAATATTCAGAGTTGGTTTTCTTCAGGATTGAAGGTTTGATCTCCCTGCTGTCCAAGGGAGTCTCCTCCAACATCAGTTTGGAGGCATCAATTCTTCAGCAGTCAGCCTTCGTTATGGTCCAACTTTCACATCCATACATGACTACTGGAAAAACCATACTTTGACTATATGGACCTTGATCGGCAAAGTGATGTTCTGCTTTTTAATACGCTATCTAAGTTTGTCAGTTTTCCTTCCAAGGAACAAGTTTCGTTTAATTTCATGACTGCAGTTGGCATTCACAGTAATTTTGGAGCCTGAGAAAATAAAATTTGTCACTGCTTCCACTGTTCCCCCTTCTGCTGCTGCTGCTGCTAAGTCGCTTCAGTTGGGTCCGACTCTGTGCGACCCCATAGATGATAGCCACCAGGCTCCCCCGTCCCCGGGATTCTCCAGGCAATAACACTGGAGTGGGTTGCCATTTCCTTCTCCAATGCATGAAAGTGAAAAGTGAAAGTGAAGTCGCTCAGTCATCTCAGACTCTTAGCGACCCCATGGACTGCAGCCTACCAGGCTCCTCCGTCTATGGGATTTTCCAGGCAAGAGTACTGCAGTGGGGTGCCACTGCCTTCTCCTAAATTATTCCTGCTGCTGCTGCTAAGTCGCTTCAGTCGTGTCCAACTCTGTGTGACCCCACAGACGGCAGCCCATCAGGCTCCACCATCCCTGGGATTTCCCCCTTCTATTTGCCATGAAATCAGACACCATGATCTTCGTTTGTTGAATGTGGAATTTCAAGTCAGCTTTTTTATTCTCCTTTTACCCTCATCAAGAGGCTCTTTAGTTCCTCTTCACTTTCTACCACTAACATACATACTTCTATATGTAAAATAGATAGCTAAAAAGAACCTATTGTAGAGCACAGGGAACTCTATTCAATACTCTGTAATGACCTATATGGGAACAGAATCTAAGAAAAGGGTGAATATGTGTGTATGTATGACTGATCCACTTTGCTGTACAGCAGAAACGGATACAGCATTGTAAACCAACTATGGGCTTCCCTGGTGGCTTAGCGGTGAAGAATCTGCCTGCAATGCAGGAGACTTGCAGCAGATGTGGGTTCCGTCTCTGGGTGAGGAGGAGGAATGTTAACCCACTCCTATATTCTTGCCTGGAAAATCCATTGACAGAGGAGCCTGGCAGGCTACGCTCCGTGGGGTTGCAAAGGAGTCAGACACAACTCAACAACAAACAACAAAAACAACTATACTCTAATAAAAATAAATTTAAAAAATAAAAGGAAAAAATGAGAGAAAAAGAAAAGCTACAATCAAAAATGGCAGAAGGAAATCATAAAGATTAGAGCAGAGATAAATGAAATAAAGGACAGATATGCAACAGAAATAAAATGAAAGTTGGTTATTCAGAAAGATTACAAAAACCAACAAACCTTTGGCTAGACTGAAGGCAAAAAAGAGAGAAGACTCCAATGACTATGAAATGAAAGTGGAGCTATTACTATTCATTCTATAGAAATAGAAAATAGTTCATAAAAGAGCACTATGAATAACTGCGCACCAAAAAAATATGAAAACAGATGAAATAGACAAATTACTAGAAATACAAACCCAACCAAGATCAAATCATGATGAAGGAGAAAATCTGCATGGACCCATAACTAATAAAGAGATTTAAAGTGAAAGTCGCTCAGTCATATTCATGGAATTCTCCAGGCCAGAATACTGGAGTGGGTAGCCTTTCCCTTCTCCAGGGGATCTTCCCAACAAAGGGACTGAACCCAGATCCCCCACATTGCAGGCAGGTTCTTTACCAGCTGAGCAACAAAGAAAGCCAAGGAGACTGAATTAGTAACCAAAACCTCTTGACAAAGAAGTGCCCTGGACCTGATGGACTCACTGGTGAATTCTTCCAGACATTTAAAGAACTAATAGCAATCTTCAACTATTCCAAAATACTGAAGAGGAGGGGACACTTCCAAACTCATCCTATGAGGCCACTATTACCCTGATGCCAAAGCCAAACAAAGACCCCACAAAAAAGAAAAAAAACCTACAGACCATAATCCTTTATGAACAGTGATGTAAAAATCCTCAACAGTGTACCAGGAGAGTTCAGCAGCATATTAAAAGGATAAACATTACAAGCAAGCAGGATTAATTCTTAGAATGAAATGACAGTTCCATGTATGAAAACTGATCAACACAATACACCATATTCAAACAAACCCCATACGATCATCTCAATAGATGCAGAAAAAGCACTGACAAAACTCAATACCCTCTCGTGATAAAAACACTCAGCAAACTAGCAACAGAAGGAAACTAAAAGAAACCAAAAGCCATAAAGAGGCTTTTACAAATTGAGGAAGAAAACTCAAAGCTAACATCATATTCAATGGTGAAAGACTGAAAGTGTTTCCCCTGAGTTCAGGAACAAGGGAAAAATGTCTGTTCTTACCACTTCTATTCAACACAGTATTACTGTAGGTCCTAGCCAGAGCAATTAGGTAAGAAAAAGAAATAAAAACTATCCAAATTGGAAAGGAAGAAGTAAAATTATCTGTTTACAGATGATATAATCATATATAGAAAACTCTATAAAAATTCCACATACACAAAAACCTTGTTAGAACTAACAAATGAGTTCAGCAAAATCGCAAGTTACAAAGCCAACACATAAAAATTAGCTGCATTTCTATACATGAACAATAAACCACCTGAAAGTTCAGTTCAGTTGCTCAGTCTTGTCCGACTCTTTGCGACCCCATGAATCGCAGTACACCAGGACTCCCAGTTCATCACCATCTCCTGGAGTTCACTCAGACTCACATCCATCGAGTCCGTGATGCCATCCAGCCATCTCATCCTCGGTGGTCCCTTTCTCCTACTGCCCCCAATCCCTCCCAGCATCAAAGTCTTTTCCAATGAGTTAACTCTTCTCATGAGGTGGCCAAAGTACTGGAGTTTCAGCTTCAGCTTCATTCCCTCCAAAGAAATCCCAGGGTTGATCTCCTTCAGAATGGACTGGTTGGATCTCCTTGCAGTCCAAGGGACTCTCAAGAGTCTTCTCCAACACCACAGTTCAAAAGCATCAATTCTTCAGTGCTCAGCCTTCTTCACAGTCCAACTCTCACATCCATACATGACCACTGGAAAAACCATAGCCTTGACTACACGGACCTTAGTCGGCAAAGTAATGTCTCTGCTTTTGAATGTGCTATCTAGGTTGGTCATAACTTTTCTTCCAAGGAGTAAGCGTCTTTTAATTTCATGGCTGCAGTCACCATCTGCAGTGATTCTGGAGCCCCAAAAAATAAAGTCTGACACTGTTTCCACTGTTTCCCCATCTATTTCCCATGAAGTGATGGGACCGGATGCCATGACCTTCGTTTTCTGAATGTTGAACTTTAAGCCAACTTTTTCGCTCTCCTCTTTCACTTTCATCAAGAGGCTTTTAGCTCCTCTTCACTTTCTGCCATAAGGGTGGGTGTCATCTGCATATCTGAGGCTATTGATATTTCTCCCAGCAATCTTGATTCCAGCTTTTGTTTCTTCCAGTCCAGTGTTTCTCATGATGTACTCTGCATAGAAGTTAAATAAGCAAGGTGACAATATACAGCCTTGACGTACACCTTTTCCTATATGGAACCAGTCTGTTGTTCCATGTCCAGTTCTAACTGTTGCTTCCTGACCTGCATACAGATTTCTCAAGAGGCAGGTTAGGTGGTCTGGTATTCCCATCTCTTTCAGAATTTTCCACAGTTTATTGTGATCCACACAGTCAAAGGCCTTGGCATAGTCAATAAAGCAGAAATAGATGCTTTTTCTGGAACTCTCTTGCTTTTCCATGATCCAGCAGATGTTGGCAATTTGACCTCTGGTTCCTCTGCCTTTTCTAAAACCAGCTTGAACATCAGGGAGTTCACGGTTCACGTATTGCTGAAGCCTGGCTTGGAGAATTTTGAGCATTACTTTACTAGCACGTGAGATGAGTGCAATTGTGCGGTAGTTTGAGCATTCTTTGTCGTTGCCTTTCTTTGGGATTGGAATGAAAACTGACCTTTTCCAGTCCTGTAGTCACTGCTGAGTTTTCCAAATTTGTTGGCATATTGAGTGCAGCACTTTCACAGCATCATCTTTCAGGATTTGAAATAGCTCAACTGGAATTCCATCACCTCCACCAGCTTTGTTCGTAGTGATGCTTTCTAAGGCCCACTTGACTTCACATTCCAGGATGTCTGGTTCTAGATTAGTGATCACATCATCATGATTATCTGGGTCGTGAAGATCTTTTTTGTACAGTTCTTCCGTGTATTCTTGCCACCTCTTCTTAATATCTTCTGCTTCTGTTAGGTCCATACCATTTCTGTCCTTTATTGAGCCCATCTTTGCATGAAATGTTCCCTTGGTATCTCTAATTTTCTTGAAGAGATCTCTCTTCAACGAATGTCTTTCCTATTCATTGTTTTCCTCTATTTCTTTTCATTGATCGCTGAAGAAAGCTTTCTTATCCCTTCTTGCTATTCTTTGGAACTCTGCATTCAGATGCTTATATCTTTCCTTTTCTCCTTTGCTTTTCGCTTCTCTTCTCTTCACAGCTATTTGTAAGTCCTCCCCAGACAGCCATTTTGCTTTTTTGCATTTCTTTTCCATGGGGATGGTCTTGATCCCTGTCTCCTGTACAATGTCACAACCCTCATTCCATAGTTCATCAGGCACTCTATCTATCAGATCTAGGCCCTTAAATCTACTTCTCACTTCCACTGTATAATCATAAGGGATTTGATTTAGGTCATACCTGAATGGTCTAGCGGTTTTCCCTACTTTCTTCAATTTCAGTCTGAATTTGGTAATAAGGAGTTCATGATCTGAGCCACAGTCAGCTCCTGGTCTTGTTTTTGTAGAAAACAGGTCCATTTACAATAGCATAAAAAACAAACAAACAAAACTTAGACATATAGACCAACAGAATAGAACAGAGAGCACAGAAGTAAACCCTCAAGCAATCAAATTATTTTTGACAAGTGTGCCAACACTACTCAACCGGGAAGGGGTAGGCTTGTCAACAAATGGTACCAGGATAACCGAATATCCACATGAAAATAGTGAAGACCATTACCTAACACCATATACAAAAATTAATGCAACTGGTTTTTGTATGTTGACTTTGTATCCTACAATTTTGGCTAATCCACTCAAACTTGATTAAAGATTTAAACATTAGAGCTGAAACTTTAAAACTCTTAGAAGAAAACAGACCAAAAGCTTCAAGACATTGGATTTGGTGACAACTTCTCAGATGTAACATCAAAGATACAGGCAACAAAAGAACGCAAAGAGAGATAAATTGGACTTCATCAAAATTATGAACTTTTGTGAATCAAAGAATACTATCAAGAAAGTAGAAAAACAATCTGAAGAATGGGAGAAAATAATTGTAGATAGTATATATGATGAGAGATTAATAACTAGCATATATAAAGAATTCCTAAAACTCAACAAAAACCATCTGATTCAAGTATGACAAAGGACTTAATACATCAAAGAAGATATATTAATGGCTAAAAGCATACGAAAAGATGCTCAATATCACTAACCACTAGGGAAAAATAAGTCAAAGCCACAATGAGACATCACTCCAACCCATTAGGCTGGCTACTATTCAAAACAAAACAAAAACAGGAAAAAAATAAGTGTTGGCAAAGATGCAGAGAAACTAGAACCCATGTGCACTGCTGGGGGAATGTAAAATGGTAGAGCTTTTATGGGAAATAGTATGGCTATTCCTCAAAAAAATTAAAAACAGATTTACCATACAATCCAGAAATTCCACTTCTGGGTAAATACCGAAAAGAACCGAAAGCAGGGTTTTGAACAGATATTTGTACACTTATTTTCAGAGCAGCATTATTCACAACAACTAAAACATGGAGTGCAGCCATGAAATTAAAAGACGCTTACTTCTTGGAAGAAAAGTTATGACCAACCTAGACAGCATATTCAAAAGCAGAGACATTACTTTGCCGACTAAATTCCGTCTAGTCAAGGCTATGGTTTTTCCAGTAGTCGTGTATAGATGTGAGAGTTGGACTGTGAAGAAGGCTGAACGCCGAAGAATTGATGCTTTTGAACTGTGGTGTTGGAGAAGACTCTTGAGAGTCCCTTGGACTGCAAGAAGGTCCAGTCAGTCCACTCTGAAGGAGATCAGCCCTAGGATTTCTTTGGAAGGAATGATGCTAAAGGTGAAGCTCCAGTACTTTGGCCACCTCATGTGAACAGCTGACTCATTGGAAAAGACTTTGATGCTGGGAGGGATTGGGGGCAGAAGGGGACGACAGAGGATGAGATGGCTGGATGGCACCACTGACTCGATGGACGTGAGTCTGAGTAAACTCCAGGAGTTGGTGATGGACAGGGAGGCCTGGTGTGCTGTGATTCATGGGGTTGCAAAGAGTTGGACACGACTGAGCGACTGAACTGAACTGAACTGAAAACATGGAAGCAGCCCAATGCTCATCAACAGATAAATCAATAAGCAAAATGTGGCATATAAAGACAATGGATGTTATTCAGTCTTAAAAAGGCAGGAAATCCTGACATGTGCTGTAATAAGGATGAACCTTGAGAACATTGTGCTACGTGAAATAAATGAGTCACAGAAAGAGAAATATTGTACACGTTTACTTATGTAAGGTACCTAGAAGTAGTCAAAATCATAGACATACAGTAGAACGGTGGCAGCCAGGGGCTGGTGGAAGGGGCAGTAAGCAGTCACTGTTTAATAGGGATAGAGTTTGAGTTCTGCAAAATGAAGAGTGTATGAGATGTAAATGGTGGCAGGTGCATAACAGTATGTAACCATTTAACACTGCAGAACTGTATACTTAAAAATGACTAAGAAAAAATTTGCACAAAATTTTATGTGTATCTTACAAGTTAAACAGTTAGAAACACTCCAATCCTTTGCAACCTGGTTTGGCAACTTTTAGGACCCTTTTTAACCTATGATTTCCCTTAGTATGGGGTTCTTTTACTCCCCAGTCCACTATGCTAGTTATCTGACTGGCCCTTTTTACCTGTACTTTCACATCTTTTGAGAAAATTTTCTCATATTAATTGTTTAATAATGCTTTCCCCTTCATTTTACTTTAGTTAGTACCTAAAAAATTTGGTCTTCTAATTTTTAAAATTTACTTTTGTGGATATTTCCTCATCTTTAACTTTCAGGTTTTTATTTCTGTTATCTAAGTTCCAAGAACTCCTTCTTTTTTTATGTAGTATTTCTTTTCAATGAATCACCTTATTGTTATTTCTTACATGCAGTGTCTTAACTATCTGAAGGCAATCTAGTTCCCAAACTCCCTGCATTGTCTGCTTCCTTCTAGTTTCTCCTTGCTGTCAGCATGATCTCTCAGAATTCCTCTGGAGGCTTCCCTCAAACATCTGATGCTCTTTGACAGTTGATTTACACTTCATAGTAAGACATTAATAGGCTATTTGGAATCTCTGTATGTGTGAACAGGTCTTGTCATCTGATGAGGTTCTTTCTGAAATGGCTGGAAGGGAACCTAGAAGTTTGATTTGGCAGTCTTTTCTCTTTATAGGCTAGTTCCTTCAGGGAAGAGCCCAGGAATAAGGGGAAAAAAGCCAGAAGCCTCACCATGCAGGGTGCAAACACTTATGTCTCCCTGCCTTTGTTAGGGAGCCACTCTCACCCTCTACTGTCTATGTCTAGGCTCCAGAGCCTTTCTGGCTCAATTTCTCCAGGGAATAATCCTCCTGTCTTCTGGCCGGGTGGGCTAACAGATTTTCATCAGTCAGAGCTGAATACTATCATTAAAAAGGAAAAAAAAAAAAACTTTGCCAATCTGGTAGAGAAAAAGCAAAACAACAAACAAACAAAAAACAGCCTTGTTTTAACCTACATTTGTTAATTTACAAGTGAGGGTGAAAATTTTTCCAATAATTTATTTGCATCTCAGATTTCTTCTACTTGTTTCCTTTGTATTGTTTCCCTATTGGGGTATTCATTCTTTTTCCCCCTTTTAAAGCCAAGAGTTCCTTATATATGTTGGAAATGTGATTTTGTATCAAATATAGACTCCTTTTTAAGTCTTTATATGTGGTTATAATTTTTTAAAGGTTTTAGAGATGTTTCTCATTTTTGTAAAATCAAACCTATCCTTGCTCTCTTTTCTGATTTCTGCTGTGGTATTGTGCTTAGAAAAGTCTCCTGATAACAATTTCATTGTATTTGCTTCCCTTAGATAATTAAGGCACGGAAGACACTGCTCCATTTTCACTTTATTTAATTTCTAGTGATGGAGACCATCTCTGCATTCAAAGTGACAGCACACAGTCAAAGAATATACAGTCACTCTGCTTTTATTTCCTATCTTCAATTAGCAGAGTCAGCTACAGCATGTGGGGACATCAGTATGGCTATCCATTGGACGGGCTACGTCAAGGGTTCTTAAGAATGGTGTGGGGCCCCTGGGACTTCCTGAGGCCCTTTCAGGGGGTCGACAGGTCAAAACTATTTTCATAATAATACTCAGGTGTTATCTGCCTTTTCCTCATCCTCTCGTAAGCATTGTTATTCAGTCGCCAAGTCGTATCTGACTTTTTGTGACCCCATGGACTGCAGCACACCAGGTTCCCCTGTCCCTCACCATCTCCCGGAGTTTGCTAAGTTCATCTCCATTGAATCAGTGATGCCATCCAACTGTCTCATCCTCTGTTGCCCCCTTCTCCTTCTCTCTCAATAAGCACAGTGGGATTTTCCTGAGGTAACATAAGGTGTGATGATACCACTGTTCTGATGGCTAGTGAAATGGGTACCTGTATACTTTGTTTCCTAGAAGCTTGTAAGGTGGTAGCTTTATGCTATAAACACAAGAGTTTTCAGAGATTACCTCAATTGATTCTCAGGGTCCTATCTTTCGTTCTGCCTGCTAACTCATTATTGTCCAATACATAGTTATTTTGAAATCCATAAGTTTTTCTCATAAACATTGATAGCTCTAACCCACATAAACAAAAGCTCTTTGGGGCCCTCAATAATTTAAGAATGCAAACAGGCCCTGACATTAAAAAGCTTGAGATCTGCTGAGTTGGTGACACTGCAGTGACAAACAACCCCCAGATTCCAAAAGCTTATTTCTCCCTCACACTACATGCCCATCTCAGGCCAGCTAGTTCTCTGCTTGGCAACGTCCTCAGGTCCCAGGTAGACAAAACAGACCCTTTGGAACCACCACCCATCATGGAGGCAGAGGGAAGAGCATAAGACGCCCGCTCACCTGCCCTTTAAGTGCCCCAGCCTGAGCAGCACATGCATCACTTCCACTCACGCCATTGGCTAGAGCTGGTCATGTGACCACACTCAACCACCAGGGGACGAGGAAGTGCAGCCCCTCCCTAGTTAAGAGCCAATAATGTTTGGTGTACAGCACATCTAACTAGTACAATGATATTTCATTCCATACTTTGAAGACCCAATAGAGTATATAAGCAACAACTTAGTGATACCTCAGACCTTCACTTTAAGAAAAGTAAAGCTGGACTTCCCTGGTGGTCCAGTGGTTAAGAATATGCCTGCCAATGCAGGGGACACAGGTTCAATCCCTGGTCCAGGAAGGTTCCACATGCCTCGGAGTGACTAAGCCTGTGAGCCACAACTACTGAGCCTGTGCATTCTAGAGCCCGTGCTCAACAAGAGAAACCACTGCAATGAGAAGCCTGTACGCCACAACTAGAGAGTAACCTCCTGCTTGTAACAACTAGAGAAAGCCTGCACAGCAACGAAGATCCATAAATAAGTAAGTACAAATTTTAAAAAGTAAAGCTACCAGGCTTTTTATTGCTGAAGCCTATAAATTTCAAACTCAAACTTCCAGGCTATATCTATATTACTGTATCTCAGCAACAAAACCTCCACAAACTATGTTCTTTTGGATTGTGGGAAGTCTGCCTAATTACCGCAATTGGAGATTCATGACTGCCCATATGCTCCACGACAATCTGATCGAAATAAACTACATCAGCTAATAAAAGGCTGTAATTTTTTTACGATACTTGGTGCTCACAGAATTTAAAGGAAAAGGCAGATTTCAGAGCTAATTAACAGCAAGACAGCATGGGTACTTAGTGCTGAGCGAGAGCCGCTTCACGAAGAGAAAGGGCGCTAGAGTACGTGGTGTCGTTGAGTAGATACTGGTCACACTAAGAGACTAGCTTGTGTAAAGGTTCCCGCATAGTCTGCAGCTTCAGAAGACCAGAAAACTGCCCTCCACACGGCCCTACCCTCTTCTGATGCCACTTTCCCTGCTCAGCACAGTCTTCTATTCTCTTTGTTTGCTTATGGGGACATCTTTGGAGGCTCTGGAAATAAGTTCCTGCACATGGGGGTTCATCCACAAACAATAATAGACCCTGACAATGTATGTGGGGCTTCCCAGGTGGCTCAGTGGTAAAGAACCCGCCTGTCAATGCAGGAGACACAGGAGACGTGGGTTTGATCCCTGAGTCATGAAGATCCCCTGGAGGAGAACATGGCAGCCCACTCCAGTATTCCTGCCTGGAAAAACCCTATGGACAGAGGAGCTTTGAGAGTAAAGTCGAACACAACTGAGTGACGGAACACTGCTAAGCAGGTGGACTCACCCTCAAGTGTGATACAGACCATCCTAGCATTTCAAATACAACAGGATTTCAAGAGAAACTAACCAATGCCTATGGTAAAAATTCAGCTCTGTTTAACTGACAAAAGGAAAAAGAACTGTACAAAAATAAATCTAATCCATTTGAAGCTTTCTACAAATACCATTACTGGTGCTAGTACAAAAGATGACAAATACGTAACCTTTTCTCATCACAATAAAGAAACGTAAGAGAAAGATGATCAATATCTGCTGGATGAAAAAGGACAAGCCCTGCGGGGAAAGGCATTCCTTCCCCTTCTCACACAGCATCCAGTCTTGAACTGAGTCTCCACAGGTCTTGGCTTAAACCGGGGCCCCAGCTATGAATTTGCTGTAATCCTTTGTTCCCTGACTTTAAGCAATTTTTCTAAGGGAAAGTTTAGATTTACCAAACTGAAAATTGTCAAACTGCTTCCAATACATTCCTCTGGGATGACCTGTCACCAAAACTGCAACATGTTCCTCAATACAGGTATCCCACAAAGTAAAATGCACCTGGACAAGGTGAGTATGGCATTAGCAAATATTCTGTCATTTCAAACCACCATGTTAACTGAATGTCAACTCTGCTCTAAGAGATACAGAAGAAGTACATCATTCCTGCCCTCAAAGAGATTATAAACTAAGTGTGTGTGTCCAATCCCTAAAACTCCCCACACATGGATTTAACTAAACAATAATGAAGACACAGGACTTCCCTGATTGTCCAGTGGTTAAGACTTCGCCTTCCAACGCATGAGGTGCAGGTTTGACCTCTGGTCAGGGAGCTAAGATCCCACATGCTTCACCCAAAAACACATTAAAACAGAAACGATATTGTAACAAATTCAATAAAGACTTTAAAAATGGTCCACATAAAAAAAAAACAAAACCGAAGTTCAGGGCTGTCAGAATGGAAAGAAAACTTCATGGAGCCAGTAGGGTTGAAATAATGCACAAGGTAGACTGAGTTTGTTTCAGTATTGACAACAGGCTGGGGCATTTTAGGGGAAAAGAGTGCCCTGAGCAAACAGGTGAGGCAGAACACTGACAAGCTGGCCTCATTAAGGCAAAGAAGGCAGGAAGTAGGCAAGAAATTAACGCGGACATCCCGCGCCTGCTCATTCACTTGGCAAACATCTGGCAGGTATGTGTCATGTGCCCACACAGTGCTAGGGACCCAGTGGCGAGCCAGGCAACCACGGTGCCTGACCCCACATGGAGCCTGCTTTGCAGTGGAAGAAAACAGAACATCAGCACAAAGTGGGCAGAAAATATAGACAACATCTAGCTTGTAAGGGGCTTTAAAAACAGAGCCAAGAATTTGACCTTTATCCAATAAAAAGTAGGACATGACAAAAGATTTCTGGCTACAGAAACGTGATCAGTACTGTGTGTTAATTTTAACTCCAACAGCTTGACTGAAACTGACAAAAGGTGAAAACAGAGAGACCTGAAGAAAATAGAAATGAGGGAGTCAAAGTATTGAGAAGGGACTCAATACTACTCGGAGAAGAAAAATCAAAGAGCATCTGAGGCTTTTCACTGGGATGCACAGGGGAGCATGAAATTGGGAGGCAGCCGGGCAGAGGCGGCAGGTGATATGGACATGTAATCGTAATGGCCAGAAGGCAGAGGTGCAGTCAGAGCAAAGCTAACAAAGTACCAGCACCAGTATTTCCTCCTTTAACATTCGAATACTCATAAAAGGCCTGGAGACTGGCATCAGAACCCCCATATTTCAGATAAAAACAGTGAATATCTAAAAGGCTAACTAAGTGACGTGTCTGAGATGGAGAAATTTACCTGATTAGGTATCCCTGACCCAAAACCTGGCCAGAAATTAGAACTCATGTGTAGCCTGGCTCAAACCAAACTTTGGTAGATGGACATTTACAAGAAGGACATTTATTATACTAACCTGTCAAAGGACTCATCCAAATTCTGTGAAGAACTCCTACAAATCAGTGAGAGCACTCTTTATTAACTTTTATGCTCATGATACTAATAAAAATATACTGGCATTTACTTTACATAATAATGTGCCCATTACTATGCTAAGCACTTACATGCATTCTCGATTAATTCTCCCAACAGCACTATGACAGTAAAATTATCCTCTGGATTTTATCGATGAAGATACAGGTTCAGAGAGGTTAAGGAACTTAGCCCAGGTAGCTACAAAGTCAAACTTGGACTAGACTTCAAAGGCTTTGTTCTTTAAGCCACGGACCTCTTCTGAAATTCCATCTTCACCTTTGGCCTTTTCAAACCATCTTCAATACACTCACAGGTGCCTCACACGCCAGGTACAAGGTGAGTGATCCTAGCTGTCCCTCCCTAAAGGCCACCTTTGCTGAGTATGGAGGTCAGACGCACACATTCTATTTCTCATGATTTTGGAAGTCAGCTTCCTGCCACCACTGTATTTAGGACCTTTCATTTTGAGAAGGTGGGCTACAGAGAGAAAAAATCAAATCATCAGAAAGGCAGGAGGTTGATCAAACAATTCCAAGTTTCTACAATTAGGAATAACCTTAGAAAACTTAGATAGGTTCTCCTTAACACAGAAGGAAAAACACTTAAAATTTACCCCCAAGATGGCATTGTAACTTCAAAAACAGGACAAGGGAATTGGTAAGAACAGGAACTCTAAATACTGGGGGCGGGGAAGGCACGGCCTCTTTTCACCTTTAAGGTTTGTGGGGCTGAGGGGGATCCCATCCACCAGGACAAATCCCTTCCTGACAACAGCACATGAGAGCCGGGCCAAAGGAGCAGAAATTCTGGTTCTTGATTAAAGATCACTCCAAGGGCTCAGGAGAGACCTTCCTACCACTGTACAACTGTCTTCATTTCTCTTCCTGGTTATGTCTGTATGTTTACTTGGTGCCTTTGAGACACAAGAGTAAACAAAAAGGCCATCATCTGAGGGCAATGAGCTCAAGTTCCTTCCTGGGTCAAAACTCACAGTTCAGATCCTCTCTTGCATCAAGGGTTCGGCTTCTTTTCCCCTACACGCCTGACCTTATACTGCCTGTGGTCCGTGCCCATCTGCTACATCCTGCCCACTCGATGCCCACATGATTCTTGTAGTTTGATGTCTGTTGACATTTTACTACTGAGGAATGTTCTGCCGCAGCAAACCCGGGTGGGAACACTGTGCACTCACTGCAGGCAGAAGTGGTTCCAAAAGCCCAGGAGCCAAGGAGGCCGCAGCCATCAGACCACAAGAGCTTCTGCAAAGGAATGTGATCCATTCAACTCGGGGCCACGAAAGCAGTAACATTCCCAGTGGTCTTTTTTTTTTTTTGGAGGGTGCCCCCTTTTAAACATTTCTGCTATTTTGTTTTCTCATCTCTGTTAGCTGTCTTAAATCCTCTCTTTGAACATGGTAGGGTGTAAATAAAATACACGAGTGAAATTAAAATGAAAGTAAACACTAAAATTCTGTAGCCAAGCAAAACATGTGGCTTGTGTGTCCCTTAGTTTCCTCTCCATTGTTTTACAGAACTCACAGCAAACAGAAAAGCTTTCAACTGAATTCCCTTTAAGAAAAAAACGAAAGGAAAAAGAGAGGTAGTTTGGTCAATAATGTAGAACTAGAGCATTAACATTTCAAGACCCAATTGTTTGAAATGCCCAAAGCAGAAAGGTAGTAACTAGCTTAAGGTTCATTAAAGAAAACAATTTCAAAATTCAGCCTCGTGGTGTTTGCTAATCACAGTACGAGGTGACACTAGAACTTGAGGGGTACCCTAACGGCCCCCTCCTCACCCTCAGGAAGACGCCTAAGAGCTCCACCGGTCACCGTCCTGACCACCGGTGCTGTCATCCTGTCGCCGGAGCAGAACCTCTGCCAGGCCCTTCAAAGATGACTGCTCACAACAACTTGATCTGTGGGTCCCACTCTGCTTCTAACCCAGACGCCATCTCTTTAGATCACCCCCTGGCTCTGCACCCCACTCCCAAGCTTAGCCCAGCTGCTGGGGACCACTCGTCCCGCCACCCAAGTCAAATGCATGACCCTGCGGGAAGAGTTCAGATAACTGTCCTCTGAAGAGAAAAAACTTAGTAATTTGAACAGAAAGAAGAAAGCTTTGGGAATTTAGAACCTAGCGGTAGCATAAAATTTTAAGTTATGCTTGGCACCATGTTTTTTTTTTTATTATTACTACAACAGTAAACTGAGCCTGGATGAGACAGACCCAAGCCTTCTATGTACATGTATGTCTTTTTAAAACAAGCAAAACCTCATGTTTATAAAAATCCAGGAAGGAGCAACAATAAACATTATTAATCAAATACCTACTTATGCGTCAGGTACTTTATACATAGCCTCCCGCTCCAATATACAACATCCTGGCTCAGACCAAGTACTTCATATTAATACATTTTTATCTGTTAACCTGTATTTCAAGAAAAGCTCCCTAAAAAACAGAGAGCAAAAAGATTCAACTACTAGCTGCCTAGAGGCACATACCTCCTGGGGGTAAAACTGGGATTCGAACAGAGGATGGTTTGGCTGCCTATCAGTAAAGGAGACTCTGAGGTTGAATGATGTGTTCAAGGTTACCCTTGGGGGCCTGAGAGGCCTGAGAACCCTGCTCTTAAAGGACTATGCTCCTCTTCACTGACAGGCAGCCTTAGGAATGTGACCACTGGGCTAAGTCAGGTTTCTGGACAACCAAGGCTCTCTCTACTTGCTCAGCACAAGCGGGTTCACTGGTGTGACTATCAGACTTTGAACCTAAGACAGCAAATAGAAAACTCATTAAAGGAAACCTTCGTAGACTTACCTTCACATCCCTCATTAAGACTAATCACCTGCCCATCAGGTTAGATAAGTACCTTAGGGCTTTAGGTACCTATGTGTGCCCTGGCTTACCACCCTTTTACATTCAATTTCTGCAGATGGCCCTGCCACCCTGGTTGGGGGTTGGGTGACTGTCCCCCAAGGTCAATCTTGGCTGTGACGGGTAGACCTTCCTCTTTTGCTCTAGCCTTTTCGTCTGCAGTCCAAACTCAGATTTTTCAGCCCCAACTCTGTGACTGTAACCGGCAGCCAGAGTAACCCAGAAAACCAAAAACTGTGGAGAGGATGAGATGCCCTATACCAGGGAAGGAATGAACATGCAGGGACTTTGGGAAAACTTTCTATTTAGGTGATGATTTTTGCACTTCTAGTTTCATGGCTATTTGTTGGAAGGATGAAGATCCCAGAACACTGACCTCCATATGTGGGCTACAAGAAAAGACATTTCTACTTGAGTTTATTTTTTATTTAATGACTGTTTCTTTCTTTTTTTTTTTACAAAAGTATCTACAACTTGAAAAGGTAACTGGCTTCTTTAAGGCTAAAACTGATTGGGACCAGAGATCTTACAACAGGTTATAAACATTTCTGACTGTTATGTGTAAAAATGAAACTCTTTCAACTACAACAGTGGTTAAAGTAGGAGTTAAACTCAATTATTTAGGAATAAATTAGGTTTAAAATGTGTCAATTATAATGTCAATAAAAAGCATGTACATCAAGAAAATTTCACTAATTCTTCAGGAATCCTTTCTCCAAATAAATTTTGGAAAATCATCTCAGAAATCTCAGGTCAGAGTTTGGGCCCCTGCTGGTGCATCTGGCTATGTAAACCAGAGATGCCAATCCAGTTTCAATATGCCTAGTTAATGATAAATTATTCCCTCCCCTCAATGTGTGGCAAGCAGATAACTGCTCTACTCTGCAGATAGACAATGTAGGAACACTAGAGAAAGGGAATTATTAAAGATCATCGAAGCTTTATCTAGCTGCCTGCTTCACTCTCTGGGATACAATTTAAAGAGGGGACATTTTAAAGTTTAAAACATGGCAAGGGAGATTCTTAAGCAGATTTCTGATATTTCTGTATTACTCCATTTGTTATCATCATGTATCAAGCTTATACATTTAAAACTTTATTAATTAGAGTTCCCTGGTTTGGGTTCAGCTTGCTTCCATCTGAGATTCTTGGCAGAAAGTCATGAACCTCCTGAACATGAGACTTCTGAAAGTGCTCTGGGGTGCTGGTGGGAAGAGGACCTTGCCTCCTAGTTACACTTCAATGCCATCAAGCTGTAGACCTGAAACATCAACGGGGTTATTACCTTCTTTTGACCACATATGTAAGATAAAGATTACTTCTATTTTCTTCTCTAATTCTTCAGCTAAATCATGGTCTTTCAACTTCAGGATGATTTCTAATTTCACAAAAAAATCTTAGTTAAAATCAAGTCCAGAGATCACTTTCTGAGCTTCTTTTCTAATGGAACCCTGGAAAATCACACCGCAGAGGATGGTGTTCTATACTGAGTTTGTTAGCAGCAGCAACACTAAATGACTTAAGCCACAGGACTTGTTTCACAGGACTTTCACCTACAGCCAGAAATGTGGGAGGTGCCTTCACTGTTCTGGAGAAGCGAAATTTTTAAAGAAATACTTCTTTGACTTTCACCCATCAGTCTAATAACAACGACAAGTCCCAACATTCTGGCAATTTCAAGGTATACCTCTGACAAATGTTTACCTAGGACTTCAGCCAAGCTTACTACTCTAGACCTTTTGATCATGTGCAGCCACCTAAGATTCCAGGGGCTTTCCAGGTGGCACTAGTGGTAAAGAACCACCTGCCAATGCAGATGTAGGAGAGGTAGGTTTGATCTCTGGGTGGGGAAGAGCCCCTGGAGGAGGGTATGGCAACCTACTCCAGTATTCTTGCCTGGAGAATCCCATGGATAGAGGAGTCTGGCGGGCTATGGCTCACAGGGTTGCAAAGGGTTGGACACGACTGAAGTGACTTGGCATGCAAGATTCAGTGAACAGGTATTAGTATCTTTCCCCAGGCGAACTATAAATGAGTGGTAAGAAAGGCTGATTTCAGAAAAGCTGGTTTCATTTACCACTTTACTTCTGAGAACTGGAGAAAAAGAATAACGACCAGACAGCTCCATTCAAAGGGAAAGAAATAGAGGCCAAAGAAGCCTCACCAATGACTCCTTCCAAGAATCTCTAGGTGGCCCTACTGCAGCCTAACAAGATCTGAAATTCACCAAAATATTTCACTGGATGTTTCCACAGTAAATAGTGACTAACACATTTAAGGAATTTCCATGTGGAGTGTCCAAAGAGTCCAGCAGCTCTGGAGTCTGAGGAGTGGTAAGCTAGGCAGTACAGCACAGAGATCAAGAACTGGGGCTTCAGAGTCAGACTGCCCAGGGCTGAATCTAGGCTCTTGCAATTTCTAGTGGTGAGGCTTTGGGCAAGTTACTTAATCTCTCTATGCTTCCTGTTTCCTCAGGGATCAATCAAGAACTCTCTGAATACCTACCTTAAAGGCTAATACTGTAATTAAGTGTAATAACATAAAGCAAAGTGTCCATTCAGCACTGTGGCCCTGCACAAAGTGAGCACTCACAGAACATTAGCTATTATTAACATCACGAAGACCTGAGCTCACTGACATAACAGCCTGACCAGTTTTGCCAAGGACAGCCAAACGAGGCTAGTTCTGATCACTGGAAAATCTGAGCCAGAATCAGAGATCCTATGGCAGGGGTGGGAAGACCCTACCTAGCAGTTTAGAGAGAGAGTTCACTTCATGAATATGACCTGACCTTGGAAGCCTCTCTGCCCTTCACGCTGACCTCAAATGTACTTGTCAACAAGAAAGGAAATTTAATTGGGCCCTCACTATGTCCAAGACACCATGTGAGGCTCTCTAGTGTTATCTTTCAATCGGTGAGGAAACGAGGGATAAGCACTTGGCGTCTGGAAACGCGGATGCAAGTGGCGGCGTTAACTCTTCCTCGCTTATTCCTGAGTTTATTCCTAACCTGGGCCTCCGAATGGAGGCTATTTGTCCAGGAGACTCTTTCTTCAATTTCTGGAAGCCGCTCAGGAAGAAGGAGGACACAGGACACGTGCCTCTGAGCCTGGACTCACTTCAGAGGCGGGATGTCCCCGTGGAAGACTTGGGGACCGGAGAGACCCCTGGGGAGGTTCTCTGGTGACTTTGACCTTGGCGCCTGGGACTCCGTTTCCCATCCTGCCGGCGGCGGGACGATGACACAGCCCCTCGGCCTAGGCGGGTGTGTGAGCCGAGAGTGACAACTGGTCCTGGAGAACTTGGATTACCCACTCCACCTTCACCTCGGGACCCTGTTTCCCTCTGGGGGCGCGGGGCCCTCTGGCTTTGCCGGGACACAGTGCACGCGGCGCACCGGCCGCGGAGAGCTGGGGGAGAGGCCAGATAGGATACCCCCGGCGCAAGGGTCAGGGCGGTGGGGACAGTCTGGCCGGCCAGCGATCGCGCACGTCAGCCGGGGTCACGCGGCCTCCCCGCCAGGGTCCGGCCGCCCGAGGAGGGAACGGGGCGGTCGCTGCCAGCCTGGCCCCGCCTGAACGACCCGGCCCGGCCTCGGTCCGGACGGCGGCCCGCCGCAGGCCTCACCTCCCTGCGCACGTTCAGCAACGAGTAATAGTCTTCATTGTCCAGCTCCTCCTCGCTCAAGGCCGTCGCCATCTTCGCAACCTTTCACCCCGCCAAACCGGCAAGGCCGTGCACAAGAGGGACCGACGGTCCGCGGCCCAGATAGCGCGGGCGGGCGCAGCTGCCCCACAGCGGCCCCTGGCGCTCTGGAGTCGCGCCGCCTCCGCGTAGCCCGGAAGGAGCGCGCCTGCGCTCTGCGCCCCGGCGCGGCCGAGGGCGGGCCCAGTCCCTCCACGTGTTGTCCCGGGACCTAAAGCCGAGCCCGGGCACCCTGGGGCTGTGCCTTGGCTAGAAACAGCGAGTTTGTGGTCACTCCCGGGGGTCGTCACATCTGGACGCCGAGGAGACAGACCTTTGCTACACCCTCTGTCTCCCCCGCCGGCATCCAGTGCGGGGCACATCCGAATCCCAAATATAGCCTCACCTGGGCTACGTGGCCAGCTCCCCACCTCCACTCTCACCCCGGTACCCCTCCGACGGGAGGTTACTGGAGGCCCCACATACTGATTTGTCTTTGCACAGGAAGCTTCCAGAATGGCATGTGTTCCTCCAGTGGTCTTTCACTTTTCTCTTGGCAACCCTGCCCAGGAGACAGGCCCCCTCATTTTCATTTATTATTGTCGTATATTTGGGGCATCGGGCAGTTTTTCTGCTTCTTAAATGACGAGGCTATAGCCATTGTGAAAGTGAAAGTCGCTCAGTCGTGTCCGACTCTCTGCCACCGGGGGGACTATATAGTCCATGGAATTCTCCAGGCCAGAATACCGGAGCGGGTAACCTTTCCCTTCTCCAGGGGATCTTGCCAACCCAGGGGTCGAACCCAGGTCCCCCTCATAGCCATTGGGTTTCCACTATAATTGTTTCTGGCAGGCGTATATATCTACCGACCCCACCCTGGAGCTGTTCTCTTGTAAATTTCCACCTTATGATTTAGCATTGGAGTCGAACTGATTTCCACCTTGTGCCTGTGGCATGGTGCGTTGTTGAAGATGCCTCTTCAATCATTTAAATAATTTAAATGTCTTATAAATGATCCAGTTATCAAGAGAAAGTGGACAAGAGTGCCCATGGTCTTGTCACCTGTTTGGTTCATGCCGACTTGTACCAATTCTTCCCTAATTCTCAATAATGTTTGCTCCCTAACTAACCATTGATTTAGAATCATCCTTGCTGCCCTTCCTAAGCCAGTCTCCTGGGAAGCCCCAAACACCTGTCTGTGGATTTGAGAAATTGATTTCTTTCTCTTCTAATTTTTGACCATATGCGCATCATCTGGGCTTGTGTACAGTCCCTTGCAAGTTGCCCAGCCCTCTTAAGGCTCTCTTGGCATGAGTCACTTAGGTGTGCTGAGACCGGTTATTCTGGAGTGTTGAGTCAGTCTGGAACAAACTGTTAGCCTGAGCTGTAAATTAAGACCTATTTCTTTAGCTGTGTGAGGTTTCCTCACAATAGCTTTCTTTCACACACACTCATATTCCATCAGCTAGTCCAGAAATTTTTTTGTTATGATCTTTCCTTTTTTCTCTGTTGCAGAGCAGTGATTAGGGCTAAACTGCACGCTGACATTTGCTGCTTTTTAAGAATGTCTTATCGAGAGGCTGGGGGGAAAACTAGAATGTTGTGATATTCCTTTTTTTCCTCCCGTTTGTAGACATTAATTGGGCTATAATGCTCAGTTGGGTAGAGGAGCTCTTTGCCATCTTTCCTCTGCTTTGGAAAACACTGCCTCTAGGAATTACAGAAACGGAACACAGCATATGTCTCAGAACGCCCAGGTCAGTGTTGCTATGATTGAGAATGACCTGATTTTTATCACCACTCAAACAAAATAAATAGTGACTCAGGGATGCTCTGTGCTTTTGTCCTCTCTTGGGTCCATGGTATTTTGTGTTACTTGGTTACTTGGAAAGTGATAGTGACAAATAAGAAATAAACGTAGATACACTTACACTACAGGCTCAAGAATATATTGACTTTGGAGATTGGCTCTCTTGTTCCTCTCCTCCAAAAACCGTAATCTCTGATGGGCAAAATAATGAAAACTGAAAGATGTACAAATTTATAAGTTAACACACACATCCAACAAACTACTCATGCCAGAACAAGTGACAGAACTCAGTCACATTAACTCACTGCCTTTCACTTTAGTTTTCCTTTGATTGGGTAAAGTCACAAAGCAATTTGTCACTTAGTTGCAAAGCGTAATATGTCAATACTTATGTGATATAGTCATAACTATATAGCTATGTATGTGTATTATTATATATGTATATAAAATTGAAATGGGGGAAGAGGAGAGGGCATAACCTTTATTTTTTAATTTTTTAAAAGTCTTTCTTGAATTTGTTAGAATATTGCTTCTGTTTGTTTTATGTTTGGTTTCCTGGCTCCAAGGCATGTGGGATCTTAGTGCCCCCGTCAGAGATTGAACCCTCAACCCCTGAATTGGAAGGTGAAATCTTAACCACTGAACCACCAGGGCAGGTCACACAACCTTTAAAAGAATGATTGCTGTTGGGGATATACCAAGATCTGGTCAGAACTGATTATATCCAAGATGGTGGAAGAGTCACCCTGCAGTGGAACTTGAGCCTCATTCTATGCTCATTGTAATTCATTAGCTAAGTGACACACCCACAGGTGCCATGACAGATGGAACAGTGTGGGTTGCTTGGTTGTGTCAGACTTTTTGTGACCCCGTGCACTGTAGCTCACCAGGCTCCCCTGTCCATGGACTTTTCCAGTTGAGAATACTAGAGTGGGTAGCCATTCCCTTCTGTAGAGGATCTTCCTGACCCAGGTGGTGGCTCAATTCCTGGAAATCCCTGCCCCTTCCCCCAAATAGTTGGAATAATCCTCCCACTCATCAGTGACTAAGTCGTGTCTGACTCTGTGCAACCCCCTTTGTAGCCTGCCAGGCTCCTCTGTCCTTGGGATTCTCCAGGTAAGAACACTGGAGTGAGTTGCTGTGCCCTCCCCAGGGATCTTCCTGACCCAGGAATTAAACCACATCCACCTGCATTGGCAGGTGGATTCTTTACCACTGAGCCACCTGGGAAGCCAGCCTATTAGAAACTAACTACTGCATATTTTGGGGTCTCCCACCTTCCGAGAGTGGCCCATGCTCTGACTGTAGAGTGTAGTTTCTCCCAGGGTCACTCTTGCCTTTTGAGACAGACTGCATTCTGTCTCTGGAACATATCTCTCTCTAGATAAATCCACTTCTTACCTATCAGGTCGCCTCTTGTTGAATTCCTTCTGCATGGAGACATAAAGAGCCTGAGCTTCATTAAGTCCTTACAGCAGGTACGTGATTTTAATAAAAAGACAGTGGGTTCAAGTCCCAAATCTGAGTTTTGGCTGGATTCAAATCCCAACCTGAGTTGTGAGTTTTCATGACTGTTGCTGTGTTCTCTCATCTTAACTGTAACCACAAGGATACTTACCTCTACCATCATCATCTTCAGAGTGACCCCAGATCCTCTGGCTTCTCTGAGCCATCCATGAAGTTGCCTTTATTTAAAGACTGGACCCCAGGCCTTGCATCTAGCATGTAGGATTAGGATTGTGAGGTTAAATATAGGATGCTCATTAAATCTGAATTTCAGGTAAACAATGAATACTTGTCAGTGGTATTGCACTGACCATACACATATACTAAACAAATTGCGACCCTGAGGACTGTAGCCTGCCAGGTTCCTCTGTCCATGGGATTTTCCTGGCAAGAACACTGAAGTGGTTTGCCATACCCTCCTCCAGGGAATCTTTCTGACCCAGGGATTGAACCCATGACTCCTGAGTCTCCTGCAGTACAGGCGGATTTTTACTGTTGAGCCACCAGGAAAGGCTGTATACTAAACACAATTTATTGTTTATCTGAAATTCACATTTCACTTATTCTGGCAACCTCAGCTAGAAACACTACAATCCTTCCCCTTGATGCTAAAAGCTCAACATCCCTGTAAAGTGAAGTCGCTCAGTCGTGTCCAACTCTTCGCGACTCCATGGACTGCAGGCTACCAGGCTCCTCTGCCCATGGAATTTTCCAAGCAAGAGTACTGGAGTGGGTTGCCATTGCCTTCTCCAAGTGTACAGCCTCCCTGTACACTGGGGCCAAATCAAATCTCAGAGTTTTGGATGAAGTGGAAAAGAATAGCTTTATTGCTTTGCCAGGCAAAGAGAGACACAGCAGATTCTTGCTCTGGAAAATGATGTGTCTCAACCCAGGAGAGTTTGGTGAGGAGTTTAGGGGGAGATTGCTAACAAGATCAGGGTGTCTGCAGGGTCTCAGGTGGTGGGTCTCCTAATCTTGATGAGCTTCTCTGGTCCCTTTAATCCTGCCTCCAGCGATTTCTTGGCTGCTCCTCTCCCTATTGGGCTTCCTAGGTGGCACTAGTGATAAAGAACCCGAGTGTCCATGTCGTTGTTCAGTCGCTAAGTAGTGACTCTTTGAGACCCCACAGACTGCAGCACACCAGGCTTCTCTGTCCTTCACCATCTCTCAGAATTTTCTCAGATTCATGTCCATTGAGTTGATGATGCCATCCAGCCATCTCATCCTCTGTCACTGCCTTCTCCTCCTGCCCTCAATCTTTCCCAGCATCAGGGGCTTTTCCAGTGAGTTGGGTCTTCACATCAGGTGGCCAAAATAGGAGGCACAAGAGATATGAGTTCAATTCCTGGGTCAGGAAGATCCCCTGGAGATGGAAATTGTAACCGACTCCAATATTCTTGCCCAGAGAATCCCATGGGCAGAGGAGCCCGGCAGGCTACAGTCCATGGGGTGGCAAAGAGTCAGACATGACTGAATGACTAAGCATGTACGCCTCTCTTGATCAGCAGCTGTTTGAATCTGCCCTTTGGGATTCAAGGAAGGTCATGGGAGCTGGAATCTTGCCTACAAGAAACAGGGGACCTAAAAAGGCCTCCCAGCCCAGGGGCCCCACAGGGCCCCACTTGGTTGCACCCTTTTCCTGAGAGATGCTCTGGAGAGATGAGGTGAACAGCCTGAATCCACACCCCCATCTCTATAATTCAGAAGGAAAAGTCACCTATACTTTTTCGGTTATTCTTTTGTCACTGAGCCTGGATGGGGATATTGTTGCTTGCTTGCCAGCCATTCATAGTCAGCTTTCCGTTTCCCCTCGTGAGCTCTGATAACCTCCTTAAGAGGAGTTAAGGAGGAAAAAAAAATCCTTAGCTGGGGAAAAGAAGGGAGAATCTGCAGGCACTCAAGAATTAAATTTTCTTGATGTTATCTTTCCCCTTAGCATTTAAGTGACTTGTCATTTTCCTCTTTAGCCAAGATGATAATTGTAGGAGGGTTGAGTCAGGCAGAGGAAAAGCCATACCTGCTTGAATGAGATAGTGGCTGAGTGGCTGCAGAGCCTGACCCCAGAGGCAGCCTTGGTGGGGGTGGCAGGGGGTGCAGACAGATGGGAGACCTTGGGACTCTGCAGTTTTAGGCCTCACCATCCCATCAAAGTATGCATCTCCAGGAACTTCACTGGTGGTCCAGGGGCTAAGACTCCAGCTTCCACTTCAGGGACCGGGGGTTCGATCCCTGGTCAGGGAACTAGAATCCACATGCCACTAACAAAATGTTTGCGTGCTGCAACTAAATATGCTGCATGCTGCAGCTAAGACCAAGCGCAGCCAAGTAAGCAGCAACATTTAAAATATATATATATATATATATTTTAAAGTATGCATCTTCAGGGCTTCCCAGGTGGCCTTAGTGGTAAAGAACCCACCTGCCAAAGCAGGTAGACATAAGAGATGAAGGTTCAATCCCTGGGCCAGGAAGATCCCCTGGAGGAGGGCATGGCAGCACACTCCAGTATTCTTGCCAGAGAATCTTATGGACAGAGGAGCCTGGTGGGCTACAGCCCATAGGGTCTCAAAGAGTAGGACACGATTAAAACAACTTAGCATGCATGCACAGCCATCTTCAAAGTCTCCGGTTCAGAGCTTCTGTCTTGGGAACTCGGTGTTCTGTCTACAGTGTTATCCACTTGTTGTGCCTGGGGGAACTTACTGGTTTTCCCTGCTGTTTGCTTCTTCAGGTCCTCGGTGCCTATGTGTTCATCTGTCCTAATCCATCAGTTCCCAGCTAGGGTTCCATTCCAGTCTGTTTTCTCAGCTGCTTAGTGATATCATGGCTTCCCTGAGAGCTCAGTTGGTAAAGAATCCGCCTGCAATGCAGGAGACCCCGATTGGACTCCTGGGTAGGGAAGATCTCCTGGAGAAGGGATAGGCTACCCACTCCAATATTCTTGGGCTTCCCTTGTGGCTCAGCTGGTAAAGAATCTGCCTCCAATGCAGGAGACCTGAGTTCGATCCTTTGGGTTGGGAAGATCCCCTGGAGAAGGGAAAGGTGACCCACTCCAGTATTCTAGCCTGGAGAATTCCATGGACTGTACAGTCTGTGGGGTTGCAAAGAGTTGGACATGACTGAGCAGCTTCCACTTTCACTTAGTGATATCATTATCTTTTGGCCTTTGACCCTGTCCACCACATCCATTCCCAGTTCAGTTTGTCTCTCTTATCTACCTCTCTACCCACCTCCCAGGCTATTGAGAGTAGTCCAGGAAAGTCCTGGAAGATATAAAGTTGGTGCTTACTGATGCTAAAATTTTGGCCTCTATGCACTGGTGCCAAATCAAATCTCGGAGATAGTTTTGGGTGAAGTGAAAAAGTAGGAAAAAAAAGAGTAGGAAAGCCAACAAAGGTCTGTATAGTCAAAGCTGTGATTTTTCTAGTAATCATGTACCAATGTGAGACCTGGACTATAAAGAAGGCTGAGCACAAAAGAATTGGTGTTTTCGAACTGAGATACTGGAGAAGACTCTTGAGAGTCCCTTAGACTGCAAGGAGATCAAACCAGTCAGTCCTAAAGCAAATAAACTCTGAACATTCATTGGAAGGATTGATGCTAAAGCTGAAGCTCCAGTACTTTGGCTACCTGATGGGAAGAGCTGACTCACTGGAAAAGACCCTGATGCTAGGAGAGGTTGAAGGCAGGAGAAGGGGCCAGCAGAGGGCGAGATGGTTGGATGGTATCATTGACTCAATGGACATAAGTTTGAACAAACTCTGGAAGATGGTGAAAGACAAGGAAGCTTGGCATGCTGCAGTCCATGGGGTCACAAAGAGTCAGACATGACTTAGTGACTGAACAACAACAAAAAAGAAATAGTAGCATTATCACTTTGCCAGGCAAATGGAGACAGAGCAGGCTCCTGCCCTGAAAACTTGTGTGTCCTGACCCAGGGGCGTTGGGTGAGGAGTTTTATAGCAAT
This sequence comes from Ovis aries, assembly GCF_016772045.2. NCBI lineage: Eukaryota > Metazoa > Chordata > Mammalia > Artiodactyla > Bovidae > Ovis > Ovis aries. Next base: position 46,053,832 of record NC_056065.1, on the reverse strand, counting down.
GATTCAAGGGTAAGGTTGCTGATAAGATTAGGGTGTGTGCAGAGCCTGCATTCCTTTAATTTGGTTAGAGGTGGTCTCTTGATGAGTTTCTCTGGTTTTGTTAATCTGGTGTTCTCTGAAATGAATTTTAGTTCTGTAAAGAGCTTAAAGATATTGTTAAGTGTATCCCTTGAGGTGGAACCAGGACCCCACCCCCAGGCTGGATAGACTACCATTTCTTGGCTATTCCTTTCTTGACTGTGCATCCCTTCTCTTCTCTGATTAGCAACTGTTGGAATCAGACCTTCGGAACTCAGGGAAGGTCCTGGAGGCTGAACAGAAAGGCTCTCCATGCCCACGAGCCCCACAGGGTCCTGTTTGGTGTCATTATCTGACTTTAACTTGCCACCAGTGTTACTTGGCAGTCCTACTGTTGATGGTGTTCAGTTGCTAAGTCCTGTCTGACTCTTTGTGACCCCATGGACTGCACCATGCCAGACTTCCCTGTCCTTCACTATCTCCTGGAGTTTTCTCAGATTCAGGTCCATTGAGTCAGGGGTGCTGTCCAACAATCTCATCTTCAGGTACTCTTTTCTCCTCCTGCTTTCAATCTTTCCCAGCATCAGGGTCTTTTTCAGTGAGTCGGGCCTTCGCATCAGGTGGCCAAAGTATCGGAGCTTCAGCTTTAGCATCAGTCCTTCCAAAAAAAATAAAGTGTTGGTTCTCTTCAGGATTGGCTGTTTTGATCTCCTTGCTGTCCAAAGGACTCTCAAGAGTCTTCTCCAGCACCACAATTCAAAGGCATCAATTCTTCAGCCTTCTTTATGGTGCAACACTCACATCCATACATGACTACTGGAAAAAGATTAGCTTTGACTACATGGACTTTTGTTGGCAAAATGACATCTTTGCTTTTGAATATGCTGTCTATGTCTATGTTTGAGAGTCCCTTGGACAGCAAGGGACAGCAAGTAAATCCTAAAGGAAATCAACCCTGAATATTCATTGGAAGGATTGATGCTGAAGTTGAAACTTCAATGCTTTGGCCACCTGACGCGAAGAGCTGACTCATTGGAAAAAACCCTGATGTTGGGAAAGATTGAGAGCAAGAGGAGAAGGGGGCAACAGAGGATGAGACAGTTGAATGGCATCATCGATTCAATGGACATGAGTGAGCAAATTCCAGGGATAGTGAAGGACAGGGAAGCCTGGCATGTTGCAGTGTTGGACATGACTGAGTGACTGAACAACAGCAACAGTGTTTGTCATAGGTTTCCAAGGAACAGCTGTCTTCTAATTTCATGACTGCAGTCACCATCCACAGTGATTTTGGAGCCCAAGAAAATAAAATCTGTCTTATTATACTCACCTCTTATAACACCCTACACATTACCCCACAGTTCTATTCAGCTTATCTTTAAATTTGAGGCAATATCCAGAAATGGGCATTGATCTTTCAGCAATTTGCAAGAGGGAAACGATTTGTTCTAGTGGAATTAACACTCCAGTGAGTGGGGAAGGGGAGATGACACAAGGTAACTTCAGATGCTAAGTAATATCACATCACACTGATGTGATAATGTAATATCTCACATGTTGATCACGTGAGCTGGGTTTGTTATGAAAGATCTATCTGGGAATGTAAATTTGAACTGAATGACAGGGAAGATCCTGCTTTGCAAAACCTAAAGGAAGAAACTTCTAGTGCAAAGTCTTGGACACAAGAACAAGTCTGGTGTGCTCCAGGGACAGAGAGAGAGCCAGCAAGCATGAAGCTGGTGCAGGTAGGGGAGGGCAGTTGGAAGAGATGGAGAGGTTGTTAGTGGAGGAGGGGCTCATGGAGGGGAGGATGGTGGTCAAGAAATTAATTTATATTCTGACCACAATGGCAAGCACTGAAAAATTTTAAGCAGGAAGGGATGTGAGTATTGTGTGTGCGCTCAGTTGCTTCAGTCATGTCCAGCTCTTTGCAACCCCATGGACTATAGCCCGCCAGCTTCCTCTGTCCAGGGGATTCTCCAGGCAAGAATACTGGAGTGGTTTGCCATTTCCTTCTCCAGGGGATCTTCCCAAACCCAGGATGGAACCTGCGACTCTTGCTTGTCATGCATCAGCAGGCAGATTCTTAATCACTTGTGCTATCTGGGAAGCCCAAAAGAGACATGGTCTGGCTTTCCCCCCGCTAAAGATCAGGAGAGTTAGACTAGATTAGAGGTTCCTGGAATGGAACACCCCCTCCCCCCTACCCTGTTAAAATTTCTTGCAGTGTTCCTGGGAAGAAAGGATGGTGGCCTTGGACTTGGACTAAGTAATGGGATGGCCAGGCATAGAATGCACCTTGGGCTGCTTTCAGCAGGAACTGCTGATAGGTTGGGTCTGGGGCATGAAGAGGAAAGAGAGGAACAGGTGTTATGCCTGCATTTTTAAAATTTGGGGTATAATTGTTTTATGATGTGTTAGTTTCTGCTGTGCAACAAAGTTAATCAGCTATTTGTATACATATATCCCTTCCCTCCTTAAGCCTCCCTCCCACCCACTCCCATTCAACCCCTCTAGGCTGTCACAAAGCTCCCAGCTGAGCTTCCTGTTATGCCTACATTTTGGCTTGAGCTATTGGGTAGTAAAGCCGTGTATGGAGCTGAGGAAGATTAGGGAAGAGGCAGGCTTGGGAGGGGAGTAACCAAGTTCTGTTTTGGGGATGGAGGTCTTTGTTAGGTCTTCCTGTGGAGAGGACACCTTCTACTTCCTTTTCTGCTCATTCTTTCATTTATGCAAGCAGGCTCTCATCCCCATCATTTCCTTAAGATTCTTGTCTCAGAGATTCCTGTGGCTTCTTGAACCCAAATCCGAATGGACTGTATTGAATTGCCTACTGTCTGGATTCTGGCTAGTATTTCAGTGTTGTTCACCTTCTTTATTGCGACGTTTCTGTCCTTGAATGGTTGATTTTTCCTCTCTCTTAGCTTCCATATCTCTCGGTCTTGATCTCCCTTTCCTCTTGCCCCCACCTGGAATTCAAGACCTTTGTGTTCTGGATTCACAGATCTTTCAGCCTTATACCTCTTAATCTTCCTTCATGGATCTTCGGTTCTAGCCAGAAAACAAATATAATTCAAGTTCAACAAATATTGAACTTCTTTGCTTTTTGTCTTTTGCTTCATCTCTGAGCTTCCATGGCAGTGGGGGGCGAGCGGGGGAGGCGGGCTGGGTCAATGACCCTCAGTCTAAAAAACGCTCTGTGAAATTGCTTTGAATGTGGGTCTGCTGTTGAGAACTCCCTCAGCATTTATCTCTATCTGCATCATTAATGTTAGGCCATATTTTCTCAGGGTAAAGAAATATAGTTAGACATTTATTTTGTTTTCCAGCACTTTTAGTTCAGTTCAGCTGCTCAGTCATGTCCAACTCTTTGAAACCCATGGACTGTAGCACATCAGGCTTCCCTGTCCATCACCAACACTTTGACGATATCAATTCACTTCTTTTAGGTTTCTGCTAATGCTGTTGTGAAGCGTTAATTTTTTCTCTTTGGGGGACTTCAATTAGACCTTCTCAGTGTAGTCTCTCTTTCCTGCATTATTTTTTTTAAGTTAAAAAAATTATTTATTTATTTGGCTGTGCTGGGTCTTGGTTGTGGTATGCAAGATCGTTGATCTTCATTGCTATATTCAGGATCTTTATTGCGGCATGCGAACTCTTAGCTGTGGCATGCGGGGTCTTAGTTCCCTGAGCAGCAATCGAACCTCAGCCCCCTGCATTGGAAGCCCCCTGCATTGGAAGCATGGAGTGTCATAGCCACTGGACCACCAGGAAAGTCCCTGTCTTTTTTCTTTTTTATCTCTATGATTTCTTTGTGGACCCTCTGACCAATCTTCCACTTCACTAATTCTTTCATTTCCCTAAAAAACTTTATTGAATATAGTTTATGTCCACTATAACACATGTATTTTTAAAAAACTATAGTTGATTTATAATGTGTTAATGTCAGGTGTACACCAAAGTGTTTCAGTTATATTACCTATTCTTTTTCAGATTCTTTTCCCTTCTAGATTATTACAAAATATTGAGTATATTTCCCTGTGCTATACAGTAGATCCTTGTTGGCCATCTATTTTATTTATCGTAGTGTTTATAAGTTAGTCCCAAACTCATAATTTATCCCTTCCCCTCTTTTCTCCTTCTGTTTCCTATGTCTGTGGTCTATTTTCGTTTTATATATAAGTTCATATGTATCATGTTTCTTTAGATTCTACATATAAGTGATGTTGTATGATATTTGTCTTTCTTTGCCTGGCTTACTTCACTCAGATATTCTTTAGGTCTATCTGTGTTCCTGCAAATGTAATATATATGTTTAAAGTGAACAATTTTGTGAGTTTTGACCCACGTAAACACCCATGAACCCATGACTATGGTGAAAGCAATGGCCATTTTCATCACCTCCCAAAGTTTCCTCGTGCCCTTTTATAAGCTATCTCTCTCTTTCCTCCTATCCCCAGGCAACCACAAATCCACTATCTGTCAATATAGATTAGTTTGTGTTTTCTCAAATTTTATATATGATATCATATAGTTTGCTCCAAAGTTATCATCCTGTATCTTCTCTATATTATCACTGCAAGAAGACCCTTTTCCTCTCTTCACTGTTGACACTCTTGTTTCTTGAATCCTGTTTCCTATTTCTTGTTTTATTCTATTCTTTTCATGGAAAAATATTCCTGCCAGTTTTTTTATTTTTTGAGAACTTGGATGCTCTTATCTTACCTTTATATTTGATGGCAATTTGATAGTAGATAGTTTGGTGGAGGATAAAAGTCTGGTTGTAAAATATTTTTCCTCAGAATTTTGAAAGCATTGTTTTAATATCTTTCGTTTCCAGTGTTGCTGACTATAAGACTGATTCTATTCTAGTTCCTGAGGCTTTGTAAATCTCTTTTTTTCCACATTTGGAAACACTTTTTATTTCTGGTGTTCTGAAATTCCATGATGATGTACCTTGTCTGGGACCTTAAAAAAGTATTGTGTGATGCATTCAGCAGGCTCTTTTAACCAGGAAACTTTTTTTCAGCCACATGTTGTGTCATGCAGGATCTTAGTTCCCCGATCAGGGATCAAACCTATATCCCCTTCAGTGGAAACATGGAGCCTTAACTATTGGACTGCAAGTCAAGTCCCTAACCAGGTAACATCTGTCCATCATTTCTGGAAATTTTTATTTGATTATTTGAAAACTTAATTCCATTGATTTTCTTGGTTTATTCTTACTGGAACTTAGTCTTTTGTGAGGTTGGACCTCTCGGACTGATTCCCTCATTTTTTTTTTTCATTTTTTAATCTTCATTTCCCTTTTAAGTCTTTATTGGAGGCATCAACAATATCTACCATCCTTTCTGTTGATTTTTAAAAATGTTTGTAACAGTATTTTCAGATGACAATTGTATATATTACTGTGGGCAAGAATCCTTTAGAAGAAGTGGAGCAGCCCTCTTAGTCAACAAGAGTCTGAAATGCAGTACTTGGGTGCAATCTCAAAAATGACAGAATGATCTCTGTTTATTTCCAAGGCAAACCATTCAATATCACAGTAATCCAAGTCTATGCCCCAACCACTAATGCCAAAGAAGCTGAATGCTTCTATGAAGATCTACAAGACTTTCTAGAACTAATACCAAAAAAAAAAAAAAAAAAAGTCCTTGTTATTATAGGGGACTGGAATGCAAAAGTAGGAAGTCAGGAGATATCAGGAATAACAGGCAAGTTTGGCCTTGAAGCAGGGAAAAGGCTAACAGACTTTCGCCAAGAGAATGCACTGGTAATAGTAAACACCCACTTCCAACAACACAAGAGACAACACTACACATGGACATCACCAGACAGTCAACACCAAAATCAAATTAATTATATTCTTTGCAGCTGAAGATGGAGTTCTATACAGACAGCAAAAACAAGATCAGGAGCTGACTGTGGCTCAGATCATGAACTCCTTATTGCCAAATTCAGACTTAAGCTGAAGAAAGTAGGGAAAACCACTAGACCATTCAGGTATGACCTAAATCAAGTCCCTAACAATTATACAGTGGAAGTGACAAATAGATTTAAGGGATTAGATCTGATAGATGGAGTGCCTAAAGAACTATGGATGGAGATTCGAAACATTGTATAAGAAGTGGTGATCAAAACCATCCCCAAGAAGAAGAAATGCAAAAAAGACAAAATGGTTGTCTGAGGAGGCCTTACAAATAGCTGTGAAAGGAAGAGAAGTGAAAGGCAAAGGAGAAAAGAAAAGATATATTCATGCAAGAATATATAAAGAATATAAAGAATAGCAAGGAGAGCTAAGAAAAGTCTTCTTCAGTGATCAATGCAAAGAAATAGAGGAAAACAATAGAATGGGAAAGACTAGAGATCTCTTCAAGAAAATTAGAGATACCAAAGGAAAATTTCATGCCAAGATAGGCACAATAAAGGACAGAAACAGTATGGACCTAACAGAAGTAGAAGATATTAAGAAGTGGTGGCAAGAATACACAGAAGAACTATACAAAAAAGATCTTCATAACCCAGATAATCACGATGGTGTGATCACTCACCTAGAGCCAGACGTTGTGCAAAGTCAAGTGGGCCTTAGGAAGCATCACTACAAACAAAGCTAGTGGAAGTGATGGAATTCTAGCTGAGCTATTTCAGATTTTAAGAGATGCTGCTGTTAAAGAGCTGCACGCATTATGCCAGCAAATCTGGAAAACTCAGCAGTGGCCATAGGACTGGAAAAGGTCAGTTTTCACTCCAATCCCAAAGAAAGGCAATGCTACCGCACAACTGCACTCATCTCACATGCTAGCAAAGTAATGCTCAAAATTCTCCAGGTGAGGCTTCAACAGTATGTGAACCGTGAACTTCCAGATGTTCAAACTGGATTTAGAAAAGGCAGAGAAAGCAGAGATCAAATTGCCAACATCTGTTGGATCATCAAAAAAGCAAGAAAATTCCAGAAAAATATCTACTTCTGCTTCATTGATTATGCTAAAGCCTTTGACTGTGTGGATCACAACAAACTGTGGAAAATTCTTAAAAAGATGGGATTACCAGACTGCCTGACTTTCCTCCTGAGAAAGCTGTATGCAGGTAATGAACAACAGTTAGAACGAGACATGGAACAACAGACTGGTTCCAAATTGGAAAAGGAATATGTCAAGGCTGTATATTGTCACCCGGCTTATTTAACTTACATGCAGAGTGTACCATCTGAAATGCCAGACTGGATGAAGCACAAGGTAGAATCAAGGTTGCAGGGAGAAATATCAATAACCTCAGATACGCAGATGACACCACCCTTATGGCAGAAAGCGAAGAGGAAGTGAAGAGCCTCTTGATGAAAGTGAAAGAGGAGAGTGAGAAAGCTGGTTTAAAACTCAATATTCAAAAAACTCAGATCATGATATCTGGTCCCATCACTTCATGGCAAATAGATGGGGAAGCAATGGAAACAGTGACAGAGTTTATTTTCTTGGGCTCCAAAATCACTGCAGATGGTGACTGCAGCCATGAAATTCAAAGAAGTTTGCTCTTTGGAAGAAAAGTTATGACCAACCTATGCTAAGTCACTTCAATCATGTCCAACTTTGTGCGACCCCATAGATGGCAGCCCACCAGGCTCCCCCGTCCCTGGGATTCTCCAGGCAAGAACACTGGAGTGGGTTGCCATTTCCTTCTCCAATGCATGAGGTGAAAAGTGAAAGTGAAGTCGCTCAGTCGTGTCCGACCCTCAGCGACCCCATGGACTGCAGCCTACCCGGGTCCTCCATCCATGGGATTTTCCAGGCAAGAGTACTGGAGTGGGGTGCCACTGCCTTCTCCGATGACCAACCTAGACAGTTTATTAAAAAGCAGAGACATTACTTTGCCGACAAAGGTCCGTCTAGTCAAAGCTGTGGTTTTTCCAGTAGTCATGTATGAATGTGAGAGTTGGACTATAAAGGAAGCTGAACGCCAAAGAATGGATGCTTTTGAACTGTGGTGTTGGAGAAGACTCTTGAGAGTCCCTTGGACTGCAAGGAGATCAAACCAGTCAATCTTACAGGAAATGAGTCCTGAATATTTATTGGAAGGACTGATGCTGAAATTCCAATACTTTGGCCACTTGATATGGAGAACTGACTCATTTGAAAAGAGCCTGATGCTGGGAAAGGTTGAAGGCAGGAGGAGAAGGGGACAACAGAGGATGAGATGGTTGTATGGCATCACTGACTCGATGGACGTGAGTTTGAGCAAGCTCCAGGAGATGGTGATGGACAGGGAAGCCTGGCGTGCTGCAGTCCACACGGTCACAAACAGTTGGACACAACTGTGTGACTGAACTGAACTCAACAGTATTTTTTTTATTTTTCCACATTTCTTTCTTGTTCTTTGATTTTTTCCTTTACAATAACTTTGTGGATGCAATTAGTTCTCTCCTCATATGTCTCAGGATATACCTAGTTTTATTCCACTCCCTTACTGTTTCTAGTCCTCCTAGTTATTTCTTTCTTTTATTTTCTTTCTTTTCTTTGGAGGGTGGAGGGGAGAGTGCTTTCATTATAGCTCTGATGGTCCTTGGCTGTCTATTGATGAGAGCTCCACATATATGTTCAAGGCTTACCTTCTGGTGGGCCTGTTGAAGAGCTGTCAGATAAAGTCCCCCAGATGCTGATTCTGTAGTTCTTTTCTCTTAGGTGGATTGGTTTTCCCAGAGAGGAGTCTTCCTTTCTTCTGTCTGGGGTAGGTAAAAGCCCTGCAGTGGAAGGGGCCAGGAATAGCATTTTGCATCAAGGCTGTCTATTGTCACCCTGCTTATTTAACTTATATGCAGAGTACATCATGAGAAACGCTGGACTGGAAGAAACACAAGCTGGAATCAAGATTGCCAGGAGAAATATCGATAACCTCAGATATGCAGATGACACCACCCGTATGGCAGAAAGTGAAGAGGAACTAAAAAGCCTCTTGATGAAAGTGAAAGAGGAGAGTGAAAAAGTTGGCTTAAAGCTCAGCATTCAGAAAATGAAGATCATGGCATCCGGTCCTATCACTTCATGGGAAATAGATGGGAAACAGTGGAAACAGTGTCAGACTTTATTTTTGGGGCTCCAGAATCACTGCAGATGGTGATTGCAGCCATGAAATTAAAAGACGCTTACTCCTTGGAAGGAAAGTTATGACCAACCTACATAGCATATTCAAAAGCAGAGACATTACTTTGCCGACTAAGGTCCATCTAGTCAAGGCTATGGTTTTCCAGTGGTCATGTGTGAATGTGAGAGTTGGACTGTGAAGAAGGCTGAGTGCCGAAGAATTGATGCGTTTAACCTGTGGTGTTGGAGAAGACTCTTGAGAGTCCCTTGCACTGCAAGGAGATCCAACCAGTCCATTGTGAAGGAGATCAGCCCTGGGATTTCTTTGGAAGGAATGAAGCTGAAGCTGAAACTCCAGTACTTTGGCCACCTCATTCGAAGAGTTGACTCATTGGAAAAGACTGTGATGCTGGGAGGGATTTGGGGCAGGAGGAGAAGGGGACGACCGAGGATGAGATGGCTGGATAGCATCACTGACTCGATGGACGTGAGTCTGAGTGAACTCCAGGAGATGGTGATGGACAGGGAGGCCTGGTGTGCTGCGATTCATGGGGTTGCAAAGAGTTGGACACGACTGAGCGACTGAACTGAACTGCACTGAACTCAGACATTTACATAATTCCCTTTTTTTTTTAGTACAACATCTGGTATCTAGCTGTGCTCTGGTATCTAGACTTCAGAGCCTTTTCTTAGCAGATTATAGGTCTCCAATAGGGGTGGAGATGGAATCATTGCCTGGCTGAGTACACTGGTGAGGAAATCTGGGGTATTTAACTATTTTTTATGTACACTATCACCACCCCTTCCCAGCCTTCAGTTCCTGAACCACTTCTGAATCCGGCAGCACAAACCAGAACACTTTCCAGTAGTCTTCCCACACCCTGTGGGCATTTAGCACAGGGGATAAAGCTGTAGCCCAAGTCATTTCCATCGGCCCCTCCAGGTTGCATTTTCCAAAATCTTGTTGACATCTTTCGTCTGATGTCATCTCCTCTCCCATTCATTTTGTTCATGTGCATTTGTACCTGTCTAATTCCTTTATCATCATTTTATTGGGATTTCTGGAGGAAGCAAAGACAGACTTTGTGTTCTGTCAGTTTTCAATCTAAGTCCCTTTGTACCAAACAATGTTACGGTACTTCTCCATCTGGGGAAGGGCTTCCCTGATACCTCAGTTGGTAAAGAACCTGCCTGCAATGCAAAAGACCCCAGTTCGATTCCTGGGTTGGGAAGATCCGCTGGAGAAGGGATAGGCTACCCACTCCCGTATTCTTGGGCTTCCCTTGTGGCTCAACTGGTAAAGAATCAGCATGCAATATGGGAGACCTGGGTCAGATCGGTGGGTTTGGAAGATCCCCTGGAGAAGGGAAAGGCTACCCACTCCAGTATTCTGACCTGGGGAATTCCAACACTCCATGGGGTCACAAAGAGTCGGACACTGAGCGACTTTCACTTTCACTTTCAGGCTCTTCATTGCGGCTTGAGTGTTTCTGCAGTTGTGGCCCTCAGGCTTTTCTCTAGTTGTTGCTGCAGCCTCTAGAGCAGGTAGGCTCAGTACTTGCAGTGCCCAGGCTCTCTAGTTGTGGTACACGAGCTCTGGAGTGTGGGCTCAATGGTTATGGTGTGTCAGCTTAGCTGCCCTGGGTCATGTGGGATTGAACTTGTGTCCCCTGAATTGCAAGGTGGATATTTTTTTTTAGCTACTGGGCCACTAGGGAAGTCTCTGTAATTTCCTTGAAACAAGTGTATTTTGTCTCTACATTTCCAACAGCATTGTGTGCTTGGCATATAAGAAGTGCTTAAGACACAACCATGTATTTAACTTGTGCTAAAACTAGGAGGAGAGGAGGAGCTGGAAACAAAAGATGATGGAGATGGAGAAGCAGAGACATGTTTTCACCCACTGAGAGAGTGACAGAGTTCAGATGGGAGTGCCAGGGACCCCCAGGAGCAGGACAATGCCAAGGAAAACCCTCAGTCCCTCTGAATTGGGGCAGACCAGCCCTCTCCCCAGAATCCCTGATCTCAGGAAGTTCATGGCTCTGCAATTTGGTTGCTGTCCATCTCCCTTTCCATCCAGTGGGAATTCCAAGAAGAGACAGGCCAGGGAGTAGTTGTCACTGAGGGTGGTTGAGTTGAGTGGGCACCAGCCTTGACAACAGGGTCAGGCTAGGCTTGGAGAAATAGCTCCTTTTAAATGAAATGCCAATTTCAAATAAAGACCTCCGGGGTTTTTTTTTTTTTTTTTTTGGCTTGTTTTTTGATTTCCTTTGTTTTAATTTGTTTTTACTTTCTCCTCCAAATGGTAAGAAGTTTATTATCCAACGATACCAGCAGCCCAAAGTCAAGCAGTAATGAAAGTGGATGGTCCACCACTCCACTACATCAGCAAGGAGGGAAGCTCTTTCCATGTTGCCTCCTTCTGTTCTTGGGAATTGCGACTGCTTAGACTAGATGCTCTTATGGTACCTAGATGGCTGCTGAAGGTCAGTTTAGAAAAACTAGTATTGTTATGGTTATTCAGACATTCAGTCGTGTCTGACTCTTTGTGATCACATGGACTGCAGCATACTGGGCTTCTATGTCCTTCACCATCTCCTGAAGCTTGCTCAAAATCATGTCCATTGAGTCAGTGATGCCATCCAACCGTCTCATCCTCTGTCGTCCCATTCTCCTCCTGCCTTCAATCTTTCTCAGCATCAGAGTCTTTTTCAATGGCTCTTCACATCAGGTGGCCAAAGTATTGGAGTATCTTCTCTTACAAAATTACCAGAAGTTCTCGAAGGGAGGGGACTGGGGAGTTGTTGTTTTTTTGGGACAGAAGTTCAGTGTTCGGTGCAGTTCAGTTCAGTTGCTCAGTCGCGTCCGACTCTTTGCGACCCCATGAATCACAGCACGCCAGGGCTCCCTGTCCATCACCATCTCCCGGAGTTCACTCAGACTCATGTCCATCGAGTCCGTGATGCCATCCAGCCATCTCATCCTCGGTCGTCCCCTTCTCCTCCTGCCCCAAATCCCTCCCAGCATCACAGTCTTTTCCAATGGGTCAACTCTTCTCATGAGGTGGCCAAAATACTGGAGTTTCAGCTTCAGCTCCATTCCTTACAAAGAACACCCAGGACCGATCTCCTTCAGAATGGACTGGTTGGATCTCCTTGCAGTCCAAGGGACTCTCAAGAGTCTTCTCCAACACCGCAGTTCAAAAGCATCAATTCTTCGGCACTCAGCCTTCTTCACAGTCCAACTCTCACATCCATACATGACCACTGGAAAAATCATAGCCTTGACTAGATGGACCTTAGTCGGCAAAGTAATGTCTCTGCTTTTGAATATGCTATCTAGGTTGGTCATAACTTTCCTTCCAAGGAGTAAGCGTCTTTTAATTTCATGGCTGCAGTCACCATCTGCAGTGATTCTGGAGCCCAAAAAATAAAGTCTGACACTGTTTCCACTGTTTCCCATCTATTTCCCATGAAGTGATAGGACCAGATGCCATGATCTTCGTTTTCTGAATGCTGAGCTTTAAGCCAACTTTTTCACTCTCCTCTTTCACTTTCATCAAGAGGCTTTTTAGTTCCTCTTCACTTTCTGTCATAAGGGTGGTGTCATCTGCATATCTGAGGTTATCGATATTTCTCCTGGCAATCTTGATTCCAGCTTGTGTTTCTTCCAGTCCAGCGTTTCTCATGATGTACTCTGCATATAAGTTAAATAAGCAAGGTGACAATATACAGCCTTGACGTACTCCTTTTCCTATTTGGAACCAGTCTGTTGTTCCATGTCCAGTTCTAACTGTTGCTTCCTGACCTGCATACAGATTTCTCAAGAGGCAGGTTAGGTGGTCTGGTATTGCCATCTCTTTCAGAATTTTCCACAGTTTATTGTGATCCACACAGTCAAAGGCTTTGGCATAGTCAAGAAAGCAGAAATAGATGTTTTTCTGGAACTCTCTTGCTTTTCCATGATCCAGTGGATGTTGGCAATTTGATCTCTGGTTCCTCTGCCTTTTCTAAAACCAGCTTAAACATCAGGGAGTTCATGGTTCACGTATTGCTGAAACCTGGCTTGGAGAATTTTGAGCATTACTTTACTAGCATGTGAGATGAGTGCAATTGTGCAGTAGTTTGAGCATTCTTTTGCATTGCCTTTCTTTGGAATTGGAATGGAAACTGACCTTTTCCAGTCCTGTGGCCACTGCTGAGGTTTCCAAATTTGCTGGCATATTGAGTGCAGCACTTTCACAGCATCATCTTTCAGGATTTGAAACAGCTCCACTGGAATTCCATCACCTCCACTAGCTTTGTTCGTAGTGATGCTTTCTAAGGCCCACTTGACTTCACATTCCAGGATGTCTGGCTCTAGATTAGTGATCACATCATAATGATTATCTGGGTCATGAAGATCTTTTTTGTACAGTTCTTCTGTGTATTCTTGCCACCTCTCCTTAATATCTTCTGCTTCTGTTAGGTCCATACCATTTCTGTCCTTTATCGGGCCCATCTTTGCATGAAATGTTCCCTTTGTATCTCTAATTTTCTTGAAGAGATCTCTAGTCTTTCCCATTCTGTTGTTTTCCTCTATTTCTTTGCATTGATCGCCGAAGAACGTTTTCTTATCTCTTCTTGCTATTCTTTGGAACTCTGCATTTAGATGCCTATATCTTTCCTTTTCTCCTTTGCTTTTTGCCTCTCTTCTCTTCACAGCTATTTGTAAGTCCTCCCCAGACAACCATTTTGCTTTTTTGCATTTCTTTTCCATGGGGATGGTCTTGATCCCTGTCTCCTGTACAATGTCACAAACTTCATTCCATAGTTCATCAGGCACTCCATCTATCAGATCTAGGCCCTTCAATCTATTTCTCACTTCCACTGTGTAATCATAAGGGATTTGATTTAGGTCATACCTAAATGGTCTAGTGGTTTTCCCTACTTTCTTCCATCAGTCTGAATTTGGCAATAAGGAGTTAATGATCTGAGCCACAGTCAGCTCCTGGTCTTGTTTTTGCTGACTGTATAGAGCTTCTCCATCTTTGGCTGCAAACAATATAATCAATCTGATTTCGGTGTTGACCATCTGGTGATGTCCATGTGTAGAGTCTTCTCTTGTGTTGTTGGAAGAGGGTGTTTGCTACGACCAGTGCATTTTCTTGGCAAAACTCTATTAGCCTTTGCCCTGCTTCATTCTGCATTCCAAGGCCAAATTTGCCTGTTACTCCAGGTGTTTCTTGACTTCCTACTTTTGCATTCCAGTCCCCTATAAATAAAAGGACATCTTTTTTGGGTGTTAGTTCTAAAAGGTCTTGTAGGTCTTCATAGAACCGTTCAACTTCAGCTTTTTCAGCGTTACTGGTTGGGGCATAGACTTGGATAACTGTGATATTGAACGGTTTGCCTTGGAGACAGAGATCATTCTGTCATTTTTGAGATTGCCTCCAAGTATTGCATTTCGGACTCTTTTGTTGACCATGATGGCTACTCCATTTCTTCTGAGGGATTCCTGCCCGCAGTAGTAGATGTAATGGTCATCTGAGTTAAATTCACCCATTCCAGTCCATTTTAGTTCGCTGATTCCTAGAATGTCGATGTTCACCCTTGCCATCTCTTGTTTTACTACTTGCAATTTGCCTTGATTCATGGACTTGACATTCCAGGTTCCTATGCAATATTGCTCTTTACAGCACCAGATCTTGCTTCTATCTCCAGTCACATTCACAACTGGGTATTGTTTTTGCTTTGGCTCCATCCCTTCATTCTTTCTGGAGTTATTTCTCCACTGATCTCCAGTAGCATATTGGGCACCTAATGACCTGGGGAATTCCTCTTTTGGTATTCTATCATTTTGCCTTTTCAAACTGTTCGTGGGGTTCTAAAGGCAAGAATACTGAAGTGGCTTGCCATTCCCTTCTCCAGTGGACCACATTCTGTCAGACCTCTCCACCATGACCCACCTGTTTTGTGTTGCCCCGTAGGCATGGCTTGGTTTCTTTGAGTTAGACAAGGCTGTGGTCCTAGTGTGATTAGATTGACTAGTTTTCTGTGAGTACGGTTTCACTGTGTCTGCCCTCTGATGCCCTCTTGCAACACCTACCATCTTACTTGGGTTTCTCTTACCTTGGGCATGGGGTATCTCTTCACGGCTGCTCCAGCAAAGCACAGCCTCTGCTCCTTATCTTGGACGAGGGGTATCTCCTTACCATCGCCGTTCCTGACCTTCAACATGGGATAGCTCCTCCAGGCCTTCCTGTGCCTTTCAGTGTAGATAGATGGAAAGTATTCTGGAGATGGGCTGCATAACAATGTGACTGTACTTAACACTACAAAAGGATACACTTATACCTGGTTAAGGAGGTAAATTGTATGTTATGTATATATTACCACAATTTTTAAATCTTTATGGAATCTTGACCTCTTAACTTTGGGTGACTTTTGAATCCAGACGCCTTACTTCTTTATTTTTTTAATAACTTATTTATTTCTTTATTTGACTGTGCTGAGTCTTTGTTGCTGCACAAGCTTTTCTTTAGTTGCAGTGAGCAGGGGTATTGTTTCGCTGCGGTGCACGGGCTTCTTATTGCAGTGGCTTCCCTTGTTGCAGAGCACAGGCTCTAGAGCACAGACTCGGCAGCTGTGGCCACACTTTCAGTTGCTCCGTGGTACGTGAGATTTTTCTGGGCCAGGGATCAAACCTGTGTCTCCTGCATTGGCAGACAGATTCTTTGCCACCAGGGAAGCCCCAGAGGCCTTACTTCTAATCTCACTATCACCTAGAAAGATGATCGGAAAGGCAGAAATGCTACCCGTCTGTCAGGTACTGAAAGTTCTGGAACCCAGCAGAGAGTCCCCACTGCTTAAAGCCACACCTGACACGTGGTAAGGGCTTGTAGCCTGCATCTCTGAATGGGTTTTCAAGTTAAGGGAAGCATAGCTTTATCTGTAGATAGCTGGTGGCTGAGGACTTAGTTCCTTGGTGTTAAAGCTAAAGATGCTTCTAGAAAGGCCGGAGCAGTTTTCCACCTCGGTGCTAAGAACATTTAGTGCCGTGGGTCTATCCTGTGCACCATGGCATGCTAAGTAACATTCCAGCCTCCACCCGCTAGATGCCAGTGGTACCGTTCCCCAGCTGGGACAACCCAAAACGTCTCCAGACATTGCCAAAATCCCCCTAGGGGACACAATTGCCAGGTTGAGAACTGTTCGGCCAGAGGTGATGATGTTATTCACGAACTGTAGAATCTCAGTGCGCATTTTTCATTGCTGACGTTGGCTTCTCCTACTGCAGCCAGTAGCAAAGAAAAATACTCTATTATGTCATGTATGGAATACTGACCATGTGCCAGACATTGTGGCAAGGAATTCACTATCTCACTGAGTCTTTTGGAAAACTTGCTGATGTATTGGGTTGGCTCAAAAAGTTCATTTGGGCTTTTCCATGAAATGTTACAGAAAAATCGGAATGACCCTTTTGCCAGCTTTGTAAGTATTGTTGCTGTTGTTCAGTCGCTAAGTCGTGTTTGATTCTTTGCTATCCTATGAGCTGCAGCATGCCAGGCTTCCCTGTCCTTCACTGTCTCCAGGGGTTTGCTCAAACTTGTGTCCATTGAGTCAGTATTGGTGGCTCAGACAGTAAAGAATTTGCCTGCAATGCAGGAGACGCAGGTTTAATCACTGGATCAGGAAGATCTCCCAGAGAAGAGAATGGCAACCCTCTCCAGTATTCTTGTCTGGAGAATTCCATGGACAGAGGAGCTTGATGGCCTACAGTCCATGGGGTCGCCAAGAGTCGGACACAAGTGGCTAATCCTTTCAGTAAGTATTAGCAGCCTCATTTTACAGATGAGGAAACTAGGTTGAGATCTGCTTCTTCCAGGTTGTGAAACTAGTACATTGTGAAACCAGGGTTCCACTGAAGGTCTGTCTCCTTTTATGAAGGCCTTTAGCTTTTTGTTTTTCTCTTTCAGTTTAATTTATATAGTGATGTTTCAGATATGTGGTATGGGACGTTGCCCACTCAAGAGCTCTGACTCTGAGATAAAGTCTCAATGAAACAGAGGGGGAGGGTAAATTAGGAAATTGGGATTGACACATACATGCTACTATATGTCAAATAGACAAACAGCAAGGACCTACGGTATCGCACAGGGAAGACCACTCAGTATTATCGCACAGGGAAGACTACTCAGTATTCTGTAAGGGCCTATATGGGAAAAAAATCTAAAGAAGAGTGGACCAAGTCTTCCCTGGTGGCCAAGTTGTTAAGAATCTGCTTTGCAATGCAGGGGACTCAGGTTCCATCCCTGGTTGGGGAAGCTAAGATCGTGCATGCCTTGCAGCACCTACACCCTGCAACTCTTGAGCCCACACACTCTGGAGCACATGTGCCACAGCTGGAGAGTCCACACGCTGCCACAAAAAGTCCTGTGGACCACAACGAAGATCCCTCGCTGTCTAATAAATAAATATTAAAAAAAGAGGACTTCCCGTGATGGTCCAGCGGTTAGGAATTTCCTTGCAATGCAGAGGGAGCTGGTTCAGTCCCAGGTCCGGGAAGATTCCACATGCCACAGGGCGCTACAGGACAACTAAGCCTGTGTGCTACAACCACAGAAGCCTGCTCTCCCGAGCCCGTGCTCCACAACAAGAGAAGCCACCACAGTGAGAAGCCTGTGCGTGTCAACTAGAGAGCAGCCCCCACTTGCTGCAACTAGGGAAAGCCTCTGCACAGCAACAAAGACCCAGTGTACCCAAAAGCAAATACATAAATAAATAAATCTTAAAAACAAAAAACAAACCAAAGTTCAAAAAAACAAAAAAGAATGGATATATGTCGACGTGTAACTGATACTGGGAAAGACTGAAGCAAAAGAAAAAGGGGATGGCAGAAGATGAGATGGTTGGATGGCATCACTGACTCAATGGATGTGAATTTGAGCAAACGCAGGGAGATTACGGAGGACAGAGGAGCCTGGGGGTTTCAATTCATGGGATCACGAAGAGTCGGAAACATGATAATTATTTTTTAAAAGTCTCTATGAATTAGGAGATTCAGCACATTTCTGCATCTCTGGCAAGGCAGCTGGGAAATTGGCCCAACAGCCATCCCCTTTCCAGTCGTAATGATGCTAGACTGTCCCTTCACCAGCAGAGGGCAGACCTGTGGTCCCGATCGACAGAAGTGGGCAAAGCAAACTGTTCTTGAAGGTTTAGAACAGAGAGGGAAAAGATTTCAGGAAAATGGTACTGTCATCACTTCCCTGTCCAGAGGTGGGGCCTTTTAAATAATTTTGTGGACAATATGTTTAATTATCCTATTCTTTTAAAAATACACAACCTCCTTCCATAAAGAGAACTTGAAAATTTTTTTTCTTGAAAACCTGAAGTTTGAAGACCATCTTAGTTTCGTTGTCCTATTTCTGACATTTAATTTTTCAAAGCAAATTTGTTTGTTTTTGGCTGCCTCGGGTCTTCGTTGCTGTGTGCGGGCTTTCTCGAGTTTCGGAGAGTGGCAGCTACTCTCTCATTGAGATGCGTGGGCTTCTCATTGCAGTGGCTTCTCTTGTGGAGCATGGGCTTTAGGGCGTGTGGGCTCAGTAGATGTAACACAAGGCTCAGTTGCTCCATGGCCTGTGGGATCTTCCCAGACCAGGATCAAACCCATGTCCCCTGCACTGGCAGGCATAATCAATGGATCACCAGGCAAGTCCCGACATTTCATTTTTAAGCTGATCTCAGTCTGTAACTGTGATAGGAGCAAAAACTGTTTCTATTGTGAAATATTATTGAGAAGGAGAGGGTTTCCTCTGCATTTTGCTTTCTCTGGGGCTCCATGCCATGACTGCTGCGTGGGGCCATGTGTTCACATCCCCGCATGCTACCAAGGCAAGGTGTTGAATCCTTGCCTTGGTGATGGATGGAGTGAAGAGGGTAGTCACAGCTGTCTTTATTCACAGAGCAGAGAATCATCCACAGAACCTTCAGCCAAAATTCTGTCCAGAATGAAACTCTGATGCGTTTACTAAAATCATCCTTCTTACATGCCTACCTGCATGAAAATCCCAGGAAGGGTGAATAAAAAAGACAGGGTGTCTCCAGGAAATAGGCTTTCACCTGCTGCCTGGCCCTTCTGCCAGCTCCTTGTAATGTGTTCTGTGCCTGGCAGAGCGTATCCATCATGATAAACGATTGATATTGAGGCTTTTCCTCTTCTGTCTGTGTTACCCCTGCCTTTTCTTTCTCTTTCTCTCTCTTTTTGGCTATGCCCCACATCATGTGGGATTTTAGTTCCCCAACCAGGGATTGAAACTGCAGCCCCTGCATTGGAAGCATGGAGTCTTAATCACTGGACAACCAGGGAAGTCCAAAGACCAGCATTTTCAAAGTCTCTTCTGAGCTGGAGAGGTGGAGAGCACTAAGTATGGGAGGTACTTCGCTCTGCTCCTACCAAATGTGTCTGATTCTGAGTTTAAGGTTACTGCTAAGGCTAGGACAATAGTCATTCGGGAAATCCAAAGGATGTCAAAGATTCTGTTTGTTTGATGAGAGGGAAGTTCCCACTCTGAGCAACGGTTTTCCTCTAGAAACAGCCCATCTATTTGATACATGAGTTTCATGAGATGGTAGAGCAATTAGTTCCTTGCAAACAATACAAAAGGACAAAAGTTTCAAGGTTTGGAATCACCATGGCAACGCCTCAGATTCCCTGTGATGGCAGGTCTCAGTGTGATAGAAACTGGTCTTGCCGTGCCTCTGAAATTGGTCAAAGCCTCAGGACTCACGGCATCACCTTATTGGCGTGCAGAGTGAATTTTTGCAGCTCCCAGGGCAGAGTCTCCTGTGATGTGGGGATAGTGGTCCCCCCAGATATATGTTCAGGTTGTAATCTTTGGAATCTGTGAATGCAAGCTCATTTGGGGAAAGTGCCTTTGCATATTTAAAAATCTCAAGTTGACATTCTCCTGGATTTTGATTGGGCCCTAAATCCAAAGACAGGCATCCTTATAAGAAGAAGGCAGAGGAGATTTGAGACACAGACGCAGGGAAGGCATTCACGTCAACACAGGAGCAGGGATTGGAGCAATGCTGTCAGAAGCCAGAGGGTGCCAAGAGACACCAGAAGTCGGCAGGGACCAGGAAGGATCCTGCCCTAGGCCTTCAGAGGAAGTGTGGTTCTGCTGACACTCCGATTTCAGGCTTCTGGCTTTCAGAACTGTGAAAGAATAGATGTCTGCTTTTTTTAAAAATTTGTTTATTTTTGGCTGTGCTGGGTCTTCACTGCTGCATGGGCATTTCTCTAGTTGCGGCATCTGGGGGCTGCTCTCTAAACGCGGTGCGCGGGCTTCTCATTGCCGAGGCCCCTCTTGCCATGGAGCGGGGGCTCTAGCGCACGTGGCCTTCCGCAGTTGTGGCTTCTGGACGCTGGTGCCATAGGCTTGGCAGTTGCGGCACATGGCCTTAGCTGCTCTGTGCCATGTGGGATCTTCCCAGATCAGCGATTGAACTAGTGTCTCCCGCACTGTCAGGTGGGTTCTTTACCATTGGGCCACCAGGGTAGCCCCACATGTCTGCTTTTTAAGCCCTCCAGTTTGTGGCACTTTATATGGCAGTCACAGGAAACTGACACCACGGGTCACTTCTGCTCTCCCATCCCATGCCTCTCCTTATAGCGGAGAGCCATTGGCTGAAGAACGTGTTGTTTTTCTTAAGAAAACAAAAATAAAGCAGTTTTGGACTTACCCAATGGTACAGGGGATGGGAGTCCACCTGCCACTGCAGGGGCCAGAGGTTCGATCCATGGTCCAGGATGATTCCACATGCAGTGGAGCAACCTAAGTCCGTGCGCCACAACTCCTGAGCCCTCAAGCCCTGGAGCACGTGCTCTGCAACAGGAGAAGCCATGGCAATGAGAAGCCCGCGCCTGGCAGCTAGAGAAAGCCTGTGCATAGCCACAAAGACCTAGTGCAGCCAAAAGTAAATAAATAAACTAAAAAAAAAAAAGCCGTTTTGGATGAACCACCCAGCCACCTAGATGACCAGAATCAGCTCAGGGGTCAGCAGGCTCTGCTTGGGCTCCAAGTTCTCATTCTGGGTGTCTTGAGAGCATCACTTTCCCTAACAATAGCTCTAGGTACCTGCAGCTCCTCTTGGTTTTCTCCTGTGCTTCCCTTTACCAGAAGCTTATCTGAAAGCAAGTTTCATTGCTACTACTCCTTTCTCACTCTGGTCAGAATCCTCTTTTTGTAGCCTCATACATGGTTTCCATGGAAATGAGAGGTTGAGCTAGAACCATGCCAACGTGCATATAAACTTCAGAATTAAACAAGGGCTATTGTTTTTGCCTGCCATGGGGTTTCACTCATTGTGAAGGTGTTGGAGGGGATTTTGGAATGCATGCTCTTAACTTCCTGCTTGTCTACCATATTCCAGCCCACCTAGTGAAGGAAGCATAGAGTGGCCTGGGAACACCCCAGATCTTCTCATCCCTCATTCTTCAGGCTTTCTTTTAGTTTTGGCACGTGCATGTAAATGTCAACAGGTGAAGTGAGATTTGCTGTAAATAAGCAGATGGTGGCCCCAGGGTAGGCTATGGGAGAAAGGAGCGTTCTAGCAGGAGATGTCAGAGGCAGAGCCTTTACGAGTCTAAACTCATCCTTTGTCAGGGCATCAGAACCAGTGAGTGAAAGACACAAGGGGACACAAGGCTATGTGCTTGTCCTTGTGACCGTCAGCACAGGCGCCCGGAGTTCACACCTGCTTCCAGCCGGTCTCAAAGGCACAGCCTTGGACTTGCACAGATTTCTCCAGGATGGTTTAGTCATAGGGAGAAACAGACTGTAACCAGTCCTCTAAATGGCTCCCAGTAATGAGCTGAGTGTCTGGTGGGGCAGCCTGGGTGAGGGTTCTGAGTCACTGCAGCTCTGCATATTCCCTTCACGGGAGATGCCGCCTGGTAACTCTTACTTCAGGGTAGATGGGGTGTAGGTGGGGTGTAGGTGGGGTGACCATATTATCACCCACACTGGAGCACTTTTCAGAGTGGAAGGAG
Source organism: Ovis aries (assembly GCF_016772045.2). NCBI lineage: Eukaryota > Metazoa > Chordata > Mammalia > Artiodactyla > Bovidae > Ovis > Ovis aries. Next base: position 46,031,705 of record NC_056065.1, on the reverse strand, counting down.
CCACTATTAATTATCTTAGGACCATAAGCACAGTTGGAACTGTCCCTGGCAAAGAGGGTAACAGCTCTAGGTGGACTGTACTCAGCTCTGCCATAGATCTCAGGGTTAAAATGCCTTCTGACTCCGGGCACGGACCTCTGCTTCTTTTGTTTTTTGTTTTTTTTTTTTTAAATTTATATGTCTGTGCTGGGCCTTAGTCGTGGCATGAAGGATCTTTAGCTGCGGCATTTGAACTCTTAGTTGTGGCATGTGGAATCTAGCTCCCCAACCAGGGCTTGAATCCTGGCCGCCTGCATTGGGAACACAGAGTCTTAGCTACTGGACCATCGGGAGTTGGACTGTGAAGAAGGCTGAGCACCGAAAAACTGATGCTTTTGAACTGTGGTGGTGTTGGAGAAGACTCTTGAGAGTCCCTTGGACTGCAAGGAGATCCAACCAATCCATTCTGAAGGAGATCAACCCTGGGATTTCTTTGGAAGGAATGATGCTAAAGCTGAAACTCCAGTACTTTGACCACCTCATGCGAAGAGTTGACTCATTGGAAAAGACTCTGATGCTGGGAGGGATTGAGGGCAGGAGGAGAAGGGGACGACAGAGGATGAGATGGCTGGATGGCATCACTGACTCGATGGACGCAAGTCTGAGTGAACTCCGGGAGTTGGTGATGGACAGGGAGGCCTGGCGTGCTGCTATTCATGGGGTCACAAAGAGTTGGACACAGCTGAGCGACTGAACTGAACTGAACTGAACCATCAGGGAAGTAGAATCTTCTTTTTTATATCTTCTGTATTCCTAACCAGTGCTGTCCATTGGAGTTCTGTGTGATGATGGGGATGTTCTGGATCTGTGCTGTCCAATGCAATAGCCACTAATCACATGTGTTTAGAGAGTACCTGAAATGTGGCTAAGGAATTAAAGTTTTATTTAATTTTAATTAATATAGAGGCAGATGACCATATGTGGCCTGAGGCTACTCTGTTGAATGACACAGACCTAGATGATTTCAGCCAGTGTCATGACTTTAAATATCATTTGTAGAGGACTTCCCTGGTAGTCCAGTGGCTAAGACTGAACTCTCAATGCAGGGGGCGCCAGTTTGATCCCTTGACAGGGAGTTAGATCCCGTATGCCGCAACTAAGACCTGGCACAGCCGAATAAATGAATGCTGCTAAGTTGCTTCAGTCATGTCTGACTCTGTGCGACCCCATAGACGGCAGTCTACCAGGTTCCCCGTCCCTGGGATTCTCCAGCAAGAACACTGGAGTGGGTTGCCATTTCCTTCTCCAATGCATGAAAGTGAAAAGTGAAATTGAAGTCTCTCAGTTGTGTCCGACTCTTCTCGACCCCATGGACTGCAGCCTACCAGGCTTCTCCATCCATGGGATTTTCCAGGCAAGAGTACTGGAGCGGGGTGCCATTGCCTTCTCCAAAATAAATGAATAAATATTAATAAATAAGTAAACTCCATTGGTAAGCTTTGATTCCCAAATTGGTGTAGCTGATCCGAACTTTCTGCTAAAATCCAAACTGAAGATGTGGAGAAATTGGAACCCCTGTGCATTGTATACAGGGATGTAAAATGGTGCAGCTGCAGTGGGAAATGGCAGAACAGTTCTTTGAAAACTTAAGCAGAATTACCATATGATTCAGTAACTCTACTCCTAAATATACATCCAGAACTGACAACAGGAACTCAAACAGATACTTGTCCACCCAAGTTCATAGCAATGTTACTTGCAGTAACCAATGAGTGGAGGCAACCCAAGTGTCCATCAATGGATGAATACAGAATTAAAATGTGATACCTACTCACACTTGGAATATTATTCAGCTTTAAAAAGGAAGGGAATGTTGACATGCTTCAATGTGACTGAGGCTTGATGGCATTATACTAGGTGAAATAAGCCAGTCACAAAAGGACAAATACTATATGATTCCTCTTACATGAGATTCTAGACTAGTCCAATTCATAGAGACAAAGTATCAATAGAATGGAGATTGCTAGGAGCTGGGGAGAAGGAGGTGGGGTAATAGGTACAGAGTATCAGCTGCAGAAGCTCTAAAAGTACCAGAGATGGATGGTGATGATGGTTGTACAACACCGAATGAATTAAATGACACAGAACTGTATACTTTAAAATGATTAAAGTGGTAAATTTTGTTATTTATATTTACTACATTAAAAAACCTGAATCCTCTGATAATCCCTCCAAATACACTCCTTCAGATTTCCCATCTCAATTTTTTTAAAAAATAAAGAAACTTCAGATTAGCACATTAAAGATTTTTTTAAATTTATTTATTTATTATTTTTGGCTGTGCTGGGTCTTTGTTGCTGCACAGACTTTTCTCTAGTTGTGGCAAGAGGGGCCTACTCTGTAGTTGAGGTGCACAGGCTTCTTATGCAGAGGCTTCTCTTATTGTGGAGTACATGGGCTCTAGAGCGCAGGCTCAGCAGTTGTGGTACATAGGCTTGGTTGCTCTGAGGCACGCGGAATCTTCCTGGATCAGGGATGGAACCCATGTCTCCTGCATTGGCTGGCAAATTCTTTTCCACTGAGCCACCAGGAAAGCCCCCCTCACTCCCAATCTCAATTAATACTGACTGTTTTTCCATTAGTCAGAGTCAAAGACTGATTCTCTGTTCAGCACATCGGTAAGTCTTCTTGGCGGTACCTTCAAACACATGTGTTCAGAATCTCACCACGTCTCACACCACCCAACACACTGGTCCACGTTCACCCCTCCGCACATATCTCCACTGGCTTTTCACATCATTTGGAGTGACGGCATGCCTTTACTCGGACCACAAACCCTGTATCGTCTGCACCCTGAGGTTACCTTCCTGACTTCCCCTCCTACCACTCTCTCTGTTCCACAGGCCTCCTAATGTCCAGACACCTTGGGAATATCTCTGCCTCAGGGCCTTTGCCCCTGTCCTCCCCTCTGCCTACATGACCTCTGCCCAAATTTCCCTGGCTTGCCCCCATTTCTAAGGCTTGCATCCACATTTCAGTGAGCCCTTCCTAGGCCACTCTGGAAAAATTTCAGCATCCTCCCAACACTTCCTACCTTCCTTGCCAGCTTTAGGTTTTTTTGCATTGACATGTAGCATTATTTACCATACTATGCTTGACCCTTGAAGAACGTGGAGGATTGGGGTGCCAATCCTTCTCACAGTCAAAATCCACGTGTAACTTATGGTTGGCCTTCTATTACACATGGTTTCTCTGTATCCACACTTGGGAATCTGCAGATTTAGCCTACTGGGACTCCTGTGGGACTGTACTGTTGAAAAAAATCTGCATGTAAGGGGACCCATGCAGTTTAAAACTGTGTTGCTGGAGGGCCAACTGTATCTATTTTATTTACCTCATATTTTTGGTCTTCCTCGCTGAAATAGATGACGTGTTTTGTTTGTTTGCTTGCTTGTTTTTGGTCAAGCTACGTGGCTTGCAGAAACTTAGTTTCCTGACCAGGGATCAAACCCATGAGCCCTGCAGTAGAAGCATGGAGTCCTAACCACTGGACTGCCAGGGAACCCCCTGAAACACATGATGTTTAAGGCAGAGGTTTCAAATCAGTGTGGTTGTCTATTTTTCTCCCAGGGCTCAGATCAGCCCAGTACCTGATATATAGTTGGTACTCAATAAATGATCATTGAATAGATGAAAGAAAACCCAGATGTTTAGGGAGCTGCTTAGGATTCATATCTTTTAGGAAACCTTTGATTGATGCGTATCTAACCTAACCTCTTTATATGCATTCAACCTACTGTGCAGGCTCAGTTGCTTAGTCATGTCCGACTCTTTGCAACCCTGTGGACTACTGCTCACCAGGCTCCTCTGTGGGAATTTTCCAGGCAAGAATACTGGAGCGAGTTGGAATTTCCTCCTCCAGGGGAATCTTCCTGACCCAGGGATCCTACATGTGGCAGCTTTATAAGCTTGGCTTTCATTTCATTTAAGCCAGTGATTCTCAACCAGGGGTAATTGTGCCCAGTCAGGGGTCTTTTTGGCAATATCTAGAGACAGCCTGTCATAAGGGTGGAGGAGTGTTCTGGCATCTCTAATTGGCAGGGGCAAGAGATCTTGCTAAACCTCCTCCAGTGCCCAGGACGGCTCCCCACAGTGAAGAATTGTCTGGACAAAATGTCATATATGCCAAGGTTGAGAAACCCTGATGTAACCTAACCATGTTAGGAGTTATCTAGTCCATACTTAGTAAGAAGTCAGTTCCTTGAGGGCTGATACAGCTTAAATCATGTCTTCTAAAAAAAAAGACATGTTAAAGTCCTAAACCCTAGTATCTTACAATATGCTCGTCTCTGGAAATGTGGAATGCCCATGATTGCTGGAAGCCTCCAAAGCTGGATGAAGCCAGGAAGGATTCTCCTTGGGAGCCCTTAGGGAGGGCACGGCCCTGCCAACACCTTGACTTTGGAGTTCTAGCCTCCACCCAAATTTCTGTTGTTTTATTATTATTGCTGTTGTTTTTTTGGCTATATTGACTCTTCCTTGTGGCATAGGCTTCTCTAGCTGTGGCATGCAAGCTTAGATGCTCTGGGCGTGTGGGATCTTAGTTCCCCAACCAGAGATCGGACTCGAGTCCCTGGCATTGGAAGGCAGATTCTTAGCCACTGGGCCCCTGGGGAAGTCCCTTGTTGTTTTAAGGCATCCAGTTTTTGGTATTGTGTTAAGGCAGCCCTAGGAAACTACTACAAGGGCAGACCCAGTGCTAAACCCAAACCTGATATGAGTGAGACAATCAAATTAGTTTCTTGGAAAAATGAGAAACTGCCAGGATGGAGTTGACATCCTACTGAGGAAGGAGAGACAAGAGGTCCAGTCTCTTGCATACTTATGGGTCACCTGACCAAGGGCACATGTATAATATGAGTTCAAATCCACCAGCCACCAAAGCCTTTCTCAGGAAAATTACCCCAGCACAAAACAGTTTCTCTTTTTTTGGCTAATATTAACTTTGGTTCTCTGTCAGACCCGTGGATGTAAAAACAAGGAGATCCCATAAATCCCACTGAGCTTGTTGTAGCTGCCACATTGTTGTTCGTTGCTCTGACTCTGTTCGTTGTGTCTGACTCTGCGACCCCATGGACTGTAGCCTGAGAGGCTCCTCTCTGTCCATGGGATTCTCCAGGCAAGGATACTGGAAAGAAAGTGAAAGTTGCTCAGTCACTTCCGACTCTTTGTGACCCCATGGACTATACAGTTCATGGAATTCTCCAGGCCAGAAAACTGGCGTGGATAGACTTTCCCTTCTCCAGGGGATCTTCCCAACCCAGGGATCGAACCCAGGTCTCAGATTCTTTACCAGCTGAGCTACTAGGGAAGTAGCCTATCCCTTCTCCAGGGGATCTTCCTGACCCAGACATCAAACTGGGTCTCCTGCATTGCAGGTGGATTCTTTACCAGCTGAGCTATGAGGGAAGACCTAAGTATATGGAGTGGGTTGCTGTTTTCTCCTCAAGGAGATCTTCTGGACCCAGGGATCGAATCCACTTCTTCTGAACTGGAGGCAGATTCTTTACCGCTGAGCCACTAGAGAAGCCCAGCTGCCACATTACATCCTGATGAAACCTCTGGTGGCTAAAGCTATGGCTCTTTACCCATGGGTGGGAGGGACTTTCTGAAGGGCACTGGCCCACCGTGGAGACACTTGTCATGGGGCGTTTTCTGAAGGCTTGTTGGTGCTAATGAAGGGTGAAGCTTTCTATATGATTATTTCTTTTAAAAAAATGGGAATAATTTTTAAATACACAAAGGTCTGGATTTAAGGGCTGCTTACTGTCCCAGGACCAAGATGAATGTGAGTGGCAAGTTTTCATGAAGATCTTCTGTAGCCCGATTAGCCATGCTAGGATTCCAGAGAGATAATGTCTTTTCACATAGAAAACATCCTATTGATTTCCTGTTAGTATTATCCCGAAAATGTGCAGTGTAGCTATGGAGCAGAGACAATCTTCCATCAGTTGCTTTATGGGAAGAGAATGGTTATTGTATCTCTTCCCATAAAATATAATCTCTTTTTCTCTTCCAAAAATCTACCCGTCCCTCTGGGAATTACCAGTTGTAATCTGTGGAAGTGAATTGATTTTTCTTTTCTTTTCTTCTGCATGTGCCGGTATTTTTATATTTGGCTTTTCTACATTTTCTCATTGTTCTCTGGAGTCTGGCTTTTTGAGATTGTTGTTTGAGCTTGTCTAAAAATTCTTTCTGAAAAATCAGTCCCATTGAAACACATGCAGGGTGGGGGTACTAGCAACTGTGTGACTTGCTCAGATGGGAGGCGCCCCTCCCCCATGCTCTACTGGGGGCTGCTGATTGCCTAGTTGGGATTTAGGGACCCTGAGAGGTTGTCTAGTGTATTCCAACAGGATAAAAGTACAAAACCCCAAGTCATCGAAGGAAGCAAGCGCTCTTTCAGCATCAAATCTGGGCATCTCTTCAGGATCAGTTAAGATGCAAAGGCAAAGCCCTTCATATTTAATTTCTTAGTATTATTTTTCACTTCCTCGGCTGCGCTGGGCCTTAGTTGCAGCATGCAGGATCTTTTAGTTGCAGCATGTGGGGTCTAGTTCCCTGAGCAGGGATCAAACCTGGGCCCTCTGTGTTTTGAATGAGAGTCTTAGCCACTGGACCACCAGGGAAGTCCCCGGCCCTTCAAATTTAAATATCATGCTCTGAGCAGCACATCCTAACCTAGTGAATTTGGCCCAGAAGCCCCCAGTAGTGCAGTCTTGTCCAGACTTTACAGATGAAGGTCTGCAAACGCTGGTTCCAGCTGCAAAGCCTGTACTTGGGTTCTTTCTTCACCTCTTTTTAAATGCAGACCCTCCTTCAACTCAGACTGTAAAGAATCTGCCTAAATTTTAGGAGACCAGGATTCAACCCCTGGGTTGGGAAGATCCCCTGGTGAAGCGAATGGTAAGGCACTCCAGTGTTCTTGCCCGGAGAATCCCGTGGACAGAGCAGCCTAGTGGGCTACAGTACACGGGGTTGCAAAGAGTCGGACGTGATTGAGCTACTAACACTTTCACCGTTTCACTCCCTTCGCTCTCCTATCTGAAATCCCCCCCTTGAGGTGTGAGCCCTCCACAAGCCCCTGGCCACACACTGAACTCCCGTGGTATTACGGTTGCTTCTTATTCCTTGCTTACCGCGTGTGCACTATTTTACAGCTCTGCAGTGGGCCGTGTCTTCAGGCTTTTCTCTTTTCTCACTCTCTCCACTTTTGCACTATTCCTGGAGCCAACTGATTTATTTTGCCCTATTGCCAGATGAATTTTTTTTTAAGTCTAAAAATATGTATTTATCTATGTATGATATAAATATAAATCTCATTGTTATGGACTGAAAGGTATCCCTTCCAGCTTTGTTTGGTGGAGTCTTAACTCCTGGTACCTAAGAATATGACTGCATTTAAATTGAGTCTTCAAAGAAGTAATTAATCTAAAAAGAGGTCACTTGGGTATGCCCTAATCCGATATGATTTGTGTCCCTAAGATAAGGAGATTAGGACACACACACAGAGAGGGAAGACCATGTGAAGACCTAGAGAGAAGATGGCTGTCTTTTAGCCAGGGAGAGAGGCTTCAGAAGAAAGCAACCTGCCTACGTCCTGTTCTTGAACTTCTAGCTTCTAGAAATGTGATTTAGAGATTTTCTTGATGGTCCAGTGGTTAATTAAGACCATCTTCCAATGCAGGAGGTGCAGGTTCGATCCCTGGTCAGAAAGCTAAGACCCACAAGTCCTATTCTTGTACCAGTCCTATTCTTACGTACCTACATGCCTCATGGCCAAAAACCCCAAACCATAAGACAGAAGCAATATTGTAACAAATTCAATGACGTCTTTCAAAATAGTCCACATAGGACCTCCCTGGTGCTACAGTGGATAAGAATCCACCTACCAATATAGGGGACATGAGTTCGATCCCCAGTCAGGAAAGATCCTTCAAGCCTCAGAGCAACTAAGCCCCTGCTTGACAACTGCTGAAGCCCACGTGCCTAGAGCCTGTGCTCCACAGTAAGAGAAGGCACTGCAATGAGAAGCCCATGCACCGCAACGGAGAGTAACCCCAGCTTGCCGCAACCAGGGAAAGTCCACGTGCAGCAACGAAGACCCAATACAATCAAAGACAAAATAACCACAGTCCGCATACAAAGAAAATCTTAAAGAAAAGTTTCTGTATTACAGGTCCCCCCAGTCTGTGACTCTTTGTCACAGCAGTGATACAATCAGTTAGTCAGAAGACAAAGGTCAAATTTCTTAACTTGGTGTTCGAGACCCGCTGTGTCCTTGTCCCACCCCACTTTCCAGTCTCGCTTCTTCCTGTCCCATCTCTGTCCTTCTGTTCCCCATTGGCTCCTAGGCTCCTCCCATCCCAGACTCCCTCCCACCCCTCCCCCTTTGCCTTAGCACGTTGTCTTCCCAGGCAGTGCTCACCTCCCTCTCTAGTTGTACAGACCCACACCAGGGCCAAGCCAAGTCCAGCCCTTCCCCGAAGCTTCATTGACACTCTATTAATTAGAAAGAGGCGTGGAGGTTTGCTGTGGATCATGCAGTGGTTTTCCAACAGTGCCCCCAGGACCCTCTCTCGGGGGCTTCCGAGAGAGGATGTGTAATGGGGGATGACAACAAAGCCGTAGAGGTCAGGCTTCCCTTGGCATCCACTGACCAGAGCTTCGGACTTTGGGTTCTCTTGTCCTTCCATACATTATTTAAAAACTGTTCTGTGGGGGTGAAAATGATGCCTGAGATCTCTGCTGAAAACCCTACCCAGGAAGGAATGACAACAAAATGTCCAAAAAAGTCCTAGGAAGCTAATGGTCCTGCTCAGGAAACACTTAAGCAAACAAAGCCCGTAACGCTTTTTATCTAGATTTCCTAGAACTGTACTCATTGTGAGAGATAAACTCAATTATCAAAACTCATTGACTCTGAAAATGTAGCTTCCATATACACTTCTGCCCGTTGCAATTCATCAGACAGGCAGCTGTGACACCGTTAATGCAATCATCGCTTGCCCTGTTATTAATCTGTTTTCTAAGTATGAGAGGGGGGCAGTTTGGATTCTCTGATACAGATGTGGACACTGGCCAGGTCACCTCTGGCTAGGGGTTTGCAGCACAATGACTTCATGAAGAAACCAATTTCTGTTCCCCTTGGCTGACCTTAGGGCCTTCTTCTCAGGCTTGCGTGTCTCCATTGTAATATAAAAATTAAATTTGTCTCGATGATTTATGCAGTGCTATTTGTTTCAGAAGTTTAATGGCACATCTTGTATGTTAGTGAGGTCCCAATGAGGCAGGGAAGTGGTGGGCTATAATTATTTGTCTCTGAGCGTTAAGCTAAGGTTCTTCTCCAAAGTTTAGACCAAATTTCCTTGGAGGTTTTTTTTTTAAATTTTGCTTTCTTAAAATTTTTTTATTGAAGTATAGTTGATTTATAACATGTTAATTTCTGCCAGCAAAGTGATTTTATATATATATATATATATATATATATATATATATATATGTGTGTGTACATGAATTCTTTTCATATTCTTTTCCATTCTGGTGTATCACAGGACATGGAATATAACTCCCTGTGTTATACAGTAGGAGGGGCTTCAGTGCTGGCTCAAGAGTAAAAAAATCCACCTGCAATCCCAGAGACTCAGGTCTGAGGGTTCAATCCCTGGGTCAAGAAGATTCCCTGGAAAAGGAAATGGCAACACACTCCAGTACTCTTGCCTGGGAAATCCCATGGACAGAGGAGCTTGGCAGGCTACTCTCCGTGGGGTCGTAAGAGTCAGACACGACTTAGCAACTGAATATCACCACTTACAGGAGGACCTTGTCGGGAGCTTGGGATAAGCAGATGCAAACTAGTATATATAGGATGGTTAAACAACAGGGTCCTTGGGCCTTTTTGCTCCAGAGACCTGGCCAGATTTCCCACCTGTAGGACTTAGTGCTTTCTTAAAGTATCATTTCAGTATGAAGCGTCAAGCTGTGAATTTGCAGTGGGTTTACTGAATGACCATGAGATGAGTCATGAAAGAGTGGTTAGATACTCCCCAGAGAAATACACAAGTTTTCCCTCATTCTCTGCTCCCCTGAAACCCCACCCCACCAATAAACACACAGCTTTTGAGTCTCAAATCCCTGGACTTCTTCAGAGAAATGGACAGTTCCCTTGGAATCAAGGTGAGGTTATTTACTCTGACGCAGATGGATGTTTGCTGATATGTGAAACCCTTCTCTCTGAAGGTATAATTCCTTTTCTCATAAAATTTCATAACTGGATTCATAAGTCAGTATCATCTACTCTGATTACTCGGTTTCATCAGCGATTCCTAGGCCATAGATTTCCTATGTTTCTGATCAGTTACCATGGATATGCTTTGGTTATCACAGTTCTTAGTAACCAGGAGCTGCACTTTTGTGGACTTCAGTCCATTGTCAGAACCAACCTGCGCAAAGCTCTCAGGATCAACCTTGTTTGTTTGTTTTTAATTCTTTTTTCATGCGAGGGGAAGAATTACAGATACAGGGAAACAGTGGGGAGGAGGAGGGAAACGAATCGCCATATGCTTGTTTATTATCAAACATTTGCCTCTCGTCTTCCCTCAGAACAAACATTTTGAATGCAGTTTAAGCTTCAGAGGCACTTCCCTCTGAGGTGGCTGAGTTTGGGGGACCATTTCCATCACTGCCTTCCCCTCTTGATCATGCTCATCACAGCACAGCCTAATTACTTGTTTACCTGTCTGTCTTCTCCCGTCCCCCAACCTGGCTGTGATGTTCCTGAGTGTGTGTGTGTGTGTGTTAGTCACTCAGTCGTGTCCGACTCTTTGCAACCCCGTGAACCATAGCCCTCCAGGCTACTCTGTCCTCGAAATTCTCCAGGCAAGAATAGTGGAATGGGTAGCCATTTCCTTCTCCAGGGAATCTTTCCAACTCAGGGATCGAACCCGGGTCTCCTGCATTGCAGGCAGAGTCTTTACTGTCTGAGCCACCAAGGAAGCCTGTTGCTAATATCCCCAAAGGAGTATGGGGTACAAGGTTCTCAGTATGAATGAATGAATGGATGGGTGAATGAATGGCTATTTTCTTGTATTCCTCGTCTCTCATTCAGCTGACAAGCGCAGTTAGAAATCTAAGATCCCTTGCTTGAGACAGGGCTCCTCTGATTGTAAAAAAACACAGAAACACTCAAAGAATGGAGGTGGGAGAGGACGGGGAGGGCTAGGGGCAGGTAAGGAGTCCAGGAAATGCTGGGTATGCAGACTCAGAAATTCCAGCAGCTAGAGGGCTGTTCTGATTCAGGGCTGCCCTGGTGATCAAACTACTCACAGGAGCAGTTGGTACGTTTCCCTCTGGCTGCTGCCATCAACACAAGTCAGCTTCCCAAAGCCTCTCTGCTCCGCTCGCCTGGTTCTCACTCTTTACTCAGCATGTTTTCTGTCCTCTAGGGCTTAAGCTTGTCTGCTCTTGCTTCTTCCTCATGACTTCAGGTGCCCAAGACCCACTGTGGGCTCGCTGACTTCTTTCTACATTGCTATGTTTAAACTTCAACTTTGTATACTGACTGCCTTCTTCTCTCAGCCCTGTAGCTTCTTTTTTTAAAAAAATATTAAAATATAGTTGATTCACAATGCTGTGTTAATTTCTGCTGTAAAGGAAAGTGATTCACTTATATACATATATATTCTTTTTCATATTCTCTTCCATTATGGTTTATCGCAGTGTATTGAACATAGTTCCCTGTGCTATGCAGTAGGACCTTGTTGTCTATCGATTCTATATATACTAGTCTGCATCTGCTAATCCCAAACTCCCGATCCATCTCTCCCCCACCTGCCTCCTCCTTGGCAGCAAGTCTGTTCTCTATGTCTGTGAATTTGTTTCTGTTTTGTAGATAAGTTCATTTGTGTCATATTTTAGCTTCCACATGTAGATCATATCATATAGCATTTGTCTTTCTCTTTCTGACTTACTTCACTTGGTACGATGATCTCTAGTTCCATCCGTGTTGCTGCAAATGGTATTATTTTGTCGTGTTTTATTACTGAATAGTATTCCATCATCTGTATGTACCACACCATCTTTATCGATTCATCTGTTGGTGGACCAGACTTATAATCTCTTCTTCAAATGCTCAGAGCAACAGTCTGGCCCGATTCATCTTTCTCTGCTTTGTACGGCCAATGGATTGGAGGTTTCCAGATCAGAATACCCATGGTCCAATCAGATGTAGCTGGAGGTCAATGCAATGTACTAGAAAACATGGCTGCCCATGGCAGCTGTCACCAAGGGGTGTGGGCATGATCTCTATGGCACCCTGTACTGTGGAGTAGCCAGGTGTGCAGGGGCTGGACCTCAGTTGGACCAGAAAAGTGCTGCTGAAGTCAACTGAGGTAATTTCACTTCTCTGGCTCTTGCCAGGTCTTGGTCAAAGAACCCCAAGTTGGGCCAGCACACAACATTCCTCCATGCAGGGATTGGTCCGGGGATGGCTTTATCAGTCAGACTGATATTTCACAGAGGAGATAAGCAGAGCACTGCTGGGCTAGAAAGGTCCTTGTTCTCAGGGGAGAGCCATGGAGGAAGGAAGTTTCTCTTCTTTGGGACGTTGTGTTGCACAGTGGGGAGGTCCAGAGCTTATGCAGCCATCTTTGCTTCTGGCTGGAGGATGACATCACCACCCAAGTGAACAGAACCCAGGGCAGGCCAGGGAAACATCCAAGACCATGGCCCATGTAGGTCCTGAAGCCCACCCTCTCTCTTGACTGCCAGTCACGTGATCCAATACATTTCCTTATTGTGTAAGCCAGCTTGGGCTGTGTGTTTGTAATTTGCAGCTGCTTTATACATACACACACACACACACACACACACAGATTACCTTGTTTTTTATTTAATTTTTATTTTATATTGGACTATTGTGTTAATTTCAGGTGTACAGCAAAGTGATTCAGTTATACATATATACATATTTTTCTTTTTCAGATACTTTCCCAAGTATATTATTACAGAATTATTACAGAGTAGAGTTCCCTGTGCTATACAGTTGTTTAGTTGCTAAGTCGTGTCCAACTATTTTACAGACCCCATGGACTGTAGCCCTCCAGGCTTTTCTGTCCATGGGATTTCCCAGGCAAGAATACTGGAATGGATTGTCATTTCCTTTTCTGGGGTATCTTCCTGATCCAGGGATTGAACGTGTGTCTCCCACATTGATAGGCTAGTTCTTTACCACTGAGCCACTAGGGAAGCCCATGCCATACAGTAGGTCCTTGCTTTTTAAAAAATTTTATTTATTTTTGACTGCACTGGGTCTTCGTTGCTGCTTGTGGGCTTTTTCAAGTTGCAGAGAGTGGGGGCTCCTCTCTAATTGCCATGCCTAGGGGCTTCTCATTGTGGAGGCTTCTCTTTTTGCAAAGCACAGGCTCTAGAGCTTGGGCTCAGTAGTTGCAGTGCCCTGGCCCAGTTGTCCCACGTCATGTGGGACCAGGGATGGAATCTGTGTCTCCTGCATTGGCAGCTGGATTCTTAACCACTGGACCACCAGGGAAGTCCCAGTAGGTCCTTGTTGATTATCAGTCTTGTGTGTATGTTCATCCTCAAACTCCTAATTTATCGCATTTCACATGGATTACTTCATTTGCCTGAATTAAATCCACTACCCTGTTGGCAGTCTTCTTCTGCTCCTCAGGGACCTGTCTTCAACCCGTGGGCCAAACTGTCCTACCTTTATCCCTCACACGTGTGTGTGTATGTATGTGTGTGTCTCAGGTGGAAAGAACGACTGTCTGGTTCAGCCTGTCCTTTCATCTTGCTAATGCTGTTACTGAGTGAGTGTTACTTTGGAGATAATTAACGTGTCCCATTTTGGTGCAAAAATATATCTTGTCCTGGGTCACATGACAAATGTAACCATAAAAAGTTTAAAATGCTATTATTTAAAATTTATTTTCTCATAAAAAAGGTTCCTGAAATGATCATAATTTGAATAACTTACTATATAGTTATAATACATTATGCCCTGGCCAGGGGCCAGGTCTGGAAATCCTGGAGCCTCGCGAGATCGCTGTCAGAGTGAGAACTCTGCAGCCCAGAAGCCGTCGTCTCTGTTAGCAAGTCCGTTCCAGTTTGCATTAACCTGAAACTCCAGCTGCACAATGTCCATTTTATATTCTTGCCTCCTTGCTCCTAAAACAGCATATCTTTGTGATGTTACTGTGGAGATATAGAGGTTCTTTTTTTTTTTTTTTTTTGTCAAGACGTTTTTATAGCTAGTTTGTTCTTTTTTTTTTTTTTCAGATCTTTAATTCTTACATGCGTTCCCAAACATGAACCCCCCTCCCACCTGATATAGAGGTTCTTAAAAAGTGGGTTTATTTCTTAGCTAAAGGAAATGCCTGATGTGGCTGGAATCCTCTGTCTAGCATCCCCTTTGTGCTTCACCAGTGATTCCAAATCTTTGCTTTGGGGACCCTCTTCCCCCAAGCTTTTCTGACCTCAGAGTCATCTGGAGTGATTGGGAGTGGGAAGTCTTGGTCATCATTTAGTGATGAACAGGGATCCCAGAAACCTTCGGTGTTCCTAGCGCAGGGTGAAGGTGGCAGTCATCACCTGCCAAGGCTGCATCCCTGCTAATGACCGCAGGAAAGCCTGGGGGTCCCTGCTGTGTACCCACTAACAGGTGCGGCTCACCTGGTGCCAGGCACTGTATGTTGTTCATGAATCTTTACAACCGTCCTGTGGGAAAGTGTTTTTGTTTCCTATAACTACTGTAACTGGTTACCACAAATTTAGTGACCCACCACCCCCAAGCAACACAAAGGTGGTCCTGCTGGTAAAGATCCTGCTTGCCAATGCAGGAGAGGCAGATTTGATCCCTGGGTCAGGAAGATCCCCTGGAGGAGGACATGGCAACCCACTCCAATATTCTTGCCTGGAGAATCCCGTGGACAGAAGAGCCTGGAGGGCCATGGTCCGTAGGGTCTCAAAGAGTTGGACACGACTGAAGCAACTTAGCACATAAACAACACAATTTTATTATCTTACAATTCTGGAGGAAATGGGTCATCTGGAGTTAAAACCACGGTGTGGGAAGACTTGTTTCCTTCCGTTCCTTCCAAGGCTCTAGGGGAGAATCCAGTTCTTCACCTTTTCCGGCTTCTAGAGATGCCCATAGTCCTTGGTCTGTAGTCCCTTCCTCCCATGCCACTGCTGCTGCTGCTAAGTCACTTCAGTCGTGTCTGACTCTGTGCAACCCCACAGACAGCAGCCCAGCAGGCTCCCCCGTCCCTGGGATTCTCCAGGCAAGAACACTGGAGTGGGTTGCCATTTCCTTCTCCAATGCATGAAAGTGAAAAGTGAAAGTGAAGTCTCTCAGTCGTGTCCGACTCTTAGCGACCCCATGGACCACAGCCCACCAGGCTCCTCTGTCCATAGGATTGTCCAGGCAAGAGTACTGGAGTGGGGTGCCATTGCCTTCTCCTTTGCTTCATCCTTACATCTTCTTGCCTTGTTCTGATCTTCTTATCTCCCCCCACCTTTTTTTTTTTTAAATTAATTCTTCTGGCCACACTGTGACATGTGGGAGTCTTAGTTTCCTGAAGAAGAATCGAACCTGTGCTCCCTGAAGTAAAAGCATGGGATCTCAACCACTGGACCACCATGAAAGTCCCCCTATCTCCCTCTTATAAACACTCTTGTGATTAATTGGGCCCACCCTATGCCCGTAATCCAGGAGAATCTCTAACCCAGGATGTTTAATTTAATCACACCTGTAAAGGCTACATAAAGACACACAGTCTCAGGTTCTGGGGATAATGATATATACTTCTTTGGGGGTCATTATTCTGTCTACCATAGAAAGTACCATTATTCATCCCACTTTACAAATACGGAAATTGAGGATCAGAATGACTTACCCAAGGTCACACAGCTGGTGTGGAACATTTGGGACTTGGACCCTATCTGTCAGTGTTTGGTGTGTCTGACTCCCTGGCTTACATGTTTGGGTCAACGTGTACCCTTTCTGCAATGACTCACAGTCCACTAGTGGTGAGTGGGTCCCTGTAGCCCCCAAACTCACAAGGCGTCCTGGGCAGTGCCTATGCTAAGTCAAATTCCCCCACGTGGTGGATTCAAAATCATGGGCTGTTGGCTTCCACACTGAGCTGCATGGCAAAGCCAAGCTGAGAAATTGTCATATGGAGTGAAGCATGGTTTTGGAGGGCTCAAGCAAAACCTTGTGCACAGCAGGACCCAGAGACCCCACAGCAACTGAGCCAGACCTGCCTTTGAGTGTTTGAGTGTCTCCTGTGGAGGCACAGGTCAACAGTGGCCTACTGCAGGGCCAGGGGCTCTGGCTGCAGCAGACCTGGGACACACAGCATGTGGCATAAACCCTCTTGGAGGAGGTGGCCATTAGTGCCACCATAGAAACACTGAGCAGAAGACGTACAAACTGCAGAATAATTATAACAAAGAAATTCTTGCACTGTTAAGAAAGTTCTAGGACCCACAGCAGATTTCCCAACCTGGGGATCTGGCAAAGGGACTGAGAACCCCCCGGGTATTTGACTTTGGAGGCTAGTGGGATTTGATTACAGAACTTACACAGGACTGGGGAAACAGACTCTTGGAAGGCACAAACAAAACTGTGTGTGCACCAGGATCCAGGAGAAAGGAGCAGTGTCCCCACAAGAGGCTGAGCCAGACTTGCCTGTGAGTGTCCAGGAGTCTCTGGTAGAGGCATGGGTCGACAGTGACCTGCTGTGGGGTCAGGGGCACTGAATACAACAGGGCATGCACAAGTCCTTTTGAAGGAGGTTGCTGTTACCATTATCCCTACCACAGTTTGGCCTCAGGCTAAACAACAGGGAGGGAACACAGCCCTGCCCATCAATAGGAAATTGGATTAAAAATTTACTGAGCATGGCCCCACCCATAAGAACAAGACCTGGATTCCCCCTGTCAGTCTCTCCCATCAGGAAGATTCCACAATCCTCTTATCCTCATCCATCAGAGGGCAGACAGAATGAAAACCAGAATCACAGAAAACTAACCAAACTGATCACATGGATCACAGTCTTGTTTAACTCGATGAAACTATGAGCCATGCTCTGTAGGGCCATCCAAGATGGACAGGTCATGGTGGAGAGTTCTGACAAAACATGGTCCCCTGGAGAAGGGAATGGCAAACCACTTCAGTTTTCTTGCTTTGAGAACTCCATGAATAGTCTGAAGAAGCAAAAAGATATGAATGACACTGAAAGATGAACTTCTCAGGTCAGTAGGTGCCCAATATTGCTACTGGAGAAGAGTGGAGAAATCACTCCAGCAAGAGTGAGGAAAAATGGATACATGTGTATGTATGGCTGAGTTTCTTTGTGGTCCATCTGAAACTAACACATTGTTAATCATCTATATCCCAATGCGAAATAAGGAGTTAAAAAAAGAAAATGTTCTCCATCCTCTAAACCAGGAGCTTTCTACATCTGAGCTGCCTTTAGCCTCACCCACATCCCCATCCTTATTTGCTCCCTGTGTCTGATGGGTTTTTGTCTCACTCCTTGTCCATGGACCAGCAGCATCTGCCTACCAGGGCACTTGTTAGAGATGCAGAATCTTTGGCCCTACCCAGACCTTCTGAACCTGAAACTGCACTTGAACCAGATGTCAGGTGATGCATTTGCACCTTAAAGTGTGAGAAGCAGGGTCTGGAGGACTGAGCTCCATCTGGGCTGTTCGCCTTCTCTCCCGCCCCCTCTGCAGGTGTCTGGGGCTCTGGCTCCAGCAGTTTGGGAGAAAGCATCGGGGAAATGTCTATGTTGCTCTTTCTGTCTTGGCTTCTGCAAGTTGGCACAAGAAGAGTCATTGTCTGGCAGGACTCGGTGAGCCCTGCAGCTGGTGGGGGCAGCAAGTCCATGGCTGGTGTGGCCAGGGGCCCCGCCAGTTCCTCCTGCCTCTCTCCTGGGCAGCGCCTGGACAGCTGGCCAGTGCAGTGCTGGGCACCTGGTCCCTCCTCTGTGCACCAGCCTGGGGAGAGGCAAGGGCTGTGAAATGGCTTTGACCTTGGTGTTTGGTCCGGTTCCCCTTGCTCTGAGAGTGCTTCAATGTGTTGGCCTGGTACGTTCTGAGTGCTGTGGAGTTTTGGCAGAGTGGCCGATAAGTATTTTTAGTTTCTTCCTTCTTAATGTTTGCCAGAAAACCACAGTCATTACTCACAAGCAGGGCAAGCTTCCTCCCTCCTGGTCTCTAGGAGAGTTGGATTTGCCCTCAGATGCCCACTTAGGGCCCCTACCCTGTCTCCGGAAACAGTATAACACTTACACCTACAACAAAGCACAATGTGGGATTTTTAAACAGCATAAGTCCTAAAGCTTTCAAAAATTAACTTAGTTTTTGAATTGTGGATGGGACTGTATACTTGAGAGCTGCAGGATCCTTGCATGTCATTGGGTTCCCCCCAACCCCGGTATGACAGTGGGACACAGGTCCCAAGGGTGGAAGGGACAGGCCCAGGAGGGACGATGCAGGAGGCATCTTGGGTTTGCCTGCCTGAGTCCCTGAAGTTTGGAGAAGTTGGTCTTTGGTGGGAAGTGACTGCTGAGAAAGTCCACCTGGCCACCTCCCTCCACCCCCTTGCTTTCTGGGTGGTGCAGTGCTAATGAACCTGCCTGCCAGTGCAGGAGGTGCAAGAGACACAGGTTTGGTCCCTGGGTTGGGAAGATCTCCTGGAGAAGGGAGAGGCTACCCACTCCAGGATTCTTGCCTGGAGAATTCCATGGACAGAGGAGTCTGGCGGGTTACAGTCCATGAGGTTGTGAAGAGTCAGACACGAGTGAGCACACACACTTCATATAAAAGGTAAAACTGGCTATTTAACAATTTTATGAGGATGGTTCACATTGTCGTGCAACCATCCCCACTGTCCTTCTCCAGAATTTTACCATCTTCCCAAACTCAACTCTGTTCCCTTAAACACTAACTCCACATCCTTACCCACCCCCGTCTTTGGCAAACACCATCCTACTACTGTCTCTATGAATTTGACTCCTCTAGAGGCCAGCAGGGCAAAGGCTAACAGAGTTTTGCCAAGAGAACACACTGGTCATAGCAAACACCCTTTTCCAACAATGCAAGAAACATCTCTACACATGGACATCCCTAGTTGGTCAATATCGAAATCAGATTGATTGTATTTTTTGCAGCCGAAGAGAGAGAAGCTCTATACAGTTAGTAAAAACAAGACTGGGAGCTGATTGTGGCTCAGATTATCAGCTCCTTATTGCTAAATTCAGGCTTAAATTTAAGAAAGTAGGGAAGATCTAAACCAAATCCCTTATGATTATATAATGGAGGTGATGATTAGATTCAAGGAATTAGATCTGGTGAATAGAGTGCCTGAAGAACTATGAACAGAGATTTGTAACATTGTACAGGAAGTGGCAACCAAAACCACTCCAAAGAAAAAGAAATGCAAGAAGGCAAAGTGGTTGGATGAGGAGGGCTTACAAATAGCTGAGAAAAGAAGAGAAGCAAAAGGCAAAGGAGAAAGGGAGAGAGATTTCCATCTGAATGCAGTTCCAGAGATTAACAAGGAGAGAAAAGAAAGCTTTCTTAAGTGCACAATGTAAAGGAGTAGAGGAAAACTATAGCATGGGAAAGCCTAGAGACCTCTTCAAGAAGATTGGAGATACCAAGGGAACATTCATAAAGGATGAGCTCACTAGAGGACAGAAATTGTATGGACCTAACAAAAGCAGAAGAGATCAGGAAGAGGTGGCAAGAATACACAGAACTATTAAAAAAAAAAGCCTTAATGACCTGGGTAACCACCATGAAATTAAAAGACACTTACTCCTTGGAAGGAAAGTTATGACCAGCCTAGACAGCATATTCAAAAGCAGAGACATTACTTTGCCAACAAAGGTCCGTTTCGTCAGGGCTATGGTTGTTCCCATGGTCATGTATGGATGTGAAAGTTGGACTGTGAAGAAAGCTGAGCACCGAAGAATTGATGCTTTTGAACTGTGGTGTTGGAGAAGACTCTTGAGAGTCCCTTGGACTGCAAGGAGATCCAACCAGTCCATTCTAAAGGAGATCAGTCCTGGGTGTTCTTTGGAAGGAATGATGCTAAAGCTGAAACTCCAGTACTTTGGCCACCTCATGCCAAGAGTTGACTCATTGGAAAAGACTTGATGTTGGGAGGGATTGAGGGCAGGAGGAGAAGGGAATGACAGAGGATGAGATGGCTGGATGGCATTACCAACTCGATGCACATGAGTCTGAGTGAACTCTGGGAGTTGGTGATGGACAGGGAGGCCTGGCATGCTGCAATTCATGGAGTCACAAAGAGTCGGACACGACTGAGCGACTAAACTGAACTGAACCACAATGGTGTGATCACTCACCTAGAGCCAGACATCCTGGAGTGTGAAGTTAAGTGGGCCTTAAGAAGCATTACTATAAACAAAGCTAGTGGAGGTGATGGAATTACAGCTGAGCTACTTAAAATCCTAATGATGCTGTTAAATTGGTGCACTCACTATGTCAGCAAATTTGGAAAACTCAGCAATGGCCACAGGACTGGAAAAGATCAGTTTTCATTCCAGTGTCAAAGAAAGACAATGCCAGAGTGTTCAAACTACCTCACAATTATGCTCTTTTCACATGCTATCAAGGTAATGCTCAAAATCCTTCAAGTTAGGATTCAACAGTATGTGAATTGAGAACTTCCAGATGTACAAGCTGGATTTAGAAAAGGCAGAGGAACCAGAGATCAAATTGCCAACACCTGTTGGATCATAGACAGGAAGAGAGTACCAGAAAAACATCTACTTCTGTTTCATTGAGTACACTAAAACCTTTGACTGTGTGGTTCACAACAAACTGTGGAAAATTCTTCAAAAGATGGAGAATTCTTAAAAAATTCTTCAAGAAAATTCTTCTACTAGATAACCTTACCAGTCTCTTGAGAAAACTGTATGTAGGTCAAGAAGCAACAGTTAGAACTGAACATGGAACAATGGACTGGTTCCATTGGATCTGGGAAAGGAGTACATCAAGGCTGTATGTTGTCATGTTGCTTATTTACCTTATATGCAGAGTATATCATGTGAAATGCTGGGCTGTATGAAGCACAAGCTGGAATCAAGATTGCCAGGAGAAAAATCAGCAACCTCAGATATGAAGGTGATACCACTCACATGGCAGAAAGTGAAGAGGAGGAGGGTGAAAGAAGAGAGTGAAAAAGCTGGTTTGAAACTCAACATTTAAAAAACTAAGATCATGGCATCTGTCCCTTCACTTCATGGCAAACACATGGGGAAAAAGTGACAGATTTAATTTTCTTGGATTCCAGAATCACTGCAATGAGTACTGCAGTCATGAAATTCAAAGAAGCTTTCTCTTTGGAAGAAAAGCTATGACAAACTTGTGTGAAAGTGTTAGTCTCACTCAGTCGTGTCTGACTCTTTGTGATACTATGGACTGGAGCTCTCCAGACTTCTCTGTCCATGGAATTCTCTAGGCAAGAATACTGGGTGGGTTGCCATGACAAATTTAGACGGTGTATTAAAAAGCAGAGACATCACTTTGCAGACAAAGGTCTTTATAGCCAAAGCTATGGTTTTTCTAGTAGTCATGTATGAATGTGAGAGTTGGACCATAAAAAAAGCTGAGCAGCAAAGAATTGATGCTTTCGAACAGTGGTGCTGGAAAAGACTCTTGAGAATCCCTTGGAGTTTACATTTAAAGCAAGGAGATTGAACCAGTCAATCCTAAAGAAAATCAACCTTTGATATTCATTGAAAGGAGTGATGCTGAAGCTCCAATACTTGGGCCACTTGATATGTAGAGCTGTCTCATTGGAAAGATCCTGATGCTGGGAAAGGTTGAGGGCAGGAGGAGAAGGGGAGACAGAAAGTGAAAGGGTTGGATGGTATCACCAACTCAACGGACATGAGTTTGAGCAAACTCTGGGAGACGGTGGAGGACAGGGAATCTTGGTGTGCTGCAGGCCATGGGGTCAAAAATGAGTCGGATAAGATTAGTGATTAAACAGTAACAACAACAGGGACCTCATATGAATGGAATCCTGCAATATTTATCCTTTTGTGACTGGCATATTTCACTGGGAATAAGGTTTTTGAGGTTTATCCATGTTGCAACATCCTAAGCTAAAAAATAAAATAAAATCACTCACGGAAAAAGAAAATTAAAAAAGAAAAGAAGGAACTTCCCTGGTGATCTAGTGGTTAAGTCTTTGGGTTTCTGCTGCAGGGGTGTGAGTTTGATCCCTCTTTGGGGAACTACAATCCCACATGCCATGTGGCTTGTCCAAATAATAGAAATTTAAAAAAAAATTACTCACCTAACTGATAGAAGTAGTGCTAAATTGAAGCACAACTACATTTTTGTTTGTTTGTTTGTTTTAGGCAAGCAGTTTCTGATTAGTCCTAGCCCATATCTGCTAAGGGCAGCATGTGCTTTCAAAAAAGCAATGGCAAACTAGGAGCTTGCCAAATGCAGACCACCCTTCATCTGCCTTGTAGGAATGGTCTGGGGAAAGCTGGCTTGACACTGTCAGCCCAGGAAAGTGAAGTCTGCAAGATTAGGGCTTGCACATCCTCCCACAAATGCCAGGATGCCAATTACCTCTGCCAAGGGGAAAGTGCCTGCTTCGTCAGCATCTTCAGTTCTGGTTCCCTGTGTGGATCTTACATTTAATGGCAGTACCTTCCAGACCACAAGGGATGAGACTCCCTCTGAAAAACCTCACCATTGGTGGAAGGATAATGGCCCTAAGGATCTAGTTCAGTAAACACAGGGTTCTTTTGTGATGTTCTTCCAAATGAAGCGTACACTTTGGGATTAATTAAACTCTTTTCTAGCTGCCTGCCAGTGTAACCTTTCCTTTATGCTTCTTAGGGGGGCACACGATGTAAAAAGTCAAATCTATTATGTTCATGACTTGGAGGGAAAGATCTGGGACGAAATTGCCTTACATACTGTGTTTTATTTATTTATTTTTAAAATTTCTGAATATTGGATCAAACGTAGAGCTTTCTGAGCTGTATGTTAGCTAAAAAACAGATTCAACCCAGAAGAGTGATTAGAAATTAAAGACATAAAGACCGCTGAGGACAGAGTGAACCCCCGATTTCTCAGCACACTTCTCATGGAGGGGGGAACATTAGAGACGTATTTGAAAGTTAGATGCTAACTGTTTAAACCACAGCCTCCATTCTTCTTCCAATCTTGCTGCGATTTTGAGTGCATGACATTTAATTAATTTTGCAGTTAATTCTTCCCAGTGTTCCTTTTTTGACAGCATCACACGAAGATCTCTCAGCTGGTTAGGAAAAATCTGTATCAGTCATCACTCTTGCTGGAGCCTAGACAGGGTCATCTGGCCACAGCAGGGGACTGTAAGGAGGAGCAGCAGGCGTGGAGCTGAGACAAGATTTCAGTGTGAGGACGGTTTCCTGGAAGAAGCTTTGGTCCAGAAGCTCCATCTCGGTGTCTCATGAGTACCTTTTAAAACTTCCCTTTCCCTGGCCTCAGGCTCCAGGAGCATTAAAAAAAAAATAAAAAAAGCTTGCATTTTCAAGAATTTTAAGAAACTTTGTATCAGGGTAACATACACATGTACACACACACACTCACCTGCAGGTACACACACACACAGAGTAACAAATTAAAAAGCAGAGAAGAGATAACTGTTGTAAAGCTTCATTCTTATTCAGCCCTCTCCCCATAGCGACTTTGTTCCTTCCTTTAATTCTTCTGGAGCTTTCTCTGCTGTTTTATGATTATAACTCTATTGTTTGATTTTTTTTTTTTTCCAATTTTGGGCACTATCTTTTGACTCCCAAGTAGAAAGATAAGGATTCAGTTCACCTACCCCATCCTTTCCTCCTTGTCTTTCTCTCTCTTTTGTTTTTATAACTGCTTTATCGAGCTAGAATTCACATACCATAAAACTCTCTATTAAAGTGTATCATTCAGCAGGGTTTTGTATGTTCACAAAGTTGTGCAACCGTTTCTAAACCCTGGGTGTACCCAGGGCATTTTTTCTCCTACAGGGAAGCTCCCCACCCACTAGCAGTTGGTACTCATCTACCCTCCTCCCAACTTTTAGCAACTATTAATTTCTCCACATCCCCACCAGGACTTCTGTTTTTCTTATGTGCTCTTTTGAAGTTAAAAAAATTTTTTAAATTATGAAAATATGATAACACATTTATAGGAGACTTGGAAAGTACAGAACAAGGTTACATATACTTCCACTGTATATTACATTTATTTTTTTAAGTAGATAAATTAAGATTTTTAGTTGGAGTTTCAGTATCAAACTCTCAAAAATTAGTAGAATGAATATACAGAGATGTAGAAGGATATAGTAGATCTGAAAAGCACGATGAACCAATTCAACATAATTAAGATTTATACAATTTTCACACAACAGTAGGATGCAAATTCTATTTGAGTTCCCATAGACTATAAATTAGGAGGCACTGCAACATATCCAGGGATGTAAAGCAAGGTGCAAAAATTTCATAATCTAAAGGTATTGAAATCATGCAGAGTCTGTTCTCTTATCATTGCCCACCAGCACTTCTTATCTGTCTTTCTTTCTCACAATCATTCTAGTGGATGTGAAGTAGTTTCTGATTGTGGTTTTGACTTGGGGGTCCCTAACACTCCAGTACTCTTGCCTGGAAAATCCCATGGATGGAGGAGCCTGGTGGACTATAGTCCATGGGGTTGCTAAGAGTCAGATACGACTGAGCAACTTTGCTTTCATTTTTCACTTCCATGCATTGGAGAAGAAAATGGCAACCCACTCCAGTGTTCTTGCCTGGAAAATCCCAGGGACGGCGGAGCCTTGTGGGCTGCCGTGTATGGGGTCGCACAGAGTCGGATGCGACTGAAGTGACTTAGTAGCAGCAGCAGCAGCAACAGCAACTACTAATGAGTTTGAGGAACTTTTCATGAACTGAATGGTCATTTACAGATCTTCTTTGCAGAAATGTCTATTCACATCCTTTGTCTTTTTTAATTGGTTTTCTTGTTTATTGTTGATGTGTGAGAATTCTTTGTACATTCTGGTTACTAGATCCTCATTGGCTATATGATTCACAAATATTTCCTCCCTTTCTCTGGCTTGTCCTTTCTCAATTGTGTCCTTCGAATTACATAAATTTTGACAAAATCGAATTAATCTCTTTTTCTTTGGTCACTTGTATTTTGGTATTATAGCTAAGAAACCATTGCCTAATCCAAGGCTATGAAGGTTTTTTCTAAGTTCTGTATAGTCCTGGTTCTTACATTTAGGCCTCTGATAGGGACTGTGTTGCTGTGGATCAGTTTGGGGAGTTGCCATTTTAACAATATTAAGTCTTCCAGTCCATGAACATGGATTTCATTTATTTGTCTTCTTTAATTGTATTTTCAGTAATTTTTTTTCCATTTTTAGTCTTTGATGTTGTTGTAAATAGAATTGTTTGCTTAATTTCATTTTCAGATTGTTCATAGCTAGCATGTAGAAATACAACTGATTTTTGTATATTGATTTTGTATCCTGCAGCCTTGCTGGACTTGTTTATTGGTTCTAATAGTTTGTGTGTGTGTGTGTATGTGTGTGTGTGTATTTCTTAGGATTTCCTTTTTATCATCTGTGATTAGATAGTTTTACTTCTTCTCTTCCAATATAGATTTTTTTTTTTAACCTAATTGCCCTGGGTAGAACTTTCAGTACAATGTTGAATAGAAGTGTTAAGAGTGGCTATTCTTGTCTCAGTTGTAGGGGGAAAATGTTTCGTCTTTCACCATTAAGTATGATGTTAACTGTGGACTCTCCATAGGTGTCCTCTATCAAGTTGAGGAAGTTTCCTTCTATGCCTAGTTAGTTAAGTGCTTTTAATGTGAGAGAGTGTTGTGTGTGTGTCTGTGAAATTCTCTGTCATGTCCGACTCTTTGCCACCCCATGGACTATATAGTCCATGGGATTCTTCGCGCCAGAATATTGGAGAGGTGTTGGATTTTGTTAAATGCTTTTTTGGTGTGTCTATGAGGGGATTGTGTGCTTTTGGTCCTTTATTCTGTTAACACAGTGTATTACATTGATTTATTTTATATATGAAACCAACATTGCATTCCTGGAATAAATCCCGTTTGGTCATATAATCCTTGTTTTTTAAAAAAAACCCTAAGTTTTTAAAAAATTAATATTAATTTGGCTGTGGTGGGTCTTAGTTGTGTCATGTGGGAGCTAGTTCCCTGAGCAGGGACTGAACCCAGCTCCCTGCATTGGAACTGCAAAGTCTTAGCCAGTCTTAGCCACTGGACTACCAGGAAAATTGCTGGATTTGATTTGCTGGCATTTTGTTGAGAATTTTTGCATCTTTTTTTTTGTTGTTGTTGTTCAGTTGCTTAGTCCTGTTAGACTCTTTCGACCCCATGGACTGCAGCACACCAGCCTCCTCTGTCCTCCACCGTCTCCTAGAGCTTGCTCAAATTCATGTTCATCGAGTCAGTGATGCCATCCAGCCATCTCGTCCTCTGTCTTCCCCTTTTACTCCTGTCCTCAGTCTTTCCTAGGGTCAGGGTCTTTTCCAATGAGTTGGCTCTTTACATCAGGTTGCCAAAATTTTGGAGCTTCAGCTTCAGCATCAGTCCTTCCAATGAATATTCAAAGTTGATTTCCTTTAGGATTGATGGTTTTGATCTCCTTGCAGTCCCAAGAACTCTCAAGAGTCTTGTCCAGCACCACAATTTGAAAACATCAATTCAAAACATCCATAAATGAATGCTGGAAAAACCATAGCTTTGATTATAGACACTTTAGTCTGCAAAGTGATGTCTCTGTTTTTTAATACCCTATCTAGGTTTGTCATAACTTTTCTTCCAAGAAACAAGCATCTTTGAATTTCATGGCTGCAGTCACCCACTGCAGTGATTTGGAGCCAAGAGAAGAGAATCTGCCATTCCTTCTATTTGCCATGACATAATGGGACTAGATGCCATCATTTTAGCTCTTTGAATGTTGACTTTTAAGCCACGTTTTTCTACCCTCATCTTTCACTCTCACTAAGAGGTGGACTGGAATGGGTGAATTTAACCCAGATAACCATTATATCTACTACTGTGGGCAGGAATCCCTCAGAAGAAATGGAGTAGCCATCATGGTCAACAAAAGAGTCTGAAATGCAGTACTTGGATGCAACCTCAAAAACGACAGAATGATCTCTGTTCGTTTCCAAGGCAAACCATTCAATATCACTGTAATCCAAGTCTATGCCCCAACCAGTAAAGCTGAAGAAGCTGAAGTTGAATGGTTCTATGAAGACCTACAAGACCTTTTAGAACTAACACCCAAAAAAGATGTCCTTTTCATTATAGGGGACTGGATGCAAAAGTAGGAAGTCAAGAAACACCTGGAGTAACAGGCAAATTTGGCCTTGGAATGCAGAATGAAGCAGGGCAAAGACTAATAGAGTTTTGCCAAGAAAATGCACTGGTCATAGCAAACACCCTCTTCCAACAACACAAGAGAAGACTTTACACATGGACATCACCAGATGGTCAAAACCGAAATCAGATTGATTATATTCTTTGCAGCCAAAGATGGAGAAGCTCTATACAGTCAGCAAAAACAAGACCAGGAGCTGACTGTGGCTCAGATCATGAACTCCTTATTGCCAAATAGAATCAAATTGAAGAAAGTAGGGAAAACCGCTAGACCATTTAGGTATGACCTAAATCAAATCCTTTATGATTATACAGTGGAAGTGAGAAATAGATTGAAGGGCCTAGATCTGATAGATAGAGTGCCTGATGAACTCTGGAATGAAGTTCGTGACATTGTACATGAGACAGGGATCAAGACCATCCCCATGGAAAAGAAATGCGAAAAAGCAAAATGGCTGTCTGGGGAAGCCTTACAAATAGCTGTGAAAAGAAGAGAAGCGAAAAGCAAAGGAGAAAAGGAAATATATAAGCATCTGAATGCAGAGTTCCAAAGAATAGCAAGAAGAGATAAGAAAGCCTTCTTCAGCGATCAATGCAAAGAAATAGAAGAAAACAACAGAATAAATTAGAGATACAAAGGGAACATTTCATGCAAAGATGGGCTCGATAAAGGACAGAAATGGTATGGACCTAACAGAAGCAGAAGATATTAAGGAGAGGTGGCAAGAATACACAGAAGATCTGTACAAAAAAGATCTTCATGACCCGGATAATCACAATGGTGTGATCACTCATCTAGAGCCAGACATCTTGGAATGTGAAGTCAAGTGGGCCTTAGAAAGCATCACTACGAACAAAGCTAGTGGAGGTGATGGAATTCCAGTTGAGCTATTTCAAATCCTGAAAGATGATGCTGTGAAAGTGCTGCACTCAATATGCCAACAAATTTGGAAAACTCAGCAGTGACTACAGGACTGGAAAAGGTCAGTTTTCATTCCAATCCCAAAGAAAGGCAACGCCAAAGAATGCTCAAACTACCGCCCAACTGCACTCATCTCACATGCTAGCAAAGTAATGCTCAAAATTCTCCAAGCCAGGCTTCAACAATATGTGAACCGTGAACTTCCTGATGTTCAAGCTGGTTTTAGAAAAGGCAGAGGAACCAGAGATCAAATTGCCAGCATCTGCTGGATCATCGAAAAAGCAAGAGAGTTCCAGAAAAACATCTATTTCTGCTTTCTTGACTATGCCAAAGCCTTTGACTGTGTGGATCACAATAAACTGTGGAAAATTCTGAAAGAGATGGGAATACAGACCACCTGACCTGCCTCTTCAGAAATCTGTATGCAGGTCAGGAAGCAACAGTTAGAACTGGACATGGAACAACAGACTGGTTCCAAATAGGAAAAGGAGTGTGTCAAGGCTGTATATTGTCACCTTGCTTATTTAACTTCTATGCAGAGTACATCATGAGAAACACTGGACTGGAAGAAACACAAGCTGGAATCAAGATTGCTGGGAGAAATATCAATAACCTCAGATATGCAGATGACACCACCCTTATGGCAGAAAGTGAAGAGGAGCTAAAAAGCCTCTTGATGAAAGTGAAAGAGGAGAGTGAAAAAGTTGGCTTAAAGCTCAACATTCAGAAAATGAAGATCATGGCATCTGGTCCTATCACTTCATGGGAAATAGATGGGGAAACAGTGGAAACAGTGTCAGACTTTATTTTTTGGGGCTCCAGAATCACTGCAGATGGTGACTGCAGCCATGAAATTAAAAGACGCTTACTCCTTGGAAGGAAAGTTATGACCAACCTAGATAGCATATTCAAAAGCAGAGACATTACTTTGCCGACTAAGGTCCATCTAGTCAAGGCTATGGTTTTCCCAGTGGTCATGTGTGGATGTGAGAGTTGGACTGTGAAGAAGGCTGAGCGCCGAAGAATTGATGCTTTGGAACTGTGGTGTTGGAGAAGACTCTTGAGAGTCCCTTGGACTGCAAGGAGATCCAACCAGTCCATTCTGAAGGAGATCAGCCCTGGGATTTCTTTGGAAGAAATGATGCTAAAGCTGAAACTCCAGTACTTTGGCCACCTCATGCGAAGAGTTGACTCATTGGAGAAGACTCTGATGGTGGGAGGGATTGGGGGCAGGAGGAGAAGGGGACGACAGAGGATGAGATGGCTGGATGGCATCACGGACTCGATGGACGTGAGTCTGAGTGAACTCCGGGAGATGGTGAAGGACAGGGAGGACTGCTGTGTTGTGATTCATGGGGTCACAAAGAGTCGGACACGACTGAGTGACTGGACTGAACTGAAGAGGCTCTTTAGGTCCTCTTTCTTTCTGCCATTAGAGTGGTATCTTCTACATATCTGAGGTTGTTGGCATTTTTCCTGGCAATCTTGATTTCAGCTTGTGATTCATACAACCCAGCATTTCACCTGATGTACTCTGCATGTAAGCTAAATAAGCGGGGTGGCAATACACAGCCTTGACATATTCCTTTCCCAGTTTTGAACAGGTCAGTTGTTCCATGTCTGGTTTCAACTGTCGCTTCCTAAAGTGCATCCAGGTTTCTCAGGAGACAGGTAAGGTGGTCTGGTGGTCAGAGAACATTGGTCTCATAGAATGAGTTGGGGCGTGTTGTTACCTGCTTTATTTTTACAGATGAGTTTGTGAGGGATTGTTATCAGTTCTTCTTTGAACATTTGGCAGGATTCATCGATGAAGAAACTAAACCTAGGCTTTTGTGCATGCGTTCAGGGGCAGGGGGGCAAATTTTTAATTACTAATTCAGTTTTTTACTTATTATCAGTCTGTTGATATTTTCTATTTCTTCTTGATTCCTTCGTTGAGTTTTCTTTCTTCTCCTAATGTTTGTTATTTATATTATTATTTAAAGTTCTTCTATCAATCTCTTTTTCTAACTTTTTTTTTTAATTTAAAAATTTTAAATTATTTTTGGTTGCTCTGGGACTTCATTGCTGTGCACGAGGTTTCTCTAGCTGGGGCAAGTAGAGGCTACTCTTCAATGTGGTCCTCAGACTTCTCACTGTGGTGGCTTCTCTTTGGGGCCCCTAGGGCATGTGGGGTCAGGAGTGGCATCTCTAGAGACAGACTTAGACGCTGTGGCGCATGGGCTTAGTTGCTCCATGGCGTGAAGGATCTTCCTGGACCGGGGATTAAACCTGTGTCCCTTGCATTGACAGCCAGATTCTTATCCATCAGGGAAGTCCACTTTTTCTAATTTAAAATAATAGGCTTATCTCTTGTTTCTTTGTGCATCAGCTCTCCACAATTTCATTTCAACATCTATTTTGTCAGATGAGGATTTTTACTTCCTGCCTTCCCTCCCCTTTTCCTTGTTAATATATTTTAGCTACACTTTCAGAACATCAAAGTTGGTGATGTTTGTATTCTGTCCTGAGGACACAGCAAACTTTTGTGTGCTGTCTGCAGTTTGAATGAAAAGTTAAAAAAACAATGAATGGAGATTTCCCTGGTGGTTCAGTGGTTAAGAATCTGCCTGCCAATGCAGGGAACACAGGTTCAATCCCTTGTCCAGGAAGATTCCACATGCCTCGGGGCAGCTCAGCCGGTGCACCACAACTACTGAAGCCTGTCCGTCCTAGAGCCCACCCTCCACAACGAGAGAAGTCGCTGCAATGAGAAGACCATGCAACGTGACTAGAGAGTAGCCCCTACTTGGGGCAACTAGAGAAAAGCCTGAGCACAGCAACAAAGGCCAACAAAACAAAACAAAAAAACCAATGAGTGCCTTTACATTCCAATAATGTATTTAGGAGGGTTGATGCATGTCCTAAGAGTGAACTCTGTGCCATTTTTCCAAATACAAAAATATTATTATTATCATATTCCATGGGTTGCTTAAAATGATGACACATTTTATTTGCTTCATTTTTCAACCTTAATTTCTTATGTACTTTTTATTGTCTTCTCTGGAAGGCCTGATCACCATTTCCGCCCCCTGCCCCCTGCGTTTTTTTTTTTTTTTTTTGGCATGGCTTGTCTTCATCCTATTCTCAATTCTTTTTCAAGCTGTATTACACCATCTATTCTCACCAGAGACCATCCTTCTGGAGCTCTCTGCTTTCCTGCTCCAAACTGTACAGTTGCTTGCTTGATTCCCAGCTGCTGTTTTTAAATCCCCTGCTTCGTTTTTTATTGAGATATAATTAATATATAACATTGTATGCAAAGTGTTGTGGTGTACAAAGTATTAAGGTGCACAATCCTAATCAGGAAATCAGTCCTGAATATTCATTGGAAGGACTGAGGCTAAAGCTGAAACTCCAATACTTTGGCCACCTGATGCAAAGAACTGACTCATGGGCAAAGACCCTGATGCTGGGAAAGGTTGAAGGCAGGAGGAGAACGGGACAACAGAGGATGAGATGGTTGGATGGCATCAGTGGACAAAGTTTGAGTAAGCTCTGGAAGATGGTGAAAGACAGGGAAGCCTGGCATGCTGTAGTCTATGGGGGTTGCAAAGAGCTGGACACGACTGAGCGACTGAACCGAATTGAATATGTATAAAATGCTGATTTGATACAATTGTATACATAATTTTGTATACATATAATTTCCAAAACATTTATTACAGAAAAGAAAATCTGTAATGATTAAGTGTTAACTCCCCATTTCCCCAGCCCCTGGAACTCACCACTCTGCTTTCTATGAATTTGATAACTCCATGTACCTCATGTAGATGGAATCACACAGAGTTTGTCTTTTTGTGACTGACTTATTTTGCTTGGCAAGATGTCTCTAAGGTTCTTCCATATTGTACCATATGTCAGAGTTTCCTCCCATTTATGCTGAATTCCATTGTATATTTGGAGCTTACCTGGTGGCTCAGATGGTAAAGAATCAGCCTGCAATGCAGAAGACCTGGGATCGTTCCCTGTGTTGGGAAGATCCCCTGGAGAAGGGAATGACTACCCACTCCAGTATATTCTTACCTGGAGAATTCCAAGGACAGGAGCCTGGTGGGCTACGGTCTATGAGGTCAAATAATGGTCAGACACGACTGAGTGAGTAACACACTCCATTGTATGTATATACTACATTAAAAAAATCTTTTGTTTTCATTTTGGGGCTGCAAAGAACATTGGCATGCAAGGATTTGTTTCAGTCCCTGCTTTTTTTTTTTTAAATTGAAGTATAATTGACTTACAAAGTGTTAGTTTCAGGTATACAGCAAAGTGATTCAGTTATACATGTACATATATCTACTCTGTTTTTTTTAAAAAAATCAGTCCCTGCTTTAAATTCCTGTGAGTAAATGACCAGCTCGTTTCTCCCCTCTGTTGCTATTCTCTTGGCATTCACTCTCTTCTTGTTTGGGTCACCTCAGCCACTCTGAACACTGGCTCTTTCCTACCCCTCAGTGTCTTTCTGAATCATTTCTTCTCTCTTTCCTTTCTGTCATCATAGCACTTTGCCTTACCTCAGTTTTCCCATCTCGAAAAGGAAAAGTCTATATCTTTCTGTAATATAGCTTCAGCAGAGTTAGAAGAAGGCAATGAGCTCACGTTGGAAATCTGCCTGAAAACGCCCAGGAGAAAGAGGTGTGACGCACAATCAAGGAATTGATTTCATTGTTAATTTCTTGTGACTTTTCCCTGGTTTTGACTAATCATCCATCCCGCAGGCTAGATTAATTTTTGAATTTAATATCATTGTACAGCGTTCAATCAGGAAAAGGGATAATCAAGGTTAAATTGTTATACAATTAAGTCATAGGTTTCCTTTCCTCCTAAAACGGAACTGTTAAGGATTTACTTCTTTAACATTACAATCAATCCAAATATTGATGTCTATCAGCAAGTTTTTGAGGAAGATAATTTATTGCATAATCCCTGCTG
Source organism: Ovis aries (assembly GCF_016772045.2). Taxonomy (NCBI): domain Eukaryota; kingdom Metazoa; phylum Chordata; class Mammalia; order Artiodactyla; family Bovidae; genus Ovis; species Ovis aries. Next base: position 45,998,305 of record NC_056065.1, on the reverse strand, counting down.
AGCACTTAGTAAACATAAGATGGTCTATTTTAATGGACAGAATTAGGTGCTTCGCTGGAAATTCTTTGGCTAAATTCAACACATTTTTTTTCAAAGGGAAAAGCAAACTGGATGTGCAACTCTTCTTTGTAAGAAGGAAAATCCTTTTATTATGAGCAGTAAATTAAGAAATCAAGTTTTTACACCTGTGAGCTCTAGGGGCATGCTGAGTGGGTTGCTCAGACCCTGACCCATCTCATGGTATTCTACTTTGTATTATGGAATGAATGGCAGTGGTTCAAATTTTTTAATTTGCATGAAAAATTCAGGCCAGAAATACATTAGGGTAAATTGAAAGATGTCAAAATCATATAAAAATTAGGATGTTTGGCTTCACGTGTAATTTTTAAGATTTTTAAGAAGTATCCTTGCCTGTATTAACACAAACCTTTGGGCAAATATTAGATCAGATTTGCAAGTAATTCCAAGAAAATTGCCACCTCATAAAATGTTTTACTTGTCTGTTATTCTCTTGTGTAGTAAATAAGGAAGAAAACCTTATCTTTGACCTCCTTCCTGGCCAAAATAATTAATAGTCGAAGCAAGTGGGCTTAGTAGCTATTTGTGAAGCAGAGTCAAACGAAACCATCCCAAAGATAATGCATATCACCTAGAACTTGAAATTGACACATCATGGGTTTCCCTTCCTTAATTTATAGGGCAATAAAAGTGGTCATAAATGTAGGTGCACTCCACCCTTACAAAGAGTTACCATTTTTACGATTTTGACAAGTTCACACTCTTGGTTTTACCCTTATGCTGTCCTGGGCTCCAGTATTTAATATTTAACCATCTGTATTCTATAAATAATAGATGTGCCTGTCTTCACAACTGAAGATCAGCAGCAGATTTTATTGTTGACAAGAGTGATAATGTTCTCTCACCTTCTTAACTTTTTATGTTACTGTTAATTTCCCCTTTGTGGCTAAGACTGGAGGGAGGGGTGTGGGTCATTCCAGAGAGAAATGGGCTGTAATAACCCAATTGGAACCGAGCATTAGGAGAAGCTTGGATAACTCCAGGCCATTTCAGCAGTTTGAGGTCACAGACTCATGCATGTGTTGGAGCTGAGAAGCACCTTAGTCATCATCCACTGACTTCCTGTTACCATGAGCTGACCCCAAATCTTCATCCAGCATATATGGGGCTCATGCCTACTAAGAGCAAAGATGACCCTGCGGGAGACTAGTTGGTGGAGAGGTTTGGCTAAGGTCATATGGCTGGTGTTGGCAGAATGCACAAAGTCTGCTCAGTTCAGTAACTGTCTGGAGGACTTCCTTGGTGGTCCAGTGGTTAAGAATCCACCTGCCAGTGCAGGGGACATGGGTTCAATCCCTGGTCTGGGAAGATTCCACTTGCTGTGAAGCAATTAAGCCCATGTGCCACAACTGCTGAGTCCGTGTGCTCTAGAGCCTGTGCTCCGCAGCAAGAGAAGCTGCAGCGATGAGACACTCTCACACCACAACTAGAGGGTGGCTGTGGCTTATCACGACTAGATAGAGAAGGCCTGCATGCAGTGACGAAGACTCAGCCCTCTCAAAAATAAATGGATTAATTTTAAAAAATATATGGTTGGAAACTACTAAAAATAGTCTTGGGGAAACCATTGAGAAACAGAGTCTTGGCTCTCCCCAAAGTTTAAATCATGTGATTTCCCCCGCTGAAAACCCTACAAATAGACTTCTACTACATTTGCAATAAAATCCAAACTTCTCATCTGGGCCAACAAGTCCCCTTGAGTTCTGGCTCCTTTCTTCCTGGTTTGGTTGTCATATTTGCTCCTTAGACTGAGCTGATTCCATTCCTAGGGTCATTGTACAGGCCATATTCTGTCCTGAACATGCATTTCTTCAGATATTCCCATGAAAGTGAAGTGTTAGTCACTCAGTCATGTCTGATTCTTTGTGACCCCATGGACTGTAGCCCACCAGTCTTCTCTGTCCAAGGGATTCTCCAGGCAAGAATACTGTAGTGGGTAGCCATTCCTTTTTCCAGGGGATTTTCCCAACCCAGGGCTCGAACTTGAGTCTCCTTGTTGCAGGTGGATTCTTTACCATCTGAGCCACGAGGGAAACCAGATATTCCCATAGTTCCAGCTAAAACAGCATCCCAGGTGCCCAGCAAGGAAATCCTTATCCTTTTTCTCCGCTTCATTGACTTCAGAACCATGGTATGTCCAGATGAAACATTATTTCTGGGTGTGCCTATGAGGGTGTTTCTGAGTGAGATTGGCAATTCAATCGGTGGACTCAGCAAAGGAGATGGCCCTCTTCTGTGCCGGTGAGCATCACCTCATCCATGGAGGCCTGAATAGAACAAAAAGGAGAGGGAGGAGGATTCACCCCATTTTGCTCCCTGCCTGCCTGCTTCATCTGCGATCTCTTATCTCATCTTTTCCAGCCCTCGAATTGGTAGTTAAGCCATTGAGTCCCTGGTTCTTAGCCTTCGGTCTCTGTTTGAATTATATCACCCACCAGTTTTCCCGGGTCTCCATCTTGCAGCTGGTGGATGGTGGGACTTCTCAGTCTCCATAACCATGTAAGCCAATTCCTATAATGAATCACTCTCTCAATCTCCCTATCTCCCTATATAAATCTAAACCTATATCTGCAGTAAGCCCCCTACATTCAAATAAGTTCCATTATGAGAGCACATTCAGAAGTCCAATTTGTTCATAAGCCCATCTGAGTTAACCTAGGCACCTAACTAACACACCTGGCTACTTTTATGCTTGCTTCTTGACTTCCTGGGCTTGAAATAAAGATCCCCTACTGCTGTACTTTATACAGTACTATAAGTAAAGTACACAAAAGTACAACCAGTTGCGGAGGATGCATGCACGTGACAATGCATGCCAGACATATGAACTAGCTGATGTGATCAGACTTGTGAACAAACATTCTCATCTTTGAAAGTTCACAACTTGAAGGTTCATATGTAAGGGACTTACTTACTGTATAGCTATATGTGTGTGCTCAGTCACTCAGTTGTGTCTGACTGTTTGAGGCCCCGTGGACTGTGTGTAGCCTGCCAAGCTTCTCTGTCCATGGAATTTTCCAGGCAAGAATATTGGAGTGGGTAGCCATTTCCTACTCCAGGGGATCTTCCTGACCCAGGGATAGAACCCATGTCTCTTGTATTAGCAGGCAGATTCTTTATCACTAGCACCACCTTGGAAGCCTATATCAATATCTACATCGCTCCTAATAGTTCTGTTTCTCTGGAGAACCCTGACCAACACTGTTACCCTTAGGTCTTCCTTGGAGGGCAGCTTGGAGTTCCTTCTTTAAGCCTAATAATGACCAGCAAAATCCTTAGAGCTTCTGGAAGGTTAGTGAATGAGAAAAGGTAGTTGAATGAATGGAATTGAGTGTTGGGACTTTGTATAAGGCACTTCTCATAAATCTTGAGCATATCATTTGCTCTAGTTTGAGCCCCCCTTTACCCCAAAGTTAATATGGATGAAGCCTGCATTTCCTCCTTGTTTTCTGGTCCTATGATGAAGGTGGTCAATTCTATTACTTCAACACAATGGATTAAATAAGCTTGGTAAATACAAACAGGAAATAACATAGAAAAAACAAACACAATGTGGGTTGAAAATCTCCATCGACGTCTCCAGGGCTTGCTTTCTTAGTTCCTACAACCTCAAACAAAGGAACTGTGATTTAAAGTGGGAACGAAAGGACTTCCCTGGTGGTCCAGTGGTTAAGAACCTGACTTGTGGGCTCCCCTGGTAGCTCAGTGGTAAAGAATTCGCCTATCAGAGTAGTGGACATGGGTTCCATCCCTGATCTGGGCAGATCCCACATGCCTTGCAGCAACTAAGCCCACGCACCACAACTATTGAGCCTGTGCCCTAGAGCCTGGGAGCCGCAGCTATTGAGTCCACGTGCCTTAGAGCCTGTGCTCCATAACAAGAGAAGACACTGCAGTGAGAAGCCTGTGGACTGCAGCTAGAGAAAAACCTGCACAGCAACAAAGACGAAGCACAGTCAAAAATAAATAAAAAATTTTGAATAAAGAGAGAATCTGTCTTGCAGTGCAGGGGATGCAGTGGTTGGGGAACTAAGATCCCTTGTGCTTTGGGAGTCTTCCCACTCTAGAGCCTGCGTGCCACAATAAAGACCTGATGCAGCCAAATAAGTAAATATTTTTTAAAAAATAATGTAAAAAAACTATGGAAATGACTAGCTGGATAAGAAGAGAGCTGCTGCCGAACTGTAAGTGATTAACAGCAAATAGCAATTGTTATCCCTTTTATTTTAGTGTATTTTGCATTTTCAAGATAGTAATTTTAACAGGTGTTCTGACATTCATAATAACTTGTGCTATGTCCCTGTAGGATTATGCACATTTTCAGATGAGTTGGGCAGATCTCACAGAAGGCACATGACTTGCCCTGTGCTTCGGCAGGGGCAGGTGGTAGAATGCAGGCCTGCCCATCGGTCCAGCTCCGAAGCTCCCAAATTGCAAAGTAACGGTGGGAACCACAGTGAAGGAAGCAGAGGAGTTTCTGCTGATACCATGAGACCAGCGGCCAGATCAATAAGAGCTGGGATGCAGACACCTTCAGATTCATTTCCTGTCCATTTCCTTTGCCATCTTTTGTGATGGTTTGGAGAATTAGGCTTGAGAGCAACTTCAGCCTGTCCATCATCTTCATGGCATGCGGATACCCTGGTCTTGTTAACTAATCCTCTGCTGGACTTCCCTGATGGCCCAGTGGTTAAGAATCTGCCTACCAATGCAGGGGACACGGGTACGATCCCTGATCTGGGAAGATCCCACATGCTCCAGGGCAACTAAGCCCATGTGCCATTGAGCCCCCGAACCCTAGAGCCCACTCTCTGCAACAAGGGAAGCCACCACAGCGAGAGGCCTGCCCACTACAATGAAGAGTAGCCCACGCTCGCTGCAACTAGAGAAAGCCCACATATAGCAACAAAGACCTAGGGCAGGCCAACAATAAACAAATATTTATAAAAATAAATAATCCCCTGCAGCATTTTGTTGTGTCACTGGGGAGGCTGGAGTGTCACCTGTAAGGAGGTACTAGGGGTTGTGCACATGCAGGGAGGTTGCTCGGGAAATGCTGCACCCCAGGGCCCTGTCTTGCCCACCCCCCATCCTGGCTCTGGCATGGAGTGTCCACAAAACCTGCTGTTGAGGGGAATGTTGAGGGTGGGGAGAGAGTTGCATCGGTTAAGCATTGTCCTGTTAGGATCTGGCTGGCTCATGGACATTGCCCTGAAGTGTAGACAAAACTTTTCTATTTATGTTTTTCCCCCACCCTATGTCCAGGAGCAGACTTGGTTTACTCCCTGATGAAGGACAGCTCTGCCAGGCACTCCCTTCCCACTCCCAGAGCCTCTCGTTCTTTTCTATTTTTTTGAAATATTAATTTTTATTTACTTATTTGGTTGTGCCAGATCTTAGTGGTGGCGGTATCTTTAGTTCCAGCATGTGAACTCTTAGTTGTGGCATGTGGGATCTAGTTCCCTGACCAGGGATTGAACCTGGGCCCCATGCATTGGGAGCGTGGCATCTTAGCCACTGGACCACCAGGGAAGTCCCAAGCCCATCGTTCTAATTTGGGACTATTTACATCCAGAGAAAGTGGTCTCTGAGGAATGGCATGGAAAATGAGGGAATTTTCTCACTGCCCTTGACGCAGAGTCCCTGTGTGCGTGCATGTTGTGTGCTAAGTCGCTTTAGTCCTGTCTGACTCTGTGACCCCACGGACTGTAGCCCACCAGGCTCTTCTGTCCATGGGATTCTCCAGGCAAGAATACTGGAGTGGGTTGCCATTTCCTTCTCCAGGGGATCAAACCCCACCCAGGGATCGAACCTGTGTCTCTTACATCTCTTGCATTGACAGGTGGGTTCTTTACTACTAGCGCTATCTGGGACTTCCCGTGTATGCATGGGGGCAGGCAGCTTCTCTTCCTGATGCAGCGTTTGCAGCTCTGGACGGTAGCTTACAGTCTGGTGACCTGTCTCATCGGACCCATAAGAAAATCTGATATGGCAAATCAATGCTGACTCAGCATCTACTGCTCATATGAAATTCCAGGCAGAGCTGTTTTCCTGCAAATCCCAAGAACAAGGAATGAGAGACAGTCAGATTAGATGGATGGCCCCAGACTGTGGGGCTGTAAGAAGGGATAGATAACTCCAAGTGGTTCTGAACCCGTATTTGGGAAGCTTGGCCGTGTCTCATTAAGCCTACCTCTAGACTACTGTAAAGACTCAAGCTTTTAGAACAGAAAAGAAAAAGGACTGAGTTTTCATGCATTTCAAACTGTAAGGCAGGCTAACTCAGAAGGGTTTCCCCTATACCCTATTTAGAAAGAGTGATACACGAAAAAGACGCCACGCCAAAAGAACAGTTGGTTTTATCTTAATCGCACAAACATTGAAAAAGGGAGCCTCATGTTTGACTAGTGTTTAAAAAAACAACAACACTTGGCATTTTTTACCACTGTTTTCCTCTGTAGAGAAACTTTGTGACTGGCACAAGATGAAAAAGCTTTCCACATTGCCATTCTTACCATTAGAAATTGTGGGAATCATCTGGTTGTGTTATGCTTTGCCAAGCAACTGGACATGTGTGAGTGATGTTGGTTGGGTGCCCACGACAAAAGGCTTGGATGTGGTCCCTGGGGCTTACATGGGTGCATTTTTTTGGGGTGGTTTTTATTTTTTGAAACATAGTTGATTTGCAGTGTTGTATTAATTTCTGCTGTACAGAAAAGTGATTCAGCTATTCATATATGTACGTTCTTTTTCTATTTAATTATAAGTAGACATAATTTCACCAGACTGTTAGCTACCGTTCAGAGCTGCAAATGCTGTATCAGGAAGAGAAGCTGCCTGCCCCCGTGCATACACGGCAAGTCCCAGATAGCACTAGTGGTAAAGAACCCACCTGTCAATGCAAGAGACGCAAGAGACACAGGTTTGATCCCTGTCAGTTTTTTTTTTAATGTGGATCATTTTAATAGTCTTTATTAAATTTGTTGCAATATTGCTTTGGGGCTTCCTGGGTGGCACAGTGGTAAAGAATCTGCCTGCCAATGCAGGAGACCCAAGAGATGAGGTTTCAATCCCAAGCCCCTGGAGTAGAATATGGCAACCCACTCCAGTATTCTTGCCTGGAAAATTCTATGGACAGAGGAGCCTGGTGGGCGAGAGTCCATGAGGCGGCAAAGAGCTGGACACAATTGATCAGCTGAGCACAAGCACAGTATTGCTTCTGTTTGATGTTCTGTTATTTTGGCAATGAGGGATGTGGGATCCTAGCTCCCCAACCAGAGATTAAACTTGCACCCCCTGCATTGTAAGGTGAAGTCTTAACTTAACGGAAAGTCACTTCCCCCTCCACCTTCCCGCTTCCTGGACCTCCAGGGAAGTCCCTATACAGTCTTTTAAAGAAAATAGTCTTTTCAAGAAAATAGTCTTTTCCATTATGTTTATCATAGGACATTGAATATAGTTCTCTGTGCTGTCCAGTAAGTCCCCATGTATGAACGTTCAAGTTGTGAACTTTCAAAGATGTGAGCATGTTTGCCAGCCCCTCTATGCCAGCTGCTGTACTGTACTACTGTACTTTTCAAGTACTGTATTGTCAGATTAAAAATGTTTATTTTTTGTATTTGTTTTTTATATGTGTTTTATTTGAGTGAAAAGTATTAGAAGCCTATTATAGTACAGATGACATCACCAACTCAATGAACACGAGTTTGAGCAAACTCTGGGAGACAGTGAAGGACAGAGGAACCCGGAGTGCTGCATTCCATGGGGTCACAAAGAGTCAGACATGACAGCGATTGAACAACAACAAAATTACAGTTAAGTACTATATAGCTGATTTTGCTAGTTGGGGACTGAGGCTAACTTTGTTGGACTTACGAACAAATTGGATTTATGCATGGGCTCTTGGAATGGAACTCATTCACATGTAGAGGACTTTACTGTACAGTATGTGTGCTTCTTGAATAAATAAAGAAAGCTCCAGACAGGGCACTTAGACGGTAAAGGCATAAAGAAAAGTTGCTTCCCCCTCCACCTTCCAGCTTCCTAGTGTCTCCTCCTCCCAGAGGTAAGGACAAAAGGGTGTGGCAGCTGGTCATCCAGGGCAGTGCTTCTCAAACTTCAGCTTTGGTCCAGGTGTCCAGAATCACTTGGATGATTTGTTAAGACACAGAGCTCGGGGCTCTGCCCTCCAGGAGGTGCTGATCCAGTAGGTGGACTGGGTCCCCGGTATCTGCCTTTCTCATAGATATCTGGAAAATGATGATGCAGCTAATCCAGGGACCCCACTTTGAGAACCACCGATCCAGAGCCACGTCTCACAAGAAAAGGGTGTGGACACCCCTACTTCTGACACATCCGACTCCTCCGAAGGTGGATGGGTATTTACAGAACTGTTCGCGTTTAACAAAGAAAACCTGAAATCCACCTTTCATCCTCTCCTGGCACCTAAGTCACACTGACATTGACTCATCAAAGAAACGACGGGGCTGTGTTCTGGCTGGGTTCCATTTCACTAAGAAAAGGCACTGGCTACAAAAGTATTCACATTTTATTCCTAACTATTGCTGATGATTAACATTTTATTCTTAAATGATTAACGTTGACAAGAGGTTTATTCTTTCTATAAAATTTAGTTTAATTATTTATATGTTTCAATTTATTGCCTTTTTTGGCTGCGCTGGGTCTTCACCGCTGTGGGTGGGCTTTCTTCTAGTTGCGGCAAGCAGGGTCCACTCTCTGGTTGCAGTGCATGGGCCTCTCATTGCAGTGACTTCTCTTGCTGTGGAGCACTGGCTCTAGGGCCTGCCGGCTTCCGTAGCTGTGTACATAGGCTTAGTTGCCCTGCAGCTTGTGGGAGCTTCTGAACCAGGGATGGAATCCATGTTCCGCATGCTGGCAGGTGAGTTCTTAACTTCTGGACCACCAGGGAAGTCCAAGAGGTTCATTTATTTTTGATTTACCAATGGCAGAATAAGTGGAAAGTAAACTCTTGATTATGAACTTTGTGACTTGAAGTTCACATCTCCTGAGTGAAGCTGGAGGAAGGATGCTAGGAAGTAGTGAACTTGTCGGGGGCAATAACTGGTCCAGAGAACAGTGCAGCCATTTGGTGATGAGCTTAATCCTCTCCACGAACACACATCCCCTTCTTGGAATCATCCTTTTTTCAAAATTTTTTTAAAAAGTGAAGTATAGTTGATTTACAATACTGTGTTAGTTTCAGGTGTATAGCAAAGTGAATAATACATTTTTAGATTCTTTCCTAATATAAGTTATTACAAGTTATTGAATTTAGTTCCTCTACAGTAGGACCTTGTTGTTTATCTATTCAGTATTTTATGTATAATAGTGTGCATCTCTTAATCCCAAACTCTTAATTTATCCCTTCCCTGTTTCCCCTTTGGGAACTGTTGTAAGACTATGTGAGTCTGTTTCTGGTTTGTAAATAAGTTCATTCATATCATTTTTTTAGGTCTCCTCTTGCTTGACTCTTACCTTTCTTTCACACTCCATGTGCGGTCTGCTGACAGATCTCGACAGTTCTGCCTTCAGCATTGATCCAGAGCCTGACTCCTTCTCGCCAGCCCCACTGCTCTCACGCCAGAGCTCCCGACCTTCACCTCCTACCAGATGAGCTGTTACTTCGTAACTGGTCTCCCTGCTTTTTCCGCTGCCCCTCCTCCTGGCCCCCAAGTGTCTGCTCTCCACACTGTGTCCAGATTGACGGTTCCTGGGTCAGATCCAGGAGCTCCCATCCCCTCTGATGGCTTCCCTCTGCACCCAGAATGAGAGCCACAGTCCTCCCCCAGCTGGCAGAGCCGCAGCCCCTCAGATCTGCTCACTGGCTCCTTTGAACTCTGAGCACATCTCTCACTGAGCCCTGTGCCCACTCTGTTAGGGGGGTTTAGCTTCCCTGCTCCTCCTCCAGTCCTCAGGGGAAGCACTGGCCTCAGGGCCTTTGCAGTGGCCCACTCCCCTGCCGGGTTTGCTTTTCCCTTCTGGAGACCCACAAGGATCTTTCTTACCTGCTTCCATCTTTGGCCAAATATCACCTGAGGGCTGCCCTTCCTGACAGATCTTTTGGAAACTGCAATTCCATCCTTCACTTTTGTTCCCCTCATCTCCCTTTCCAGCCTTATTCTTCCCCCATAGCGCTTGCCACTATCTGATATGCATACTTAACTTTTGAACTGTACATTCTAGTGCCCATTACAAGAATGTTGAAATCCACAAGGGTGGTTTTGCTATAGGTGCTGCCCTAGAGTCGGTACTAGCGAATATTTGCTGAATGAACTCTGAGGTCAAGTGTAAGAGGAGGTAGGCTAAAGAAAGAGAGAAGGAGGGAAGGGAAGGTCTGCAAAGGCAGGAATTGGGGCAGTGCATGCTGAGCAATCGAAATGTATTCAACTTGTTGGTCTCAAAAAGCAAGAAGCTGCACCGAACCCAAGAAGCACATGCCTAAGATACAGTCCTCTGAGAGCGCCTGTGCATGCGATTTCTCTTTTCTCTTCCCCCACTCCTGGTGGGTAGCTGGTTCTGCCTCCCATTGCCTCCAACAAGCTCTGGGGCCGGCAGATTCCAGGGGGAGCTTCAAGGCTCTGCTTTGACCCTGAAAGCCTAAACCCATGAGAAAACAGAAGAATGTTCACAAGAGAGATGAAAGGGTGGCCCAAAGTGGCTTGGAAGAGAAAAGAGGGTCCTCTGGTGGAGGTTCTGAGGCGCTTCCTCTGTGCTTTGGCAGGATCTGGGACCCAGGCATGACTAGGGGAGTGGGAGGGACCAGGGGTGACTGAGATTGTGTTCCCCACCCTTTAGCTGCCACCTGCCTTTCCCTTGCCTTCTGGGCCACCTGGGTCAGTCTTCCCTTCCTTCCTTCATGCTGCTTCTTTCAGCTGATCTGTTTAACTCACTGTAGTTGGACTTCTGCCCTTTTGCCTCCACAGAAATCATGCTCATCAAAACCTCTGGTAAATTTTGAACTCGATTTACATCTATCTCCTAATTTAATGTTTTTTTTTATTGTAGTAAAATATATTCATACATAACATAAAATGTGCCATTAAAATTTTTATTGAAGTATATAGTTTATTTACAATGCTGTGTTAGTTTTTGGTGTACAACAAAGTGATTCAGTCATATATATATATATATAAACATATATATATATTCTTTTTCAGATTCTTTTCCCTTATGGTTTATTACAGGATATTGACTATAGTTCCCTGTGCTATACAGTAGGACCTTGTTGCTTATCCATTTTATATATAGCAGTTTGCATCTACCAGTCCCAAACTCGTAATCTATCCCTTCTCCCTCCCCCTAACTTTCCCCTTTGGTAGCCATAAGTTTGTTTTCTATGTCTGTGAATCTGTTTTGTAAATAAGTTCATTTGTATCTATTTTATTTTTATTTTTTAAACTTCATGATTCCACTTACTTCTTTTTAAAAATTAGTTAACTTAATTACTTTTAAAATTTTTGGTTGAGCTCGGTCCTCCTTGCGTGCAGCCTTTGTCTAGTTTCAGGGAGCAGGGGCTGCTCTTTGTTTCCGGTTTCTCGTTGTGGTGGCTTCTCTTGTTGGGGAGCACAGGCTCTAGGCTCGCGGATTTCAGGAGCTGCAGCACACTAGCTCAGCAGTTGTGGCTCCCTGGCCCTCGAGTGTGCAGGCTGCGGTAGTTGTGCTGCGTGGGCTTAGTTGCTCTATGGGATGTGGAATCTTCCTGGACCAGGGATTGAACCCATCCCCTGCAATGGCAGGAAGATTCTTGTGCACTATACTACCAGGGAAGTCCGGTACCATATTTTAGGTTCCACGTATAAGTGGTATCACATGGTATTTATCTTTCTTCTTCTGACTTACTTCACTTAGTATGACAATCTCTAGGTCCATCCATGTTGCAGCAAATGGCATTATTTCATTCTTTTATATGGTTGAGTAGTATTCCATTGTATATATATATGTGTATATATATATATATATATATACCACATCTTTCTTATCCATTCACCTGTCAATGGACTTTTAGGTTGCTTCCTTTTGGTGGGAATATATTGTGGCAGCCACTATGGAAAGCAGGATGGAGGTTCCTTAAAAAACTAAAAATAGTGTTACTGTATGATCCAGCAATCTCACTCCTGGGCGTATATCCAGAGAAGACTCTAATTCGAAAACACATGCACTCCAGTGTTCATGGCAGTGCTGTTTATAGTTCACTGTTTTAAGTGTATAGCTCAGTGATATTAAGTACGGTTGCTGTGCAACCATCCCCACCATCCATCCACAGAAACTCTTGTTCTCCCTAGTGAAAACTCTGCACCCATTAGACACTCAGTCCCTATTTTCCCCTTCCCTCAACCCCGGCAAACACTGTTCTATTCTCTGTCTATGCATTTGACTGCCCTAGGGACCTCATATAAGTGGAATTGTAGAATATTTGTCCTTTTGCGACCGTCTTGTTTGTGACTTACCATAATGTCCTCAAGATTCATCCATTAAGCGTTGTCAGAATGTCATTCCTTTTTACAGCTGGATAGTATTCAACTGTATGAATACCACGTTTTGTTTATCCATTCATCCACTGATGGACACTTAGGTTGCTTTTACTTTCTGTCTCTCGTGAATTAGTTCAGTAGCTCAGTCGTGTCTGACCCTTTGCAACCCCATGGAGTGCAGCATGCCAGGCTTTCCTGTCCATCACCAGCTCCTGGAGCTTGCTTAAACTCATGTCCATCGAGTCAGTGATGCCATCCAACCATCTCATCCTCTCTCGTCCCCTTCTCCTCCTGCCTTCAATCTTACACGTACACTATAAACATGGATGTAAAAATATCTACATATACATCCTCCTTCATCCCTGTACACCCTGTACATCCTTACTTTCAAGTCTCTGGGGTACATGCTCAGGAGTGGAATTGCTGAATCACATGATCATGTACGGTTTGCTGTTTGATTTTTTGAAGAAGCTCCATACTATTTTCCAGAGCAGCTGCACCGTTTTGTATTCCCACCAGCAATGTACAAGGGTTCCAGTTCCTCTACATTCTTGCCAATGCTTGTTGTTCAGTTTTGCTTTTCTCTGTCGTTGGATAATAGGCAATATATTGGATGTGAAGCAGTTTTAGCTTGACTTTTCTGTGGCATTTTTCTCTAAGGAGACTTCCGTCTCAAAACCATCTTCCCTCTTTTCCTCCATGTTTTCTGTGTTTTCTGCTTTTCTGGTTGCTTCCCCCCCCCCCTCAGTTTCCAATCACCTCATTAATGCTAACATTGTCCAGGGCTACATTCAGGGTCTCTCATCCTATATACTCGCATATTCCCAATAATTCATAACCTCCATATACTCATAACTTCTATATACTCATTGTATATTCATTGTAACTTCTTTGACATCCTGACTTCACCTCCTGCTTGAATGGTGTGGACTGTTGAATCCGTATCTCTAATCCAGATTTTCCAGAGCTCTGGACTTGTCTGTCCAACCATCTACTAAAAACAAGAGTTAAAAAGCATTTGAAAAAGCTGATATTTGTGTCAGGCACAGGAGTCTGTGGTTTATAAGCACTTTGTCCTTTAAATTTTGTCTTTAATGCTTTGACACTCTCACCAACCTGTCATTAACTCTGTATTGCTATTTGGGAAATGGAGGCTTAGAGAGGCACATGTTTTTCATCCTGGCCTCCAGGTGACCATTCCTGGCTATTCCATACTCCTTAGAGGAAATATTTCTCACCCTGAGATGCAATCATGTATTTTCTGTTGTCTCTATCACTGGACTAGAATATGTGAGGACAGGGACAAAATTTCTTATTCAAACTTTTTATTTACTTCTGGGGCTTCCCTGATGGCTCAGTGGTAAAGAATCTGCCTGCCAATGCAAGAGACGTGAGTTCGATCCCTGGTCTGGGAAGATTGCACATGTGTTGAGGCAACTAAGCCCACGCACCACAACTAATTGAACCTGTGCTCTAGAGCTCAGGAGCCGCAACTACTGAGTCCATGTGTCACAGCTACTGAAGTCCTGGCACCTTAGAGCCCATGCTCCATAACAACAGAAGCCACCACAATGAGAAGCCCACAGCTTGCAGCTAGAAAGTAACCCCTTTAGTTGCAGCTTGCCACAACTAGACAAAAGCCCACACAGCAATGAAAACCCAGCACAGCCATAAAAAAATAAAATAATAAAAAAAAAAATTTCTTCTGGATTCCCAGGTTCATAGTGCTTGGTGTCAGAGTATGTGCCCAGCTTGTGCTTCCTTGGTATATGAATGAATGGGTGGACGACTTGCATCGCATACCATCATTATTCATGATGACCGGACACCGATGTATACGTGTCACATATGCTTGTACTAAAGGAATTAATATGACTCAATTTTTGTTGTATTAGAGCTAAACTTTCATAATTAAATGTTACTTATAGATAGAATCTCACAGGATGTGAAATCGGATGCATTTTTTTTCCTGGATAAGGAAAGAAACAGAGAAATAATTCACAAATATTAAAGAGAAAGGGAGCATAAATGTTTAAGTTCACTATTAAATCACTCAATGATATTTAACAATTATCTAATTATATGGATTTGTAGTAAGAATTATTTAATCATTTCCAATCATTATTGCCCAGTAATTAGTTTTTCTTCAGAAGATAACTATCATTTGAATGATGATAGTGAATTCATTTTTTAAAAAGAATTGCTGCTTTAGAAAACAATGTGTTTTTATTTGTAGCTTTACTGGAAATGTACTTCCACTGCCTTCCTGAGTTTTACTTAATTGTTGCTGTTGTTCCATTGCTAAGCTGTGTCTGATTCTGCAACCCCAGGGACTGCAGCACACAAGGCCCCCCTGTCCTTCACTGTCTCCTGGAGTTCGCTCAAATTCATGTCCGTTGAGTCAGTGATGCTATCTAACCATCTCATCTTCTGCCGCCCCCTTCTCCTTTTGCCTTCAATCTTTCCCAGCATCAGGGCCTTTTCCAATGAGTCAGCCCTTTGCATCATAAAATAATTTATTTTCAAAAAAAGAAAAACAATGTGTTTTAAAAATAGGTAGTGTGTATATTTTGGGGAAAAAAATAGTGTGGAAGAGTTTACAATGAGATGTCTCCTCCTCACGCGTATCTCTGGATCCCAGGCCTTTATCTCAGAGGTAAGCCCCTGTCAGAAGTTTCCTGGGTATCGCTGAGTTGCCATTTGCTCCTCCAGGAGATTTTCTCGACCCAGGGATTGAATCGTCCCTCTTTTGCATCTCCTGCGTTGGCAGGTGGATTCTTTACCGCTGAGCCATCATGGAAGCCCATGCTTGGCATTCACAAGCATTTATAAATGTCAACCTCTTCCCCCAACCACACATCTTTCTTTTTTAAACAAAGGGAATCACCTTGTTCTGCACCTGGATTGTTTCTCTCTTTAATACATCTCGACAATTGTTCCATATCCATGCATGGAGAGCACCCTCATACATTTTCACCAGCTTAACCAGCATTGCTTAAACTTTTCTTACCCAAGTATCTAGGGTGGCAGAAATACCTAGGTGGTGGCAAGACATGAGTTATTTGAAATCTTCAGTTTTATTTGCCTTTCATGCCAATTTGCCATTCTGCTTTCTAGTGCACCTGTGCTTATTTTAACATAAGGATCATATTTTAAAACAGGTGCTTTAGAAAGATGGGTTCGTGTGTCAGGATATGTATGGATGTCTGGAGGCATGTGCACTCAGTTTAACATGGAAACATGACCTCACCAGGCCATCACAGTGAGGCTATGAGGCAGGCAGGACAGAAATTATTAAGCCTTTTCTGAGGATGAGGTGACTGGGGGCCCAGCGATGGCAGGTGACCTGCCCCAGGTCATCTTGTCTCTGAGAGCACAGGCTGGAGGACACCAACACCTGAGAACATGGCCCACCACCTCTCAAAACAGATGAAAGAAGATAGAAAACCAGGGTCTTGAAAGACAAAGTGCAGCTGGGTTTACATTGAAGGGATATTTATATAATATGGTTTGCTGAGTGAGTGATGAAAGACTTGGGAAATGCAGCCATAGTTAACGTGGCAGGAAATAGGACCAGTGCTCTTTTTGTTTTTACATTTTGGCTGTGTGTGTGGTATGGAGAATCTTCGTTCCCTGAGCTCAAATTGCCAACTTCCATTGGATGTTAGAAAAAGCAAGAGAATTCCAGAAAAAATTTACTTCTGGTTCGTTGACTACACCAAAGCCTTTGACTGTGTGGATCACAAGAAACTGTGGAAAATTCTTCAAGAGATGGAAATACCAGACCACCTTAACCTGCCTCCTGAGAACTCTGTATGCAGGTCAAGAAGCAACACTTAGAACCAGACTTGAAACAATGGACTGATTCCAACTTGGGAAAGGAGTACGTCAAGGCTGTATGTTGTCACCCTGCTTATTTAACTTATATGCAGAGTACATCATGTGAAATGCTTGGCTGGATGAAGCACAAGCTGGAATCAAGGTTGCAGGGAGAAATATCAATAACCTCAGATATACAGATAACACCGTGCTTATGGCAGAAAGTGAAGAGAAACTAAAGAGCCTCTTGATGAAAGTGAAAGAGGAGAGTGAAAAAGCTGACTTAAAACTCAACATTCAGAAAACAAAGATCATGACATCTGGTCCCATCACTTCATGGCAAATAGATGGGGGAACAATGGAAACAGTGAGAGACTTTTATTTTGGGGGCTCCAAAATCACTGCAGATGGTGACTACAGCCATGAAATTCAAAGAAGCTTGCTCCTTGGAAGAAAATCTATGACCAACTTGGACAGCACATTAAAAAGCAGAGACATTACCGACAAAGGTCCGTCTAGTCAAAGCTATGGTTTTTCCAGTAGTCAAGTATGGATGTGAGAATTGGACCATAAAGAAAGCTGAGCACTGAAGAATTGATGCTTTTGCATTGTGGTATTGGAGAAGACTCTTGAGAGTCCCTTGGACTGCGAGGAGATCCAACTAGTCAATCCTAAGGAAATCAGTCCTGAATATTCATTGGAAAGACTGATGCTGAAGCTGAAGCTCCAATAATTTGGTCACATGATGTGAAGAGCTAACTCATTTGAAAAGACCTTGATGCTGGGAAAGATTGAAGGCAGGAGGAGAAGGGGATGACAGAGGATGTGATGGTTGGATAGCATCACCGACTCAATGGACATGAGTTTGAGTAAGCTCTGGAACATGGTGAAGGACAGGGAAGCCTGGCGTGCTGCAGTCGATGGGGTCACAAAGAATTGGACATGACTGAACGACTGAACTGAACTGAGTTCCCGGAGCGGGGATCGAACCTGTACCCTCTCCACTGGAAGCTCAGAGTCTTAACCACGGAACTACCATGGAAATCTCAGCAGTGCTCTTTTTTTAAATTGGAGGATAATTGCTTTACAATATTGTGCTGGGTTCTGCCATATGACATCACGAACCAACCATTGTGTCGTGTGTTAGTGGCTCAGTCGTGTCTGACTCTTTGGGACCCCATGGACTGTAGCCCGCCAGGCTCCTCTGTCCACAGGATTCTCCAGGCAAGAATACTGGAGTGGGTAGCCATTTCTTTTTCCAGGGGATCTTCAGTATACATATGTCCTCTGCATCTTGAACCTCCCCCAACTCCCCACCCCATCCCACCACTGGGAGGTCGTCACAGAGCACCTCACCAGTGCTCTTTTAAGAAGCACCAAAGTTTGAATGTTAGTGTGACCACAGTCCCTGTAAGTTACGGGTTGAACTGTGTTCCCCCCAGGTTTGTTTCTTGAAACCCTAACCTCAGGTACCTCAGAATGCGACTCTATAAATTTGGAGATGGGGCCCTGAAAGTAGATGATGATATTAAAGTGTGGTTTTAGGGTGCACCTTGATCCAGTATAACAGGTGTCCTCATAAAGAGAGAAAATCTGGACATGCAGAGAGACACCATGAACACTCGGGTGCAGAGGAAAGACCCTTCAAGGACACAGAGAGAGGATGGCCTTCTACAAACCCAGGGGAAAGGGCTTTGGAGAAACCGAACCTGCTGAGAGACCTTGATTTGATCTTGGACTCTTGCCTCCAGAACTGTGAGAAAATACATTCTTGTTGTTCGTGCCACCCTAGTACATGGTACTTTGTTATGGTGGCTCAAGTTGATGAATACAGCATCCATTCAAGGGCTATCTTTAATTCTTCTCTCTGTGAATTTCCTGCCCTACAATTGGTTCCTTTGGATAGGGCTGGGCTGAATGCTCACCCATTCATTCAGTATTTACTGCACAGTGTCCTGTGTATGGTCCAATCTAGGTGCCAGGCACATAGCACTGTGGCGAAGTCCTTGTTATCCTGAACCTATCATCTGATACCCCACATCCAAAATGAGCTGTTCTCTACTGTCCTCCTTGAGAGAAACACTGCAAACATTTACCAGGGGAAAAGGGGGAAAGTGAAAGTGTTAGTCGCTCAGTCCTGTCCAATACTTTGTGACCCCATGGATGGTAGCCCACCAGGCTCCTTTGTGCCTGGGATTTCCCAGGCAAGAATACTGGAGTGGATTGCCATTTTCTCTTCCAGGGGCTTTTCCTGACCTAGGAATCAAATCCAGGTCTGCTGCATTGCAGGCGTGTTCCTTACCAGCTGAGCCACTAGGGAATCCCCCCTGTTATCCTGAACCTACCATCTGATACCCCGCATCCAAAGTGACTCGTTCTTCACTGTCTTCCCTGAGTGAGACACTGCAAACATTTACCAGGAAAAAAAGGGAAAGAAAGTAAATTAAATGATCCAAATCAGCAGTGCCAAATGTTTGTTTCTGTGTTTTTGCTTTTATATGTAAGCTTTGCTTATGGGTTGCCTTGCTGACATGGACATGCAAGAAAAAGTAATGGAGGTGGATTATAATTACGCTTCTCCTCATTATGGAAGTGGTTCAAAGCACCCGGCACAGCCAATTTGAGCCCGGCGGCTCTGACAGCGCTCAGAGCTATTGATTTCTTTGCCTGTGTTTGTCTGTTTCCAGCGACCACCCAGGCTCAGCGAAGAGTCTGGATGCTACAGGGGCTGTTGAGGTTCGGTTCCTCCTCTTGGCAGGGAAGACGAGGGGTAAGACGGAATGACCAGCATGTGGATCGGCTTCTCTCTCCATCAGCAGCCCTGCCTGCTTCCCCTCCTCTTTGTGCTGCTGGGTGCCAGAAAGAGCTAGAGAATCTGGCTATGGTTCATCTGCTTCCCCAACTTTGCCCTCAAAATGTGCTCTCTGGACTTTTTCAGGTGAGCCTGAGTGGCTCATGGCAGGTACCTGGCATTAATGTGCCTTTCACGCTTCTTAATTCCCTCCAGAACTTTCACGATCATCACAGACACGGGCAGAGTATTCTTCCCAGAGCAAGGCATCTATCATGATGGTACCCGGCTTCCAATGGAGGAATCACTGCCATTGCCAGTGGGAAGAGGGAGCCAACAGGTATTTTTAAAGAGGCTCTATCCACCGGAGAATGGAAAAGAAAATATCCCCTTTGAGCATTTAGTCACACACATCAAAGGAAACAACAGTTTCAATCTTCATTTGCATCGTACAGGCATTAGATGTGGTCCAGTTACACTGAGCTTCGCTTGAAAAGGCAGGAGTGCCAGTAGTTTTCAAGCCTTGACGGAGACAGAGAGAAAATGCAGCCAGGCAAATAATATATCACCCTGCCAAGGCATTTTCCATTTTTAAAAGGACAGAACAATTTTACATTATTTCTGGAGCCTCTTTGCAGCAAATATCCCTTGACATTTGTTTCAGCACCCTGGCCAGCCGGCCTAAAAGCACCGGCTGGTCCCAGCCTACTGCCCCTGTGTGCTGGGGACCACATTCTGCCTTTGGATCTTAAGGCACCAGATGTAAGAAGGACAAGTGGGCACTTTTTTTTTTTTTTGAGCTCAGGCAGATGGGAGGCTGGCTCTGCAGAAGGGGCCAATTAAGACACCACCCTAGTGGAAAGAACACGGTGTTTCAGGTCACTTGAAGATGCCCAGTGGAAAATCAACACTCAGGGCTTCTAGCCACAGGGGTGAAAATACAAGGAGGGCTTGGGATTTTTCAGTGAACTCCCTAGAAGGCCCAAGGGGATTCAGAGATAAAAACAATGAAGTGTGCCTGTGTTCCCAGGATGGTGGGGCCTCTTGGGAAAGCAGAAAATGGCCACTAGTTCTGGAATAATTAGCACAAATGACTTCTAGTTAGGGTGACAAATGAACACATTTTCCCAGATCTGGAGAATCAAGATCAGCCTATTTGGTTAAAATGTCCCAGACTATCCTTTCTCAGGTGGTCTCACGTCAATACCTGGACAAGCGTGAGGTCTTCCTTTAGAGGGCAAACCCTGGTTTTATTGTTTCTAATCCCTAGCCCTGGCTGGCCTGAACAACCTCAGGATGCAAAATGATTAATTCCAACCTGTCCTAGAAAAACGTTAGTCAGCTGGCAAAAGGAAATAGCCTAACAGGAAGGCAAAAAAGAGCAAATTGACTTTATCTGGGAGTGATTATGTTTGACAAGATGAAAAAGAAAGAAATCTTTTGTCACTGAAGAAAATTGTACTTTAAGAAATCTTTGCACAAGTCTTAAGTTTCTGCTTTGCGTGAGTGCTAACTCGCTTGACGTGCCCAATTCTTTGTGACTCCATGGACTGTAGCCTGCAAGGCTCCTCTGTTCATGGGATTCTCTAGGCAAGAATACTGGAGAGGGTTGCCATGCCCTCCTCCCGGGGATCTTCCAGACCCAGAGATCGAAACCATGTCTCTTATATCCCCTGAGTTGGCAAGCTTGTTCTTTACCACTAGTGCCATCTGTGAAGCCCAGGGCTCTGCTTTACCCAGTTCGAATTAAAATGGAAATAATCCTAACCCCCTTCCCCTCCAAATAAAGAGCAGGAAAACAAAACTGAATTTCCCCACACTGACTACAGCAGAATTTTGGAAATCAGATCAGGAGTTCCAGATCTACTCCAGAATAGCACTTTCATTAACTAGCAAATATTCTCTTTCAAGAGACCTATTTTTGAGTTGCTATTTACTACCAAGATTTTCATTTTCCCTTAAGTATTGTCACACACACAGTCTGATTCTTCGTGGGCGGGACTGTGAGGTACTTGGATCTCTCCTCCAATGAAAATGAAGAGCCAATTTTCCTTCTGAAAGGGGAAAAGATCAGGACTGTTAAAATTATTCTTCTGATTTCACATTTATCTCGTACTCATGGCATCCGTCTGCTAAGAATTTGAAAGAATGAGTCGTAGGCAGGAAAACAAACTGTTTTGACTCAATCTAGGATTTTAATTTTGCTGCTTTTTTCCCTTCACTAATTAAAAATAAAACGAAATTTCTTTTAAAAAATTTCTGAACTCTTTTTATATTTTCAGCATTTTTCTCTGCGATATTCACAAGGCTAACTCCTTTACCTCTTTTGAGTCTTGGTCCAAATGTCAATTTCTTTGTGCTTTAAAGGTTTTTTTTCAATGTGGATCATTTTTACAGTCTTTACTGAGCTTGTTATAATATTGTTTCTGTTTTGTTTTTTTTTTTTGGTCACCTGGCACGTGGGATCTTAGCTCCCCACCCGGGGATCAAACTCCCTTGCGCTGAAAGGCAAAGTCTTAACCACTGGAGATCCAACCAATCCATTCTGAAGGAGATAAGTCCTGGGATTTCTTTGGAAGGAATGATGCTAAAGCTGAAACTCCAGTACTTTGGCCACTTCATGCGAAGAGTTGACTCATTGGAAAAGACTCTGATGCTGGGAGGGATTGGGGGCAGGAGGAGAAGGGGGTGACAGAGGATGAGATGGCTGGATGGCATCACGGACTCGATGGACGTGAGTCTGAGTGAACTCCGGGAGTTGGTGATGGACAGGGAGGCCTGGCGTGCTGTGATTCATGGGGTCACAAAGAGTCAGACACGACTGAGCGACTGAACTAACTAACTAACCAACCAGGGAAGTCCTCAAATATCAATTTCTTAATGATTTACACTGATCAAAAAATTATTTCCAAACATGGGTACTCCTGATCCCCTTCAAACTGCTCCACTTTCTATTTTTTTCCATACCATTGACAACCTTCTCCCGTATTACAGAATTTCTTTGTTATGTTTATTGTCTCCTGCTAGAAGAAAAGTACCAAGAGACCAGGAATCTGGGTTTTGTTCAGTGATGTACTCTAATTTTGCAGAATGGTGTGTGCCCTTTAGTAGATGTTCAATAAATGCCAAATGATGCAGCCACTATGGAGAACAGTATGGAGGTTCCTCAGAAACTAAAAACAGAGTTGCCACATGATTCAGCAACCCCACTCCCAGGCATATATCTGGACAAAATCATAATTCAAAGAGAAACATGCACCCCTATGTTCAGAGCAGTACTATTTACAACAGCCAAGACATGGAAACCACCTAAATGTCTATTGATAGATGAATGGATAAAGAAGATGTGGTGTATATGTACAACAGAATACTAATCCATTCATAAAGAATGAAATAATGTCATTTGCAGCAACATGGATGGACCTAAAGAGGACCACGCTAAGTGGAATAAGTCAGAAAGAGAAAGATCAACATCATATTATGTTATTTATATGTAGACTCTAAAATATGACACAAATGAACTTATCTACAAAACAGAAACATACCTACTGATATAGAGAATAGACAAGCGTTGCCAAGGGGCAGGTGTGGTGAGGGAGGAATGGGATGAGAGTTTGGGATCAGCAGATGCAAACTATTATATATAGAATAGAGGAACAGCAAGGTCCTACTGTGTAACACAGGGAACTGTATTCAACATTCAGTGATAAACCGTAATGGGAAAGAATATGAACAAGAATGTCTATATATATGTATAAGTGAATCACTTTGCTGTACAGCAGAAATTAATACAACATCGTAAATCAACTACACTTCAATAAAATAAATTTTAAAAATGCCGAATGACGATGTCAGGAAAAATTTGCCTGTGATTTGGAAATGAGCAAGAGCATTCTTTCAGCCAAGGGTTGGGCATTGCCCAGTGGACCCTCTTGGGAAGAGTTGATTCTTCAGGAGTGAGCGTCTTTCTCCTGCCTTTCTATGCACTCAGCACAAGTAGAAAATTGGGAGTATTGCAAATGATTCTTGCCTGTGAATGTAAGTGATTCTTGTTCTGTAGAAAAGATAACCCCAATTATGACACTTTTTCTTTCTGGTTGCACTAAGTGTTTTTTGCTTTGCCCAGGCTTTCTCTAGCAGTGGCGAGTGGAGACTACTCTCTAGCTGTGGTGCTTCTCATTGCAGTGGTTTCTCTCGTTGCGGAACACAGGTTCTCGGTGCTTGGGCTTCAGTAGCGGTGGCACACAGACTTACTCGCTCCCCAGCGTGTGCGATCTTCCTGGACCAAGGATCAAACCCGTGTCCCCTGCATTGGCAGGCATGTTCTTATCCACTGGGCCCCCAAGGAAGTCCCACATGACACTATTGCCCTATAGGAGATGAACTAATTTTGCATCTTTTAGCAAGCATTCTTCCTTGTCTATACTTATATCTTTTTTCTTCAAATTTTCTTTTGGACTGGTTTCAACACCTTACTTGTTCCCTCACTAATTAAATAAAAATTTCAATCCATATGCACTATATTTTTATGAGAGTCATGATTCTAAAAAGTTTTTGAAAATTGTGACTGAGTAAAGAGTGAATTACACTCTCCTCTCCCCCAGGAAGCCTTATCATGTCCCATAGTTAGAAACCATTGAATGCTGGTTACTTCCCAGTTTCTATCTGTAGCCACACCTCTCTGTGCCTCACATGCATATACCTACTTGCCTTCTTGATATGTCCACCTGAGTATCTGATAGACATTTCAGAATGAATAAGTCCTAAATGGAAGTCTTATCCTTAACTTGCTCTGCCCCTGACTTTAAATGACAACACCATTTACTCAGTTGCTCAGGCAAAATTCTTAAGAGTCAAATCTTGGCCCAGAGCATTTCTTATATACTTCACATCTAATTCATCAGCAAAACTTGGGCGATATTACTACCAATACGTATTCCAAATCCACATATCTCCAAGACTTCCACTTTGATCTAAGACCTGAGGCTGATTTTTTAAGTTCTTTTTGGAATGTAGGCATGCCCACTGATTTCCGTGTTGTCTGTGGTTGCTTATTTTTTAGAAAAACGTATTCATTTTTTAATTTTTGGCTGCGCTGGGTCTTTGCCGTTGAGCAGACTTTTCTCTAGTTGAGGGATCAGGGGCTATTATCTCGTTGAGGGAGCAGGGACTACTCTCTAGTTGCAGCTCCTTATTGTGGTGGCTTCTCTTATTGCAGAGCATGGGCTTTAGAGTGCTTGGGCTTCAGTAATTATGGCATGTGGGCTCATTAGTTTCAGCTCCTGGGCTCTTGAGCACAGGCTCAATAGTTGTGGCAGACTGGTTTTGTTGCTCTTAGGCATGTGGGATCTTCCCAGACCAGGGATTGAACCTGTGTCTCGAATCTATCCACTGAGACACCAGGGAAGCCCT
Source organism: Ovis aries (assembly GCF_016772045.2). Taxonomy (NCBI): domain Eukaryota; kingdom Metazoa; phylum Chordata; class Mammalia; order Artiodactyla; family Bovidae; genus Ovis; species Ovis aries. Next base: position 45,973,714 of record NC_056065.1, on the reverse strand, counting down.
GTCCATTGTTGCTTTTGCCCGTTCTATGACAGTTGTGACAGTTGAGTAGTTGTGACAGAGACCACAGGGTATGCAAATCTTAAATATTTACTATCTGGTCCTTTGCCACCCCTTGGTATGCTGGACTGATTAATGGTCCCAAAGATATGAGGTCATAATCCTTGGAACTTATCACTTTCACCTCATTTGGAAAAAGGATCTTTGTAGATGTGACCAAGTTAAGGAACTTGAGATGAGGGAGATTATCCAGGATTGTCTCGGTGGTCTCTAAATGCTGTTACAAGTGTCCTTATAAGAGAGACGCAGAGGGATATTTGAAACACATACACGGGAAAGGGCCATGTAAAGATGGGACAGAGAGAGATCTGAAGGCCTGGCCTCAGAGATAGGCATGGTGACCACAAGCCAAGGATGCTGACAGCCGGTGGAAGGCGGAAGAGGCCTGGAACGGATATTCCCTGGAGCCTCTGGAGAGAGTACAGCCCTGCCGGCCCCTTGATCTGGGCTCAATGAAACTGTTTTTGGACTTTAAGCCTCCAGAACAGTAAGAGAGTAAACTTAGCTTGTTTTAAGCCGCTAAGGTAATTAGTTACAGCAGCCACAGGAAAGGGAAAGTGCCTTAAACTCTGTCAAGTCTTGATGATTGCAAGAGTCTCCCAGCCAGTCTCTCTGGTATCTCACTTGCTCCCTTGCAGCCTGTTCTCCACATCATGGCAGATGGATCCTTTTATGTCACCACTGAGGTTACACTCCCAGCTCACTGTCCTCCACCAGCTTTCTAGAACCTCCAGAATAAAACCCAGAGATTTCACCATAGAACTCATAGTCCTGTGTGATAAAGCTTTAGCTTCCTCTTTGGATTCCTGTCCCAGAGCTCTTTGCGAATGGTGTATCCCAGTTCCTACTGCACACCGAGTGTGCCCCTGCCCCAGGGCTTTTGCACTTGCTGTTTCCTCTGTCCAGAGTGTTCCTCCGCCTGCTGTAACTGCCTGGTTCCCTCCAGCTTCCTTCAGGTCTGAGACCTCACTTATCTAAGGCAGCACCTTCCTTCTTCCTCCCTCTCACCTTACCTTATTTTTCTTCTAGCATTTTTCTTCTCTAACCTGTGATGATGCATATACTTGTTTATATGTCCACTTCCACATCAGCTCCATGAGGCCAGGATTTTTGTCTGTTTTGTTCACTGTTGTATCCCCAGCACCTTGAACCAGGGTCTGGTACATCAGAGGCACCCAATAAATACTGCTTGGCTGAATGTACCTGACAAACAATTTAAACAATATAAAATGAAGAGTGAGCTTTCTATTTTTTTTTTTTTTGTCTTATCCTGAAAGTTAACTACAGGCAATAGACTTCTTGCTATTCTTCTAGAAACTTTTTTTCTGTATATACAAGAATATCTATATAGACAATGAACATTGTATCTGTACACACACAAGAATCCTATGTACTACGCTCTGTGCCTTCCTTCTTATCAGTGACACATTTAAGCTGAAGAACCTTCCATAGCAGGACATATTGATTTACCCTGACCTTTGGGCTTCCCCGGTGGCTCAGCTGGTAAAGAATCCACCTGCAGAGCGGGAGACCTGAGTTTGATCCCTGCGTTGGGAAGATCCCCTGGAGAAGGGAATGACTACCCACTCCAATATTATGGCCTGGAGATTTCTATGGACTACAGTCCATGGGGTCAAAAAGAGTCGGACATGACTGAGAGACTTTAGCTTTCACTTTAAATGACTGTGTAATAGGCCACAGCTTAAGACACAAAGAAAATTACTGGGTTGGCCAAAAAATTCATTCAAGTTTTTCTATAACATGTTACATTACTCACTTCATTTGAAAAATGGAATAGATAATGACAACGAAATGCCTCTGAGTCTACACTTCTTTTTCTTCAAATTTTCTTTGGTAGGTAGCATTGGTGTGATTCTTCTCCAGCCTGGCTTCTCAGCGACCATCAAAGACAATAGTTTGGATGGAATAGCAGCTTTTTCCTTCAGGTGTTTTGACAGATCATTTTGCTTTCGACAACTAAACAAAGTTTCCCTGGGAGATGGAGAGTCAACATAAATGACGTTGGAAAGTGTTGAGGCAAATAAGTGAGAAAACAGACAAAACAGAGCCCTCCACATGGTCTCACCAGGCTTCAGTGGTGGCTGGGCGGGGGGTGGGGGGGACTTGAGAAACCTTACCATCCCCATCAGCCTCCTGGAAGCACCCCAAATAAACAAGACAATGCATGTGAAAACCAGGCCTTGCTGTGCAGACACTAAAATCCCCTCTCTCCAGTCACACTGCTGCCCCAAGTCCTTGTTCGGCAGGGATTTTGAGGGGCTCCACAGATATCTCGCTGGGTTCCAGGAAGCAGAGGTGCCATCCTGGTCTCGTAAATCTGTTGACTTTGGAAGTCATGACGCGCCCATCTGAATCAGCCAAGCCCCATTTCTTTAATCTTTTTCCTCTTTAGGAAAAAAAAAAAAAAAGGCATTTCTTTGGTCCTGAGTTTGGATTGAATGAAAGAAACTATCTGGTTGTCATACCGGAAGGCTCAAGAGGGAGAGGAAAGGCTTTAGTTTAGAAAAAGCTGGGTTAACTGTTTAAGTAGGGTATGGAGGTGAGATACATTCAGTCAAAGGCATTGAGCTGTAACTCCAAGGAGGGCCTCTAGACAGCAGGTGCACTCAGGCATGTTTTATGCAACAGTTGGGTGATAGGGAGAGATTTTATGATTATAGCTATTGTTTAAACAACATCTCTTTTTTAATTGAAGGATAGTTGATTTACAATGTTGTGTCAATTTCGGAGGCACAGGAAAGTGATTCAGTTATATTAAATCCATATACAGACATTATTTTTTAAAATATTATTTTCCACTGTGGTTTGTTGTTTAGTTGCTCAGTTGTGTCAGTTCTTTGCGGCCCCATTTACTGCAGCATGCCAGGCTTCCCTGTCCATTGCGGTTTATCACAGGATATTGAATATAGTACCCTGTGCTATACCATAGGACCTTGTTGTCTATCCATCCTATATATAACATTTTGCATCTGCTAATTGCAAACTTCCACTCCATCTCTCCCCCACCCTCCTGTCTGTCCCCCTTGGCAACTACAAGTCTATTCTCCAGGCCTGAGAGTCTGTTCCTGTTTTGCAGATAAATCCTTTTGTGTCACATTTTAGACTCAACATATAAATAAAATCATATGATATTTGTCTTTCTCTTTCTGACTTATTTCACTTAGTATGATCATCTCCAGGTCCATCCTTGTTGCTGCAAATGGCATTACTTCACTCTTTTTTATGACTGAGTAGTATTCCATTAAACAACATCTCTTGAAACCCCTCTTGTGATGGATACGTTTCTTGGTTTTGATACTAAAAGGAAAATAAAACCAACAGAAGTGATGTGGTTGGTCCTTAGACCTACTGTCCATTCTTACTACACGTAGGTAATATTGAACAAGGGAAATCAGATATTCATTTCAAAATTTCAACAGATTCCTGGTCCACAAATCAGAACTTTTATGTTCAAATCTCTTTTCAAATGACCTGAAATTCAGGCCTACGAAGCCCAGATAGCTCCTTATATTGCAGGTATCTGACAAGTCTTTACTCTTGTATGCTAATGGTAGATATTCTGGGATAGCAATAGCTGACAGATTTCCTGAACAGATGTGGGGAGGCAGCAAGATGAGGGTTTGCAGGATAGGGAAAACAAGGAATATCAGTGAAAGGTTACTTTTAAGCTCACAAGGGGATTTCCCTGGCGATTCAGTGGTTAAGAGTCTGCCCTTCTACTGTAGGGAGTGTCATTTTGATCCCTGGTTGGGGAATCCTGTATGCTGTTTAGTGTGGCAGAAAAAAAAAAAAAAAGCCCACAAGTTTTTATTATGTTTTATCTTGAAAAGGCAGTGGGACAAGGGATATCTCTGTAGTATTTCCTAAAATTGCATGCAAATCTACAATTACCTCCAAATTAAAAGAATTAATTAAAGGAAAGGCAAGGGGAGAAAGTTTTTTAAATTAGGACTTTAAAATGTTATTGCTTTTCACAATGCAGCCCCTTCAAATCAAAGGAAGGCATAGACAGAATAATTATTTCTTCCTCATCCTGTGGTGGTGAGTTGCCCTTATAGGAGTCATTAAGCTCTCAGATGGGTTCAGTTCAGCCCTAGCTTTCCTCTTCCAACCCAGTAACATGGAGCTTCAGTAACTGGAGTTGAAGGAAGCAAGTCCAAGCACTTCTACTGTTTTATTTTTTTAACTTTTTATTTTGTACTGAAGTATAGTTCTGAAGGAGATCAGCCCTGGGATTTCTTTGGAAGGAATGATGCTGAAGCTGAAACTCCAGTACTTTGGCCACCTCATGCAAAGAGTTGACTCATTGGAAAAACCTCTGATGCTGGGAGGGATTGGGGGCAGGAGGAGAAGGGGACGACCGAGGATGAGATGGCTGGATGGCATCACGGACTCGATGGACGTGAGTCTGAGTGAACTCCGGGAGTCGGTGATGGACAGGGAGGCCTGGTGTGCTGCGATTCATGGTGTCGCAACAAGTTGGACACGACTGAGCGACTGAACTGAACTGAACTGATAGTTATTGTTCAGTCATTCCATCATGTCTGACTCTTTGAGATCCCATGGACTGCAGCACATCAGGCTTCCCTGTCCTTCACTATTTCCCTGAGTTTGCTCAAACTCATGTCCATTGAGTCAGTGATGCCATCCAACTATCTCATCCTCTGCCACCCCCTTCTCCTGCCTTCAATCTTTCCCAGCATCAGGGACTTTTCCAATGAGTCAGTTCTTGGCATCAGGTGGCCAAAGTATTGGAGCTTCAGCTTCAGCATCCATCCTTCCGATTAATATTCAGGACTGACTTCCTTTAGGATTGACCTCTGTGCTGTCCAAGGGACTCTCAAGAGTTTTCTCCAGCACCACAGTTTGAAAGAATCAATTCTCTGGCATTCAGCCTTTGTTATGGTCCAAGTCTTACATCTATACAAGACTACTGGAAAAACAGTAGCTTTGACTATACGGTCCTTTGTCAGCAAAGTGATGTCTCTGCCTTTTGATACTCTGTCTAGGTTTGTCATAGCTTTTCTTCCAAGGAGCAAGTGGCTTCCAGTTTCATGGCTGGAGTCACTGCCCACAATGATTGCAGTATAGCTGATTAACAATGTTGTGATAGTTTCAGGTGGACAGCAAAGGGACTCAGCCATATGTATACTATATCCATTCTCCCTTAAACTCCCCTCCCATACAGGCTGCCACATAACATTGAGTGGAATTCCTCCAAGCACTTTTATTATTATCATCAGCAGTAATAATAAACAGTCACTTTTAAGTACTTCAGAATGCTGCCCAGGAAAGGACACTCTTTTACAAGTATTTTGAGGTAGAGAAGTAACTTCTTAATATTCCCATTATTCATGTATGTCCATCTGGTACTGGACAGTAACATCCTTTCTGGGAAGAACATTAAGGCCAAAATGGGCAAGGATTCAGACGGTGGGGTATCCAGAGTGTCTTCTGACTCCTCTCCTTTCTAACTGGGTTCTTAAAAAAATTTTTTTTAAATTATTAAAAAAAATTTTGGTTGCACTAGGTCTTCCCTGCTGCTCGTGGGCTTTCTCCAGTTGGGACAGTTGGGGTTACTCTCTAGCTGCTGGTGCGCAGGTTTCTCATTGTGGTGGTTTCTCTCGTGGAGCTTGGGCTCTAGGCACGCAGGTTCAGAAGTTGTGTTGCGTGGGCTCAGCTGTGGCAGCTCTTGGACTCTAGAGCACAGGCTCAGTAGTCGTGCTACATGGGCTTCGTTGCCTCAAGGCAGGTGGGATCTTCCTGGACCAGGGATCGAACCCATATCTTCCACACTGGCATCAGTTCACTTCAGTTCAGTCACGCAGTTGTGTCAACTCATTGCGACACCATGAATCACAGCACGCCAGGCCTCCCTGTCCATCACCAACTCCCAGAGTTCACTCAGACTCATGTCCATTGAGTCCGTGATGCCGTCCAGCCATCTCATCCTCTGTCGTCCCTTTCTCCTCCTGCCCCCAATCCCTCCCACCATCAGAGTCTTTTCCAATGAGTCAACTCTTCGCATGAGGTGGCCAAAGTACTGGAGTTTCAGCTTTAGCATCATTCCTTCCAAAGAAATCCCAGGGCTGATCTCCTTCAGAATGGATTGGTTGGATCTCCTTGCAGTCCAAGGGACTCTCAAGAGTCTTCTCCAACACCACAGTTCAAAAGCATCAATTCTTCGGCGCTCAGCCTTCTTCACAGTCCAACTCTCACATCCATACATGACCACTGGAAAAATCATAGCCTTGACTAGATGGACCTTAGTCGGCAAAGTAATGTCTCTGCTTTTGAATATGCTATGTAGGTTGGTCATAACTTTCCTTCCAAGGAGTAAGCGTCTTTTAATTTCATGGCTGCAGTCACCATCTGCAGTGATTCTGGAGCCCAAAAAATAAAGTCTGACACTGTTTCCACTGTTTCCCCATCTATTTCCCATGAAGTGATGGGACCGGATGCCATGATCTTCGTTTTCTGAATGTTGAGCTTCAGGCCAACTTTTTCACTCTCCTCTTTCACTTTCATCAAGAGGCTTTTTAGCTCCTCTTCACTTTCTGCCATAAGGGTGGTGTCATCTGCATATCTGAGGTTATTGATATTTCTCCTGGCAATCTTGATTCCAGCTTGTGTTTCTTCCAGTCCAGCGTTTCTCATGATGTACTCTGCATATAAATTAAATAATCAGGGTGACAATATACGGCCTTAACGTACTCCTTTTCCTATTTGGAACCAGTCTGTTGTTCCATGTCCAGTTCTAACTGTTGCTTCCTGACCTGCATACAAATTTCTGAAGAGGCAGGTCAGGTGGTCTGTATTCCCATCTCTTTCAGAATTTTCCACAGTTTATTGTGATCTACACAGTCAAAGGCTTTGGCATAGTCAAGAAAGCAGAAATAGATGTTTTTCTGGAACTCTCTTGCTCTTTCCATGATCCAGCGGATGTTGGCAATTTGATCTCTGGTTCCTCTGCCTTTTCTAAAACCATCTTGAACATCAGGGAGTTCACGGTTCATGTATTGCTGAATCCTGGCTTGGAGAGTTTTGAGCATTACTTTACTAGCATGTGAGATGAGTGCAATTGTGCGGTAGTTTCAACGTTCTTTGGCATTGCCTTTCTTTGGGATTGGAATGAAAACTGACCTTTTCCAGTCCTGTGGCCACTGCTGAGGTTTCCAAATTTCCTGGCATATTGAGTGTAGCACTTTCACAGCATCATCTTTCAGGATTTGAAACAGCTCAACTGGAATTCCATCACCTCCACTAGCTTTGTTCGTAGTGATGCTTTCTAAGGCTCACTTGACTTCACATTCCAAGATGTCTAGTTCTAGATTAGTGATCACATCATCATGATTATCTGGGTTGTGAAGATCTTTTTTGTACAGTTCTTCCGTGTATTCTTGCCACCTCTCCTTAATATCTTCTGCTTCTGTTAGGTCCATACCATTTCTGTCCCTTATCGAGCCCATCTTTGCATGAAATGTTCCCTTTGTATCTCTAATTTTCTTGAAGAGATCTCTAGTCTTTCCCATTCTGTTGTTTTCTTCTATTTCTTTGCATTGATCGCTGAAGAAGGCTTTCTTATCTCTTCTTGCTATTCTTTGGAACTCTGCATTCAGATGCCTATATCTTTCCTTTTCTCCTTTGCTTTTCGCTTCTCTTCTCTTCACAGCTATTTGTAAGGCCTCCCCAGACAGCCATTTTGCTTTTTCGCATTTCTTTCCCATGGGGATGGTCTTGATCCCTGCCTCCCGTACAATGTCACGAACTTCATTCCATAGTTCATCAGGCACTCTATCTATCAGATCTAGGCCCTTAAATCTATTTCTCACTTCCACTGTATAATCCTAAGGGATTTGATTTAGGTCATACCTAAATGGTCTAGCGGTTTTCCCTACTTTCTTCCATTTGATTCTATTTGGCAATAAGAAGTTAATGATCTGAGCCATAGTCAGCTCCTGGTCTTGTTTTTGCTGACTGTGTAGAGCTTCTCCATCTTTGGCTGCAAAGAATATAATCAATCTGATTTCGGTGTTGACCATCTGGTGATGTCCATGTGTAGAGTCTTCTCTTGTGTTGTTGGAAGAGGGTGTTTGCTATGACCAGTGCATTTTCTTGGCAAAACTCTATTAGTCTTTGCCCTGCTTCATTCTGCATTCCAAGGCCAAATTTGCCTGTTACTCCAGGTGTTTCTTGACTTCTTACTTTTGCATTCCAGTCCTCTATAATGAAAAGGACATCTTTTTTGGGTGTTAGTTCTAAAAGATCTTGTAGGTCTTCATAGAACCGTTCAACTTCAGCTTCTTCAGCATTACTGGTTGGGGCACAGACTTGGATAACTGTAATATTGAATGGTTTGCCTTGGAGATGAACAGAGATCATTCTGTCGTTTTTGAGATTGCATCCAAGTACTGCATTTCAGACTCTTTTGTTGACCATGATGGCTACTCCATTTCTTCTGAGGGATTCTTGCCCGCAGTAGTAGATATAATGGTCATCTGAGTTAAATTCACCCATTCCAGTCCATTTGAGTTCGCTGATTCCTAGAATGTCAATGTTCACCCTTGCCATCTCTTGTTTGACCACTTCCAATTTGCCTTGATTCATGGACCTGACTGGAGTCTTAACCACTGAAGTACCAGGAAGCCCTTCTAACTGAGCTTTCTTTTTTTTTTTTTTTTTAAGCAACACAGGTCACTTTCCCTACTGAAAATACCCATCTCTTGGTTACCCTTCCAGGCAAAGACAAACACCAGCTGTTAAGGACTGAATGCTTGTGTCCCCCCTGTCCCCGCCAAATCCATGTGCTGAAATTCTACCTTCCATGTGACAGTATTAAGAAATGGGGCCTTTGTGGGGTGATTAGGATTAGATGAAACCATGATGAGGGGGTGCCATGATTGGGTTAGCGCCCTTTTAAGTCATGAGAGAGTTCACTTCCTCTTTCTACCATGTGAGGTGCTCCCTGACTTTCAACTTCCAGCCTTCAGAACCAAGGGAAGTAAATTTCTGTTGCTATAAGCCACCCAGTCTTTGAAGCTTTGTCATAGCAGCTGGAATGGTCTAGGAGACCAGCCAACCAGTCCCCTGCCAAAACATCTCATTCTCCAGTCCAGAGGCTTTCAAACTCGTTGGTCTCAGGATACCTTTCTACTCTTAAAAATAATTGAGGACTCTGAAGAGCTTTTTTTTGGTAAATATTCATTTACTTGGTTGCATCAGATCTTAGTTTCAGCAAGTGGGATCTTCTTTGGGTCTTTCGGGATCTTCCGTTGTGGCATGCAGGGTCCATAAAGGTGGCTCACTGACTTAGCTACCCGGTGGCATGTGGGGTCCTAGTTGCCCCCACCAGGAACTGAACCTACATCCTGTGTGTTGCAGAGTGTATTCTTAACCACCGGACTACCAGGGAAGTCCTGAGGTTTTGTTTTGTGATTTACCTGTAGTGTATGTGCTGTACAGACATACAAAATATTTTATTAGTTCATTAAAAATAGAAACCTATTACACATTCAGTTCAGTTCACTCAGTCGTATCCGACTCTTTGACACCTCGGACTGCAGCACGCCAGGATTCCCTGTCCATCACCAACTCCTGGAGCTTGCTCAAACTCATTTCCGTCGAGTCAGTGATGCCATCCAACCATCTCATCCTCTGTCATCTCCTCCTCCTGCCTTCAGTCTTACCCAGCATCAGGGTCTTTTCAAATGAGTCAGTTCTTTGTATCAGGTGGCCAAAGTATTGGAGTTTCAGGTTCAGCACAGTCCTTCCATGAATATTCAGGACTGATTTCCTTTAGGATTGGCTGGTTTGATCTCCTTGCTATTCAAGGGACTCTCAAGAGTCTTCTCCAACACCGCAGTTCAAAAGCATCAATTCTTTGGTGCTCAGCTTTCTTTATGGTCCAGCTCTTATATCCATACATGACTACTGGAAAAGCCATAGTTTTGACTAGACGGACCTTTGTCAGCAAAGTAATGTCTCTGCTTTTTAATATGCTATCTAGGTTTGTCATGGAGAAGGCAATGGCACCCCACTCCCGTACTCTTGCCTGGAAAATCCCATGGATGGGGAAGCCTGGTGGGCTGCAGTCCATGGGGTCGCTAAGAGTCGGACACGACTGAGTGACTTCACTTTGACTTTTCACTTTCATGCATTGGAGAAGGAAATGGCAACCCACTCCAGTGTTCTTGCCTAGAGAATCCCAGGGATGGGGGAGCCTGGTGGGCTGCCATCTCTGGGGTTGCACAGAGTCGGACACGACTGAAGCGACTTAGCAGCAGGTTTGTCGTAGCTTTTCTTCCAAGGAGCAAGCATCTTTGAACTTCATGACTGCAGTCACCATTACACGTTAACATCCATCATATTTTTTATTACTACATTTTCTTCACATCCTCAGCATCTAACAGTGTCTAGTCTCTAGTGAACATTTGAAAGAATTATTTTAAATTTAAATATATATATATTTATAGTTCTTAAATTGAAAAACTTTTTTTAGGCCACACCATGAAGCAAGTGGGATCTAGTTCCCTGACCAGGAATGGAACTGGCACCCCCTGCATTGAAAGCATGGAGTCTTAACCACTGGACTGCCAAGGAAGTCTAGGTTTAAATATATATCTTAATTATAAAAGACTACAGTTATACAGAAAATAGAGATAATAAGAAAAACCACTCACAATCTCCCAAATGTCATTTTTTGGGTGTTTATCAAGTCTTTTTTCAAAATGCAGTTTTTTCTACTTAGAATCATATCACGTGTAACAGGTTGTCATTTTTCAGAAAACTATCCCTCCCCCCTCCCCCGCCCACCGGCAACTAGCAATGAGTAAATTTTCCTTTCTGTTTCTAATGTGACTACCATGATGTTCTCTTGTATAGATACAACATGATTTACTTATTAAACACCCAACATTAGCACATTTTTCTTGTTGTAATAAATACGGTGATCCTGTGAAGAATACCTTCACACATATAGTTTTTTTGGCATTTAGTGTTATTTCCTTAGAATAGATTCCCAGAAGTAAGATTACTGGGTCAAAAGATGCAGACTTTTTTATGGCTTTTAATACATACTGTAAAATTGGTTTTCAAAAGGGTTACATTAATTTTCAATGCCACCGGCACTTTTAAGAATATGCTTCACCACACAAATCGTCAACACAGGTGCTATTAAGAATGCTAATCGATAAAATATTGTGCCCTCGTTGTTAAAATTTTGCATTTTTTGACCCTCATGAAATGAAAGTTTGTTGAAGAATTAGTCTCTACAGCAAAAGTTTTTTTGGGGGAACATTTTTATTTCCGGGAAACAAGAAATTTTCACTTGAGAAGACAAGAAAAAGAACACATGTTGTTACAACTAGAGCAAAATTCACTCTGACAGTCAACTTGGTGCCAAAATACTCAAAGGAGGACCTTGCGCTGCTTCTGCTAGTTGTCACCCACGGGTAGAAAAGGACAAAATAAAATGTAGAGGATTGAAAGGTTCTCACTGCAAACCATACAAGATCCACACAGAGGGGTTGGAGCTCTGCTTTTCTTTCAACTTTTCTTCCTTTTTTTTTTTTAAACTTGGAGCTTTCAGCCCTCTCCTTTGTTTCCGGTACTACCTGCCCACGTGCACAATTCCTGAATTTATCTGCGACGGGGCATTTTCATCTTTGCCATTTCCTCTGGCTTTAGGCTTCTCTGTGCAGTGTGTGTTGGTTTCCTAGGTGTGGACGGATTTGCATAGAAGCTGCAGCGGTGTGTCTGTCCCTCCTCTCTCCCTCTCAGGATGGCCCCTAACCCGCTTCTGGGTTCTCCGCGACTGAAACCTCGCTGGTCTCCTCGTCTTGCACTGGCCGTGAGTGCAGTGGACGCTGGAATATTCGCTCGGGAAAGCCACGAATGTGAGTCCAGGATGGAAGCAAACTTGGCTCGCCTCGCCCTCCGAGCAGGCTCGCCGAGGCTCAACGTTTCTCTAAGATTTTGCTCGGCGGCCTCATCCTGGGACAGGCATCTATGAGTCATCGGCTCTGCGGGTCACATGGCCAACGTGACCAAAATAAAGTTTCAGTATTTTAAGCCGCTAGAAAAGGGGACAACGGAGCACACCGGGGGCGGGCGACGGCGGGCACAGGCTGGCCGGGCACCCGCGCGAGGGGCCGCGGCGGCGCGGGCCGAGGGGGCGGGGCGTCGGCGGGGGGAGGGGAAGGGGCGGGGCCAGGCGGAGACGCGACCCAGCCCTCACGGCCCGCAGCGACGCCCGGACTCTCGGGCCGGCTGGCTCCCGAGCGCTACGACCGGCGGAAGCCAACCCCAAGCCCCCACGGCCCTCGCTGCCCCCCGGAAGCGGGAGGCTGAGGGATCCCGGAGATCCCGCTGCCTTCTCCACTGCCACCGGGACCCCACGCGCCGGCAGCGGCTTCCCCGGGAACGTCCTTCAGCCCCGGGAGCACGCGGGAAAAGCCCCAGCGCGCCAATGAGCGAGCGCCTTCCTCATGACGGTCACGCTCGGGGGCGGGGCTTCCCTTCGCCGCTCCCGAGTTCCGGGAACCCCCTTTGATTGGTCTGGACGGCCTGGGAAACACTGTAGGAAGGCCCAATCAAAATGTCACGTCTCAGCCTCGAGGAAATATTCCGTGTCGGCCCCTTTCTGATTGGGCAGTTGTTTCGAGCTCTGGCCACTGGAAAGCTTTGTTTAGGTCTGGAAGGCGGGCTTTCCTGGGAGTGGGTGGGGAGGGGGCGTTGAGTCTTGACCAATCCTTTCATTCCGTTGGGTGGTGACCAGCCAATGGGCCGGATGGGTAGGACGCTCCTCCCGGAGAGTAGTGAGACCCCTGGTGCGGGGCGATTGGTGGTGGGAGCGATGAATGGCAGCCGCGCGGCCCAACGGGTGCAGTGCGTGGGCCGCGGGGCGGGGCCAGGGCGGGTGCGCGGCGGCGGCGGGGTGGCTGGGCCGGCGGCGGCGGCGGTACGAGGCGCGCGCTCGGGGTCCCGGTCGCGAGGAGGAGGAGGATGTGGCGCGCGGAGGGGAAATGGCTGCCGAAAACAAGCCGGAAGGTAAGAGCCGGAGCGTGAGGGGCTAGGGGCGGCGCGGCGGGCAGCGGGACCCGGCCCCGCCGGACATCCCGGGCATCGGCGGCGCCGGGCGGGAGCGCGGGGGCGCGGCGGTGGCGGCGGCGGCGGCGTCGGCGGCGGGCGGGCGCCCCGGGCCGGGGAGGGGGCGGCGGGTGGGGGGGCGGAGCGCGGCCGGGTCCTGAGGTGACTCGCGGGGCGGCGGAGCGCGGCGCCGCACACCCCCACCCGGGGGCGGGCTGGGGCCGGAGGGGCGGGGGGCCGGCGGGCGGGGGCCGGGCCCAGCGAGGAGGAGGAGCCGCGGAGGGAGGGCCGGCGCCTCCCCCACCCGGACCGGGCATCCCCGCCGCTCCCGGCCCCGGCGCGGCCCCCGCCCCCCGCGCCGGTGGGGGCCGCGGGGCGGAAAGTTTATCCTCCTCTGGCCCCCTCCGGCCCCGCGCCCCGCTGCCCCGGGCCGGTTCCCGTCGGGGCACGGTCGGCGCTCAGCCTCGCCGCCTCTGGTTCTCGGCGGCGGGGCCGGGCGGACTCTGTCCAGCCTCACCCTGGAGCCCCGTGGGCGCCTCCCAGAGCCGGCGGGGTCCCCGCGCTTCTCCCCACCAGGGGGACCCTCTCCTGCTGAGCGTCCCCGGGCAGAAGGGCCTCGTGTGACCCCTCCCCCTTCCCTTCCGGGGAGGGGGCCTGCGCAGCACCCCCGCCCCTAGCAGTCGCTCCCATCCCACTCTTGCCCTTGCGCCCCTCGCAGCCTGGAGGGTGGGGTCTCCGATGCTACGGCGAGTGAGGCTTTCCATACTCCCTTGCCCTTTACCTTCTGTGACCCTGATCCTCCTCTGGCAGAGGGGTCCGCCTCATCCTCTCATCTTCTGTGGAATCTTTGGGGCCTCTGCACACCATCTGTTGACCCTTTTGCCAGGACAAGAGGACTCGGGCTCCCCTTGTTCTTCTCCCTCTCCCAGTGGGTCATAGGGGCCTGGGCAGCTCTGAAGTCATTTCTAAATAGGAAAGCAGACACTTCTTACAGAGGAGGCATCCTCTCCGCACACTTTCCTGGGTTGGGGTGAGCTCATTTCCTGAATACCCTTTGAGTTGCCCTCTCTCTCTCTTTTGGGAAGAACTGGACATCCCAGGGCTCCTTTCCCACTTTCTCTGTCTCCCCTGTCGTGTTCCTCTCCTTGGAGTTCCTCCTCTGGGTGAGGGTTGTGGCCCCATCAGATGTAGGGCAGGGCTTCCATTGTGCCTGGTACTCGAGTGAGAAGGGGTCCCAGCAGTGAGCCTGTGTCTGAGGGAAACGGGTCTGCTCTGGCTTCCAGTTTACTCTTGCTCTTAGGTGGGGGAAGCATTCATCTATTGACACTGCCCCCCCCCCCCCACCTCAGCCTCCCCCAGAAAGAGGCTCCTGTGCCCTTGGCTTTGGGTGTTCATGATTACTGTCTTCTGTGCACTGAGAACCAGACTTGGTACATCTTTCATTCAAGAGACTTTGAACCTTCCCTGGAAATAAACTTCCCATTTCTTTTTTAAGAGAACTCATATCCTCCTTATGGCTTCTGTTTGCCAGTCAGCCATATTTAGTGAGCCTGTTACCTTGACTTTTTCTAATTTTCTTAAATTGTATTCATGTTGGCTGGGTAAAAAGAAGCCATATGCCTTTCCATCCAGAAAAGGGAGTGGAGACACCCATGTCGCCCACATGCCATTCGGGAAGAGGTTGCTAGTGTGCTCCTTGTTGTACTAGAACCTTCCTTGGGTCCTGGTGTTGTCTCTTGTGGGATCCAAACATTTCTTTCGAGCTTACAGGTTTCAGGGAAGGGGAAATTGAGAGGCTTTTTATTTTTTTGTGGCTTTGGTTCTTTTTTGGCAAAAAAAAAAAAAAAAAGGATACTATGCATTTGTTTATGTTTACACACATACAGGCAAATATTTATAGGTGGAATTACATCCATTACATTTATACAGGAAGTTGAAAGGGTTAGATGACTATCTCTACATCTTGGGTGTATGTGGAGACTTTAACGTGTAAGGACATAGATGTGCATCACGATTGTTGGGAACTCTTCAGCTTAGAGGAATCCGAAGACTCATTGATAAATGGCCACTTCTTGCCGCCCTTCCTCTGTCATTTGTACTGGATAGAATAAGCAGAATGACATCCTGAATGTTCACCAGGTCCCTGAATAGGCAAAGTGTAGAGGGCTTGCCCCTGCCTGCCGTGACTTAGGCATTCTGAATTTAAGTGATCATTCCTGCTTGATCCTTCACAGGGTGAAAAGTTCTCATCTCTACTTCTTTACTGCGGTGTAGGAGAGAGATTTCCTGTATTTTTGGGCAAAGAATAGGAGCGGGTGAGAAGAATATGTGTTTCTGTGACAGAACTAGGAATGAATAGCCGTAAATATGTCACTTTTATTTTGGCTACTTAAATAATTGAGAGAGGTTGTGCATGCGAGGAAAAGGTACCTTTGGGAGGGCCTGTGACACTTTGTTAGAGGGTGGGAGGGATGATCCTCCAGGTTTTCTGTGAGCCGCACAGTTTGTGTATTTGGCTGGTTCCCCTTGGCTCAGGGTCCCTCCCTTCTGTAGCTCCAGTGGTTGCTTCTGCCTCATGCATCAGCTGAGTCTTACTTTGGGACAGGCTGAGTATGGAGCCTCATCACCACCATCCCCCTGCCCCAGTTCTGTCAAGATTCTGCACTGAGGGTCCTTGAAGAGATCTTCTAGTGAGGAGCCCTTCCACCTGGGTTACTGAGTCTGGAGGCAGTTACCTGGAGGATGGCTCAGCATCAGTCCTTGACTTCACAACCTTGCCCCTCAGTCAGTATTGAGCTCTCCAGTGGGCATCGTACTCAACGTCTGAAAGTTGTGCTTTTGACCTCAATTTCCTTTTTTTTAAAATTAATTTGGTTTTTAAAAGTTTTTGTGCTATTTCTATTCTGCCTGCCTCTATATTCAGTTGATGAAATTGTGTATTTTTAGGGTATAGTATTAAGGACCCTGGGAAAACAGTTGACTACCTGCTGTCTGTATTGGCGTGTTCCCAACAGATTCCTCTCCCAGTGCTGGATCTTCTCCTGCCCTGCCCAGTAACGCCGCCTGCCTTTTGGAATTTTCCCTGCCCTCTGGGGTACTCCATCTGTGGGGAGTAGGAGGAAAATGCTAAAGTTAGAGGAACATGCTTGAGGTTAGTGTGCGAAGTTAGGTTCCTTTCTGTGAGTTTAATGCGCTGGTGCTTTCTGTGTCACCTGTCCTCACAGATTGTTAGGCTCAGCTTCTCCGTCTTCCCCTTCCAGTGCACCGTCAGGCTGGACGGGTTCTGTCCTCTTACTGACTTTTCTTATGTCTTTCTGTTAGAGCATCCCTCGCCCCTCCCCTTCACCCCTTACCCCTCTGCCCAGCTTTCTGGACAAGGGTGGGTGACCCATGGGACATCTCTTCCCTTGCCTTTTGGACAGTCTGACTTATCCTGCATCTGGGAAATGTTGAGTTTCTGCATCTCCGAGTTCAGTGGCTTCAGAATGTTGACTTGTGTGCAGCAACCTCTACTCAAGGTCAGAGTGGGTCAGGTTTTCCTTTTCAAACGGGTAGGGTTGCTCTTGCCTCCTCTCTGAGACATCTTTATACATCCTGCTCATCCATGTTTTCCGTTTCTTTAGTTTTTAGGCTTTCCTCTTAAAATAACCTGTTTGTTACAGGCATGTGGCATTATTTAGCTCTGTTTATGCTGGGTGTGGCCCCCATACCTGGGGGATTGTATTTCTTCCAGCCTGCTTCTCAGTGCCCGTCTTCTGGCTGGATGTTGCCTCCATTCCTCCTTCCTCCGGGCCAGTCTCCATTTCCTTTCTCCTGAGTTTTGGGGAAGCACGTCTTTGTGTGCAGATGTACGTCTTTCCAATTTCCTCATGGAAAAAACAACAGAAGGTGACTCTCATGCGTCCTCTTCCTTTCACTTCCTGGTTGTGCCCGTTGCCTCCTTTGTGGGACCTTTGCATTTGGCCTTTTGGACAGAAGTTGTCTTTACATCCATGTTCCCATCATTGAGTGCGTTCATCCTAAAGACCTTCACTGAGCTTGTATTTCATGCAGGAGTGTGTGTATGTCTGTCTCTGTGTGTCTCTGTGTGTGTGTGTGTGTGTGTGTGTCTGTGTTGGGGGGTGAGGGTTTATGTGACTCTATTTGAGACCATAGGGGTCTCCTTTACCTTTTAGTGAGCGTGACATTTCAGTTTGTCTTATACTTGTCTTTTTATATATTCGTGCAGGAAATTCTCTTGTGAACTTTAATTTTTTTGGATTGTAATCTTACAAAGACATACTCTAGCAGTGTACTATCCCATTGAGCTCTTCCCCATCCCTGCAGGAGTGGGGGTGGTGGAGAGGGTGGAGGGCAGACTGGGAGAAGCACTTAACAGCTTTCCTTCAGACAGTGTGTGGGGTGTATGTGTGTGGGTGTGGGTGTGTGTGTAGAAAAAAGTAGTCAATCTTCGTTCTAACTGTCTTGGTGTAACTTTCAGGTCATTTAGATATATGTTGATGCTTGTGTAGCATTTGAAGAGCAGCATAGTAAGTATTGTAGAGAATATGAGATCATATATGTCCTTTGTAGAAAACAGTGATAGAAGAAGAGGGATAATATTCTCTTAAGGTTAACATTTCATATCATCAGATAGTAAGGAGTGTATGAACTGCTGTCACATTTTCACTGCCAGAAAGTGTTGTATCTAAATTTTGTGCCTAATTCTAGTGATTGTTCTTAGGCCAGGTATCTGGTATACTTATTCCTGTTTTTTTTTTTTTTATTATGTGATTTAATTCTTTACACTTTTTAAAGGCACTGTTATTTGTGTCTGTTCTTTATTTTGGTCAATAGCTTCAGTATTTTGGGGTGTAGGTTGGGTGTATATAGTATAGTGGTGACAGTAATAATAAAGAATTAACCTGAAATGTGCTGCTTCTTTCCCTCCTATGTTAAACCAGATTTCTCCTCTCCAGTGTCTGTAGAAACCAATTCTGCTAGTATTTCATTCTTAGGAAGAGCTCTTGTGTAAGACTCATACTATGGGGTTCTTTATCCATGTGAAGATATGACTGAATATTTTTTGTGGTGGCAGGTGATGTGTGTTTCTTGTGAATTTCCATTATCACAGACCATTTTCTAAAATGTTCTGTATCTTCTAGAATTACTTACCATGACCTTTTTTTTTTTTCTTTTGATGTTCTGGATAACTTAAATCCTACCTCCGTTTTTTCCCACAAGGTTTCTTTATTGCCCTTCTCATCATTATTAAAAAAAAAATATTTGTAGATCTGCTGCATTTATAGCCTTTCTGTCATTAAAGAGGGATGCCCACAATTCTTTTTGTCCTGTAGTGAGAGGCAGTGTTACTTCTTGGTAGGGAGATGGAGTGGGATTTAAGCCACAAGGTAAGGGGTGATGGTCGTATCTGTGACGGGACAGCATCCTTGGTGAAACACTGTGTCCTTCCAGTGCCTGGGCCTCCCCATGTGGGATTTTGGAAATTTTTCTTTTTGCTACATTTGGCCAACTTCCTTCAGTTTCTTTGGCTTGATAATGATACATGTCTTTGGGTAGAGCCAGCAAGTCTAGACTTCATCTGGGGCCTGCATCCAGGAGGTGGTGTGGGGTCTTGAAATGCCACTCTGCCTCTTATGGTCCTGTCTCTGTGGTCTTTGGTGTCTCTGAGGGTGAGGGTAAGGAGTGTCCTGGCTCCACTTCTCTGTCCACAGAACAAGGGTTAGAGTGCGTGGTCACTCACGCCCTGTTCTGCGTTACAGCATGTGATGGCTCTGTCTTGTCTTTCTGTTTATTTTCAGAATATCTAATCAAGTTCAGGATTTAGTTGATCAGATGTCATCAGATCTCTGTATTTTGTGCCATCCACGGATGTTGTGGCCATCAGTCCTTTGATTAACATGTATTGCTGCTCTGTCGTTAGAAAGGGAAACTTGTAGACATATGGATGGCCTTCCATCCCATAATATTTGTCATGTGTTTGTAAGGAAAGTGTTTCTCTGTTTATATTGACAGTAGACAGCAATCCTCGATTTTTTTATGATGGGACGAAGTAAAGGGTGTTTTTTCCTCTCCCCTATCAGTATGCTGGCCTTGTATTCCTAAGGTTCTGTTGCATCTTTCTGCTTTGAACGCCATTGCTGTAGAAGGTCATGGGCCTCCTTGTGTAAAGATTGGTAATGCTTCCTGAACATTTTTTAGTTCATTACCTTGGACTAAAAAAGAAATATTATGTACCCCGCTGCAAAGAGAGGCCAAGTGTCAGCCACATTACTTCCCTTTTTAAAAAATTTTTTTATTAAAGAGGGTTCATTTACTTTCAGCCAGTTGACATCTTGTAAGATGGAATGACCAGAGATATTTTTGAAATGGTTCTTGTGTGTTCACCCCAGTGTTCTGCTCACCCTTGATGGAATTGCATGTTCTGTCATACATGAGTCCCTTGCTCATTTGGAAAAGTGCAGTCACATTTTATTTACTCCTAAGATTTAGCAAGGCCCTTCAAGACAGGTACCCAACACATGCCTTTCTGAGACTGTTAGCAGAGGGTGGCTGTGAGGAGAAAGATGTGCTGGGTTGGGGCTGGTTCCTTGCTCAGTTCTCTGCAGTGTGGTTTTGTAGTTAAAGTGCTCACAGTGATGTGCCTTGAGTAAGTGTTCAAGGCTGAGTTTGAACAGTTACAAACATGCTGTCACCTGGACGCTAATTAAGTGGCATTAATCTCACCCCCGATCTCACTTCTTAATATCATCCAAATACCCCCTTTCCCTTTCTCTCCCCCTGAAATCTAAAACCAGCAGTCATAACGAATGAATCCCCGAAAAGGAAGCCGCGAAGGCTAGCTCTGACCCCCTTCCCCGTGGCTCAGCTGCTGGCTTTGGGCACCTTGTCAGTCGCTTCTTTTTGCATAGACAGGCTCTGTTGGGGTGAGCAGGTGATGCGGAGCGTTCAGTTGTTTAACAGACCAGGCCTGTCTCTCCAGTCTTTCCTTATCAGTTACCACAAGGTAAGATCACGTATTTAGTCACTTAAAAACACTTGCTAAGTGGATGATCCTTTCTCCTCTATTTCTGCCTAGCCGTTAGAATGAATACTGGAGTTAGTCTTCTCATGGGACTGGTGAATCGCTGGTCCCTGCTTTTGTGTCCAACATCTGTGAGAAAAGGTGGCACTGACTCCGCAAAACTGGAGTCTGACCCTTCAGGACTCGAACCTTCTCTCTGGAGCCTGCACGTTACTGCGGAGGTGATGTATACTCCAGCTAAATCTAGTATCTGTACCAAGTGGTCAACCAGTTATTTAAGTTTGCATTGAGCAGTATGTGTCTCTGTTACATGAGGATGGTATGCAGCTACAGCTGAAGACACTCCTGCAACTAGAAAACAAAAAATGGAAAGAAAGAAAGCCTTCTTCTCTAGTTTTGAAAGCCAGGTTCTATATTTTGGTTTTTCCTTCATCAGGGTTGATTTAGATGGCCAGAAAGGATTTCTGAGGGTACAGCAGTACAATCAAGAATTAGTCTTTTTAAGACTTAAGATTCGGCTTTTAATGCTTATCTGAAAAGTTCTTCTTGAGGATGTATGTGCCCCACTGGTTTTCTGGGGCACATGGATATCAAACCATTTGGAAGCAATAAAAAGAAATCGTTATAAAGTGGGAAATTATCAAAGAGAGAAAATGTGATAGTGAAGAAATTACCCACTATATTAAAAAAAAAAAAAGCTTAAAATGATGACTGTAAGTGAATTCAGGTGTCCTAAGGAAAAAGTGGATTGTTGGTATGATTACCATGTTGAAATCTGCAAATATACTTACTGTATGAGAAAAACTCCCTGAAATGGGGGTGCTTAGAAGATAAAGAAGTTGATGGGATTGGTGATTTTAAATTGTTAAATTTTTTTCTCTTTTAAAAAGTAATTGAAATAAAATAACCCCTTAGTGAAGAGAATGTAAACTTTAATGGAAGTTCAGGAGAATGAAACATTTAAAAAGTGAAGATTGAAGATAAGGATTTTTTATTGTGAATCCACAAGGGGGTAGTGATGCTCTATCAAAGATATTTGTGTTAAAAATGTGAGATGATCTCTTTTAACACTTTGGATTTGCAGATAAAACCGGTAGGCTTGCATTTTAACTTAATAAGATCTTCTTTTCAAAATGTCTATTGGCAAAATTGTTTACTGCTTAAATTTAAAAAAAGTCCATTTTGGGTGAGTGGCTATTTTAAGCCACATGAATGGTAAAGAAGAGAGAATGTCCTTCTAGTTCTGTGCTCTGGAGAGGTTACTGAGGCTCTGAGGGTCACTTATTTTCTAAGAATGTAATAATCTTAAATTTCCTAGGAAACATTAGGACTGTAGGAATCATTTACTTAAGTGTCTTGAATAAAAGGATCTTAGTAAATTATGTTTAAACTTTATAGAAGTTTGTATTGCTAGTCGTATTTTAAATTCTGTCAGGAGATGAAAAATGTAGACAGTCTGCACACTAGCTGTTCTTAATAGTTCTAAGTAAATCAAATTTTTATAATCTCTCTTTTTTATTAGTTTATATTCCATTATTAGATAAAAGGATTCCTCTCTCCCTGCTCCCCGACGTAAAAATTCCAGTATCTTGCCTGAGATCACTGAGTGCCTCCCTGTTATGTTCGGAATTGCTCAAAATTAGGCATGGTTTGGCAGTGCCAGGTAGTTTTCAGTGAAGAACTAATCTGTATGGTGTGCTCTTTTTTGAATGTGATGGTGTGCGGTGGGAGGAAGATTTAAGCTGGGAATGAGACTATGTTCTTATTTAGAGACATAGCTAACCATTTTTTTTTTTTTAAATAGTGCTTTTAACAATAATGTGAAATATTTCCATGGTTTAGAAGTGATGATTGTTTGTAGCATATACAACATGTATTTTTCATGTTTGGTCTAGGGAAAAGGTTATTAGTTTGGCTTTCTCTCTCTCTCCGTCCCTTCCCTCCTCCCCCTGCTCCGCCTCTTTCCCTTCCCTTATCTTGGGCAAGGGCTTTTTCTCTCGTGTGTGCTCAGTCATCAGTCCTGTCTCACTCTTTGTGTCCCCATGGACTGTAGCCCACTAGGCTTCTCTGTCCGTGGAATTTTCCAGGCAAGCATACTGGAGCTGGTTGTCATTTCCTTCTTCAGGGGATCTTTCTGACCCAGGGATTGAACCCGCGTCTTTTGCATTGGCAGGCGAATTCTTTACCACTGAGCCACCTGGGAAGCCCTTTTCTATCTTGTACCCTTTAGTAAATGACTAGTGATTTAACATCCCCGAAGATGCACTGTTTCTTTGTAGACTACCCGAAGCTCTGCTGGAAGCTGAACTATGACGTCAGCGTTTTCATTCATGAATTCGGTTCTTCCAAATCTCTTGTTCTGTGCTCCTGAGCTGACTTCTGGCACATGCACAAATCAGTTCACCATCAGTCAGCCCATAAGTCAGCGATAAAAGGTAAAACAAAAGATGCTGGAGTTGTTTTGATGGAGCCATGGTTGCTCATGCTGATTTGCATCAGTGTAGTTTGGACAAGGTTTCTGGCGAAACAGATTGAAACCTAAAAACAGTCAGTTTAATTATCTCACGATTCTGTGGATTGAGTTGTGTTGTGAACATATTGACACTACATTTTTGTTCTCCCATGAAGTTCAGGGTGCTGTGCTGTAGCTCCTTTGTTATGAAGTAGCATTCCTGTTGTAATTAGACTGAATTGGAGGGTTGTGCTTTATTTCAGAGAGGTTAGGCCTGCAGGTTAAATCACATTGTACACAGTACTTTTGGAATGCACTTGGGTTTTTTGGGGGTGTCCCATTGCTCTGGAAATGTTTTAGATAACTGTTTGATACTAGAGTTGCACTGTGTTGTGCTCATAGTTACGTAACTGGCATGGCCGTCCTTGCGTCGCACTTGGGTTTCCTTTTCCTCGATCATGCACTCCTGTAGCTGTCGACGCCAACTTCTCCTCCAGGGAGGTCACTGCTTGCAATTTAGTGCTGCCTGAGAGCAGTTCTTGAAGAAATCTTGTTTGGAGTTGGCCTCTGCAGGGCCAGGCTGGAGGCTAGGCCTCTAGCGGCTGGCGTCTTTTGGGCCTCCTGTAGTTGATGAATGGTGAGCTTGAAAAATGTTCATTTTCTCTGGTTTCTTGGGGGTTTGTTGACTTTCCAGTTATTTAATTGCCAAGAAACATGTAGAAGTAAAATGTGTTATATTTAGAAATCATTTTAGCTCAGTTACAATTTATGGTTAGAGATGATTCGAACTGCAACCATTTTGATTGATATCCAGGGTTACTCCTGAGATGACTTCTTAAACCTCCTGACAACTCAGAGATACTGTCTTCTCCCAACCCTAAATGAAACGAGAGCTTTGAGTTCCTTTCGGGTGACCCGAGTTTTCTGATGGGGAACAGAGATTTGTGGTCTGTTGTTTGGCGTTCTCCTTTAAGTAGATGCTCCGAGAAAAAAAAAACTCAGAGCAAGTAGACATGAATAAGCATTTGAAGCTGACTCAAACGACGTTTATTATTTTCTCTAAGAACTAAATCGTTTTAAAATTATTTAAATACAATTTCCAGGAAGGAATCTGATTGTAAATACTATTGAAGAAAGGAATATTTAATGGTATAGGGTTTCCGTAAACACTGCCTCATTTTCAAAACCATGCTTTCCTGTGGACTGCTGTAGGATTTATGAAAAGTTATGGGTTTGTAGCTCAGATTTCAAAATGCTGGGCAGTCTAGCTGTGGTGTCAGCATTATCATTTTTGTCTTAAAACCAAACGGTGCTAGATGAGTCCTCTGGCCTCGGAGGCTTAGGTTCCCTGCGTGGCTTTAAGAACAAGTCCACAGGCGTTCCCAGCTCATCCCTTCTCTTCCTGTAGCCAGAAACACTGGGGAGCGGGAGCAGGGACTCTGGCGGGAGGGGTGTTTCCTGCTGTCCGGGCTGCCTCTTTTTCAGGCCAGGTGTGAGGAGCCTATCTCCCTGGCCTCTGCCACCTGCTCCTCCTCACCCCCTCCTACTTGATTACTCTCCATTTTGGCTCAGCATCTCCTCTTGGTTTTCCGAGGCTTCAGCTCTCGCATAATGAGTTAGTCGGTCCTAATTTTCAGGGGAGTCACGTGTTGAGTAGAGGGTAGTCCTGGTGACGACCTCTAAAGTTCCTTCCCATTCTGACTTGCGATGATAAGAAAATGAAGCTGGATGTGTGGGATTTCGCTTCATGGCTTGCTGTGCTGGTACGCAGCTGTCTTTTCCTGTGTAACTCTATCTTTTCCTTTGAGGTACTTGCTCCAGGTCAAGAATTAATGTGTTGGCTCAGGCCGTCAGTGTAGGAGGAATTTGAACCGTAGTCACCGAGGTGCCTCCTTTCTGGTGTACTGAGAGGGCTTAACTCTTTAGGTCTAACATGCTGTGAGTCAAAAATTGTAAAAAGATTGTTCAAGTTGATAAAGATGCACAGCACAAAAATGTTCATTCTGCTTAGTTATTCCCTGTGACACATTACAGGTCTTTATTCTGATATGGATGAGAGTTTATAGTTTTGGAAAAATAGACTTAAATAATACATGAGTATAGATGCAAAAGTGTCTGCTAACCTCAGACATTTTCTGTGTAAGGTAGTATTATTTATATTCATTTAGCTTTATTTCCCGGAGTTGATTAATATAACTGTTACGAAGATGTATTGATTGCTAGACTCTTCCTACTAAGAAACTCGGGTAGACTGGGGAGTTGTGGCGGGGCCACTGTAATTGATCATATTCCATCTTCACTTGGGTACATTCCCTGGGCTGCTCAAGGCCTGGCATCAGGGTTGGGATGTTTCTTTCCTGTTTAAAGATACTGAGGGGCAAGTGAAAGTTCCCCGTGTTCTTGGCAACACACTGCCTTATCTTTTCTGTCTCTGCCATGTTGAAATGTGCTGGCTGAACCATTTGCTTTGATGAAGCTTCTGATGGAGGCCTCTTCCTCATTTACTTTTATTGATATAGGCTGTTGTGCTTACAAAGAAAGCCATACAAATGGAAGGTAGCGAGTGGGTACTCAACATTTTTGAAGTACTTGTTTTTCATCCTAGGGGTCCTCCAGAAATTGATCATGGATTACTTGACCAAATTCAAGGCTCAGAAATTTATTCAGGCACTCTGGGAGGTGAGGCCCATCAGTCTTTCTCTACTGAATCTGATTATTCTCCAAATGACCCATTGCTGCCTGCATGGCTGTCTTCTGATGCAAATCTGGTGATAGTGGCAACCTTTCTAACCGAGCTGAGTCTCCTTGACAGCTGTTATCTGTCCTCTCCAGGTATTTTTAGTCTCCGGCCTCTGTGGCCACGTCTAGAGGATCCGAGGATGAATTTAGCTGCTCTGGGGCTGCTCCAAGTGGTTGCGGGTATTCTCTACTCCCTCCTCTCCAGCCTCCCGCAGCACCACCTCTCTGGAGGCTCAGTGCCCTTGTCGCTCGGTGACCGAGCAGAGACAGAAATCATTTGTTTAATAAGAATGAAAAAGTCAGGATTTTTCACGATGCTTTTTAAGATGAACAGTGGGCAGCAGGGATGGTGCACAACAGCAGTGTGAGTGGGCTTCATGCCACTGAATTGTATGTTCAGAAAGGGGTAAAGTGGTTAGTTTTACATATGTATGTTTTTTCATAATTAAAACCACCCTCCAAATGGATATAAAACCCAGTGAGAAAAGTATCTATAAGGAGCTGAGAGTAAATATGTGGCAGTATTTTCATTATTCTAAGTTGGCAGGTGATGCCTTAAATGAAGATTCAGAATCTACCTCATGCCACGTGTGTGTGTGTGTGGACAGATACACACACCCACACACACAGTGGACGCGCAGTGGTCATCAGCTCTGAGGTTCGTTTGTTCAGAAGAGGCTGGGCGCTGGACACTGGTGTCACAGGGAAGCGGTTGGAGCAGCTTCCCGCAGGGAACATGGGCGCTTGTGCTAGGTGCAGTGAAGGCTGCTTTTGTGTAAGGAGAGCGGAGCCACCTCAGCCTCGCGGGAAGGAGACCGAAGGGAGCCGCGAGTTTGCAGTGGACTCGAGCCTGGGGCTGAGCCTGGCCCCACCGGCTCCCCTCTATGCTGGTCCCTCTGTCTCTCCTCGCTGACATGACACCTCGCTCATACCTTCCATGCTGTGTGGCTTCCCGGGGCTCTCTGTCCTCTGATTCCAGTCTCTGTGGCATGTGTTTAAAGTGCTCAGGACGGAGGGTTGGACTGACTTCTCTCAGTTGGTGGTTTTGTTTCCAGAGGCCGGGGGTTCACCCTGGTCTGGTCCACGTTGAAGGAGGGTGGGCTTGGATCTGCTGGTCTGCTGATCGCTTGCAGGGGCTCACAGCCAAGGACTGTGGGACGAGGGAACCATAGCATGGGGTCCTGATGCCTCAACCTCTCTGTCAAACAGTGTAAAAGGAAGAACAGTGACCCCAAAATGGATTTCCTGTGTGTTCACTTGCTGTAGTGAGTAAACTTTTTTAAAAATTCCTTTCTAAAAATCATTTATTTATCTGGCTGGGTTGGATCTTAGTTGCAGCATGCAGGATCTTCCTTATATCCTGTGGAATCTTTTATTTTTGCTGTGATGCACGGGCTTAGTTACCTCGTGGCATGTGGGGTCCTAATTCCTCAACCAGGCATTGAACCTGTGTCCCCTGCATTGCAAGGTGGATTCTTTTTTTTTTTTTTAATTGGAGTGGAAAATTGCTTCACAGTTTTGTGTTGGTTTCTGCCATACAGCAACACAAATCAGTCATAATTATATATATATGTGTGTGTGTGTAGATATATGTCGTTTCCCTCCTGAGCCTCCCTTCTGCTCTCCATCCCACTCCTCTAGGTCATCACAGAGCACCAGGCTGGGCTCCCTCTGTTATTTAGCAGCTTCCCACTAACTATTTTACATACGATAGGGTATATATGCAAGGTGGATTCTTAACCGCCAGACACCAGGGAAATCCCGTGAGTAAACTTGTTACTGAGAAAATGTTCACTGTGGCTGCAGCCACGAGGCCCAGCATCCTCAGCCTGCCTGGGCGAGTGTATGGGTAAATCAGGGGTGACGAGGCAGGCAATGCACGCGGGAGCCTTGTGGTCCGGCAGCCTCTGCCCTGTGGTTCTCAGGGAGAACTGGCAGTTGGAGGGGTATGTGCCTGTGTCTTTTGAGGTGTCCCTGGTTCACATACTTGGGTGGGCTTCCTTGCCTTTGCCCTCGCCGTGGACCAGGAAACCTGGGAGGCTGGAGATGTTGCCTCTGAAGAGGCGGAGGTCTGGAGGAGGAAACAGGGAGCAGCCTGTGTCTTAAGGATTATGGCCACTGAATGCACACTTGTTTGCTTTTCCCTCTCATCCTGCCTGCGTCTGCTCTCAGGTTTTTCTTGATGTCTCATCGGAGAAGAGGAAGGAAAAGGAGAGCAAACAGGTGGAAGGCCGAGAGCAGGTGTGGAGGTCTGTGTAAGAGGCTAGTAGCCAGCACACCTTTGAGGTCCGTGAGCTGCTCAGTGATTGGTGCTTCATGGTGATGACCTTGAGTGTATTCACAAAAGCAACATCATGTATGCTCTGCTTAACAAACGAGGCAAGTATATAATGTTTGAAAGAAACATAGTCATCAGGTGGTTTTAGTAGTCAAAGGGATTTGACGCTTTTTTCACTATAACAGTTTTGGGTGGGAGGTGGGAAGAAGGTTCAAGAGGAAGGTGACATCAACCTATGGCTGATTCATGTTGATGTATGGCAGAAACCATCACAATATTGTAAAGCAATTATCCTCCAATTAAAAATAAATAAAATTTAAAAATGTAAAATGACAGCTTTATTGAGGCATAATTCTTTTACCATAAAATTCACCCTTTTAAAATATACCATTAAGTGGTTTTTGGTATGTTTAAACACAGCTGTGTAACTGTCATCACTGTCTGGTTCCAGAACATGTTCATCACTCCTGAAAGAAACCTCTGCCCGTTAGCAGCCACTCTGCTTCCCCCTCCCCTCTGGGCCAGGCAATTCATAGTCCACTCTCTCTCCCTGGACTTGCCTGTTCTGGACATTTCATACAAATGGAATCCTGCACTCTGTGGCCTTTGGTGACTGTCTTCTTTCCCTTAGCATAATGTTTTCATCCACATTATCAGTTCAGTTCAGTTCAGTCGCTCAGTCGTGTCTGACTCTTTGCGACCCTATGAATCACAACACACCAGGCCTCCCTGTCCATCACCAACTCCCTTAGTTCACTCAAACTCACGTCCATTGAGTCGGCGATGCCATCCAGCCATCTCATCCTCTGTCGTCCCCTTCTCCTTCTGCCCCTAGTCCCTCCCAGCATAAGGGTCTTTTCCAATGAGTCAACTCTTCGCATGAGGTGGCCAGAGTATTGGAGTTTGAACTTCAGCATCAGTCCCTCCAATGAACACCCAGGGCTGATCTCCTTTAGGATGGACTGGTTGGATCTCCTTGCAGTCCAAGGGACTCTCAAGAGTCTTCTCCAACATCACAGTTCTAAAGCATCAATTCTTCGGCTCTCAGCTTTCTTCACAGTCCAACTCTCACATCCGTACATGACCACTGGAAAAACCATAGCCTTGACTAGATGGACCTTTGTTGACAGAGTAATGTCTCTGCTTTTGAATATGCTATCTAGGTTGGTATAACTTTCCTTCCAAGGAGTAACCATCTTTTAATTTCATGGCTGTAGTCACCATCTGCAGTGATTTTGGAGCCCCCCCCCAAATAAAATCTGACACTGTTTCCACTGTTTCCCATCTATTTCCCATGAAGTGATGGGACCAGATGCCATGATCTTCATTTTCTGAATGTGGAGCTTTAAGCCAACTTTTTCACTCTCCTCTTTCACTTTCATCAAGAGGCTTTTTAGTTCCTCTTCACTTTCTGCCATAAGGGTGGTATCATCTGTATATCTGAGGTTATTGATATTTCTCCTGGCAATCTTGATTCCAGCTTGTGCTTCTTCCAGCCCAGCATTATAGTTTATATCAAAACTTCATTCCTTTTATGGTGGGATAGTACTCTATTGTATAGACACACTGCATTTTATTTATCTGTTAACCAGTTGATGGACATTTATTTCCCCTTTTTAGCTCCTGTGAATAATGCTGCTGTGAACATTGGTGTACATGCTTTTGTGTGCACAGTGTTTTCAGTTCTCTTGAGTGTACACCTAGGAGTGGAATTGCTAGGTCATACGGTAGGTAACTCTGTTCAACTTTTCGAGGACCTGCCAAACTGTTTTCCAAAATGGCTACATCATATTACATTCCTGCCAACAATGTGTGAAAGTTCCAGTTTCTCCACGGTCCTTGTTGGCACTTGCAGTTGTCTGTCTTTTTGATTGTAACCATTCTTATGGATACAACTGGCTGAACAGCAGTAGCATTCTCATGGATGTGAAGTGGTGTCCTGCTGTAGTTTTCGTTCGCATTTCCTGAAGGCCACGGATGTTGAGCATCTTTTCTTGTGCTCATTGGCCATTTGCATGTCTACTTTGAAGGATGTCTGTTTAAGGCTGTGGCCCATTTTTGAATGGAGTTAGTTTTTTGCTTTTGAGTTGTAGGCGTTTTTTGATATATTCTGGATAACAGTCCCTTATCAAATGTAGGATTTGCAAATATTTTCTCTCATTCTGTGGATTCACTTTCTTGTGGGTTTCCTTTGAAGCACAAAAGTTCTCAATTTTGAGTTCCATTTACCTGCTTTTTTCTTTTGTTGCTTTTGCTTTCATAATTAAACTGTTGCTTAGTCCAAGGTTATGGAAATTAACACCTATGTTTTCTTGTCAGAGTTGAATAATTTTAGCTTTCACATTTAGGTCTCTGGTTCACTTTCAGTTAATTTTTGTATGTTGTGAGATAGATAGGCTTTCCAGCTTCATCCCTTTGTGTGAGGATATCCAGTTGTCCTGGTACATTTTTTTGAAAAGACCATTCTTTTCTCAATGAAGTATTTGGCACTCTTGTCAGAAACCAGTTGCCCATAAGGGTGTGGGCTTCATTTTGGAGTTTCATTTCTAATCCAGTGACCTATGTCTGTCCTTACGCCAGTACCACGCTGTCTTGATTACTGTAGCTTTGTAGTTAAGTTTTGATATTAGGAGATGTCTGTCCCTGAACTGTTTTTTTTAAAGATTGTTTTGACTGTTCTGGGTGCCTTGAATTGTCGTGTGAATATTAGGATCAGTTGTCAATTTCTATGAAAAAGGCAGTTTTTATATTGATAGGGTTTATATGTTAAATGTAGGGATCAATTTGGGCAGTTTAAACCCATTTTATGGCTCCACTGTTTGGGAACTAGTATTGGCTAACTCAGGATTCCCAGATGGCACACTGGTGAAGAGTCCACCTGCCATTGCAGGAGATGCAGGTTCGATCCCTGGGTTGGGAAGATCTCTTGGAGTAGGAAGTGGCAACCCATTCCAGTATTCTTGCCTGGAAAATCCCAAGAACAGAGGAGCCTGGCAGGCTACAGTCCATGGGGTCACAAAGAGTCAAACGTGGCTGAGCTACTGAGCACACACACATGCACTGGCTAACTCAAGCAGCCAAGCATCTAGCCCTAAAAAAAATGTTATTTTAATTCATTACTATAGTCGGCTTCGTTGTTGAAAAACTCTTAATTCTCTGTTAGGCTGGAATTGGACTGTTCAGATTCCAAGAGAGCAAATAGTTATTCATGTAGCCTGTGTATATGTAGGCCTCTTGTGCTCTGTGTTCTTACGATGTGAAAGTTGGCTGATGCCTTGCATGTTGAGAAAAGATGTGGTAGTCTGGTTAGCATTCATTCTGATTAATAGAGGATTAGCAGGTTCCATGTGTGAACATTTAATTTCAAAGTGTTGGAATACATTACAATAATATTGTGACCTTAAAATTTACATTATTATTATTGGAGGTGTCAGAAAATATTTCAGGATCTTATAGTCCTGTGGGGGCTGTGTGACTCTCAGTTACTGTTACAGTCTTAAGGCAGTTTATTTGCTAAACAAATAATAATAACGTGCCAGCCCAGAGAAGGACAGACATGGTCCCTGTCCTCATGCAGCTGATGGGGAGACCAGTGTTAATTAAGGTGTGTGTTTAGTTGCTCAGTCGTGTCTGACTCTCTTACGACCCCATGGACTGTAGCCCGTCAGGATCCCCTGTCCATAGAATTCTCCAGGCAAGAATGCTGGAGTGGATTGCCATTTCCTTCTCTAGGAGATCTCCCCAACCTAGAGATTGAACCTGCGTCTCCTGTGTTGGCACGTGGATTATTTACCATTGAGACAGTTAACGAAGGTGTCATGTGTAATTATGTAAGGCTGAAACACTGCAGGCGTCTTCCTAGTGCTGTGTCTGGTCCATACTATGCTGGTGAGCATCGGGCATCAGAAAGGGATCTGTTCATGTGGGAACTTCGGAGATCCTTCCTGAGCTGCACCTGAGGGAAACCAGGCATTAAGTGAGGGAAGAATAGGGGCAGCTTTAGGTAATCAGAGGGCTGGCTAATGAGATATGTGGAGAAATCCTGGGTATATCTGGCTGCTTGTAGCTTTTGAAGGGTCCCTGAAGACTTGACTCTGGTTTTAACCCTTAGGTGCCTTGTGACTTTGTTTTGAGCAAGTAACTTAGCCTTTCTGAGCTTTTTTACTCACTGTTTTTTAATCTTATCAGGCAGTGTGTAGCCATCTTTATTTAGAGATACTTTCTGAAAACATACAGAAATCTAGGCTTTTGGTTGATTGTATTTATACAGTTCAGAAATATTTGTTTTTTTATGACCTTCTTTGGTTGTTTACTTAGGAGTGTAATACTGGTAAATTGAATATTTGTCTGAACATTTTCCCTAGTCTTGGAAATTAGGATTCACTTCTATTCATAATATTCCAGAAGCTTCCGGTATGCAGGGGAGCAGATGCAGATGCAAGTGAGGAATGCTGTCAACAGGCTCTGGGAGGACCCGGGAGGACTTCTGGAAAGTGGTAGAATTCGGCCGCATCCCTGACAGGGAAACATGGTGGTTTGAGGAGAGTTTCCTAGTGGAGGAGATGGGGCAGAGGCTCACAGCCAGGATTCCTGGTGCGTGTGGGTAGATGAGCCTGGAGAAGTAGGTAGGGGGCAGGTGTAGAGGCTGGGAAGGCACACTGAGGAGTCTGGCCTCTGTTCTCTCTGCTTTGGGAGCAGCTTCTAGAGTTGCTTCTTTAGCATAGCAGTGGGGTTGATTGGCTAGTCCCTTTTCCTTGAAGGTGCTAATAAGGGCCACCTGCTTACTGCTCCAGCTTCCTTTCCGTTTTCCCGCTGTGGTCAGTTCTTGTAGATTCTGGTTGTCCCAGTGCACCATGCTTTCTCTTGGTTTTAGGTCTTGCACATTGTCATCGCCTTGGCTTAGAAGGCGCGCTTTCCTCTAAAACAGATACACACGTACTCAGGCATTTGTTCTGCCCACTGCCTCTGCTTGTCCTCTGGGTCCTCCTTAAGTCGCACTTGCTGAGAAGCCTTCTGGGCCTTGCCTTCCTTTTCCGGTGGGACTGTATGCCTTCCTGGTGCACTTGTAGCTCTTCATGGTGCTCTTGCTCATGGCACGTTATAGTTGTGTTGAAGCTGCGGGCTTACGGCTCTTTCTCCTTCATTTAGAGCTGCATCTTTAGTGGCCAGAGGCTTGAGCACCTGGCACCTGCAAATGTTGTTCGAATGAATGACTGCGCAAACAGGAAGGACTGGAGTTGGCAGAAAACAGCTCCTGACGAGAATGTCTGTAGCAGTCGATTGGAAAAAGAAGCTGGTGTGGCTGAGTTGTATGTGTATGTGTGAGAGAAACACACTTTCGTGACTGACTGACCATGGGCTCTGAGGGATGAGAAGAGGTGAAGGTGACTTCTAGCTTTTGTGCCTCAACTGGTGTCAGGTGAGGCCATTAACTGAGTGAGGGGTGAGGAGGGGTATTGTTTGGGGTGAAAGTGAAAGTCGCTCGGTCACGTCCAGCTCTTCGCCACTCTATGGACTGTATAGTTAGTCCTTGGGATTGTGCAGGCCAGAATACTGGAGTGGGTAGCCTTTCCCTTCTCCAGGGGATCTTCCCAACCCAGGAATTGAACCCAGGTCTCCTGCATTGCAAATAGATTCTTTACCAGCTGAGCCACAAGGGAAACCCATGTTCTGGGGTTCAGTTCAGTTGCTCAGTTGTGTCCAACTCTTTGCGACCCCATGAATCTCAGCACGCCAGGCCTCCCTGTCCATCACCAACTCCCTTAGTTCACTCAAACTCATGTGCATCGAGTCAGTGATGCCATCCAGCCATCTCATCCTCTATCGTCCCCTTCTCCTCCTGCTCCCAATCCCTCCCAGCATCAGAGTCTTTTCCAATGAGTCAACTCTTCACATGAGGTGGCCAAAGTATTGGAGTTTCAGCTTTAGCATCCATCCTTCTAAAGAACACCCAGGACTGATTTCCTTTAGAATGGACTGGTTGGATCTCCTTGCAGTCCAAGGGACTCTCAAGAGTCTTCTCCAACACTACAGTTCCAAAGCATCAATTCTTCGGCGCTCAGCCTTCTTCACAGTCCAACTCTCACATCCGTACATGACCACTGGAAAAACCATAGCCTTGACTAGACGGACCTTTGTTGGCAGCGTAATGTCTCTGCTTTTGAATATCTTATCTAGGTTGGTCATAACTTTCCTTCCAGCGAGGAAGCGTCTTTTGGGGTGACTGGACGCAAATGTGTCATTTCTGTTTCAGGTGTAATTGGGGTTGTGTAGCATGTCTGTGCACAGTATGACCATTGGGAGTGCAGAGCAGAGATTAGGGAGTCATTCCTGTCACCCTGTTTTTCTTCTTCATTGAACTTTCAGAGGGCAAGGGAGCCTGGTGATGGAGTCTGTAGAGGTCAGCCTTCCTGGCACAGAACAGGGTGGAAAAGGGTGGTGAGTAGACTCAGAGGGGCCTCTGGTGGAGAAAGTAAGTTTCATGAATGTGGAGACCTCATTTGTCTTTTCTTGTGGCTCCATCTCTGCCCAGAACAGTGCCTGTTGGGAATCAGTTCAAGTGAATTAGTGGAAGTCATAGTAGTAGATGAAATTGTCATGACAGAAAAGAGGGGACTTGTGGGCAGAAATGTGGTGAATGCCTCCATTTAAGTGTCAGACGGGGGGAGAGGAGCAGGAAGAATGGCCAGAGAGGTGGGAGAATGGGAACACAAAATCAGAGATGCTTCAGTGCACAGGGTTGTAAGGAGTTATCCACTGTAATGCCAAGAGTTTGAGTAGAATAAAGACTAAGAAAAAAGTACTGATTTTGTTGGTTTGATAGTGAGTTGAGAGGATGAGAAAAAGGTAGCAAGAGAGAGTAGATAATTCTTTCAAGAGTTTTGGTGGTAAATGGAGAATGTTGATAAAATGATAGTGAAATGACTAAGTTGAGAAAAACTCCACTTACTGAAACAACTTAAAAAGTGAAACGTCCCAAGTTGAGAAAAGAAATTACTAGGCCCTGATGGGTGTATTAGTTATCTCTGCTGCTGTAACAAATTACTACAAACTTAGCGCTTTGTAGAAAGGACACACTTGTTATCTGGCCCTGTGGGTCAGGAGTTCAGGGAGGGCTTTGCTTGATCTGCTGCTTCAGGACCTCACAGCCTGAAGTCAAGCTGTCAGCCAGGGCTGGTGTCACATTTGAAGGCCCAACTGGGGACGGACTCTCTTCTGAGTCCCATAGTTCTCATGGGCCTCCCCAGCATGGCAGCTGCTTCATCAGAGCAGAGGAGTGTCTGCCAGCGGGATGGAGGCACTGTACCTGCTGCCTAATCATGGAGGTGTTGTCTCAGTGACATGTTCTGTTGTGAGAAGCAAGTCTCTCAGTCCAGTGCACACTCACGGTGGGAAGCTTATACAGGAGTGTGTGCTCACTAAGGGGGTGGGGTCACAGGTAGTCCCCCATGGTGTTACAAGGGGAGGGTGATGGCATGAGAGAGCAAAGGTTGGTTCTTTAGAAAGAGGGCTGTGGGGCACAGAGGCAGGATGGGGGTTTTGAAGGTGAAGTTCCAGGTTCAGGTGTGTCACGCTGGTGACCCTTTTCAGGAAGCTCCCTGCCCTCTCTCTTCATCCCCTGTCGAGGGGCATAGATGCTCTGGCAGTGCTTTCTCCTGCGAGATGAATTCACAGAGGAATATAACAGGATTATCATGGCCATTGATAAACCCTCTGCCTTGGCTAAGATTGAATTATTTATCTGCGAATTCTTGGCCAGTGGAGGTATCTGCTCTGCTTGCTGTAGGATGTTGTTGAGGATCAAATGAGGTCATTCATATGGAAGTATTTTTTGGAATGTAAATTGATTTGCAGACAGAAGGCATTAACTGTACTACTTTACCCCATGTTTAGTAGAACACACAGACTGTACCATCCATTTTGCTTGTTAACTTGGGTTCATTATGTTGTACCTAAGTTATGGAACTGGGCTTTATTTTAATGCTGTGATATTTGTAGGACTTTTGGAGTAGACTGCTTTTATGATAAATGACCCCAAACCGTGGTGCCTTTCAAGTCCTTGTGTGTAGTTTTTCAAAAATCTGTCCTTGCTGTGTCTTGTCACTCTTGCTTCTACTTGTCTGTCCATCTCTTGCTGTCCTTTGCCTTCTGACTTGTTGCTTCTGACCTCCTCTGGGCTTGGCAACCTGATGATCAAGCTCAGTAGAACTGAGCGGTTTAACAATAATCCAGCTTGGGTTTGGGCTTGGGGCGTCCTTCTCACAGTAAAGTGTGTGAGCTTTCGGGTGTGGACCAATCTCTTTTGGCCCCTGGGTGTGTCTTGGTGTCCTTTCTAGTTCTGGCTGTGTTTGAATTAGGTGAGTCCCCACGCCACTGGGTTCCATTCAGGAGGCATGTCACTTACTGCTCTGTTAGGCAGAATGGTGTCCTCCTCTCCTTTGGTTTTGGTGAGATTTTAGTTAGGGTGCTATAGCAAGTAATAGGTGATCTGTGATTCGTGGACTGAAAACGTTTGAGAATCAGGAAAACCTTACCAGGTTGGCATCAGGCCTGTGTGTAGCTGGTCTTTCCTTTAGGGTATCAAACTCCCTGTATGGATTGCTGGGTGTTCTTCCATGTTCATCGTATGCTGGAGCTTTTCTGTTACGGCAGCTTGTGAACTTTTTCTGCCCTAGCTTTTGTGTTGAGTCCCTGCATTATTAGGGGAAGAGCCTGTGTGAGTGGAGAGAGCCCAGGAGTCCTGCAGGGAGACCTCCTCCGGGTTCTGCCAAGGGCCCGCCTGTGGCCCTTGACTAGTGTCTGTGCCTGGGCCTTGGTGTCTGGAATAGACATAATGTCTGCGCTGCTGCCTGTTGGGCCAAAGTAAGATTTTATATGTGAAAGTGCTTGTTAAATGTTGTTGTTTAATCGTTGTGTCCAACTCTTTGTGACCCCATGGATTGTAGCCCGTCTGTCTGTGGGAATTTCCCAGGCAAGAATACTGGGGTGGGTTGTCATTTCCTTATCCAGGATATCTTCCTGACCCAGGGATGGAACCTGCATCTCCTGCATTGGTAGGTGAATTCTTTACCACTGTGCCACCTGGGAAGCCTTTGTTAAATGTACATAATACCAAATAAAATAAAATGCCTAGCCTGTTGGGTTGATAGCTCTCTCTCTTTGAGGAGTTAAAAAAGTTATCAGTATTAGTAATGATAAGTGCTGCTAAAAAAGTGTAATTTTAAATTTCACGTAGCTTTTTTTTCTGAATATGTCCTGTTGAAATCTATTTATACAAATGAGGGTGTTTAATAAATGTTCTTTGATTATTTCCAGAGTATTGAGTATACTGGCTTCCTAGTCAAATTAAATTCATAAAAATTCTAATGATGTTGTGATTCCTAGCTAGGCTTTTTTTTTTTTCATTCTGAAATCACTTTAAATACGCTTTACATGAATCTCTGGTAATAGTGAATCAATTAATGTGATTTCTTAGGTCATAAATCAGGCTTGATAGATTGTAGTATTAGTTCCTGTGTAAGCGTCCCAGACCTACAACTGTTATGTGGTCTGTTTTAACAACTTGTTTGCTTTTGAACTCAGTTCTAGGTGTTGAACTCAATTTGAGAGCCTAAAATGGTTTGTGCCCCAATTACCTTAGAGGTTACTGCCTCGCTTTCTTGTTGCGCCGGCCCTAGTAGTGGGAAGTCAGCCACCACTCCTTTTAACTTGAGTATACACTTTAATTTTGTCTCTATCCCATAGGAGTGTTGGGAAGATTATTATAGTCACACTTAGAGTATATTTTAAACTTCTTGAAAAGAGGGTAATATGTGAGCATGAAATATTTTTGTAGTATGCCATGTAATTTTTTCCCCTGCTGACTCTTTGTGGTTTGTGTTTAGGGTGCATGGTGTTTTTCTAGTCTCTGAGGTCATTAGCTGGGAGGATTTTCTGGAGGCCTCCGGAGCCTGGTCTCTGATAGGCCCTGTGTTACCCTCTGTTAAACAGGCCTGTGCTATCACCACAAATGGTAGCCTTGATTCTGTTGGTGTCCGTGAACATGGCAGAGTATTTTCACCCCTTCATTCTTCTTAGTGGGTCAGAAGGGACTTTTGTCTTGTTGCTTGATTGTTCACGGACCAGAGGATGGGTGGCAACCCAGGGTGGCCTCAGAAGAGGGAGACAGAGATTCTTGAAAAGACTGATAGTCTTTATTCAGTGAAACCTACCATCATCAGGGCAAGAGAGGGGACCACTCTTTTTCCTTTCCATGAACTTCTGTTGTTCATCCATGAATTCAACAAATATTTGAGCTTCTGTTATGTGCCAGACATTAAGTACTGTAAAAGCCAGACATCCCTTCAAGGATGCCCTAGATATAGTCTTATTTTGAAAATGATAGAAAAATATTTATCAGGATAGAAGAACTACTAGATTGGGTTTAGATGCTGATATGGCTTTAGGGATTAAAGGTGGAGGTTATAGTTTCAGAATGCAGTTTTGAGAGGACTAACTCTAATTTAAAAAAGATAATTACAAATGGCATTGTGGCAGAGTCTGCGAGCTGATCACAAAACCGGTCTCCTCTTCCTGGGCAGGTAGCCAGACCGCATCTCCCAGCCTCCTGGACAGTTAGGCGTGGCTTAGTGGCCGTATTCTAGCCAATGGCATGAGAGCCAAGAAGTGAGCCACTTCCAGGCCTGGCCCCAGGGCCCTCCCTCCGCAGGATTTTCGGGCCCTTTCCTGTCTGCTGGCTGCTGCTGAAGAGCCCAGTGAACTAGGAAGGCTCGTGCCTAGGATGGAAGGAGATCTGGGGCCAGAGCCACGGCTGGGGGGAGAGCTGCCTTCTGACCTAATGTTGTGGACTCTACCTGAGCAAGAAGTAAATATTTATGGTATTTGAGCCATGATAAAGTTTGTTCTAAGAGTTAGCCTGCCTAACAGTGCTAGGCAAAACTAATGAGTCTAGTAAAGGTGCTGAGAATTTTGGACTCTGCCTTCATTTTGATTATTTATATGTCACGTCATATGTAATGATCAGTGAATTTCAAGAATCAGTTTAAAACTCCATGGCAAAAATCTTCTTGACGTGTCACTTTTAATTGATACAACTGGTTTATTGCATTCAGTGTGGCCTTTCTGTGGGTCCTCAGTTGGCTTTAAAGGGACTCTGTGGAGTCTTAAACATTGCCAGTGCTTATTTCAAAGAACTGTAAATACAGTTTTCATCATGCTGCTTCTCTGCCCAAAAGCCACTTATCATTTCTTGTTATACAGCATTTTGTTTCATTTATTCCATCATCCAGAACCGTATATAGTGTGTGTTGTATATATATATATGGAAATATATAAAATAAGTGTAGCTATGTGTAACACACTAACCTAGGTTCTCTGAAGGGAGACGAAAATGATAAAGCATATTCTACGCCCCGGAAGAGTTTGTGCTCAAAACACAGATAGTTACTGGTTTTCCACAGTTATCGACTCACTTCAGCCTTTAATAAATCATGTATTATTTCATTACTTTTTTTTCTTTTTACCATTGTCTCCAATTAAATGTACTTTCTGAAAGCAGGGAGTGTATTTTCAGGAGCTCCTCTGTCCCCTCTTGGGCGCTTCTGGCAGACTCTGGACCCTGAACTCAATTAAGTGACTATCCCTGTAGTTTCCATTGCTTCTGTTGCTTGGCTTTGTAGTACAAAATACAGTTTTGTATTATAGTTTGTGTCCACAGATGAGAGTTCTTTCGCAGGCCATTAGGAATTCATGGAATTGTGCCATCTGAAGTGTTGGGACTGGAAGGATCTTTATTAGGTTAATTCCTGATCTTTCCGATCGTCTAGTTCCTGATAGCCCAGGTGTGGCCATGAGTCATGGGGCCTTCCTAGAGGCACAGTCTCGGGCACACTCAGACCCGTGAGTCAGAACCTGAGAGATCCTCAGATGACCCACACGTGTACTGCAGTGGAGATGCCCTGCTCAAGGTCACCCTCCCACTTCTCTCTGGAGAAAACTCACACAGCTGTTGATCTCAGTGGTTCCCATCCCTGGATACATCTTGGGATCACTTGGAAACCTTTAAAAAATACTGCTGCCTGGTTTCCATCCCTGTGCATTACATGGTCAGAATTGCAGCCTGGAAACCAGAACTTTAAAAATCTTTCTTGATGCCTGAAGTGCAGCCACGCTAAGAGCTGCGCAGCCTAGTGAGTGCCCAAGTCAAGGTTTCCTGATGCTCTAATCAGGTTCCCTTGACCCACATGTGGATATGCTTTCAGAGCAGAGCTTTCCCTACCCGGCTCCTCGTTGTGGCGCGTCCCCTACCCGGCTCCTCATCGGGGTGCATGCCATACCCAGCTCCTCATCTGGGCACGTCCCCTACCCGGTTCCTCGTCGTGGCGCGTCCCCTACCCGGTTCCTCATTGTGGCACATCACCCTGTTTTATTCCTTCACAGCGCTTATCCCACTCCCCACCTGCCTCTCCCACTGGCGGATACTCTGTGGGACAGACCTTCATCCCTCTTGTTCACTGCTGGGTCCCAGCTCCCAGGACGGTGTCTGGTGCATGTGAGGTGCTTCCTTAATAAGTGTGGGGCGCCTGGAAGGGGATAAAGAGGGCTGCATCTGGAGAGAAGCGCAGCTTGTTCAGGTGGCACCCATCTGGCCGCTCACCTGTGTCAGAGGTCAGGGTGGGAGAGGCTCCCGAGGAACAGGGGGCGGGAGTGTGTGTGTGACTGAGTCAGACTTCAGAGCCAACCAGCGAGGGCAGCATGAGGGCAGCAGGGAGGCTGGAACCCAGAGCTGGCATTATTGCCCCACTCTCCTTTGTCCTGTGCACTGAGAGCTTGACTGTCTTCCCCAGGCCCGTCTGTGGGGGGTGGTGGTCCTGGGCTCAGAATTACAGACCCCCAGACCCTCTTCCCTCCCTTCCAGAGCCAGGTCTAGAAATAGACCTCGGGTCCCGAGACAGGACCTAGCTCAGATCTGGCCCTTGGGTGGTTATTGCAAGGCAGCCATCGCTTATGTGAGTTAGCTTGTTTTGCCTTGATTGCTTTGAGAACATTGTGCTTCTGAGGTTAGGATGACATTCAGTTTCACTCTCAGATTGAGTAAGTTTCTTTCCTGGTCAAATTAACTATTAAGACTTCGTTTGTTAGGCTAGTGCTGTTGAGAAATCGTGGTTGGTTGCTCTTGATATTTCTGTTCCTCATGTTGTTGTTTTTTTTGTGTTCATTTCTTTCCGTTTGTTGTTCAGTATATCTTGCCACACATTTGCCTGTCATCAGGCTCTGAAGTCAGGTGGGAAGCTCTTCTTATGAAGCCATTCATTCGTGTTCCTCTGTCCATTAGTGGTTTCGAAAACTTGTGTGAGATGTCGTGATTGGTGGCAAACCTGAGCTGTCTGTTTTCTTGGTAATAGAAAGCCGGAAAACGTTAAGTCTTGAATGTAAAACATTCTTTTTAACATCGTAAAATTTCCAGCTTCCATTTGGAAACCACATTAAGATGAGATGTTGTGTTACTGTGATGAGAAGGCTGCTGCTGGTGACGCCCACAGATGTTGCCAGAAGCCTAGAATTCCACACTGAGGGGTCAGGGGAGAGACTAATTTTGAATTTCCCAAAGGAATGTGAATTCTGAAGTTAGTCCATGGTTCATAGGGGCAGCAATCCTCGTGCCTAGATTGCTGATCAGTAGTTATCACTATTGATTAAATCAGGCAGAAGGAAGACAGTAAAAGTAAAAGTCCTGGAACAAGAATTTTTCAGAAACAAGAAATAAATAATTGGGAACTGATGGTTATCCTGGTAGCTAGGGGTTACAGTGTGGAGAAAGACTTGTTCTGTGGTGAAGCACTTGCTCACTGTCGATGGAGAGGAAAATTGGAAATTCACAGAAGTAAGTTTAGTCAGATTTCAACCCTCATTGTGGCACAAAAAAATCCAGGCAGTTATGACCTTATTCTCAGAAAATGCTTGCATTTTTGTGGATTAGACTTATGAGCTATAGTAACAATGGCGTTTTATATTTGAGTGGTACTTTTGAATCTAAAGCACAACCATATGCATTACCCCATCCAATTCTTCCAGCTACCCTTACCTGGGGGATAGAGTTATCTTCTGAACTTTTTTTTTGATGAAGTAACAGGTTAAATTACTTTCCTAGGGACAGCTAGTAAGTGAGAGAACTGAGCTTTTTATATTTTAAACATAAAATGTTGAGGGTGATTGTTGAACTAGCTTTGGTTTTCTAGTACATAAATCTGTGGTTTATAGTGCTGGAGGAATAGTCTAGAAATTTATTTAATACTGCAACTAAACAGACAAGGACCCCAAATAATTGTCTGGCAAGACTCAAAGAAATCCCCCACCCCTTTTTTTAAGTTACCATGGGGTAGGTTTTTATATGAAAGCTTTTAATTTTATCTACCTGTGGCAGCCTGAGGGCAGAGACCTGATCCACTGGCTTCTTCCTGACTCATCCCCCGCCCTGCTGCTGGTGGGCACGCATAGATCCATCCTTTTGAATGGGTTGGGTTTGGGCCTTACTGTTGGGAAGTGGTAATAATGTCGTTGAATGTTGACTAAGCTGAAGAATGAAATGGCATTGGTTCTTCTTCCTAACAATTTACTTACTTATAGCACGTTTGCTCCCTCTTAAACGATTACGCAGGTAATACAGGTTCACCAGTAAGTGTCTTTTTCCCCGTACGTGTTTTATATTTTGAAACACTCTTAAGCTGACAGAAAAATCACAGATATAGTGTGCAAAGGACACTTTTTCCCTCTTGAACTATGTGAGAGTAAGCTGCTGGTATGTTCTGTCAGCATCAGATCTTTTATTATGTGTTTCCTACAAGCAAGAACATTCTCTTCCATCACTACAATACAGGAATCTAAATCAGGAATGAACACCCAGGCGTCTGTACTGTCGAATCCTCTGAGCTCTTCCAGTGGTGCCTGTTGACCCAGTGCTGACCTGGTAGGGAGAGGCCCAGTGGGACCCTAGGTTGCACTTTATTGTCTCCCTAGCCTCCTTCAATCCAGAACAGTTCTCAGTCCTTTTTTGACTTTCATGACCTTGCCGCTCTTAGTTTCCAGGCCAGTCTGTGGAATGCTCCTCAATTTGGATTTGTCCGATATTTCCTCATGATTAGATTCAGGTTTTGCATCTTTGGCAGGAATATCACAGAAGAGCCAGTGTTTATCTTTTTCAAAGATTAGTTTTACATTTTATTTTCTGTTTCCTTAGAGCGTTTCCCAAAGTGTATTCTGCGGAACTAGCACCTACTGTGTTCTCAACACCGTGCCACCTCTAGAAGGTAGGATTCGAAAGCTTTTGACTTACAGGAAGGGGTGGGTTGGCAGTGACAGTGGCTCCATCACTGTAGTGCAGGAAGGCCTGGGATCAGCAGTGAGAAGACCTGGGTTCTGCCTTAAACCTGCTGTGTGATCTTCGATGAGTTACTTAATCCTTCTGAGGGTAGCAAAACCAAACTCCCCTCATAAAGTTTCTATGAAGATTAAAAAAGGAGGAAGTTTAATCACATGGGAAACTCAGAGCATTCTGCAAATGTTAGCTAACCTAAAATACCACAATTTGGGAATTCTAGTGTCAAATTCCACAGAGTTGGAGCCTGTGGTATTGTGGAAAAGCCAGAGGTCATGTCTGAATCCCATGTGAGCCACTTACTAGCTGTGGATCTTGGGCAAATTAATCTGAACCTCAGATTCTTCATCTGTAAAATGGGGGTAATTATGCCCAGGTGGGTTATTGTGAGGATTCAATGAGAGAGTCTAATGTAAAATCCTTTCTGGATGCCTGATATAAAGTCTCACAAATGTCTGCTCCCTCATAAACAGTAGAAGATAAATGTACTTGATCATGTGCGGCTCAAATGAAAATTGAATGGAATGAAGCAGGAGAAGATGCCCCAAACCCAAATTGATGGCAGTTGGTCGTAAGGCTACTGGGCCTCCCCCACTTTATCTGCCCCCGCCTACATGTTTTTAGGTCGAAAATGTAAATTCAGATAGAGGAGTTTGTTAAACCTGAGCCTGAGCTGACCTGAACCCGGGTCAGAGGTTTGGTAGTATGATTGGCTGGGAAAGGGTGTCTGGGCCACCTGAGAACAGAAGGGGTAAAATCGGATGATCACACCCACTCTAGGGAGAGGAAAGGTGTTGTGAAGCAGCAAAGCGAGTTACTTATTTCTGTTAAAAATTTTTTTCATTTAGCCTTTTAAATATCCTTTGGATAATGACAACTGAGTTTTTATTCATTTTGGAGAATTTCTCTGGAAGGAATAAGAGGAAATCATACCCATGCTTGGCACATAGTTGGTGCTTAATTAATATTTACTTTGGATGAATAGTGATTTGCAGGTCTTAGGTCAGTAATGGCAGTGTTTGCTGCTGTGAGCTCTGTGCTGACTTGAATTTAACAATACGCGCTTATGTTTTCCTGAATCAGTTCCTATCCTACTAATTAAATCTAAGCACATAATAATTAGAGCTAAACAGAAAATTGTAGAGCTTCCATTTAATTTTACCACTCCAAGTTGTTGATCAAATATATTTCCAGTAAGATTTAGCAGTTTGATACACTGTTAGACCAACTTATTTTGAACAGTTTGTTCTAGAGGTTGAGAGGTTAATCATCAACTTGATTGAATAACAGTTTATAATTATTCATAAAACCAAAAATAGATGCATCATTTCCAGGTTAGAGTTAATACAGTTATGACTTACCTTGCAGCCGTCAACAGTGTGTTCCAAAGAAAAGGTCAAATACATTTCTTTAGATTTAAATGAAGGATTTGGTAATGTGAAATCTCAAATTTAGAAATAAACCATGAAAATAAGTTTTGCCCAATTAACTAAGTGAATGAGTTTTCTTGTACATTTTAGAAAGTTCCAGTTGAGTTATACTATGCCTCTAAAATTATTATATGGAAAATATTTGAAGGTTGACTGGAAAGAATGGTTCATTCTCTAGAATTATAGCTGTCAGCCAAACAATCATCTGTCAATTTCAGGA
The DNA here is from genome assembly GCF_016772045.2 of Ovis aries. Lineage (NCBI taxonomy): Eukaryota > Metazoa > Chordata > Mammalia > Artiodactyla > Bovidae > Ovis > Ovis aries. The sequence continues at coordinate 45,929,034 of NC_056065.1, read as the reverse complement.
GCTTCACTAGTTATATTTATTGTGAAGTAGGTTAGAAAATGATTTTGTAAAGTCATATATCATACACGCAGATTTTACAAGATAATGATAATGAAATATTCTACTGTATTTGGTTGACACTTCCATTTTGCAGTGTCAGAGTTTTACTCTTTGGGTTTAAATACTGAGATGCAATTGAAACCCCCATATGGCTTATTTTCAGTGTTAACTCAAGATCCGTTAGAATCCTTGAACTGAGACAAGAATTTAATATCTGGTACATGTTTTGTCTAATTATTATATCAATTATAGTTACTCCAAAAACATTAAAAAGCAACATTTAATTAAAAAACACAATATAGCCATGTGAGCAGTTCTTTTCTGATGTGGAAGCAGAGTTACTCTTTATCCCACTTTAACTAGAAAAACTGAAAACATAAGTGTTAACGCTTTGGCTATTGGAGTTGCTGATATTCTTTCCCCAGTATTAAAATTTCCATCTTCATAATGCACTGTGGGAAAATATACCCATTGTTATGTTTCTTAAAGACATCTAATTTATATTTAGCGTGAACCTGAAATTCTGGAAATAGCACAGTTTAAAAACTGATTAAGGGGAACCCATTGGCCTGTCATACTTCTCTTCCTTTTGAACCCATGGCTGCACAGCTCCATAAAGTGCTAAATTTAGAACCTCGACTGAGACAGTGCTTACCCAGCCACTCTCCTTTTCCTCTTTAAAAGCCTGTGGGCCCATTCACCACTGCCTGATTTTGTATCAGAGTAGAAGATGGAAGCCTTTTCTCTAGCAGTTAGATGTGCTGTTGAAAAGAGTGCTTCCTCTGTCTCTGTCTAAACACACACACACACACACACACACACACACACACACTCACTCACTCACTCACATGCTTTCTGTGCCCCAGGACAGTGGGGTTCTTCAAGGAGACTTAAAAGGACAGATAATTAACATCAGGTTATGATTACAAACATAAAACTAGAAGCTTGGGTTTAATGTTCTGTTCATTGTCAGAATTACACTTGAACAGGTTTTTCAGAGCTATGGCTAGTGATATACAATTCAAAGTAAGCCTACAGTAGCATAGTACTGTTTTCATAAAAGGTACCCTGTAATTGGTAAATATCAGAATTGAGTATAGATGTTAGAATATCACCTCTGTTTTCAAGATTGTACACATCATGGGAGATTTTTAAAAAGCAGAGTAAAACCACTTTAGGGGAAGAGAGAAGGGAGGTGAAGGCTCATGTGATTTGGAATTCTGCGCTTTCAAGTTTTATGGCCCATGGCACCTCCCTTGGGAGGATGAAGTGCAGGGAGCATGCATAAGCACATAAAATTGCGAAGGTTTTATAGTGTGTAATTCATACAGAACTTTCTATGAACTTCTAGTTAAGCACTTTCTTTTTTAGTTTCATAGCAAGATTTTTTAAAAAAGTTTAGTTTTATTTTGCTGTTAAATTAAAATTTTGGATTCTTCAAAGCAGTCAGTTTTTCAGTTTTTCAAATTTTTTATACTGCTTTTAGAAATAGAGGATATGCATTATAATTCAATTGGTTGTGTAATTCATGGACCAAAAAAGATTTAATACGCTAAAACTCTTAAGTTCCTTCCTATAAAATATCTCCATATGATGCAGTAAATTTTTTTAGACTTTATGACTATGCCCAATATTTTCCTGTGAAGATCTTTTCCTTGAGAAGAAATGTGTTAATCAGATGAAAAATGTTTGGAGAAGATTTTATTAGGACTGCAAAATTATTTTTTATTCTTTAATGTTTTTCACATGTTCAAAAAGTAGTCTGTGCTAAACAAAATTGTACTAAATGATTGGAAAAATATATTACTTACTGTATTTCACTTTCAGCATTCTTAACTGATAAACCTCTGTGCCTATATAAGGTTGTTTAACTCTAAGGCATTTAAAGTTACTGAACGTGACGGTAAATTCTGTAGGGATCTGTGCCTGGAGGAGAATTAGAGATTATCTCATTTTCCTTGATTTGGGAAAACGGAAAATATTAAGTAACTTACCCAAGGTCACACAATTAGAAAGCAGCAGAACTGGGTCAGAATCTTGGGTTCCTAAATGAGAGCCCTTTTTCACCTAATAGCAGAGTGAGTTATGTCAACTGTGACTTTCAGGAGCTAAGTCAGTCTTCAGTATTTTAATGTGTTGCTCCTTAGTACCCAGTTATGCTTTGTACCCTTTAGATATTGGAGCTTCCATTTGGCATTAAAAAAAAATTGGAGTGGGTAATTTGAAACTTTGACCCAAATGTGTCAAACCTGGCAAGAAATTTGCAGCCAGGCAAAGGGACTTTGTTACAGGAATAAAATAAGAAATGATACTCAGAGAAACAAGTGAATGAAATAACACATAAAGGAAAGGTAGTCAGACATACCATCTAGTCTTGAGAGTCTTGAACTTGTCCCTCATTAATTTAGAAGAGTTATGTTTTGATGAAATGCATCAAGTATATAGATATGTATATATAACTCAGATTAATTAAAATATGCTTTTAGATTTAGGCTAGAAAGTCCAGCCTCTGTATTACTGAGGTAGCTACCTGCAGGTTGAAATTCCTTAGATTTATCAGATTTGTGCTTTTCTTTGGAAAGAAGAAGCCTCATTTGTATTTTAGAGGATGAAGTAGTAGTATTGGTTTATCAAGAAAGTAAGTAGTTATATTTTAATTCCTCTTTCCTGAAAAATGTAACAACCTTTTCCACCTGGTTAACAGAGGATTTCTAGGTTTTGTGAGGTTAAGTCATTTTGTGATTTTGATGTACTTCATGGAAACCTCATGAAAGAACCTTTAAAAGCAATGCTTAGGTTCTGGGCAGCTGTTGGGCTGTTCCCTGTTCACTTGCTCGCCATGGAGCCAAGAGCTCCGTCTTATTGTAGAGCCTCTTGACCACAGTCCTGCTGCCATCTACCTGAAAAGCGTGTCAATGAATTCTGTTAACTAAGAGGGATGATGCTCTTGGTCTCCCAGTGACTAAACTGAGCTGCTGTTTCTGACCTTGCCAGTGTACTTAAAAGGAGCTTTTCTCTATTATTTTCTCTGAATTTACTGTTTTCTTCTTTATAGATGATCATGGGAACAGCAATAGTAGTCATGTAAAAATCTTTTTACCGAAAAAGCTGCTTGAATGTCTGCCGAAATGTTCAAGTTTACCCAAAGAGAGGCACCGATGGAACACTAATGAGGTAGATAAATTTCTATTTCTAGGGGTATTAATTTTTTTAAGGGCAAACTTGCTAGGTCATCTTGCGCAGTACTACTATATGTTAGCTTTAAATTCAAAATACTGAATTAGGAAATTGTGAATGGGGAGAATACTGAATCTGGATTTGACAAAGACCAACATGTTGTTTTGAACAGTCTCTGATCTGCCTGGCCTGCATTGAAAAATCTCAGATGTGCACGCTGACTTACTAAGATAGCATGAGTTTCTGTCTGTGTTTTCCTGCATTATGGTGTCTTGCATTTGGTGGTTGACTCTTATCTGCATCTCAGTTAAAGCTTAGTTCTTATGAATAGAGGAACAGCCCCAGTGTTCATAGACCATGCAGTGTCTTGACAATGTGAAGTTTCTGTAGAATTGAGAAGGGCAGGCTTCTTATTAACAAAATGGCTCTGGTCTTCTCTAATGAAGAAAGTTTGCATGGAGAATTAACTGGTTTACTTTAATGAAAGGCATTTGTATGAAGAATGAAGGCTGTGTAGTAGGTTGTTTATTTGATATCCAGTTAGAAGGTTGATGAAGTAGAGTGAGTCAGAGTTTTATCTTCTTGGATGATGGTTTTTTTTTTTTTTTGGGTGAATCTTAATCTGGAAGTCTTAATATTAAGGGTGGATTGCTTTGTCATCTTTTTTATTTTGAAATCTGTTTCAATTCAGGGTGATACCCATTTCACGTGGTGATGAGACTTGGGTCTGTGTCCATCAGGCTGGGAATTCTGTTTCTTTAGTTCACATGGCTGGGGTCATTGGTTTTGTGAAGTTGGTCTAAATCAGTTCGTATTGCTGGTTCAGCATTTATTTCCAAGTTATAAATACAAAACCCTACCCTATATTGGTCATTAAAATACAAGAAAAAAATAGTGCTGCCTATTTATCTTTATTTTTTAAAAATTGTTCTGCTCAAATTCTTGACCTACAGTGCTTTTGTTTTGTTATAAGAGGTTACATCAGAGTCTCTTCACTTATCCTAGTTTATATATTTAAATACTCACTAGAACCTCATAGTTTTGTCTCAACTGATTTTAAACTTCTTTAAAGGTATGTATGTATTGATTATTTGCATAAACTATATTTCCCCCCTTAGACAAAATACCTTTGACAAACAGCTGGTTTAGAGTCCTGTTGTTTTAATCAGTCATCTGTTAATTGTTTCAGACATTTTAGACATGAAAACAAAGTAAATGTGCTGAAAATTAATCATAGATCATTACTCTGTCAGCAAAATAATACAATTTGGGAGCCGTTCACTAAGTCAAAACTAGGTCATGAAATATTAAAAAACTCAGTATGTTCCTTAGTAATCCCTGAAAGAGGATTTGATGCTGTTATTATACATCAGTTTCAGTTTATTTATAAATGTAACAAAGCATATAATTTTTTCAATATTACATTTTTATGTAATTGGCAACTGATTTTCACTTTGACTTGAAATTACAGTTGAAACCAGTAATTGCTTAGTGAATTAAAATTAGTGATCTTAAGAGTTATAAAGCTGGAGGTAACAGTGTCAGAAATTTAGTTGGTAGATTATTTAGATCAGTGGTTTCAAAACATTTTTGGAACTTTTGAACACAGCCTTCAACTTTCACGTATTTGTTTACCTCTCAATTATTGATTTGTTCCACCTTACGATTATTTCAGATACATTATAAAATACCCAATAAGGAATTTTTAGAGAGGACCAGATTAAAAGGCAGATAAGTTGTTCTGCATTTTCTTCTAGAACCTCAGCTCACGTAGCTCCTCGGAGACTATGGTTTAGGTCCCAGTGTGACTGAAGTGTGTTCCCCTCTGACCCGTGCAGTGTGAGACTGGGATTTGAGAGCTGTGGGCTATTTGTAGGAGTGGTCACTGCCGCTGAAAACATGGGGTTGGGGACATGGGCGGGTGGGCCTCGGCTGGCGGGGGTCAGGGCACTGCCCTTCTCCCCTGTGATCCAAGGCGCCTTCAGTGATCTATCAGCTCAACCCTGACGAAAAATCCTACGAGAGAACTGAATTCAAAAGTTGGCCTGTATTTCTGGGTAGAGGACTTTGGCTTTGTTACATGTTGAGTTTTGGCTTCAGGAAAAATAGAGGCCTCTTAGAGTGACAGCAGTTGTTAATTCTGTAGGGTGTTATGTGGTGATCGTTACCTGCCTTTTTTCTTTTTTTACTGGCTAGGGTAATAGAAACAAAACAACTCGTTTGTCCTTCAGCCTGCTGTCCTTTATGTCACCACTGAGACCTGAAGGGGACAGATTCCCGGGTAAGGTGGGTTCATGGTCAGGCAGCCTTAAGGACTGGTGGAATCTCTCCAGGGGCTCAGGGCGTGGAGTCCCTCTGCGATTGGAGGGGACGACCGTGTCTCAGTGGAGGACGCGTGAGGGAGCTGGCTGGCATTTAGGAGCTGTGTTAGACACACATGACATTCCTGTCGCTTCCACTTGCCAGGATCAGGCGCTCGCGTAGGGAGGGGCATGTTGCACGAGCGCAGTTGTGAGCACAGCCGACGCGTGTTTTCCATCTCACTCTCTGCACAGCATCTGCTCGCCAAGGAGACTGGCGGCTGGGGTTGCTTGGATGAGATGTCAGCTGTCGTCTTTCTCTGTCACCCGTGTTCTCTCTCTGCTGGGTGTGCACAATTGAATTCCCAGCTAGAATCTGACTCCTCTGTACTCTTGAGAAGCGCCCTTTGTCACACCTGTGTGGTCACATTTGTGGTTGGTTACTGGAGAAAACCCACCTGTGACCGGTGTGTGTACATCTCTTGAGAGAGGGGAGCAAGATTGTGCCCATTCACACGCAGCATGTTTCCTTCTATAGATGAGGGACTGTTGGTCAAGATAGCACACTTAACAGGGCCCGTCTCTGTCTGAGCTTCATTTCTTCTACGTTGTTGATTAGTTCTCAGGAACATTCATTCTGTGGTGTGTCTTTCAGGCTTTTAATCAAAGACCCATAACCCTTAACCACATTAGGGTACTTGGCAGATCCATAGTGTAATTTAGTTTTCAGTTAAAAAGAGTTAATGTAAAATTAGTATTCTGGGTTCACATGCAAATTTTGGTAAAGCTGAAAGTCACTGAAAAGGAAGACTCTTAGCAATAAAAGAGATTGTAGGGCCTGCTTCAGTACTTCTAACCTTTTCTAACTCATTGGGATAGGTGAACTCTCCTGCCCTTCTTGAATATTGTTTGCAATTGCAAAATAAATGTTGTATCTAAAAACAAATCAATTTTAGCTTATGCTTTCTCAGCCATAAACACTCCTTTCCCAGGAGATGATAATGATGATGATAATTACGGCAGCTACCATTTATTGAATGTCTACTGCATGCTAGGCACTGTTGAGTTTTTTCCGTGAATCTTCACGTTTATTCCTGGACCTAGTCCCGTGAGGTAGGTTTTGTGATTATTCTTACATGGTATGTGAGGAGACTTGAACCACAGAGTTGTTAAATAAAGCACCTGAAAGTGGTGGCCTTGGGAGTCCAAGCCCATCCCCTGATCTCGGAGCACATACTTTCTGCAGTTCTGTTCCAAGAGCAGTTTCAGATAAGACTTCCCCAAGGTCTTGCCCTCCTTAGTGACTTCTGATCATTTTGTTTTATTCATTTGCTTCATTTTTCACTTTCTAGTATTATACCTAAACTTACTGTATTTTTGTCTGAGAATTTTTTTGGAAAAGTAGTAGATTGTGTTAGAGAAGGAGATTCAACTCTTAGTAATGAATATTAATGTGTGGGCTCTAGGTAAGGAAGAAAGTACATTAAAAACAGAAATTCTGTACCTGTGCGTAACTGGCAGGTTGATAGGCTTGACTTTTTTATCCTGGGCAGGAAAAAGTGTATTCAACACAGAGCACATTTGTTAAGAGAACCAACTCTTATTTCATGATCACTTTGGTATTCACATAATTAGGTGAACTATTATGAGATTTCTGCATTTTAAGTCAATATTGATATTTTTAAAGCCCAGAGCCAGAAATAATTATGCTAATGCAACTTTCTGATTGCTCAAATGACTACTTCATAATTACACATATTAGTACTCCATATATGTTGTCCAGACTGAAATTTCTTTTGTTTAGTCATTAATTAGCTGTTTGACTTAAGCTATAACTACTGCATTCCCCCCTTGCCGAATCTGGGTTTCCAGTGGCGTTCTTCCAAAGTGAAGTTAATGCAGCACTATGAACCTTTTATAATGAAAATGTTCTCCTTCAGTATGTTCAGATCATTTTTGTGTGCTGCTATTTTTGAACTATTAATGCTCTTCCTTTTGTTTGTTTTTCCTCTAACACAAAGTTTCTCCAGAGTAAGCAAACAAAAAAGAATTCCAGTTTGTATTGATCTTAAAGAAAGTGCCGCAAAGGTTTGTGGTGGTAGCTTCAGAGATTTTCATATTAAATGCATTTTTTTAATGGTAAAAATGTCTGTGTAGGGAGCAGTACACATACAGGCTGGTACAATCATGCCAGAGAAGCTGAAGAAGAAAAAACCCTCGGGTATAATGCCTTTTATAGGGAGAGAATTAGCATTTTAAATCCTGAATACCACCCCCCCCCAACTTTTTATATTCAGGTAAGAAAAATGGACTTTATTACTATGAAAATTATTAAATTATATTTCATTTCAATTATTTTAACAAGAACCCACCTTTACAATTGTTTAAAATCATTTTTTTTGTAAAGGTATATATTCTTGAGTATTTTTGTATTTAAAATTTTTGTTTGTATAACTTACAAAGTTGTAGATTTAGGGCTACAATTTTTGCAGTTATTGGTCTTACTTGTGTACTTGTTGTTCAATCACTAAGTCTTTGTGATACCATGGACTGTAGCATGCCAGGCTTCCCTGTCCCTCACTATCTCCTAGAATTTGCTGAAATCCATGTCCATTGAGTCGGTGATGCTATCCAACCATCTCATCCTCTGCCACTCTCTTCTCCTCTTGCCCTCAATCTTTCCCAGCATCAGGTTCTTTTCCAGTGAGTTGGCTCTTCACATCAGGTACTAGTGTACTTACATATTATCTTTTTGAAACATAGACACACATTTTTTGGAGACCATTTAAGACTCTTTATATTTCCCACATTTAAGCTAAACTGAAAAGCATTTTTGATAATAAAGGTGAGTGAGAGATTTTGGCAGTGTTACGGCTTTGACTGGTCCCAGATCATTCTTTGAGGCCAAGCAGGGCTTTTGTGATTGACAGAGGAGTCTCGTGGGCTACACAGTCCATAGGGTTGCAAAGAGTTGCATGCAACTGAGCATGCATGCGCGCACGCACACGGAGGAAAGTGCATGTATCACACACACACACACAGAGGAAAATGCATGTATGACCCACAGTACATACAGAGAACCAGGTTTTCAGAGTGACAACCTTTAATTTTTGAGTACAGTGTGTGGTACCAAATTTTAAATTAAATTTGATCATTTTGTAGCAGTTGAGTTAAGCATAATTCCTCTGTTTAACTTAGTGGTGTGAAGTGAATGGATAGATGCTGCGATCCGTATGAGCACAGGCCTATTCATCAGACAGTCTGTGTCGGTCACTCTGGTGTTGCGGTGGCAGAGGTGGTAGCAGAGGGGACAGAGGACACTGAAATGCTGGGGGTGGGACTTCCCCCCACATCCATGAGGGGAGGCAGGCGAAGAGAGCAATTCGGGTGGGTTTGGCCTCAAGGAGCAGTAAAAGAAGCACATCTTACCCGCAGAGAGTCCAGTAATGTTTATAAAATCTAAGATGTTAAAGCAGTTTTTCTTTAAAGGAAGAAAATTTCTGTAGACCCAGTGCAGTTTGACCTAAACTATTTTTATTATATTATTTCAGAATGTAGCAGTTGAAAGAATATTTGGCCTATACTCTGTGTTCAATAAATATTTGTTGAATGAATGAAATGTGGAAAAACAAAAAACTCAGCATAGTTTTTTAAATTCTTAGAGTTCTTCTGTGAATATAAAACTCAAATATTATATATATTGCATAAAAAGAAACCACAAAACTAATAAAATTTATATTAACAGAATTAATTAAATGTAGTGGATGATGTTTTTGCCAAATCTATATCGTTTCTTGCAATGTGAATATAGTCCTGACTGTTCTCAGGCAGGTTCTTTTTTTTTTTAATTGATTTTTATTTTAAAATTTTTACTTTGTGTTGGGATATAGCCAGTTAACAGTGTTGTGGTAGTTTTAGTTGAATAGCAAAGGGACTCCACCATACACAGACATGTGTCCATTCTCTCCCAACCCCTGTCCCATCCAGGCTCAGGCAGGTTCTTATGAGTTTGGCACATGGCACTACTGTGTGCCCTGCAGTTATCCTGCCCCTCCTGCACCGAACTATTCATAAACTGTTTTCTTGCTCAGCAAGCATTTCTCTAAGCCTGTCATTAGGCCTTGGCACAAATATATCATTTAGTCTTACGTTCATTTCTGGTTTTTCTCATTAGTCTAAGAACAACTCAAATGACACTACTGGGTACCCCTGCAATTGTAGTTACAAATCACCGACTTGAGCAGTGAGTTTGTGTGCTAGAATATAATTGCTGTAGGTTTTAGTTTTTCAGATTATGAGTTAATGTTTGAGATGAAAACTTCCTTACTGAATGCAAGGATCACCAGTGTCTTGGAAAGGATACAGAACTGGCCAGTTGGAAACAGGTTATAGTCTTGGCTCTGCCGCCATTCAGCTGAGTGTTAGGTGAGATGCCTTCTAGGCCTCTTTTGTGTCTTTGGTGGTGGTGCGAGGTTGTGCTTTGAGAGCTTTAAAGATTTGTCTGAAGCCCAGTTCTCCAGTTCTGGAGGCTCGAGCACTGTTGCCAGCTTGGGAGTTTGCTTATTGTTTTAATTCTTAATCATCCTTTCATTTATTTTTATGTTTGTACCATTCAGTGGTCTGTAGTGAGTACACGCATGGTATAATACCTCCATTTAATTCCACATTTTCATCACCCAGCAGGTTGGGGGTTTTCTGTCCCTCTGGCCTTGGTGGAGCTCTGTTCATACTCCAGTTTTTGTGACCTTTTCTTTTGGAAGAGGAAGCATGAAGGATTGTCTCTATCCCATTCCCTGTCCATCTCTGTTTGGCCCGGAGAGCTGAAAGCAGCAGAACCCTAAAGCTGACAGCATCTACTTACTTACCTCCCTACCTGTCTCCCATCTTCTGGACCTTTTAATATTACTTATCAAATGTTCCTAATGATAAGTTCTATTATCTTGATTATGAAATTCTGTTGGAAATTTGAAAAGACGTTCCTAAAAAATAACCTGTTTTCTGGTTTTAAGGCTTTTGTTTATTTTTACTTTTGACTGGGCTGAGCGTTCATTGCTGCACAGGTGTTTCTCTAGTTGCAGCAAGCGGGGCTCCTCTCTAGTATTGGCATGCGGGCTCCTCGTGGTGGTAGCTTCTCTTGTTGCACGGGCTCTAGGTGTATGGGCATCAGTAGTTGCAGGTCCCGTGCTCTAGAGCCACAGGCTCAGTAGTTGTGATGCCCAGGCTTAGTTGCCCTGCGGCATGTGAGTCTTCCTAGGTCAGGGAACAACCCGTGTCTCCTGCATTAGCAGGTGGGTTCTTACCACTGAGCCACCAGGGAAGCCTGGAGTTTTAATGCTTTTAAAAGCCTGGGGGGAAAAAAAAGATGGAAAAAGAAACTCCTTTCTAGATGGATGAGAAAGCACAGATGGGCTGGAGTGAGAGTGATGAAAGATAACTGTGTGTCTGTGAGAGTGTTTTCTCTGTTAGGGAGAATTCTGTGGGCATGCTGTGTGGGTTTCCTGAAGCTCTCTCAGTGGCTTTGTGTGTTCTCTGGTCTGGTGAAGGGTGCAGAGCTGAAGTAAATGTAACAGTTAAAGACCGTGCAGTTTCCATTTAGGGAGAAGTGGGGAAAGTGGGAGGAGCTCCAGCCCTGGGAATTGAACAAAGTGGAGCAGGTGTGTGTGCCTCCGTGGGGCGGTCGAAGTACCACCAGGGTGCAATTCCAAGGCAGCTTCATTCAGCACTGAATTCATTTTACAGGGATTCCAGAGGAGTTTCTGGGGACAAAAAGGTTCCCCATGTCCAGGAAACCAGAAAGCTGAAAAGTAGCTTGACGTAGGCTGGGAAGCTGCCTGAGCCTGAGTCAGTGGGAGCAGGTCTGAGGGGCGGGGTTCCAGGTGTGTGTATGCCTGCTAAGTCGCTTCAAGTCGCGTCCAACTCTTTGCAACCCCAGGGACTGTAGCCTGCCAGGCTCCTCTGTCCATGTGATTCTCCAGGCAAGAATACTGGAGGGGGTTGCCATGCCCTCCTCCAGGGGATCTTCCCAGGACCCAACCCACATCTCTTATGTCTCCTGCATTGGCAAGTGAGTTCTTTACCAACTTTAGTGCCACCTGGGAGGCCACACCTAGATTTTGCTATTGACTTTTTATTATGATTTAAGTTGCTGTTTAAGGTTCACAGAAAAATTGAGTGGAAGGTGCGGAGAGTTCCCGTAGGTGCCCTGCCCCCTCCCATTCACAGCCTCTCCCGCTGTCAGCATCCCCTGCTGGTGGTTCTTATTGTTTAGTCCCCCAGTCGTGTCTGACTCTTTTTGACCCCATGGACTGTAGCACTTCAGGCTTCCCTGTCCCTCACCATCTCCCCAAATTTCCCTAAGTTCATGTCCATTACATTGGTGATGCCATTCAGCCATCTCATCCTCTGACACCTTCTTCTGCTGCCCTCAGTCTTTCCCAGCATCAGGGACTTTTCCAGGGAGTCAGCTGTTCACATCAGGTGACCAGGATACTGGAGCTTCAGCTTTAGCATTAGTCCTTCTAGAGGGGTGCCTTTTTATAAGCAGTGAATCTGCATTGACACATCAGTATCACCTAGAGCCCATAGTTTGTGTTGTGGTTCACTGTTGGTGTTGCGTTTTCTTTGGGTTTGGACAAGCACTTGTGACATGCCTCCATCATTGTAGTTTCATACAGGTTAGTGTTGCCACCCTAACCGTCGTCTGTGCCTTGCCTTTTTACCTCCCTGCCCCTGGCAACTGCTCATCTCTTACTATCTCCACAGCTTTGCCTTTTCCAGGATGTCATGTCGTAGTTGGAGTCGTAAAACATGTAGCTTTTTCGGATTGGCTTCTTTCGCTTGGTGATAGGCACTTGAGATTCCTCTGTGTCTTTTTATGGCTTGGTAGCTCATTTCTTTTTAGTGCTAAGTAATATTCCACTGTCCAGATGCACTGCCGATCATTTACCCATTCACCTCCTGAAGGACGTTTTGGCTACTTCCAGTTTTTGGCAGTTTTGAATAAAGCTGATGTAAACATTCATGTGCAGGATTTTGCGTAGACATAAGTTTTCAACTCCTCTGGGCAAATACCAAGGAGTGCAATTGCTGGATCATATGGTAAGACTATGTTTAGTTTTGTAAGAAGCTGCCAAACTGTCTTCCAACGTGGCTGCACTGTTTTGTGTCCCTAGCAGCAGTGAAAGAAAGTTCTTTTTGCTCTGAATCCTGACCAACATTTGCTGTTGTCTGTGTTCTGGATTTTGACCATTCTCATAGATGCGCAGTGGTAGCTCACTGTCATCTTAATCTGCGTTTCCTTGGTAACATGTTATGTGGAGTATCCTCTCATATACAGTCTTGCCATTTGTATGTCTCCTGTGATGAGGTGTCTGCTAGGGTCTGATTGTTGAGTTTTAACAGTGGTTTTCTTACCATAGCTAACAGTTGTTTATTAAGTCCGGCTTGTCAATTATTTCTTCCATGGTAATGCTTTGGCATTGTAGTGCTATACTCAAGATCTTCTGGTTCTTGTGTTATCTAATAGGAGTTTTATAGTTCTGCATTTTATGCTGAGGTCTGTGATTCATTATGAGTTGGGCTTTTGTGAAGGATGTAAGGCCTGTATTTGAATCCTTTCTTTTTCTGGTACCTGGTGGCCCACTTCCAGCACTATCTGAGTGTTGAAAAGACTCTGCTCCACTGTATTGCCTGTGCTGCTTTGTCAAAGACCAGTTGATGCTGCTCTTGGTTGCGGTGCGAGGGCTTCTCACTGAGGTGGCTTCTCCTGTTGTGGAGCATGGGCTCTAGGCCGCGCAGGTTCCGGCGGTGGCAGCACTTGGGCTCAGTAGCTGCAGCTCCCTGGCTCTAGACCACGGGCTCAGTAGTTGTGGCACACGGGCTTAGCTGTTCCGAAGCTTATGGGAGCCTCCTGGACCAGGGATTGAACCTGTGTCTCCTGCATTGGCAGGTGGATTCTGTATCACTGAGCCACCAGGGAAGCCCGACACGCTTTCTTGATTATGTAGCTTTGTAGTAAGTTTTGAGGTCAGATAGTCCTCGGTCCTCTGATTTTGTTCTCATTCAGTATTGAGTTGGTTGCTCTAGGTCTCTTGTCTCTCCTTGTAAACTTTAATTAGTCTGTTGCTGGGATTTTGATGAGGATTGTGTTGAACTTAGAGATCAAGTTGAGAAGAACTGACATCTTGATAACAGTGAGTCTTCCCATCTGTGAACGTGGACTGCTTTTCCATTTATTTAGTTTTTTATTTAATTCATCAGAGTTTTGGAATTTTCTTCATCAGAGTTTTGGAATTTTCTTCCTACAGCTGTTGTAAATATTTTGTTAGATTTATACTTAATTCCCTTTTTGGGGGGGGGGAGTGAAAAGTGAAGTCACTCAATCTTGTCCAACTCTTTGCGACCCCATGGATTGCAGCCTACCAGGCTCCTCAGTCCATGGAATTTTCCAGGCAAGAGTACTGGAGTGGAATGCCATTTTTGAGGGGGAGGGGTACGCTAATGTAAATAATACTGTGTTTTAAATTTCAAATTTCACTTGTTCGTTTTTGATGTATAGGAAAGTGATAGACTTTGTATATCGATCTTGCATAATCGCTCATTAAATACAGGAGTTTTCCAAGAAGCCAAGCCCACAAAGAGAGACCACCGTTCTGTGTGTATCTTGAGCTGAAATAGTTTTTTTTTAAAGAGGTCAGGGAGTGTCCCTCTGGTGCGGGGGAAGTCAGCACAGAAGGTCAAGTCAGAGTGTCGTGAGGTCACACCCTTTTAGTGCTCTGTGTAGGAGACTGGAGCTGTCAGAGCAGCTGCCAGGAGGGATGCTTTCCCATTGGACCCGGGGTTCTTATTTAGGAAAGGCTGCTTTTCCAGAAAGAGGAGGAGGGGAAACACTGAAATACATGTGCCTTTTTAAAAGTTTAGAACGAATCGAAAGAAAGGGAAAAATGCCATCTGCTTCCCATTTCTGAGAAAGGATACACTAAAAAATGTAGAAATTAAACACGATCTGTACAATTGAGGTCGGAGTGGAGTCATTTCCCATTTTTCCTGACATGTCTTTAAACTGTGGTGACAGGCTCCCCTTTCCCGGTATCAGAGGACAGTTGTTAATGTGCATGTTAAAATTTTATCTTATTTTTGTGCTGTTGAGCAAAATTTAGACTTCCTAACACTCGTTTTATTTAAGAATCATTTTTTTTAAATGCTTTAATTATTATCAATCAAAACTTTATATATTTAAGCATTTTCCAGTAATTTTTAACAATCCATTCCTCAAGCAATTCAGAGAACCTGCTGTGTGGTGATTATATATTTTTTATTTCATAAATGAGGATAGTGAGACATAAGTGTTCTGAAATTAGCATTTATCATCATCTGATATAGTGTATAATTTACTTCTTCTTATTGCGTATTGTCTGACTGCCCCTGGTAGGCTGTCAGGTCCTGGTTGACAGCAGTCTTCACCCATTCTGTGCACGAATGGATCTTGGGAGCTTAGAGTTATCTTAGGGGCACGATATCAGGTGTTCAGTGACTGTTTCTTGAATGAATGAGTACATGAAGATCCCAACAGCAGATACTGTTTAGGTCTCTACTCAAGTGTGCTGCTAACACGTTGTCCCTGAGTTGGACATCCCGTTTAGTGATAGTCACTGGTGTTGCCAAACAGATCTACGGGAGCTGCCCCTGAAGGCTGTTCCCTGAGTCGTGGGAGGCGGTACTGAAGCACCCAGTGTCAGATAAACTGCTCCTTGTGCAGTGGGGGTGGGAGTGAGCCTGGAAGCAGGACTGTGCTCCATGGAGAAGCTCTTCCTGTGGAGCCAGGAAGTCTGGGGAGGCTGGACTCCTCCCCCGACCCTCCATGCCACATAGTTCAGCAGGGGAAGCAAGAAGCCCAGGTTACCCCAAAGCCTGCCATCAGAAAGAAACTGTGGACTTTCTGATGTATGTCTCTGTAGACATATTCCTTACCGATGTGGCTGTATATTTTATTGTTTGTTAACTCACAGGGGGTTTACTGTACAGGTGGTTTTGTAGTCTGGCTTTTCTCCTAACATGTGTGCATCTTAGGCCTTTTGGACAGTGGTTCACAGCATCACGTTTGTTGACTGTGTGTTAGTATTCCATTGTGTTTCATATCTTCATTCATGAGTTCAGCAAGGTTTCTGAGGGCCAATATGTGCCAGGCACTGGTTGAGGATGCTGAGGTTCCCAGACAGACAAGTTTCCTGTTGTCATGGAGCTTATAGTTTAGGAGGGAAGACGATACCTGAGCACGTAAATATGTAAGAATTTCAGAGAGTTGTCAGGGGGAAATAGAACAGAATACTCAGCTGTGAGCACTTGAAGTGGGTTGATTATGAAGGCCTTCCTTAGAGCATTTGAGCTGAGATCTGAATGATGAAGGACAACTGCTTAAGGATATGGGGGAATATTTTAGGCAGAAGGAACAGCAAGTGCAAGTGCCCCGAGGCAGGAATGCATTTGGTTTGGGAAACAAAATAGACAACAACAAGGCTGGAACAGAGTGGACCTGGGAAAATCGGGATAGGTAGGGGCTAGATCTTGAGGTCCTTTGTCGGCACCAATGCTTGGGATTTTTCGAGTAACCAGAAGTCACTGGAGGGTGGACTTGGAGGAAGTGATAGGCGTAATGTGGATTTTTTTATTTGCAGAGCTGTCCTCTGGCTGCTCTGTGACTGACAGGGAGACCAGTCCAAGGCTATTGCAGTGATTGGCAATCTTGGTGAGAGACAATGGAAGCAATGAAGAGGAGAAAAGTGGGGTGACTTTTGGAGGTGGAGGTGTCAGGACTCTTGGGATTGGATGTGGGGCTGGGGCAGGCGTCATGAAGGATTCCTCGTTTGCAGCCTCAGCTGCTGCATTGCTGTTGGTGCTCATAATTGAGACCAAGGAGGCTGAAGGCAGGATGTCAGGAGTTCTCTTCGGCTGTATCGATTTGGGATGTTTCTCAGACACTGCAGTGGCTGTGCCGAGTAGGCCGTTGTCTAGAAGGCTGAGCGAGGTCTTGTCTGGAGACATAAATTGGAGAGCTGTTAGACGCGGTGAGATCACTCGGGGGCAAAAGATGGATGGAGAAGGGGTGAGGTAAGCCTGGGGTGGGGCCGGAGGAGCCAGCCAGGAGGACTGTGGAGAGCCAGGGAACAGTGGTGCAGCGGGTAAGGTGGGCCTCGAGGAGCACTGCGTCAGTTTTCGGTTTGCTGCTGTAACAAAGCACCACAAACGTAGTGGCTTAAAACACCACAGATTTATCATCTTCAAGTTCTGCAGGTCATACGTCCGACAGCGGTCCCCCTGGGCTGAAATCAAGGTGTGGGCAGGCTGCGTTCCTTTCTGGGGGCTCCAGGGGAGACTTCCTGGCCTGTTCCGCCTGCAGAGGCTGCTCACATGCCTTGCCTTGTGGCCCCCATCTCCTGTGTGGAGCCGTCACTGCAAACTCTGGGACCCTACTTGTGTCGTCACATCTCTTTCCCCATCTCCAACCTCTCTTGCCTTCCTCTTCCAGTTGTAAGGACTCTTGTGGTTCCATGGGGTCCACCCCAACAGTCCAGAGTCTTCCCTATTTTAAGGTCAGCTGACAGGCAGCTTAATTTTTCTGTATTTACAGGAGCTGGTGATTTGAATGTGGCTCTTTTGGGGAGGGGTGACACTGTTCTTTCTACCTCAGAGGACGTAGTCAGGAGGTGACTGAGAAGTCCAATCAGGCGGGGAATGGAGCTGTGACCCCTGGATTTGGGCACCAGAAAGCTCCGAGTCATCCTGGCGAATGATGCCAGTGGAATGTGGGTTGCAAGCAAATGCGGCAAGGACTTGGGGATGGCAGGTGTTAAGGATCCTCCCGGGAATTTTGCTGCGAATGAGAGAAAGTTGTGGCATGAATTCAAGAGTAGATGTGCAGAATGGGAGCCCTGATGTAGCACTGAGGTGCGGAGACGCCTCTCTCAGGAAGGCGTTGAGTGTGGGTCACCTGAACGAAGAACCCAGAGTCAGATCAAGAAGTGGTTTGCAGAGATGGAGGTATCTGAAGAAAGCAATAATGCGGTTATTTTGAAATAAGCAGCAGAACTCTCCGACTGTTGCCTGCCCTGCGTCAGTGGACAGAACCCTTGTCAGTGGCTGTGGCACAGCCCTCTGCCCACCGTGTCAGATGCTCTGTCACCCCACGAGTGGTCGCCCCTGTTTCTGAAGGCAGTGTGGAAGTCCGCCTTTCCTCCCTTGGGGACCAGCTGTGGTCGGGCCACAACGCAGTGCCTCGGGGGAGAGTGTGTCCGGCACGCAGGGAAGCCACAGTCCTTTTCTGTCCTTCCTTTACTTCATTAGGTTTTAATGATATTCATACTCAACAGTGTTTATCGAACACTAGGCTCTGGGGAAAATGGGGGTGCATAAGACAGATCCCTGCCCTGTGGAGCTTGCCTTCTGGAGGCCCCGTCTCAAAGCTGACCTCTTCCCGGAGGCAAGACACTGAGCTTGTGTGGTCCACACTCTCCTGCACATCTTGGTCTCTGACCAGCTGCGGACCCTCAGTTTACCCTGGAACTGTGGCCGCCTGCTGCTCCTTACCCACAGCTGCCCATTGTATTGCAGCAGTTATGAGCTAATCCCTGGTTACCACGGGTGCCTTTGCTCAGAGAGCCCCTCCCTCACTCTTCCCCTTAAATTCTAGCGTTCATAGTACATCATCGCTTTCCCTTTTTTTAATTAGTCGATTAATTTTTGTGTGTGTGTGGCTGTGCTAGGTCTTCATTGCTGTGGTTCAGCTTTGTGTAGTTGTGGCATGGGGGCTTCTCGTCGCAGTGACTTCTCTTGTTGCGGAGCACGGGCTCTAGGGTGCACGGGCTTCAGTAGTTGAGGCTCGTGGGCTCAGTAGTTGTGACTCACTGGCTTAGTTGCTCCAAGGCATGTGGAATCTTCCCAGACCAGGGATCGAACCTGCGTCCCCACATTGATAGACGGATTCGTCACCACTGGACCACCAGGGAAGTCCCATCATCACGCTCTTAACAGATACCTGCCACTTTCCTGCCCATCTCCTCTGTCACACCCAGCTGGACAGATCTCCATCCAGAGTGGACCCCGTCCCCTGGCTTCTCTATGCCTTCTCCCAGCAGTGCAGTGTTGCTGGAGAAAAATAAGGTGAAGGAGTGGGCTTCTCTCTCAGTGTAAATTCTTGATCCCCAGCTTCAAGTGGGTGGTGTCCCCTGCCTACCGTGTTCTAGGATCCACCTCCAGCTCCTTGTATTCTCACTCTTCACCACCGCGTCATACTGACTGCTTTCTTCATGCTAAACCACCCCTTCACCATCACCACCCACTGCCTCTCAGCCCCTGAATCCACTCACGTTTAGCAAATACAAGGCAGTGGTGGGCCAGAGCACCCCACACAGGCCAGGGTGGTGTCTTCCTTCCTCCTTTCGGAGGCTAGTCTGTCCCTATGAGCTCTGGACTGGTCCTCTCTTGTCTCAGGACTTCAGTCCAGTGGTGGTTTCGCCTTCTCCTGCATCATTGGTCCCTCCATTTCTACCAGATCATTCAGATTTGTGTGCTGAGGTCTTCTGGGTTTGCTCCATCTGCAGCAGAAAATAAATAGCCTCCCTCTCCATCAGTTTTTTTTCAGTTGCTCAGTCATGTCTGACTCTTTGCGACCCCATGGACTGCAGCACGCCAGGCTTCCCTGTCCTTCACCGTCTCCCGGAGCTTGCTCAAACTCATGTCCATTGAGTCAGTGATGCCATCCAACCATCTCATCATCTATTGTCCCCTTTTCCTCCTGCCTTCAATCTTTCCCAGCATCAGGGTCTTTTCCAGTGAGTTGGCTCTTTGCATCAGGTGGCCAAAGGATTGGAGTTTTAGCCTCTGCATCAGTCCCTCCAATGCATGTTTAAAGTTGATTTCCTTTAGGATTGATGGATTTGATCTTATTGCAGTCCAAGGGACTCCCAAGAGTCTTCTCCAACACCATAGTTTGAAGGTATCAGTTCAGTGCTCAGCCTTCTTTATGGTCTAACTCTCAAATCCATACATGACTACTGGAAAAACCGTCAGTAGCCCCATTGAAAAGCTTCAACACCAAAGCTTCTCAAGAAAGTAAACCACGTATTTTCTCTACTTTATTGGTTTCCAGTTACTCTTCACCTGTTCTTGTCCAGCCTTCCTCTATCCCCCTCCCCGCAACTGTCCATGTTTTCCAGCCTCAGACAAATTGCCAAACCCAGTGGACATGGTTGTCATCTTGTGCAACCTCTTAACAGCTTTCAACATAGTTGCCCCCCCAAGATGCTTCTCTGTGATGACACCTTGTTCTGTGTGTTCCTCTGGCCACCTCCTCTCAGCCCTGAGGTCAGGCCTTCATTTCTCAGTCAGCCTTTCAGGGGTGACGTTCCTTAGGCTTCTTCCCTCAACATCTCTTTTCACATGGCACTCTCTTTCTGAGTAGTGTCGTCTGCTGACATAGCTCAAATGCTGTCTGTATGTTGTCAGATTAAGCCCTGGCTTTTCCTCAAACGTTGACTCTGATGCCTTACTTGCACCTCTAACATCGTCATCTGAAATGGAACTTTGGATCATTCCCCTGTTCTCCAGCCTCGACAGTGCTCCTTGTCCTTCATTTCTGTCTCATCTCAAGAGCAAATGTAGCCCCGAACCCTGTAAGGCAGCTCTTCTCCTGCCCCTCCCCCACCATCTCAGGGTTGCTCAGGCCCTTTTGCATTTGAGTGAGGAAGCCTGGATACCTTTTCACAGGCAGTTTTAAAGCAAACCAGTTGTACTGAAATAGTTACAAAAGTCTTAATGAAACAAGTTTTTGACACAGTGCTATGTGTGTGTCTTAAGTGTTCTTAAATAACAGATCTAGTAGTGGGTCTGTAACTGCCATATATTTGAAGTAGTGATACACACAAATGATACTTCACATAATGACATGTGTAATTGGGATTAAAAAGTCTTGAGGTTGAAGTAACAGGTTCAGCCTGTATTGCTGAGTTGTCCTGTACTCACAGTTAAACAAAATACTGTACTGCAGTTGGAGGTTACTGATGTAAGGGTGTAGTTCTTTTCTCATCCAAGTTCATGGACTCCCCACCTTCGTCATTTGATCTGCCCATTTCCCACTGTCACTGCCTGCCTGGGCCTCTGCCCTCCTCCAGAGGCAGTTGCCACAGCCAGCCCTTGGATCTTGGCTGTTAGGAGGCAAGGTCAGACTGTGGCTGTGTTCACACGAGGCCTGGAGCTCAGGACGCTGCTGCCTGAGGATGAGACCGAGTTAGCGCAGATGAGCTCCGTGCATTCTCTGAGCTAGCGGCTCAACACATGGGCCGATGCTGCCCCTTCAGAGGGTGCTCAGAAATAAGCGATAGTGCTTCTGGCGTGTCGCAGTGAGTGTGTGGGGGGCGTGTTCTGGGAGCCTGTGCAAAATGGTAAAACTTCCCTCCTTGGGAAACTTGGAGAGCCCAGGGCCTGCTCCCACCCCCAGTCTTGTCTTTGTGTCTGTGATTCTTTCCCCTGGCTGCCTCTTAGTGTCACTTGGGCAGTTTTGTAAACATACCAGGGCCTGGGCCCCACCTATGAGCAATTACACTGAGGCCTCTGGGGGTGGGGCTTAGGCTTGGGGTTTTAAAAGCTCCCTGGGAGATTCTAAAGTGCAGCCAGGTTGGGAATCACTGCCTTAAATCTTCTGTTGACTGCTTTCACAAGACGTCTTCACTGTAATTAAACAAATTGTGGTTAAAAGTAAGCAAAAGGAAATCTGGAGGGAGCATTTGTAATAGACAAGTGGGCTTTATTAAATGTACAGTTACGTTATTAGACCACAGATCACTGGAGCTGACACCTTGGAATCTGGATTAAAACTCTGAAGCTATGGATGGCATTCAGAGTCTGGTGGGGGGAGGGGTGGTCTGTTTCTGTTTTGTTTTTTCCCCTGTAGCTTTCTTTATTCTTTTTTCCTGACTATTCCAGCCTCATGGGATGAAACACCCATTGGTAACAGATCACTTTTTCTTTGCTTCTCATAGACCATCTCCACCAGGTAGATGCTCTCTTTTCTCTTCATACCTTAAGGTTCTTTGATGTCAGTTGCATTCCCCGCCCAGTCCCAAGACACTGTGACAGTGAGCATTTCTGATACAGTGGCCATGCACTTTGTAAAGACACTGTACTTTACAAGATGATCAGTTTCTGAGAAGCTTTAGTTGTTAGAAAACCTTATATTGTTGCCTTAGTCAGGGAAAGATTTGGGAAAAGGACCAAGAGGTTAGCTCAGACCTCGTGGAGGGAGCTGTCTGGATAGGTACTGGTTACTGATGGTCTCTCATAACTTTTCCTTGACAATAATCTTACTGGTCTGAGGGCAGTTATGAGCATCCTCATTGCACATTCCTGTATTTCTTTTACTGTTTCTCTCTGACACTGGCATAATCTCACTCTCACTATGACAACACATTCCGTTTGGTTTTTAAAATATTTTACAAATATATAGTGAAGACTACTCTTACTTTGCTTTCTAACTTTTACCAGAATAGTCATTTTCCTCCATGCCCACTCATTTATTTTCTTACTGTTTAATTTTTTTTTTTTGCATTGTTCATCTGTACCACTGAATTATCTGCTTGTGATTTTCTGTAAATTGATGCCAAGTCTTAATGGTTTGCTGCTGCTGCTGCTAAGTCACTTCAGTCGTGTCCGACTCTGTGTGACCCCCATAGATGGCAGTCCACCAGGCTACCCCATCCCTGGGATTCTCCAGGCAAGAATACTGGAGTGGGTTGCCATTTCCTTCTCCAGTGCATGAAAGTGAAAAGTGAAAGTGAAATTGCTCAGTCACATCCAACTCCTAGTGACCCCATGGACTGCAGCCCACCAGGCTCCTCCGTCCATGGGATTTTCCAGGCAAGAGTACTAGAGTGGGCTGCCATTGCCTTCTCCTCTTAATGGCTTAGCCTGTATCTTTTCACTCTTTTATGAGATTGCATTAGAATTACAATTTAATCTTTAATCAGGTTGACTTCTTTAATTTTTGAAATGTGGGCTGGAACTGTTCTGTGTATGTGAGTAAATGTTACATGCATGTGATATATGTGTGTGTGTCCTGTGTATGTGGATAAGGATGAGGTGTGATTGTAAGAGCCCTTGGTACATGTGTACCCAACTTCGTGAGTCATAGATACTAAGATGGTAAGAGCTGAGTTGCTGGGTCTGGCAACCTCTCCTTCTCTTGGTCAGGGTACCGCCAGCACTAAGCGTTTTGTTTAGGGAAATGGAAGTAGTTGCTGTCCCATTAAGTGTTCAGTCAGGGAAGCAGAACTGCTGTGAGTGTTACGGAATAAGGGAATTATTTATTACAGAAGTAGTCTGTATAATCTTTGGAAAAGTTGAAAAAAATAGGGCCCAGAGGAAGAATTAGCAGGTGAGAGGAGGGTCATGAACCACTTCCTGAAACACTGGGGTGGGTGGCCCAGGCAGCCTGTGTGGGCTCTCCTTTCATAGGTCTGCTTCCCAGCTGCAGGTGTTGGGGAAATGAAGCTGGTCTCCAAGAAGGAAACAGGGGAAATGGCTAGACAGACTGAAACAGTTCCTGTCACCACCTGTAACCACACAGGCCTTCAGAGAGTGGACTTTGTTCTATTCTCACTTTTAAATCTCAGGCAGACTCAGGGAACGGGATCCTGGGAAATTGCAGCTGATCCACATTGATGGAGATAAACACTGCCACAGTGAGAGTTGCACAGCTCTTTGACTGTCTGGAAAGTACTCTTGGTATGTGAACTGTGTCTCAATAAAGCTGTTATTTACACAGTGCTACCACAGGTGGAAAACTCTAAAGAAAAGCCAGGAAATACTTGGTGCAAGGGTCAGGATAGTGGTTACCTTTGGGAGAGAGGAGAGGTTGTGAAAAGGAGTTTTGGATGTTAAAAAAAATTTTCCCCTTGTTATGGGTGGGAGTAGGGGGTTCCTACCAGTGTTTTCTTCGGTATCATATAGCCTGTAAATACATATTCTGCAAAACACACAGAAGACATGAATTCACAATCCATTGTGGTAGGCAATGAAATCGGTGCCCTTTGTAAGGTATGGGGGCACAGTATGCTGTAGTCTACATTTTCTAGTTTTTTAATGACTGGAAGATGTTAATATGGCTGGTGTAAATCCTCCTTCTGGAGATCTGGAAGCTTCAGTAGTCACTGCTTCCTGTCAGTTTGTATCCATGCACTCTGAACTGGAGGGCAGTCCCTGTGTTCTGGTTTCTAACAAGGTCTTCAGGTCACCTGACAGGTCTGTGAGTGAGTTTTGAAAATAGGTTAATGGGGTATTTCTGTCACTTTTCACTGTATACATTTGATTTTAACATTTGAATTAAGATTTCTTTGTGCTCAAAAGTACATTTTACAGATATAGTAAAACTTTCATATCAGATCCTTTTTGATAATCTGAGAAATCAAAACATTCTCATCATCTCACTTATTGGAAGTTGCCTTTATCTACTCTCCATTTACATGGAGTCACTTTTCATTTGAATGTTTGTTATGGCTCTTTTATTCTCTTTGTAATGAGGAAGCAATTGCCCAAATAAAGATATGCAGCTTTCCTGCCTGGGGCTGTAGCTGTACCACAGTTAGGAAATGGATGTGAAGGTTTTTGTAAAAGTTCAAAACCAAAGTATCTTATACCATTTGTATGCACAGACTAGAAAAATGTTTGCTGTAGTTATATAGACTTTTAGCTTCTTCTCTTCGTGTAGAACTAAATATAAATATATATATATAGTTTTTTTTTTTTTTTATGAGATGATTTAACTCCTTAACTAACAGGAGCCCTTGAACAGGTGATTTCTACGTGAGCTGAATTTTTATAACGCAAGTGCTTGTTAGAATTACTTAGAGTCCTTCTCTACTATTTGTCTTTCCCATTCTATTGTTTTCCTCTATTTCTTTGCATTGATCTCTGAGGAAGGCTTTCTTATCTCTCCTTGCTATTCTTTGGAACTCTGCGTTCAAATGAGTATGTCTTTCCTTTTCTCCTTTGCCTTTCACTTCCCTTTTTCTAACAGCTATTTTTAAGGCCTCCTCAGACAACCATTTTGCCTTTTTGCATTTCTTTTTCTTGGGGATAGTCTTGATCCCTGCCTCCTGTACAGTGTCGTGCACAAAGATGGGCACAATAAAGGACAGAAACAATATGGACCTAACGGAAGCAGAAGATATTAAGAAGAGGTGGCAAGAACACACAGAAGAACTGTACAAAAAAGACCTTCACAACCCAGATAATCACTATGGTTTCATCACTCACCTAGAGCCAGACATCCTGGAATGTGAAGTGGGCCTTAGGAAGCATCACTATGAACAAAGCTAGTGGAGGTGACGGAATTCCAGTTGAGCTATTTCAAATCCTAAAAGATGATGCTGTGAAAGTGTTGCACTCAATATGCCAGGAAATTGGGAAAACCCAGCTGTGGCCACAGGACTGGAAAAGGTCAGTTTTCATTCCAGTCCCAAAGAAAGGCAATGCCAAAGAATGCTCAAACTACCGCACAGTTGCACTCATCTCACACGCTAGCAAAGTAATGCTCAAAATTTTCCAAGTCAGGCTTCAACAGTACGTAAACCGTGAACTTCTGGATGTTCAAGCTGGACTTAGAAAAGGCATAGGAACCAGAGATCAAATTGCCAGCATCCACTGGATCATGGAAAAAGCAAGAGAGTTCCAGAAAAACATCTGTTTCTGCTTTCTTGACTATGCCAAAGCCTTTGACGGTGTGGATCACAATAAACTGTGGAAAATTCTGAAAGAGATGGGAATACCAGACCTGCCTCTTGAGAAATCTGTATGCAGGTCAGGAAGCAACAGTTAGAGCCAGACATGGAACAACAGACTGGTTCCAAATAGGAAAATGAGTACGTCAAGGCTGTATATTGTCACCCTGATTATTTAACTTATATGCAGAGTACATCATGAGAAACGCTCGACTGGAAGAAACACAAGCTGGAATCAAGATTGCCAGGAGAAATATCAATAACCTCAGATACATAGATGACACCACCCTTATGGCAGAAAGTGAAGAAGAACTAAAGAGCTTCTTGATGAAAGTGAAAGAGGAGAGTGAAAAAGTAGGCTTAAAGCTCAGCATTCAGAAAACTAAGATTATGGCATCTGGTCCCATCACTTCATGGCAAGTAGATGGGGAAGCAATGGAAACAGTGTCAGACTTTATTTTTTGGGGCTCCAAAATCACTGCAGATGGTGACTGCAGCCATGAAATTCAAAGACACTTGCTCCTTGGAAGAAAAGTTATGACCAACCTAGACAGCTAATAAAAAGCAGAGACATTATTCTGCCAACAAAGGTCCATCTAGGCAAAACTATGATTTTTCCAGTAGTCATGTATGGATGTGAGAGTTGGACCATAAAGAAGGCTGAGCACCAAAGAATTGATGCTTTTGAGAAGATTCTTGAGGGTTCCTTGGACTGTAAAGAGATCCAACCAGTCCATCCTAAAGGAAAGCAGTCCTGAATGTTCATTGGAAGGAGTGATGCTGAAGCTGAAACTCCAATACTTTGGCCACCTGATGTGAAGAACTGACTCATTTGAAAAGACCCTGATGCTGGGAAAGATTGAAGGCAGGAGGAGAAGGGGACGACAGAGGATGAGATGGTTGGATGGCATCACTGACTCAATGGACATGAGTTTGAGCAAGCTCCAGGAGTTGGTGAAGGACAGGGAAGCCTGGCGTGCTGCAGTCCATGGGGTCGCAAAGAGTCAGACATGACTGAGCGTCTGAACTGAACTGCAACTATTTGTAAAACTTCAGAGACACATTTGTTACCTGACAGTTTGAGTCAAATGTCACTCTTCATAGTTTTCCATAAAGAAATATATTGTTGATAAGTTTTATAAACCAGTTAATTAAGCATCATGTCTGTTAGTCTTTTTGTTTAGTAATCATTTTGAGTGCCTCCTGTGTGCTCATGCCCTGAGGTAAGCCTGGGCCATTCGGAAGTAAATAGAAGGTAATCACACCCACTCCACGAGAATCCCACGGACAGAGGAGCCTAGTGGTCTGTAGGGTCACAGAGTTGAGCATGACTGAGTGAACACAAAGGGTGGTCCCAGTCATATAGGGAAGACTCACATATGGTGTAATTGCAGTGTGGTATGATAGGGATATAATGGAATTGTGATGTGTGTATAAGATAAATTTGAGACATGTAAGTGGTGGATGTTTTATAAAATATGACACTAAGTCTGTATTTTGAAGATGATTATGAGTTTGCTGGACAAAGAGAATCAGGTAGAAAACTTTCCAGACTGAAGGAACCCCATGAGTAAGGGAGTGGAAGAAGGCAGCAGTTTGACTTCTTTGAGTAGGTAGGTGTGGCTGGCTTAGGGTTTAAGGAAGAGTTAGATGATTTAAGGTTAGTGAAGTAGGCAATAGCCAGCTCACAGAAAGCCCTGTTTGCCACTCTGGGTTTACATTTTTACCTTGTAAGTAATCAGGATCACTTGAAAGGTTTTAACCAGAAAAGTAGGATGATCAGATTTTCATTTTCCACAGTCATTTTGTAGATAGATAGTTTAGAGAATGGTTTGGAGGGAAGTTGGGAATTGGGGAGGAATCCATCCCAGAGCTAATTAAGGCCTGTTTTAATGCAGTGGCAGTAGAGAAGGATCTGACCAGAGCTGGAATCAGTAGGATTCATCATGACCTCAAAGATGTGATGGAGAAAGAGAGGAGAATTACTGAGATTCTGGTTTGAATGATAATGGTATGTAGATAAGGAAAGGCAGAAAGAAAAATCGGTTTGAGGAGGTATTGAAATTATATTTGTATAGTTGAGCTTAGAGGGTGCCTGCAGAACATTTAGGAAGAGATCTTAGAAGGTGATTGAATATAGATCTGGGAACTCAAGAGAGAGCTGGAAAAAGCTGACAACAGGTGAAATCTCCCAAGGAGAGCAGGGAGAATGAGAGGCAAGAGGTCCTAGAAATGAGCCATTTCCCTCATCTTCTCTGGAGCATGGGACTGAATAAGGGAAATGGGAAGGAAATTGAGCTTGTAAAAGAGACTCAGAAGGGCTTGTTGAAGAGGAATAGAACTTGGGGGGTTATAGAAACCAGAGGAAGTCAGAATAGCAAGGAGAATGCCAGATTGCAAAATTATATGCATGCCAAGAAAGTATTTTTTGATGTATAAGAGATTAAGATACTCTTTAGAGGAGGAAATAGAGGGTTGTTTATTTAAATGAACTTGGGACAGTTGGCTTACCAGTTAAAAAAATAAGTCTGTCTCATGTTGTTGTTCAGTTACTATGTCTGAACTTTATATTGGATACTTTATATCAAAATAAGTGAAAAGTAAATGTAAAAAGTAGAAACGATAAGACACTAGAAGAAAATATGAGTCTATTTACACAGTGTTCAGTGTTCTTATCATGACATCAGAATTAGAAAAGAGAAGACTGATAAATTGTACTGCGTATAAATTCACCATTTCTATGTGCTAAAGATGCTGAAGCTGAATCTCCCATACTTTGGCCACCTGATATGAAGAGCCAACTCATTGGAAAAGACCCTGATGCTGGGAAACATTGAGGGCAGAAGCAGAAGGAAGCGACAGAGAATGAGATGGTTGGAGGGCATCACCAACTCAATGAGTATGAGTTTGAGCAAACTCCGGGAGATAGGAAAGGACAAGGAATCCTGGCATGCTGTAGTCCATGGGGCGGCAAAAGAGTGGGCCGCAACTGAATGACTAAACAACAAAGATATGATAAAATTAAAATGTAAATGGGAAACTAGGAGAAGTATTTGTCACATATTTGACAGAGGTTTAATATCCTTGATATATAAAACATCTATCAATAAAATGAATGACTGGAGATTTTTGGTTAAGCAGTGATGAGTAATTGGTTAAGCAGTTACTTACTGAAGATGTATTTCTCTTCCTTCCAAAATTCTGGTGAAATGACAGAAAAGAATCACAAAATATAAACCCACAACAATAGAAAATATGGGAGTGGGGAAATTTTTTGTTAATGGTAGACTAAGCAGTTGCTCCCTCTTTCCTGCAGTTAGGAAAGCCGAACACATTTTAAAGCAAAATTTGTTTGAAGGTAACAGAGGTAACGAGAACAGTGAAGATTTGTGGGACTGAGGTCCGGGGAGTAAGGAAGCTCATAGATGTGAGACCAGATTTGTATGTACTTCTGCCCTGGAAGAGTCTCCCGATTCAAGACGAGGCCAGCAAATGAGAAGCTGGGAAGCAGGAGAGATTGTAATAGACTCATAGAACTGAAGGGTGGGGGACAAAAACTAGAATTTGGTATAAGTCAGGGAGGAAGGGGCCCTGGAAAACTCCTTACGCTTTGAGTCCCAAAGGCCTATGTCCTGGAATAGTGATTTTCCAGAAGTACTGATGTTGAACTTCAAATCCTCTGAGTCCTTGATTGGATCAAGGTGATCTTGACTGAATCAAATATGATTTTTTTCTGGAAGAAGATAACATCACTTGGAGCCTCAAATGATTTCTACATTTATTTACAGTGTCTGAAACTTACACACCAAATGAGAATTTAGGACAGTTTGACTGAAAATCAAGACTATTTAAATGGATTCTCAGGGACTCAGATAATGGAGTAATTATACACCATCAGTTCAGTTCAGTTCAGTCGCTCAGTCGTGTCCAACTCTTTGCGACTCCATGAACTGCAGCATGCCAGGCCTCCCTGTTCATCACCAACTCCCGGAGATCACCCAAACTCATGTCCATCAAGTCGGTGATGCCATCCAGCCATCTCGTCCTCTGTCGTCCTCTTCTCCTCCTGCCCCTAATCCCTCCCAGCATCAGAGTCTTTTCCAATGAGTCAACTCTTCGCATGAGGTGGCCAAAGTATTGGAGTTTCAGCTTTAGCATCACTCCTTCCAAAGAACACCTAGGACTGATCTCCTTTAGAATGGACTGGTTGGATCTCCTTGCAGTCTAAGGGACTCTCAAGAGTCTTCTCCAACACCACAGTTCCAAAGCATCAATTCTTCAGCGCTCAGCTTTCTTCACAGTCCAACTCTCACATCCATACGTGACCACTAGAAAAACCATAGCCTTGACTAGACGGACCTTTGTTGGCAAAGTAATAGCTCTGCTTTTGAATATGCTATCTAGGTTTGTCATAACTTTCCTTCCAAGGAGTAAACATCTTTTAATTTCATGGTTGCAGTCACCATCTGCAGTGATTCTGGAGCCCCCAAAAATAAAGTCTGACACTATTTCCACTGTTACCCCATCTATTTCCCATGAAGTGATGGGACCAGATGCCATGGTCTTCGTTTTCTGAATGTTGAGCTTTAAGCCAACTTTTTCACTCTCCTCTTTCACTTTCATCAAGAGGCTCTTTAGTTCCTCTTCACTTTCTGCCATAAGGGTGGTGTCATCTGCATATCTGAGGTTATTGATATTTCTCCTGGCAATCTTGATTCCAGCTTGTGCTTCTTCAGCCCAGCGTTTCTATGATGTACTCTGCATATAAGTTAAATAATCAGGGTGACAATATACAGCCTTGACATACTCGTTTTCCTATTTGGAACCAGTCTGTTGTTCCATGTCCAGTTCTAACTGTTGCTTCCTGACCTGCATACAGACTTCTGAAGAGGCAGGTCAGGTGGTCTGTATTCCCATCTCTTTCAGAATTTTCCACAGTTTATTGTGATCTACACAGTCAAAGGCTTTGGCATAGTCAAGAAAGCAGAAATAGATGTTTTTCTGGAACTCTCTTGCTTTTTCGATGATCCAGTGGATGTTGGCCATTTGATCTCTGGTTCCTCTGCCTTTTCTAAAACCAGCTTGAACATCTGGAAGTTCACAGTTCACATATTGCTGAAGCCTGACTTGGAAAATTTTGAGCATTACTTTGCTAGCGTGTGAGATGAGTACAATTGTGCGGTAGTTTGAGTATTCTTTGGCATTGCCTTTCTTTGGGATTGGAATGAAAACTGACCTTTTCCAGTCCTGTGGCCACTGATGAGTTTTCCCAATTTCCTGGCATATTGAGTGCAGCACTTTCACAGCATCATCTTTTAGGATTTGAAATAGCTCAACTGGAATTCCATCATCTCTACTAGCTTTGTTCGTAGTGATGCTTTCTAAGGCCCACTTGACTTGACGTTCCAGGATGTCTGGCTCTAGGTGAGTGATCACACCATCGTGATTATCTTGGTCTTGAAGATCTTTTTTGTACAACAGTTCTTCTGTGTGTTCTTGCCACCTCTTCCTAATAGCTTCTGCTTCTGTCAGGTCCATACCATTTCTGTCCTTTATCGAGCCCATCTTTGCATGAAATGTTCCCTTAGTATCTCTAATTTTCTTGAAGAGATCTCTAGTCTTTCCCATTCTGGTTGTTTTCCTGTATTTCTTTGAATTGATTGCTGAAGAAGGCTTTCTTATCTCTCCTTGCTATTCTTTGGAACTCTGCATTCAGATGCTTATATCTTTCCTTTTCTCCTTTGCTCTTCACTTCTCTTCTTTTCACAGCTATTTGTAAGACCTCCCCAGACAGCTGTTCTGCTTTTTTGCATTTCTTTCCCATGGGGATGGTCTTGATTCCTGTCTCCTGTACAGTGTCATGAACCTCCATCCATAGTTCATCAGGCACTCTATCTATCAGATCTAGGCCCTTAAATCTATTTCTCACTTCCACTGTATAATCATAAGGAATTTGATTTGTCATACCTGAATGGTCTAGTGGTTTTCCTTACTTTCTTTAATTTCAGTCTGAATTTGGCAATAAGGAGTTAATGATCTGAGCCACAGTCAGCTCCTGGTCTTGTTTTTGCTGACTGTGTAGAGCTTCTCCATCTTTGGCTGCAAACAGTATAATCAATCTGATTTCGGTGTTGACCATCTGGTGATGTCCATGTGTAGAGTCTTCTCTTGTGTTGTTGGAAGAGGGTGTTTGCTGTGACCGGTGCGTTCTCTTGGCAAAACTCTATTAGCCTTTGCCCTGCTTCATTCCGTATTCCAAGGCCAAATTTGCCTGTTACTCCAGGTGTTTCTTGACTTCCTACTTTTGCATTCCATTCCCCTATAATGAAAAGGACATCTTTTTCGGGTGTTAGTTCTAAAAGGTCTTGTAGATGTTCATAGAACCGTTCAATTTTAGCTTCTTCAGCATTACTGGTTGGGGTATAGACTTGAATTACTGTGATATTGAATGGTTTGCCTTGGAAACGAACAGAGATCATTCTGTCGTTTTGAGACTGCATCCAAGTACTGCATTTCAGACTCTTGTTGACCATGATGGCTACTCCATTTCTTCTGAGGGATTCTTGCCCGCAGTAGTAGATATAATGGTCATGTGAGTTAAATTCACCCATTCCAGTCCATTTTAGTTCGCTGATTCCTAGAATGTCGACGTTCACTCTTGCCATCTCTTGTTTGAACACTTCCAGTTTGCCTTGAATCATGGACCTGACATTCCAGGTTCCTATGCAACATTGCTCTTTACAGCACCGGATCTTGCTTCTATCACCAGTCACATCCACAGCTGGGTATTGTTTTTGGTTTGGCTCCATCCCTTCATTCTTTCTGGAGTTATTTCTCCCCTGATCTCCAGGAGCATATTGGGTACCTACCGACCTGGGGAGTTCCTCTTTCAGTGTCCTATACTGTTCATGGGGTTCTCAAGGCAAGAATACTGAAGTGGCTTGCCATTCCGTTCTCCAGTGGACCACATTCTGTCAGACCTCTCCACCATGACCCGCCTGTCTTGGGTGGCCCCACAGGGCATGGCTTAGTTTCATTGAGTTAGACAACGCTGTGGTCCATGTGATTAGATTGACTAGTTTTCTGTGATTATGGTTTGTGTGTCTGCCCTCTGATGCCTCTCGCAACACCTGCTGTCTCACTTGGGTTTGTCTTACCTTGGACGTGCGGTATCTCTTCACAGCTGCTCCAGCAAAGCACAGCCATTGCTCTTTACCTTGGATGAGGGGTATCTCCTCACAGCCACCCCTCCTGACCTTGATCGTGGAGTAGCTCCTCTCAGCCTTCCTGTGCCCATCACCTAGTATATAATATGTTTAAAGAAATCAAAGACAAGATTAAGAATCAGGCAATTGGAACTTAAAACAAATGTAAATTCTATGTTACCAGGGGATGTGGGAGGGAGGGAGGGATAAATTGGGAGATTGGGATTGAAATATACACATTACTCTGTATGAAATGGTTAATTAATACGAGACTGCTGTATAGCACAGGGAACTCTACTTAATACCCTGTAATGGCCTGTATGGGAAAAGAATTTAAAAAAAGAGTGGATATATTGATTCACTTTGCTGTGTACCAGAAACTAACATAACATTATAAATCAACTATACTCCAATAAAAATTTTCAAAAATGTAAGTTCTAGAATTGAAGGACTATAACTAAATTAACTGAGATTAATATCTTGATAGATGGGTTTAACTGTAGGTTAGTAGTAGTAATAAATTGAAAATAAATATTTAGAATGATAAAATATACAGAGAAAAATGGAATGGGAAATATGTAAAAGATCCTAAGAGACATAGGATTCAGTGAGAATATTTAACAGATGAGTAATTGAAATCCCAGTAGGAAGGAAAGGAAGAATAGTGTAGAGTCTGTATTTGGAGAGATAATGACTGAAAATTCTCTGCAACATACAAACCTCAAATCACAGATTTAAGAAATACTGTAGACCCCACACCGGATAAAGTCAACTAAAATCTCACTGAAATTTAAGATTGCTGAAAACCAAAAATAATGAGAAAATCTTAAAAAATAGTTAGAGAAGAATTATATGTTACATTCGAGAGGGCAATAAGACTAACAGCTGATTTTTCAGCACAAGCAATAGAAGTCAAAAGGCAGTGGATCAGTACTTTTGAAATGTAAACAAGAATGTAAACTGCCAGACTGAAACTTTATACCCAGCAAAACATCCTCCAAAAGAGAAGACAAAAATATCTGTTTGGACCAACAAAACAGAGAGAATTAATGCACACCAGATGTTCACTAAAGGGGAGTAATGAAGATTCTTCTTTGGGCAGAAGGGAAACTGATCCTGCATGGCAGCTTTAAGATATAGGAAAAAGTGGAGACCAAAGAGAGGGTAAATGCAAATGAATGTTGATGTATAAAACAGCAATGATAATTTAATGTCTTGTGTGGTTTAAAATATATATATGTGGTTTAAAACTATAATAATAGCATATAAGTTGTAGAGATGTAAATAGAGTTAGTATCCTGTTGTCTTTGCATTGTCTAGGAGGTGGTAAAATTATTAATTTAGTGCAGACTTTGATAAGTCAAGGATGCATGTTGTAGTTGCTAGGATATTCATTAAAAGAACAATAAAAGTATATATCTACTAAACTAATAGAAGGGGATATAGAAGAGAAGGAGAGGTAGTTAGTACTACTAACTTGATTAATCCTAAAGAAGACAGGTAGAAGAGGAACAGAGTATATGAGGATATTAGGAAGTAAACAGTAAGATGATAGATTTATACCCAGGATATCAATAATTGTATTAAATAAAGTGAACTAAAAATTTCAGTTAAAAACAAAGATTGAGAAATTAAATTTTTAAAAAGTGGATTTCACACCTTTGTACTACTTCTAAGGATGTATACAAGTGGAAAGTAAAATGGAAAAGGACATATCACTCAAACACTAACCAGTAGAAGACTGGTGTACCTATATTAGTAAAATGGAAGTTAGGGCAGGAAAAGCATTATTGGAGATAGAGACATTTCAAAATGATGAAATACTCAATTCATTAGTTCTACATCTATATGTGCCTGAAAACATGGTGTCAAAATACACAAGGGAAAAATTGGCAAAACTAGCAAAGGGTAGACAAATCTACAATCATAGTGGGGGTTTTTAGTACAGTTTACTAACTAATGGAGTAAACAGAGAGTCACTAAGGATGTTGTTCAGTCGCTCAGCTGTGTTTGTCTTTTTGTGACTCCATGGACTGCAGCACGCCAGGCTTCTCTGTCCTTCACCATCTCCCAAAGCTTTCTCAAACTCATGTCCATTGAGTCGGTGATGCCTTTCAACCATCTCACCCTCTGTCATCCCCTTCTCCTCCTGCCTTTAATCTTTCCCAGCATCAGGATCTTTTCCAAGGAGTCAGTTCTTTGCATTGCCAAAGTATTGGAGTTTTCAGCTTCAGCATCAGTCTGTCTAATGAATATTCAGGATTGATTTTCTTTAGGATTGACTGGTTTGAGGATATAGATCTCAATAACACACTTAACAAGCTTGACCTAATTGAGATCATAGTGGGTTTGCCAGTAGATTAGATATAGGAGGAGAGAAGTAGGAGATTGAAAACAACAAATATTGAAAATGAAACATGAAATATGAAGGACTCTACACCCATAACTGTTAGATTATACATGCTTTTATATACACATGGAACATTTATCAAAATTGCTTATCTATAAAGCAAGTGTTGACAGATTTCAGGAGATTTGAATCAGTATCAGACTTATTACAAAGATAGGTCTACTGTTTGAAAAATCAATCAGACATCACTGAGTTAATAGGGTAAAACAGAAAAATACTGTGATACTGTCAATTGATGTAAAAATTGCCGTTGGTAAAATTCAGCATCCATTCAGAGTGAAATCTCATAACACATTATGAGGAAAAAGTAGCTTCTTTAATTTGATAGAGGTTACTTAAAAGAATCCTTTAGCAAAAATCATGTTTAATGGTAAAGTGTTGAAAGTTTTCCTTCTGAGACTGGCAATAGAAAGAAGCTATCTTTACCATTACTGTTAATGACTTTCTTTAGAGACTACCTGGTTCCATACAACAAGAAAAGTTTAAGGTACAAGAATCAGCAAGGAAAGAATAAAACTGTGGTTTTGTAGATGGCATGTGTATGTAGGGAAAAAAACCTCATAACTTATTGCAATTAATAAGCAAGGCTGCAAGATTCAGAGTAACTCTGGACACAATTGCAATTTTGTATATCAACAACAAAAAGTGAAGTAGAAATATCATTTGTGGTGGCATGCACAGTCCGATTTTACAGAATAAGTCTAAGTCTAACAAAATATAAGGCATCTGTACAGGGAAAGATAAACACTGAGAGAAGTTAAAGGTCTAAATAAATAGATGGGTATACCATCTTAATGGATTAGGAGAATCAATGCTGTAAGATGTTGATTCTTCTGAAATTCAAATATGCCTTCTTGTAGTATCAATAAAAATGCCTGCAGTTGTTTCCTTGATGAACTTGACAAACTGATATTAACATATGCTTGGAAATGTAGACAGCAAAGGATGCCCAGAAGAGTTTTGAAGAATGGCAATCTGAGCAGACTTACTCTACAGGATAGCAGGACTTAGTTTAACCCTATGGTAATTAAAATAATATAACTTTAGTGAAAGGCTAGACAAGTTGACCAGCCAGGCAGAATAGTCCAGACAGTTGCATTCGTATTTGGACACTTGATTTACCACGTAGGAGGCTCTGCAAAATGACAGAAAAAGGACAGTCTTCTCAGTAACTGTGTTCAGTTAAATACTCATGTGGGGAAAGAAAAGAAATGTAACTCTTTCACTGCACACACACAAATTAATTCCAAATCTGTATCCATGGAATTCTCCAGGCCAGAATACTGAAGTGGGTAGCCTTTCCCTTCTCCAGGGAATCTTCCCAACCCAGGGATCAAACCCAGGTCTCCTGCATTGCAGGTGGATTTTTTACCAGCTGAGCCACAAGGGAAGTCCAAGAACACTGGAGTGGGTAGCCTATCTCTTCTCCAGCAGACTTCCTGACCCAGGAATCGTGAACCGGGGTCTCCTGCATTGCAGGTGGATTCTTTACTAACTGAGCTATCAGGGAAGCCTGATAAATCTGTATCAGTCTGGGTCAAATCAGGAGGAAAAGGAAAAGAGAAAGAAAAAATTTACTATGAATATTTTAAATCAGTTTTTTTTTTTTTTTATGTTGAGCTCTATGAGCTGCTCATATATTTTGGATATTAATCCCTTATCAGTCATATCATTTGCAGAATTTTTTCCCATTCAGGTTTTTTCATTTTGCCTATATAAAAGAAATTTTTTAAAAAAATGACCATTTTTCACTGTATGAGGGAATGGAAGTAATGCGGGATTGGGCTCATAAAAAGTCAAGAGGACTGTAAAGAATGTAAGAATAGCACACATAGAGGGGAGCTGCATCCTCTAGGATGAGGCAGAGCCCTCGAGGAAGAGTCCCCATGGTGCCCAGGGCTGAGACCCATGCCTGGTCTCCAGGGCAGGCTGTGGCTTCCTGCAGGACGGAGACGTTTCTGTTCTGTCACTCTGGTGGAACTTGATGGAAGCTGGTGGTGGTTTAGTCACTAAGTCATGTCTGACTCTTGTGACTCCACTGATTGTAGTCTTCCAGGCTGCTCTGTCCGTGGGTTTCTTCAGGTGAGAATTCTGAAGTGGGTTACCATTTCCTCCTCCAGCAGATCTTCCTGACCCAGGGATAGAACCTGCGTCTCCTGCATTGCAGGTAGATGCTTTACCAACTGAGCCTAGGAATAGAGAATTATGGAGCCCACCCCATCCCTCACATTCATTCAACATTTATTTAATAAATGTTGTTAAACATTCTCTCTATAGCAGATATCGTGTTTGTTATCAGATACATAAGAGAGGGCCAAATAGACATTGAGCTTGCCTTGGCGGAGTCTGTATTCTATGAACGCCTTTTTTCAGGCACTGTCCAGTCGCTAGGGACGTAGAGAGTGGTGAGTATCTGTCCTGTGGAGTTGGGGGTGTGTTGCTTTCCCAGTGTGGAGGTGTTCACAGCCTCAATCTGGGAGCTTTCTAAAGCCGGTACTGTTGGGATTTTTGGGAAGTTTCCTCTTGATCAATTATTAATTCCATTTCCAGCCTCTCTCTGAAGAATTGGGAGTGGGGGGCAGAAAATTCCAAGCTGCCACTCATCGCTTGGTCTTTTTGGTGACCAGCCCCATTTGTAGCCATATTGGAGCCCGTCCCCCCACCCCCACCCCCACCCCATCTAGAGTAGCCCCAGTAGCTCTTTAGTGCTTTTATCACTTAGAGTTTGCCAGGGTTTCAGGAACTCTGGGTCAGGGACGAAGTCAAAGACCAGATATCGGAACCAAAGATGTTCTTCTTATCACTTAAGAAATTATGGGGTTTTAGGAATTCTCTGCCAGTACTTGGGGCCAGAGACCCAAGTTATTTTCTTTTATCTCACACTGAAGGACCCAAATGAGATTAGTGGTAGATGAAGATTTATTGTAGGGAATGTCTGCATATGGTAGGGATATTAGTATTGATATCCCCAACTCAAGTTACAATTACATTTGCTTTGAAAGGATTGAATTATTCAATTATGTGTTGAATTCTTTGAGTTAGCTTAGTTTCATGACATTAGTTTTGTCCATTATATGTTTCTCTGTTGTATTAATATAATTTACAGATCTACTTATCCTTCTAGGTATTATTACCAATTGAGAGGTGAGTGTTTTTAGTAATTTAAAAATCAAGTTGGAATTATGTATTGACTAATATATTGAGGTTCTTTTCCAGCCTGTCTTGCTTTAAGAGTTTTTCTGCCTCAAAGTGGGGGGTGTGTGTGTGTTACACTCCTCCCCAGCCACTCCCCTCCAAGGAATCATGGATACCTCTTTGGTTTTCTCCCCACGCCAGTGCATGTGTGGATGTGGCTGTACATAACTGAAAAATATAGTTCTTCAGTTGATATGTGATTTCCTACTCTGCAGTCCCATGGACTGGAGTATCCCAGGCTCCCCTGTCCTTCACTATCTCCTGGAGTTTGCTTAAACTCATGTCCATTGAGTCAGTGATGCTATCTGACCATCTCATCCTCTGCTGCCCTCTTCTCCTTTTACCTTCAATCTTTCCTAGCATCAGAGTCTTTTCCAATGAGTTGGCTCTTTGCATCAGGTGGCCAGAGTATAAGAGCTTAACTTTTCTATAAAAATTGTAAACCAGTCCCTTATTGCTTATCTCAGTATTTTGCACACTTCTCTAGTTATTGTCTTAGGAAAGGACGTCTGCCAACATAGTTGCTCGCCAGAGAGTGTAAACATTTGCCATATTCCTTCTAGAAAGGTGCCACTACACTCTCTATAGCTGAATAGGAAAATGTTCAGTTCCCTAAACTGACTGACACAGGTATTACAGTTTTTCTATCTTTCTTAGTCTAAGGGGTGAAAAAATTGTTTCTTTCAGGTGAAAAAATTCTTTTTAATTCGCTTTTCTTCATGTGGCCACTTTGTGTTACTTTTTAAAATTATCTGTTCATTCTTTTGTTCTTTTTTCTAGGAAGGTCTTTACCCTTTCTGATTTCTGTGTTTTTCTTTAAAAAAAAAAAAAAGTTTCATTTTTTTTCCTGGCTAGCGTGCTGTATTTCAGTCTTAGTTTTCTTCATTACATCCTCATGTCAGTCCTGTGGGTCATGCGCTCAGACTTTGAGTCTCTTTGGCCTTGAAAGCACACCCAGGAAAGGCTTCTTTACCCCAGTTCCTAAGTGTTCTCCCTGGATTTTCTTCTTTGTGTTGAATTTTCCCCTTAGATGTTTAATACACAGAAACATTTTGGGTAATATGGACAGAGTGAGGTAAAGCTTTTTTCCCCCCGTATATTAATAGATGCTTATTATTGAGTCATTGATCCTTTCCTACTGATTTGAAATGTTGCCTTTGCCTTGTGCTAAATTTCCACAAATACTAATGTGTGGTTTTGTATCTGAATGCTCTCTGTTCATTGATCTGTTCATCATAGGCCTGCATCAGTGCCACATTGTTCTTTGCTTTTTCCTTTTTCTCCTTACACACTGATTTAGTTCTTGTCAATCTGACAATTCATGAAGAGAAAATTGTTGCCCCTAGTCCATCCATCCTTAAAGTTATCTTTCAAAAATGGGGTGTGACTTTATAGTAGAGGTTCCTTTGTTTCTCTAAATGACCTGTTACTAGTTTCTGTAAGTTGGGGTCACATTCTTTTCCTTTTCCTTTTGGTAGCAGAAGTTGTGGGTTGATGAAGAAAACCAATTTAAAGCAATTTTTTTTCCTGAATGTTACCATAAATTGTTTAAACACTCTTATTAACAGAAATTTAGGTCTCTTACAGGGATTTCCCCCTTGTAAAGCAAGTTTTTTTGCCACTGAAAATAGAATTGAAATGATCTCTAATTCTCATTTCTGTAGCCATCGCCTCCCGGCTCTTCTCACATCTTCAGTTCAGTTCACTTCAGTTCAGTCGCTCAGTCATGTCTGACTCTTTGCGACCCCATGAATCGCAGCACGCCAGGCCTCCCTGTCCATCACCAGCTCCTGGAGTTCACTCAGACTCACGTCCATCGAGTCCGTGATGCCATCCAGCCATCTCATCCTCGGTCGTCCCCTTCTCCTCCTGCCCCCAATCCCTCACAGCATCAGAGTCTTTTCCAATGAGTCAACTCTTCGCATGAGGTGGCCAAAGTACTGGAGTTTCAGCTTCAGCTTCATTCCTTCCAAAGAAATCCCAGGGCTGATCTCCTTCAGAATGGACTGGTTGGATCTCCTTGCAGTCCAAGGGACTCTCAAGAGTCTTCTCCAACACCACAGTTCAAACGCATCAATTCTTTGGCGCTCAGCTTTCTTCACAGTCCAACTCTCACATCCGTACGTGACCACAGGAAAAACCACACATCTTAGAACACGTCAAATATAAAAGTACTTACAAGGCATACAGGGTTAATAGATGAGTACTCTTGGGATCAGAGCCCACTGACCTGGGGTCTGTGGGGCCCAGGCCCCCTTTCAGAGCACGAGGGGACCAGCATCTGTGATGTGTGTGTGTGAGACACACGTCTTCAGGGACATGTCTAGAAAGTGTTGATCTAGGTTAAAGTGTCCAGCTGTAAATATTTTTCATTGTAAATCATTATGGCTTGATAAGAATTTAACATTTTGAGAGCCAGACTTCTTTTTAAAAAATTTTGATTGTAGTAGGATGTACATAACATAAAATTTACCATCTTAGCCACATTAAAGTATATAATACTTTGGCATTGAGTAAATTCACACAGTTGTGTAACTTCCTCCCCGTTGCCATCTCCTTCCAGCCGCAGCAAGCATCTTTCTGTTTCCTGTCTCTGAATTTGACAATGCTAATTATCTCAGATCAGGGGAGTCTACATTTGTCTTTTTGTGACTGACTTATTTCTCTTAGCATAATGTCCTCATGGTTCAGCCACATGTCATTTCCTTCCTTTTTAAAGGATGAATAATATTTCATTATGTACATACCACACTGTGGTATCCATTCATTCATCGATAGACACCTGGGTTGCCTCCACCTTTGGGTGTTGTAAGTAATGTTGCGTTGAATAAGGGTGTACAAGTCTGAGAGCCAGACTTCTTGTGAGAGTTTGGTTTTTCTTTTCTTCACTTTTATTCAGATACTCCAATCTGAATTTAATTCCCATTACTTGCTGAAACCTCTTTCAGAGCGAGATCACTTGTGACCTCAGAATTGGTAAAGATGAGGGGCATTTTTCAGTATTTTATTTGGTTTCTCAGATGTATTCACACAAGTTGACTGTGCCTTCCCCTTTGGCCTCCGGGATGACGTGTGGCCTTGGATTTTCTCCTAGTGTTAGATGTTTCACTGTCTTCTTCCCGACGTCTGAAGGTGGGCTTTTCTCAGGGCTTGACTTGACCTTCTTCACGTGTGACTGGTAAATGTGGATATTTCTCAGGAATCAACTGAGGTCCTCACCTCTAAGATACTCATTTTCACTCTCAGTGACCCTGCTGCTCCCTCAGCCTGCTGAGAAGGCTCCTGATTTTTTTTTAACTTGTGCTACAAAAAACTGTATCTATTTTTATTATTTTTTCCCATTTACAGTTATTACAAAACATTGGCTATATTCTCTTGTGTTGTATTAATACATCTTTAAGCATGTCTTACATGGAATAAGTCTGTGCCTATTTTTATTTTTGTGGTAGTTTTTTCAGCAAGTTCAGACTTACCTGCTGCTTTTTGTTTGTGTTGTCTTACTGGACTTTAGAAAACCAGAGTTTTGCTAGGGGACTTCCCTGATGGTCCAGTGGTTAAGAATCCTCCTGCCAGTGCAGGGGCGACAGGTTTGATCCCTGGTCCGGGAAGCATCCACATGCCACAGGGCAGCTAAGCCCATGCACCGCAACTATTGAAGCCCGCGTGCCTCGAGCCCGTGAGCTGCAACAAAGAGTAGTCCCGGCGCGCTGCAATTAGAGAAGCCCTGTGCTCTGCAGTGAAGACCCAGCACAGCCAAAAATAAGAACAGATAATAAATATTTTAAAAAATGTTTTGCCAGAACTGAACTTTGGTGCCCACATTCTGTCCTGTTTACTTTCTCGGTCTCTCCAAGGGTAATGATTTTCCTTCTCTCTGTTCCAAGGTCTCTCTCTCTCTCAGTGAGCCTTCTTCCTCTCCTGCTGCCTCCACATTCCCCTCCAGGGGTGTGCTGCATGCTGAATTTGTTTTGAGCTCAGCTCCCTCTGCCGAGGGCCCCACCAGAGCTGCCCACCCATTCTATGGCAGAGTCTGACAGGCTGGTCCTGTGTAGAGTGTCTGAAATGAGCTCATGATGTTCTTCTCTGTCTTTCTTGTCTCAAAAAAGGACACCTCCCATGTGTCCAAGGCAGACCTGGAGGCCAGTTTTAACGTAGTTCAGTTCAGTTCAGTTGCTTAGTTGTGTACGACTGTTTGCGACCCCATGAATCGCAGCACGCCAGGCCTCCCTGTCCATCACCAACTCCTGGAGTTCACTCTAAATCATGTCCATTGAGTCAGTGATGCCATCCAGCCATCTCATCCTGTCATTCCCTTCTCCTCCTGCTCCCAATCCCTCCCAGCATCAGAGTCTTTTCCAATGAGTCAACTCTTTGCATGAGGTGGCCAAAGTATTGGAGTTTCAGCTTTAGCATCATTCCTTCCAAAGAAATCCCAGGGGTGATCTCCTTCAGAATGGACTGGTTGGATCTCCTTGCAGTCCAAGGGACTCTCAAGAGTCTTCTCCAACACCACAGTTCAAAAGCATCAATTCTTTGGCGCTCAGCCTTCTTCACAGTCCAACTCTCACATCCAGACATGACTACTGGAAAAACCATAGCCTTGACTAGATGGACCTTTGTTGGCAAAGTAATGTCTCTGCTCTTCAATATGCTATCTAGGTTGGTCATAACTTTCCTTCCAAGGAGTAAGCGTCTTTTAATTTCATGGCTGCAGTCACCATCTGTGCATTAAAAGTAGTTTTAGCTTTCTAGGAAAGTTGCAAAAACATCATAGACAGTTCATGTGTCCCCCACTCCCACTGATCCTAATAAAGTGAAAGTGGACGTTCACCCTGACCAGTAACCAGTACTGCTACAGGACTGTAAACTCCACACGTTCTTCAGCTTTCCTTAGTTTTCCCCTAGTGTCCTTTTCTGCTCCAGGACCCCATCCAGGAGGCCACATGGCATTTAGTTGTCCTTTCCCTTCAGGCTCCTCTGGACTGTGACAATTGCTCAGACTTTGCTTGTTTCTGTTGACCTTGATGGATCAGGCGTTTGTACAGTGTCCTTCAGTTTGGGTTGGTCTGCTGTTTGGTCTGTGATTAGGCTGGGATTACGGGTTTTGGGAAGGAAGACTGTGGAGATGCAGAGCCCTTCTCATCTCATCAGATCAGGGGTGCTTGCTGTCAACAAGACTTCTCACTGTGATACTCTTAACCTTCAGCACCTGGCTGAGGCAGTGCTTATCAGATATCTCCAATCTAGAGTTGCTACTTTTTTTCCTCTCAGAGGTCATTTTTGACACCTCCTTCATCTTTTACTATTGAATCCAAGCCTACCAGTTCTATTTCCACATAAATTTCCATTCTGTCTAAATCACTCCTTAGAGCCACCTCTCCAGGCCAGTCGACAATTACTTGTGCCCAAACGGCTTCTAGAGAGCTCCTGGACCCCTGTCTCTGCCTGAAGTCTTGCCTGCTCCCACCCAGATGTCAGAGTGGTTTTTTAAAAATGCCAGTTGGATTATGGTACCGCATTTCTCAGTTGTTTGAATACTTTTCCATTGTCCTTAAGATCTAGCTTCTCAGCCTTGTGCACAGGCCTGTGAAATCTTGTGCGTCACCCACCCAGCCTCCTGCCTGGCCCCTTTCCCCTTCTCTCTTCTAGCCGTTGGTTTCTTCCCCTGAATTCGTTGCCTGTTCTCAGGTCCTTCCTCCCATATTGCCTGAGACAGGCCATTTTTTTCTTCTTCTTAGGATATGGTCCACCTCCACCTTGTCATCCTGCTGATCTCAGCTAAACACTATTTCCCCTAGGAAAATTGCCTCTTTCCCCCTTGCCCTCCACAGCAGAATCCATGAGGTACCCTTGCTGTGCATTTCCATAGCACCCTGCACTTCTTAACTGCTCAAGGTGCTTGAAATGACTTGTTCCATGTCTGAATCCTTGCCTCAGTGTCAAGATAGAGAAAGCTGGAACCTCTTCTCTGCTCTTCATTGCACATCCCGGGACACGGTGACCGAGCCTTCTCTATAGTTAGGCTCTCCGTATATATTTTTTGAATGAATTTGTCTTTTAATTAGTGAGTAGAATTGCAGAATGGAAAATAATTGCTCCTCCTTCTTTTGTATGCAAGTAAGTCCTTGCGTTTATTTCTGTGATTCCCTTGAGTAAAGTGTCCTGAATGCCCTGTGTAAGATGCTGTGGTTGGTATGTAATGAATCTAGAAGGGTGCAGTCCCCTCTGCTGCCCCGCACGGCCTTCCTGTCCTTTCATTGTCTCACTCCCCGAACATGACTGGGAACCTTAGTGTGCAGAGCCCCGTGTGGAGCACTTTCCTGTCAGGAGCAGCGCCATGGAGCGGGACAGGCTGGACAGATGTAATTTCAGTTCCAGCTCTGCCATTTTTAAGATTTACGTCTTGAATGTTAACCTTTGTTCATCTGAATAAATGGAGAGAGCAGTAGCCCTCTTGTAAACCTTGTAAAGAATCAGATCAGAAAAAGAATGGAAGATAATCAGCACCATCATCATAGTAACCACAGAGCTGGCATTACTGCTTTTTAAGACCTAAGCACTATGCTGCTCAGTTTGTATTACTTATTTTCTTTAATATTCACAGCAGCCCTATAAGGTAGGGATGTCATTATCTT
This sequence comes from Ovis aries, assembly GCF_016772045.2. Classification (NCBI taxonomy): domain Eukaryota; kingdom Metazoa; phylum Chordata; class Mammalia; order Artiodactyla; family Bovidae; genus Ovis; species Ovis aries. Next base: position 45,884,307 of record NC_056065.1, on the reverse strand, counting down.
CATGTTTTAAGTGAAGAAAGTATGACTTTGTTAAAAAATTAGTTTATCCAAGGTCATAGAGTAGTGAGCAGTAGAGCTACTGCTGAAACCTAGAATTGGTTCTAATTGGAAAAGGATTCTCTGTATCTTGTATAGCTACCCTGTCTTGCAGTATAGCTTTATTCTTGGGCTTTTAGAGACTTTTAAAGCATCTATTGGCATTTAAAAACTTAAGGGCCACCTTAAGCTGTTATTAGCTGGAATTTGTTTCTTTACCTTTTGGCAGGTCTGACATCGGTGCCTGGTGCCTGCAGGAGGCGGGTGTATGTGGAGATTGGAGGATGGGGTTGAACGCACCTAGGCAATTTTTCTTAAAGTGAGGACAGTGGGCTGTTCTAGTCAGCTTAACCTGGTGGTTTTACTAAAAATGCAGATTGTTTAGCTCCTCTTTTGATGTACTAAATTGTGATCTCTTAAGGGAGAGACTTGGGAACTATTCTTTACAAATGACTTGGTTTAAATAGGGGCTCCTTCTTTGTCTGAAGCTTGAGAATCCGTGACTAGAGGAAGTGGGAAATGTTGGAGTCCTAACTCCTGACTGTCGTGTGGTCTTGTCCTGACTGTCATGTAGGAAGCCAGTAGAGCAATCAAAATAAGCACTGGTGTGCAGGTTAGTGACCTTACACAGGTCATACAGACATAAAGTCAACAGTAGGTGAATGTTTCCCTTTTGTTTTATTTGGGGGAATTTGGCATATATCATATTGTTCTTTTTCTCTTGTGGGGATAGTCCCTGAGAGAAATGGGTCTTGACTGTAGTAGAGTTAACATCATATAAATGCAAAATCTGAGGGGGAAATTTAAGAGTATTTGGCAAATTTGCATATCATTTGTAAAGCTAGGAGTATATCTAAAGCTGGTTTTTCAAGTCTTTTAGAGAAACTGTCGTATTGTGCCCTGATTTTCCATTTAGAAACTATGGTAGTGTCAGGTTTGTGGCTAATATGAAAGCTGGTAATCAGTAGGACATGTTTTAAATATATAGTATTTATTTTAAACAGGGAGGTTACTTTCATTATTTCACCCAAAACGAGCAGAACCAGGTGGTTCCAGAATTGGTTAGTTCAGTGGCTCCTGCTGGCTCCCAGGACTCTTGGCTCTTCCTGCATGACGGTTGCAGCTGGGCTTTGTGGGTTAAAGTGCTCAGGAAGAGGGCACAGCCCTGCCTTTTGTCCACCCCCCATTCTTAAAAAGTTTTTTTTTTAACTAAAAATACTTGATTCATTCAGAAGAAGGCGGAAAGGAAGAACAAAGGAACAAAGAACACAGGAAATAGTAGAAAACAAATCACGGGATGGTTAACTAAAGCCCAACCATATTTATTATATTAACTGCATATGGACTAAATATCCTGATTAGAAAGTGGACATTGACAGACTAAATTTAAGGAAGCAGGACCCTTGAATTCTTCTTGAACTTTGCTCTGGGATGCAGCTAAGTTGCTTTTAAACAGTTTGATCCTTTCAGGTCTTGCTTTGTTAGGTGAGTGTGCAGCAGTGCTCAACCTCAGGCTGATTTCCCCCACTCCTGAGGCCTTCTCCACAGCGTTTGAGTACTCCTCCAGTGCCTGGTGAATTTAGAGTTTTTCAGCCTGTGCCCCAGTTCTTAAATAGCTTTTTGAGATGTAATTGGCATATACTGAGCTGCACCTACTTTTGAGACGTGTGCTTGCGCACACCCCATGGCCATCCCCCCTCCACCAGAAGGAGCAGTCCGCTCACTCTTGAAAGTTGCTCATGCTCATGGCACGTGGGCCCCTTCCTCCTCCTCGCTTTCTCCTTTCATGAGATCTTTGAAGCTGTTAGGGAGAAAATTATATTGTTGAGGATAAAGTTCCACGTAGACAGGTATTTATAGTTTTCGCTTTTGTTTTCTTTTCGAGGATTGTAGCGGAAATAATATGATGATTGCAGGTGTAGGTTGCTGTATCACTTATAGAAAGTTTTAAGAAACAGGCGTATATTTTAGAACAGACTGAGAAGCTTGGCAGAGAAAATATATTTTCAGAAAGGTTGAAAAAAATGGCAGAGAGGGTGGCTGTAGTGGGAAGGGGGTAGGGGGTAGGGGGTAGGGGAGGGAACACCTCCTGCTGGCGGTGCCCCCCTGGGTGCACTTGGAAGAACCGCATTCGTGGAGACCAAGTGCTTTTCTTGTCTTGGTTTTTCAAACAACCAGTACTTCTAATATGCTGAAAAAAACTAAAAAATTCTAAGATGAAAGGGTAATAGAAATATAATCCCCACTTAACTGAAGGATATACTTAGCTCAAGTGCATTTTATTCTAGTGAATTGTCTGTTTTATTGAGTGACATTTTGGTGACATATTTATTTATATTTATAGATTCGAGTTTTTTTTTTTTTTTTTAAATGCCCCATCACTGTAATAAACTTTTGGCTGGACATTCTCATTTTGCTCTCAGAGTACACTTGCTGAGATTAGTTTCTGTTGCAGAAAGCATTATATTGTTGCGTTAATAGCCATTTTGTAAAGAATTAGTAAAGTATATAGAACTCTGTTTTAATGGGTTTCTTCAACTGTCTCCTAGCTTCTCTGACTCTGAATTTTCTTGGCTTTTTATTTTTTATTTCTTTCTGGTTCTTGTGTGTATTTTGAAAGTATACGCCTGAGGTGAAAATGGCAGCGTTTCTGTCATGATTTAACCTTATTAGAAACGACGTTCTTTGTTCTGTGTCTCTTTAGTTGAGGAATGAGCCAATTCTCTGTGTTTATAAATGCTGGCTGGTCCTTGGCAAATAAACAGACAAAACCCCCAAAACACTGAAACAGCAACAACAAAAAACAACCCCCCAAAACTCAGAGTACAGATTGAGCATGTTGGAGAATGTGTTCTTTAAAAAGTTGTCCGTACAGTGAGAACTTAATATGGGTGAGCCTTTCTTTGGAAAAGTCCTCTTTGCTAGAACTCCGGTGACTTGTTGGTCTTGTCAGAGTGAAACCTTGTATGTTTCTTACCGTAGTAATGTAAGTCACCTGTGTGGTTGTACAGTTTTCTTTCCAATTTCAGATTGAGGGTAGGGTGTGTGCTAGTTGTGCTCCTAAAATTTGGGTAGTATAGGACTTTTGAACATTTCCTGTTTATTTTATTTACTGCTCGTCATTTGGAAGAGGACTGTCTTTTCTCTACCCCTTGCTGCAAAAGTGCTAGTTCTATCACTGATGGATTTATTTGGGGTCAAAGACCACCCTTCCCCCACCCCTCAGTTTTCACTTTTATTGGTATCTATGAATCCAGTCCATTTGTAGTCCTTGAGGGACTCTCTTTGGGGCCCAGGAAGCGGGGACTAGGAGAGTGTTTTGTGTCTCAAATTTCAGCTTAAGCCAGTCTTTTGGGAAAAAATAAAAAGTTACTCATGTCCCATAGCCTCTAGAATCTGGAGCAGAACTGTTGCTTCAACAGACCTCCGGTTAAGTAGGCAGGTGTCAGATTGTGTCTCTGGGAAAAAGGAAGTGGGTAGCTCCTGGTTGTTGCAGCTGAATCCGTGCTCCCCAGATGTTCTGGCCCCAGTGGTCTCTGTTTAGTCTCTCGGTTGTGTCTGACTTTTTGCCACCCCATGGATTGCAGCAGACCAGGCTTCAGGAATTTGCTCAAACTCGTGTTCTTTGAATTGGTGATGCCATCCAACCTTCTCATCCTCTGTCATCCCCTTTTCCTCTTGTCCTCAGTCTTTCCCAGCATCAGGGTCTTTTCCAGTGAGTTGAGTCTTTGCATCAGGTGCCCAGATTATTGGCGCTTCAGCTTCAGTATCAGTCCTTCCAATGACTATTTAAGGTTGATTTCCTTGAGGATTGATTGGTTTGATCTCCTTGCAGTCCAAGGGATTCTCAAGAGTCTTCTCCAGCACCACAGTTTGGAAACATCAATTATTTGGTGCTTAACCTTCTTTATGGTCCAACTCTCACAACCGTACATGACTACTGGAAAAATCATAGCTTTGACTCTATGGACCTTTGTCGGCAAAGTAATGTTTCTGCTTTTTAATATACTGTCTAGGTTGGTCATAGCTTTTCTTCCAAGGAGCAAGGGTCTTTGAATTTCATGGCTGCAGTCACCATCCACAGTGGTTTTGGAGCCCAAGAAAATAAAGTCTCTCACTGTTTCCATTGTTTCCCCATCTGTTTACCATGAAGTGATGGGACTGGATGCCATGGTCTTTGTTTTTTAAATATTGAGTTTTAAGCCAGCTGTTTTACTCTCCTTTTCACCTTCATCAAGAGGCTCTTTAATTCCTCTTTGCTTTCTGCCATTAGGGTGGTGGTGTTATCTGCATATCTGAGATTATTGTTGTTTCTCCCAGTAGTCTTGCCCTCTTTTTACTTATTAAATTACATTCTAGGGGATCCTCCTGACCTAGGGATCGAATCCGGGTCTCCTGAATTGCAGGCAGATTCTTTACTGCCTGAGTCACCAGGGAAGCCCTAATTAGGTTCTAGGGTCCTTGAATATTAGAGGCGTGGTAAACTCCTTCCTGGTAGCCCTTTCCCAAATAGCAAACACATGTGAAAAACATTGGCTAAAATCCTTCATAGATTTTCTTTAAGTCACCTAAAATGTCATTACTGGCACAAATTTATTCAGATTGTCAGAACTTCTAAGTGCTTGGGCGGGGAGGGTTCTTGTTTGTGTTTATTACTTAGGTTATATTCAGTTTCGTGGATTTATTTGTGGAAACTTGATTGGTTGTAGTGCTTATAGGACCTCAGAGAGCAGTTCCTTACTACTTGGAGAATCAAATCACGTTGGCCTAGACTGGTGTCTGCAGCTTGCAGTGGGGGTTAAGCTGGTAGAAAGTTTGGGCTAACACGTTTTTCTGAGTCTGTGAATTTTAGAAATGATTTAGAACACTTTTGAAAAGCATCTATAAGTGCTGTCTCCTCTTGTTGTCAAGAAGTTTTTAAATAAATGCTTGTGTTTTGGTAATGAAGGGGTACATATATTGGATCTGAATGTACCTTTTCTCATTTTTAATGGGAAACATTTTAATAAAACAAAACTCGGCTAATGGTAAACTTGCTGACTTCTTGCCTTTTCTTGTAAGCATGCTTAAAGTGGTCTGAGTAACAGTGCTACTAAAACAACATCTGCATTGTTTTGATGGGGTATTGATTCCTTCTGTAGTGTTCAGAATTGCTTGCATGCCTCCCAGCAACAAATTCATATATGACAGACTTTACTGGAGAGGAGCATCCCAGATAAATGAAAGGCTAGTTTACTTGTCAGTAGCTCTGAAACTTTAAAATGAAAGTCGTGTTTTTAGAAATGTGGCCTTGAGGCACTAACACACTTGTATTTAGTGCATGAAGCTCTGCCAGTTATTTCTTAACAAAACCTAATCAGGGGGAACAAAAATCCTTATAGAGTTTATTTATTGATAGCTCTAAGCCACCAGAAAGAATTTCCTATTCCTCTTAATAAAATCCTGTGGGGCAGTTGTCTTTATTTTAATAGGAAAGTATTCAGGAAATTTGATTTTATCAAGGTAAACTCAAATGTTAGATATTGTAAGATTGAAGCTTTCCTTGGAGGCTGGAAGAAGGAATGGTACTTAAAGTTCTTGCTAGTGATGCTCCCTTTTCCCCTCTTAGATAGAGAGGCATTATTTCTATTGCCTGTTACAATTCACTGTACAGCAAGAAGCAAAGAAATTTGATTGGATCCTTAAATCAGGAAATGTAGCCCGCTCAAGTTTAGTTGTAGAGAGAAGACTGAAGATCATTAGTAAATAAAATAGTAGTCATTTTATTTACTAGTGAAAGGAATATGGAAATTATTTACTGTAACTCCTAATTGTTACACTTGCTATTGCCGCAAAGTTAAGTGTGTTTGTCATGATTTCTGCAGTGGCTACATGATGCAAAACAAAACCATAGCTCTTTCTGTCCTTTTAAGGTTTGTTAATGTCCTTTTTTGTTTGTTAATGAGGGAAATGAGTAAATTACAACAGAAAATTGAGGCCTCAACTGTCATACACTTTTTTCCATTGTTAAGATATTCCTATGTCAAGCTTCTATTAATTCTGTGTAATTCCAGTAGAGATAGCAAGTTATTTTGCTTAAAATGTCTTTTCCCCCCTGTGCAGTGAGAGTTGAATGTGAGAACAGATCTTAATAGATATAGTTACACAGTTTATTTTATCATGTATCACTTTATTGCTGTCTTCTAGAACATTGTTATACTAAATGTTCCAATAATGGAAATTTTATGCAGCTACTTCAAATGAAACAAATTTGCAAAAACTCAATTTTGGAACTCATTCCTTGAGGAGAGGAAAAGAAAAAACTCACCACGCTGTGACCAAATTAGATTTCTGATATGTTGGCAACTTAACAAACAGTGTCATTTCCCGAAAACGGGGCATGGGGTCCAGTGGAAATGTCAGTACTTCAGTCACTTGTAATGGGGGATATTTGCAGTTTAATATGATTGAATGGTTAAATTTTTATTTAAAAAAGGTAATTAAAATTTGGTTTTGTACCTAATTAAAAATGGCTCGACATGGACTCAGCAGTGACTGTGTTCAGTTACAGGGGGCATCTTCTTTTCAAGAACTTGAGTTTAATTCTGGGAGGTGCGAGTTTTACTTACTGGAGCTCCTTTGTTTTGCAGAGATCATGATGCAGCCGTCCTTTTGGATTTCTTTTTAATAATGTGTGACCCTTCACCTTTGATCCCCTGACCTGCATTACCTTGGTAACCATTTCATTTTTTAATTTAATTTCATTTTTTGATTTTGGTGTACAAGCTGTAACATTTCATCTCTCAGAGTGTAACACGCTGATTTCCTCAAATAGCGATACCCCTTTGAGCGATAAACTTGCAAAATGCTGTCTTCGTTTTCTGTATTAAAATTCATTTCAGTTTTAAAAATAAAGTGTAATCTGTGTTTTCATCCTTTTAAAATTTTAAGTTTAATGAGTGCATTTCCCCACACAGTATATTTCCTCTTCTATTCATGTTTTGCAGTAGCCAGATGAACTTGGTGTTCACATGTAACTTGCACACACCCCAGACACCCACATCTCCTCCCCCACCCGACTCCCATCCCTACCCCCGTGCCCCCACCCCACCCCACCCCACCCCTCCCCATGGTCACCACACACACCTCCCCACCATCACCACGGTCAACACACACCCCTTCCTTTGCAGATTCACTCTCCTTTCAGAAGTGGTGGCAACTTGAACTTAACTGGTTTCTGCTGCCACGTTCTACCACCTCACATTACATTTTATATTCTCAAGTGTTGGTAGAAGAAAAAGTTTAGCCCTTGAATTCCACATATGGGTTGGAAGATAAGAAAGTTGTCTCCTTCCCAAAATTCACCTTTCCCCTTTCTTTAGTATTTTATCCTTTATTTGAGATGTAAGTTAAGAATGAATGACATTTCTAATGTGATCAGACGTGTCCTTTGCTGAAACCTGGTTAGTTGGCTCTGATGGTCCATACACCAGACTGACTGCTTTATGCCGCATGCTATTTTATGACTGCTTTTCAGACAATGCATTTGCAACTGTATTCCACTTTTCACAAAACTCTTATTCAAAAGCAAAAGCAAAACCTTGAGATTTAAAAATAAAAGTCAAACTTAAGTTAATTCTTTGAACTGGCAAGATATTCCTGAGAAATCATGTTCTTTAAAAAAAAGAAAAATCATGTGGCATCTCGTAGCATGGCCTGCTGAAGCACAGATTATTTTCTGAGTGTCTCATTATTTTATTCTCCAACATTTAATGCTGATGCTTTAATTGCACACAGCTGAAGCTGCTAAATGAGCACTGAAATGGATTTAAGTCCTCTCTGAGCTTTGTTGATACCTATAAAAGTTTATGTCATTCATTAGAACCACAAATTAAAATTAGTTGTAGTGAGCTGCTCATTGGAGATCGGAATGCTCACGAACACTTCTTCAGGCCTCCTTGCTCGTCTTTGTCTGTTATACTTAACGTACCTGGGAAACTGCCCTTGGCCTGTCGGGTGTCTTTTCACAGAATTGCAGAATGTCAGAGCTGTGAAGTATGAGTAGGTAAAACATCCCATGATTACAGAGCCAGAAAGGGCATGAATGTTCCAGGAGTGGGAGCAGCTTACTTATCCAACCTTGCATTTTAAGGTGATTTTTTTTTAATGGTAATGTTTTCAGAGTTGTGTGGAAATGTTTTCCAGGTTGCATCCTTTTATTTGTTCCTCTCTAGCACGAGAAGAAGGATAACGTGTGGCTCAGAATTTGCTGAACAGACATGTCAGGGCTGGAGGGGCTGTAAGCGGTGGTCTGATCCACTCTCCTTGCTAAAGCAGTCCTATGTCTGCCCGACTCCTGAGGGGGAGCTGGCTGCTGGTCCCCAGGGAGTCCCAGCTCCCTGTTGACAGAATCAGGGCCTCTTGACATCTCTCTGAAGGCTCCCAGGTCCTCTGAAGATAGTCAGACACTTTAAGTCCAGTAGGAGCTGAGGAGACAGTTAATAGGCACCCAGGAGAAATGTCTTCATTGTGATAATTTTTACTTTGCAATTTAGTCAGAGCTGGTATACATACGGTCACATTTGTTACCTATTGTCAGTGAGCAGCGCTTACTTGGTTAGTATTTAGGAATTCTAGTGAGTTGTAAATCATCTGGATGTTGTTTTTGTGAGCATGAGTCGGTGAGAAAACTCTAGGCTGAGAATCAGAAGACCTGCTTTGGACCGGCAGGGTCTCTGGATGTGCCAGGGGTCTCTTGTGAGGTAGCGACGCACAAGACTCAAAAACTCAAATAGAAAGACTTCAAAAGGCTTTCATGTTGTGGTTGAAATCAGTGAAATCATTTGTTCCACTTAATGTACAGGGGTTTGTGGAACATTTCATTGATTCGACTTCAGTTTTATCCTGTGTGAAACGTGGGGACTGTGTGTCTCCTACTAGCTTTTTAGGGTTGTTGGCAGGATAAATGAAAATGCATGACGGACACCCTGGGAGCCCAGAAGAAAGGTGGCTTTGAAATGGAACCTCATGAGAGGGCTGTGCTCTTGGCAGCCACAGTCTTTATGCTGGGAAGACGTGGTAGTGAGAGCTCTGGTGATCGGTTGGGAGCTCGGCCGCCTTGCGTGGAATCCTGCCTCCCACCTTGGCCCCTTGCAGGTGGCCTGGCGGAGACCATCATTTAACCTTTCTGTGCCTCAGTTTCCTCCTCTGCTTGTAATGCAGAAGACACAGGTTCGATCCCTGGGTTAGGTAGATCCCCATGCAAAAATTGCCTTCCGCAAAACTGGCCCCTGGTGCCAAAAAGGTTGGGGACCACTGGTTTATGGGAATAACCAGTGCTAGTTCAGATGCTTCAAGTTAAACCTGGGTTCTTAACCACTTAACAAGACAAGTTTAGATAATTAAGAGCCTGTTGGCCCTTTAATGGTAGGTTCTTTGGTTTTGGCTAATTTAGGCTAAATTAGGAGACGTACGAAAGACCCGTGGGCGAGACCCCCATTTTTTGCTTAGTCAGCACTTGCTCATTCTCTCTTAGCTTCAGTCAGCTGCCTAGTGAGCTGAAGAGTCAGAAAGCGTTGAGAGGTTTTTGCTTTGCTGTGAGAGGCTTCAGTGCTCCATCCTCGGTAGAATAAGGAAGAAGGAAGTCACTGCTGTGTGTCCTGTTTCCCCAAGTGTTTCCACATAATTATCTACATTAATCTCTGAGCTCCATGGTGTTCGTTAACTCCGTCTGGTCCCTGAGAACACCGATGCACAGGCAGGTTAAATGAGCTCCTTTGGGGTCACCCCTAGTGGGTCACAAAACTGGGTCTTGAGTCCAGTACTTCAGTCCAGGTACTGCACTTCTGGGACCCGCTGCTTTTGTTTGCTGGCAAACCTGGCGGCTCCCCTGACAGGAAATTCTGCCCTCCTCTGCACACATTCCTGTCCCTCAGCTACCAGCACCCCTGCCTTAATCAGGCCTTCAGTGCCCCGGGCAGGAAGGCCCTGCCTTCACATGGCACCTGGAGGGGCTCCGGGCAGCGGCTTCCTTGCTCTTGCTCTTTACCACACAGCTTTAAATCGTGGAGCCCTGACTCCATCCCAGGCTTGGGGCTGCCAGTTCAGAGAAACTTGATCAGCAGCGTGGAGAGACACGGGATATTTACAGTGCTCACAGCAAGGCATACCTGGAGCTGATATGTGCACACGTGGACTTGTGTGTCTTGCACACGGGCTGGTGCTGTTAGTTGTTGAGTTGCAGTGTAATCTGCAGTGCCCTTTATGGGTAGTTTGGTGGTTTACCCACCAGCCACCTTCCTGTGGGAGGAGAGTCCATCTGACCTCAGTAGGAGGTAGTCTTCTGAGAGTGGGCATCTTACCATCACAGAAACCAGGTTGGAGATTGCTTGTGGGGCAAAATGAAGCAGTGGGTGGTCTCTCCTTTGCCTTTTCACTCTCTTTTCTTTCCCTGTCTCATGTGCATTTATTCTTCAGTCCCTCCTTCCCTCTCCTCCCCAACCCTTCTCTTTCTTATCCTCCCCCTGTTTCACTTTTTCTCCATCATGTGCCAAATACTTCTGAATGTATCTGTCGTCAGGCTTTAAACACTTGAAATCCTGCAAGGGGCCTGGTGTTTCTCATAGTTGATTCCATGTGTCCTGGGACTTGTCTTTCAGAGGTGAAGGTGCTCCCTGAATCACTCCACAAACTGTCAGATTTTGTTTGTGATCATCAACCTTGAGTTGGGTGGTATATCTCGGGTAGATAACTTGGCATGGCTGTTTGAGAAGCGCCATCACTAACTAGGACTGAGTGCGGGGCAGTGATGGACTTAGCCCTCTAGTGGCACTTGCATCCAGCTTTTGGTGTGTTTGCTGCTGGAAGATCTGCGGTCAGGTGTCAGGCCCCCCCTGTCTGGTGCTGGGGAGCCGCTCCTGAGAGGACAGACCCTTCCCAGAGGCCTTCAGCCCGCTCAGTTGTGCTGCCCGGGGTGTGTGGGTGTCCCGTGGCCTTGCATGGTGGCCTGTGTGCCTTGGGAGGCTACAGGAAGTGCCCGACCCTGGGGGTAGGGTGGTGGAGGAGGGGCTGAGCAGACCCCTTAAGGGCAGTTCTGATGGCATTTAACCCCTCAGGAGGCAGTGAGGAGGATAAGAAACATGGTCCAACTGTGGAAGATACTTTTGCCATTCTTCAGTGAACATCTGCCCTCGTCAGCAGTGGGGTGACTGCTGGCTGAGGCGGTGGTGGGGATGCTGCGCAGTCAGAGCATGTGGGATGCAGCTCCTGTGTGTTCTCTCTGGCGGTTGTCCTCTCCTGGGAAACCGGGGCCCTGGTTGCCATGGCACCAGGTGACACGCCTCAGAATCACAGGCTTTAGACCACGGGACAGATGTGGGTGCCCGCACAACACGTGGATGGTCAGCCTGCAATGCCCCAGTCCTCCCCTCTCTCTTTACGGATACTTTGGAGTGTTTTTTCCCCTCTCAGGCCCTTGTGTCCCCCGCCGGGAGAAGCCAGAGGACTTTTCTCCTCCTTCTGTAGTGGTGGGAGAAGGACTGACAGCGAGGGGGCCAAGTTGGTGGCAGCATTTGACTCTGGGTTTCTCTTACCTGCCCTGGCATGTGTTCCACCGTCTGACACGAGTGCTGGCACGTAAGAGACACCCAGCCAACGTTCACTCTCCTTTCAGCTCTCATTAGCACAGGTAATTAAGAACAGGAGCTGATAGACAGCACGTATCTGTGCAGAGATATATCTGTAATTAAAGTTTTAATTAAAGAAACACCAGACCAGGCAGATGGTTCTGATGCCCGCATCCTGTAAACCAAACAACCGCGGCTTTTCGATCTTGCAAACAAGCAGAGCAGAGTAGCGACAGTGCTCCCAGAAGTAGACCAGGAGGCAGAGGTCGTCTTGTTAACTAGCCAGAGTCGAATCTTGGTAGCAGTCTCTGCTACACCAAACCCAGGGATAATCATCGCAGTTTGAAATGGAAATTCAGTACATCAAAGTTATGTCCCAACAAAAGCCTTTAAGCCTCCAGTCAAGGGCATTACCAGAGCCCAGCTGGTATATCACAAGGCATGTGGTTTTGTGCTAGATCACAAAAGCTGACAAAGTGTTATTTGGGATCATCAGCTAAATACAGTATTAAATTAGAGAGCTACCATCCTGACTGTTCAGGTTTGGCTCCCCATGTAGCAGGGCAGGACAGAGCTGGGACGGATGCCGCCTCCCTCCTGTGTGTCCTCTGTTCCGGGTCATGGTGACCTCAGTGGCCAGCCAGCTGCAGAATGAAAAAAATGAAACCATTCCTGGGTTAACAGGAAAAGATGAATTTCAGGTCTTGTCACTTCTGAGAAAAACCCGCCCCCGGGCTGTGCCCCTGTCATCAGGAGGCCAGAGCCACCCAGGAGGTGGGCAGGCAGTTCACTCTGACCTCTGGGGTTCTTCCCCCACTGACCCCCCTAGTTTCTTACCCTTCCTCATAATCACTTACGTATCCAGGCACGTGGTTTTCTGACATTCGTTGCAGGCAGGCACTTCTACACCTGAATTTTCTGCTAATGGACATAAATGTGTTTTTTACCACCGACATCTCACTCACTCGTTCTCACTTGGTAGAACCAACACTAAAGGTGTTCATTTCTTATTTCATGGGGAAGCATTTTAAAGGGTCAGGAGAGTAGTTGTCTACTCTGGCGGGTGATCATGTTGTCCCGTGTCTTTAAAGGAAGTAGGATTCTCACTGAAAGAAGAGCCATGTTATACCAGGACATGTATGAGTGTTAATATCTTCCCATTAAAGGCCCAACCCCAGGATGTTAGGACTCGTTAGTACTGTTTATCAGTCAGAACTCAGTCATCTTAGGAGAGCTGCTGTATCCATGGTACTGTGGTGGTTGTGAGTGTTGGGGGGTGTGAGATGGGTGGATGAAAGTTTTTTTTAACCACCGTTTTGCTTAGGAAAGACTTTCATTTGATGAGATGTTCTTTTTTTTTAGAAGTCAATTAAGTGTCAGCTGCTTTGACTAAATAGTTTTTTGTGCTTTTGCCCAGGAAGTGTTGTTAGACCTGTACAGAGCTGTGCTATTAGGTATTAAGTTGGTGTTTTACTTGCGGAATTGGAATCCGACTGTGGGGTCTATATCTTCTGTAGCTTGGTTAGAGAGTTGACCACATGAGCCCTGAGTATACAGCACAGTTTGTGACTGTAGGAGACTTTCTATGAGTGACACTGCTGCCCCTCAGAGCCTGGCTTTAAGGGCTCACGTCCAGGTTTCACCCTGGAGAAAAACACCAGAAGCCCACCTGGAATAGTCAGGGGTTTTTTCCTCTTGCTGCGGTGGGGTTTTAAGAGAATTTTGCCATCCCCGATAGCTGTATGACGTTGGGGGCTAGGCAGTGTTCTCCACTCCTCGAGAGAGACTTAAATTCAAAACATTTATCCATTTGTCCCATAAATATTTACCCAGTGCCTAGTAGCAGGCACTGTCCTAGGTACAGGAGTAAAGCAGTAAACAAAGCGAGGCCTGCTTTCAAAGAGCCTATTTTCTGGTTGGCCAGGAGGAGTTAGAAGCAGAAAGGTGACAGTGAGTGACTGCACAGCCCACTTTGAGGACCTCATCAGCGCTCAGAACACGGAGGAGACGGGCGCTGTTACTGTCCCTGATTCACAGAGAGGGAAACTGAGGCACAGAGCGGTTAAAAATAACTCACCCAGGGTCACAGCGCCAGTGCTGTTGGCATTTCAACCCAGGTTGTCTGCCTCCAGGTTTCATGAACACTGGGCCATCTTGTTTGCCTGTTAAAAAATAGCCTGATCTGTTTATTTCTACCTGAATAAAGAAACAAATACTGTATGATAATAAGTGTGACAAAGAACAGTGAATGTTCTGGATGTTGACGTGGGTGTGTGTGCACACGGGTGCTGCCTTGGCTGGTGTGGAGGGAGCAGGTGGCGCCCCTACGGCGATTTGAAGGAAGTGGCACTGTGATTCATGTAGATATCCGCGCGGAGGGTACTCCACGCGGTGGGAACAACAGAAGCAAAGGTCCCGGGGTAGTTGTGGGCTCAGCAATAGCAAAAGAGAAGCGAAAAGGCCTCTGTGGTCGCACTGGGTAAGGACAGTGGAGGGGAGCAGATGAGGTGGTTGGGCCTTGTAGGGCGTGGGCAGTTCTTTGGTTTTACTGAGTCAGAAGGGGAGCCAGCCAAGAATTTTTGAGCAGGAAAATTACGTGATTAAAACAATCACTTTGGGAGCTTCCCTGGTAATCCACTGGCTAAGACTCTGAGCTTCCACTGTAGGGTGCACGGGTTCGGTCTGCTCGTCAGGGATCTAAGATTCCAAATGCTGCATGGCTTGGCCAAAACAATATATATAAAGGGATCGCTTTCCATGCAATGCAGAGAGTAGTTTAGGGCAAAGGTTGGCTTACCTTGGCCCCAGGGCCAAATCCAGCTGCTGCCTGTTTCTGGGCAGCCAGCAAACTGAGGATGTTCTTTACATTGCTAGAGGGTTGGGAAAGAAGTAAGATGACTTGAGAATATTCTGTGGCACATGAAACTTGTATGAAATTCAGGTTTCAGTGTCCGTTCACGCTCCAGTTTTATTGGCACAGAGCCATGCTCAGTTGTCTGCGTAGTGTGTGAGGCTGCTTTCAAGCCACGGCAGCCAAGTTGAGTAGTTGCAGCAGAGACCATCTGGCTCACAGAGCCTGAGATATTTACTCTCCGGCTCTTTAAGAAAAAGTTTGTTGATCCCTGGTTTAGGGGGGCCAGGGATGGAGGCAGGGAGACTCGTGAAGAGACTGTTGCAGAGGCCTGTGGTGGCTCATCTGGACCAGGGCAGCGAGAAGCGGTCAGATGCTGGATGCATTTCAGGGGAAGAACTGAGTGGTTGTCTGCAAACGTGAGGACTTGGGGATGATGCCAATGTTTTTGCACCGAACAACTGGAAATGCAGTTCCCATTCACTGAGATGGGGAAGACTGGGAGCAGCAGGTGAGGGAGATGGGCCAGGAGACAGCCCTGTGTTGTGTTAATGTCACGATGCCACGTGGATAGGTGCAGAAGGCAGGCAGTTTAGAGGGGTCTTGACTTGAGCCAGGCTCCTCACTGTTGTCAGTGGATTGAAGGGTTGTAAAACTGCGGAATAAATGGAATCCGGTAGGGGGTGTGAATGGATGGAGCACAGAGGTACTCAGTGATGAGAGGAAGGGGAGAAGGGAGCGAAGGAGGTGAGAAGGGACTCCACGGAGGGAAACCAGGAAAGTAGAGTGTCTTGGAGGAGCGTGTGTCAAAGCAGCAAACAAGGTCGTCTGTGTCAAACCTTCTAAAGTCAGGTGAGATGCAGGCTGAGAGCTGACCCTGGGCCTGGCAGTGTGGGTCAGTGGTGACTTTGATAAGAGCCAGATGAATGAAATGGCAAGGGTGTCACTGACTCTAGCTGGTTCAAGCACAAACGGGAGGAGAGGAAGCAGAGCAGGTGCTTTGGAAGCTGTGTTTTCTGCTGCCCCAGTGTGGGCTGGGAGGATGCCGAGAGCTGGATTTGACCTAGGTTTGGAAGTCTGCCTGGGGAGTGCTGGCAGGGGAGGGGCAAGGGAGCCAAGCACCCGTGTGATGGTGGGTAGTGGCCTCTGGACCAAGCAGGGGGCAAACGTGAAGCATGAGTGAGAGGAGGGGCAGCAGGAGGCCCTGGGTCACTGTATTCAAGGAACTGTTGTTCAGTTGCTCAATCATGTCTAACTCTTTGCAACCCCATGGACTGTAGCCCACCAGGCTTTTCTGTCCATGGGATGACCCAGGCAAACATCCTGGAGTGGGTTGCCATTTCTTACTCCAGGGGATCTTCCTGGACCAGGGATCGAACCCACCTCTCTTGCATTGGCAGGCGGATTTTTTTACTCTGAGCCACGAGGGAAGCCCATGCATTCAAGGAAATAGGGCCATGGAATTGTTGGAGTAGGGATAGTCAGAGTGGGATGCTTGAACTTGATGTTGTGAAGGGGTGCAGTTGTGGTTACCATCAAGGTCTAGAGCAGTGCCGTCCAGTAGAAATATAGCGTGACCGATGTGTAATGATCTAGGAGCCATATTTTAAAACAGTGTAAAGAAGTGAAGTTAATAATATATTTTATGTAGCCCCATGTATCTAGAGTATTATGTGAATTGAGGGCAAGAGGAGAAGGGGACGACAGAGGATGAGATGGTTGGATGGCATCACCGACTTGATGGACATGGGTTTGGGTAGACTCTGGGTGGACACCAACTCTGGCAGTTGGTGATGGATAGGGAGGCCTGGCGTGCTGCAGTTCATGGGGTCGCAAAGAGTCAGACACGACTGAGTGACTGAACTGAACTGATGGTCAATATAAAAATTGTTGAGGTGCTTTGTCTTTATTTTGTACTTAGTTCAGACTCAGCGCACCTCAAAAGCCACATGCGATTTGTAGCTACCATACTGGATAGCCTAGGTCTCGGAAATGACCATGGAAGTGCAGTCCAGGGGTGTCAGAGGGAGTGGGTCAGGAACAGGGAGGCCAAGGCTTGTGACCGACTGTCTTTGTGGAGATCCTGATGAGATGAGCAGGGTTGGAGAGGGAGGCTGGGACCCTTGTTAGGGTTGCTGCGCCAGTGGCCTCTACTCTTCGCCTTCTGCCCACTGTGAAGTGTTTCCTGCCCAATCCTGTCATTTCTTAAAGCATCTGTGATGTTTTGGGCGCTTGCTCTTGCCTCCAGGCAGATCAGAGTGGTAATTCCTTGGAATTGGGAATTCACAGCAAGATTTCTGAGTCACAATAATAGCAGAACACAGGGCCGTAGTTTTTCCAGGATCTCCCTAGCAGGGCAACTTTTCACGTGAGTTTTTACTTTTATCCTTTAGATTCTTTGTTTTGTCACATCTTTAGATTCCTAGATTTTGGCATAATCCTCGAATTCTGTGGGCTTCCCTGGTCACCCAGCTGGTAAAGAATCCGCCTGCAATGCAGGAGACCTACTTGGGTACAATTCCTGGGTTGGGAAGATCCCCTGGAGAAAGGAATGGCTACCCACTCCAGTATTCTGGCCTGGAGAATTCCATGGACTGTATAGTCCATGGGGTTGCAGAGTCGGATACGACTAAGCAGCTTTCACCTTGCAAATTCTATTAGTTATACTTAACAATCCTAAATGTGTTTGAATCCCTGAAGAAGCTCACGTTTACTAGCTTTTTGAGACAGTCTCGTGATACAGAACCTCCCTGCCCTCTGATGCTTTTAAAAGGCAGGCATGGCCCAGCCATTTATTATGCAAAGAATTTAAATACACACGCAGATAGACACACACAGGCATACCTCGGAGATACTGCGGGTTTGATTCCAGACCACTGCAATAAATTAAATAATGCAATAAAGCGAATCACATGGATTTTTTTGGTTTCCCAGTGCATTTAGAAGTTATGTTTACACTACACTATAGTATGTTAAGTGTAGAATACTAGCATTATGTCTAAAAATAATGTTTCAGTTCAGTTCAGTCACTCAGTCGTGGCTGACTCCTTGCGACCCCATGAATTGCAGCACGCCAGGCCCCCCTTGTCCATCACCAACTCCTGGAGTTCACTCGAATTCACGTCCATCGAGTCAGTGAGGCCATCCGGCCATCTCATCCTCTGTCGTCCCCTTCTCCTCCTGCCCCCAATCCCTCCCAGCATCAGAGTCTTGTGAATGTATGTACTTTAATTAAAAACATTCTCTTTCCCAAAAAATGTTAACTGTCATTGGGCCTTCTAGCTAGTCATAATATTTTTGCAAGAGTAACATCAAAGATCTCTGATCAGAGATCATCGTAACAAATAGAATAATAATGAAAAAGTGAAATATTTTAAGAATTACCAAAACATGACACACAGACGTGAAGTATGCAGATCCTGTTGGAAAAATGGTGCCAATAGACTTGCTTGATCCAGGGCTGCCACCAGCCCTCAGTTTGTAAAAAACCAGAATATCGTGAAGTGCAGTAAAACGAGGTGTGCCTGTGTGTGTGTGTGTGTGTGTGTGTGTGTGTGTGTGTGTGTGTGTGTGTGTCGTGAAGTGCAGTAAAACGAGGTGTGCCTGTGTGTGTGTGTGTGTGTGTGTGTGTAGGTGTGTAGGTGTGTAGGTGTCAGCTTTGATCCGCAGCGTGTATTTAAAATTGATGAATGTTTATGGGTGGTCAGGAGGCTGTTTTTTTTTAACCCTTTGTGGGCAGTGCATGTGTGCATGCATGTTCACTTCCCAGGTGGCTCAGTGGGAAAGAATCCACCTTCTAATGCAGGAGCCACAGGAGATGTGGGTTTGATCCCTGGGTTGGGAAGATCCCCTGAAGGAGGAACTGGCAACCCACTCCAGTATTCTTGCCTGAGAAATCCCTTGAACAGAGGGGCCTAGCAGGCTACAGTCCATGGGGTTGCACAGAGTCGGACAAGACTGAAGCGACTGAGCGTGCATGCACAAACACTGATGGTGGGTCAGAAAGCTGTTCTTCCTTTTTAGCATTTTGTAAGAGGGAAAGTGAACTGTTGTGAAAGGGTGAACAGAACACTTCAGCTACACACATGTTCTTACTGCTTCCCATACCAGTAATGAACCCCAGGGAAAAAGGTGAATGGATACCCTGATTCTGTCCCTTGTTGTTGTTTTCTGTATTAAGCCTAAATCCTCAAAAGTTCTACCAGCCCCCAAATTAGAAGGAGCCCACCTTGAGCCTTGTGGCTCAGCTGGTTAAGAATCTGCTGGTTAAGAATCGAGACCTGGGTTCGATCCCTGGGTTTGGAAGATCCCCTGGAGAAGGGAAAGGCTACCCATTCCAGTATTCTGGGCTGGAGAATTCCATGGACTGTAGAGTCCATGGGATCACAGAGTCAGACATGACTGATCGACTTTCAGCTTGAGCCTCGTGTCTGAATCTTTGTCCTTAGATGACTTCGTGTTGAAGGAGTCATTGGTGGTTGATTTCTTGTGAGATGATGTGAGAAAGCAAGGTCTACCCCAATAGTCTGCGTCCCAACTTCAGGAAGCCCTTGAGCATCACAGAGAATCCGCCTGGTCCCTCACTGTGCACCTTTATATAAATATCATGGTCTTCTCGCCCACTGTGTTCATACAAAAGAAAAGACTCAATAGACACAATTTAGTAATAATGAAAGCTTACTCATTGCATAAGTTTTCTTAAACTGTCTTTATTCTAATTAAAATGTTTTCCATCTGATAGGGAAATGAATACCAAGAGCTGGAAATTAAGCAAGAAATTAAAATAACATTAATGGCTTAATTACAGTTTGTCTTGAGGTTTTTCCTGCTCAGTAAGTGGTGTTTTGCTTAGAAAGTCACTCCTTTACACATAAGTCTTTATGACGAATGGACTGGAATGTATCCCAGCAAAGGAAGAAGTATTTTATGATGGAATTTGTAAATTATAACACAGTTATGTAAGAGAACCACAGGACTAGCTTTTTAAAAGCATCATTAGTGTAATTACTTAATTTGGTACACACACAGTTCTAGATTCTTTAAAAGTAAAGGTCAGTGTGTCTAGGAGACCATGAAGATGAGCTCTTGGACTTTTGTTCATTTTTAAAATTTATACCCGGTCACCTATCATGATCTTCCTGTAATTCTTGCCTCAGAAAATCTAAAATGTAACATTTAAATTTGTAATTTATTCCTTCAGAAATGTACGCTTTAACCAGCGAAGCCAGTGGAACCTTAACCAGGGCAGATGTTTGGCCTGGTGTGGGCAAGCACTGGCCCCTCCCTTGTACAGGGACAAGGAACCCACATGCAGGCCGGCTCTCCGGATGGTTCTGTGCACTGTCATCTGGATTTGCCTTTACCAGTGAAGTATCCATTAATCAGACACTCCTATCTCTGGATATAGATGGTGGTGGTTTAGTTCTTCAGTTGTGTCTGACTCTCTGTGATCCCATGGAGTATATAGCCTGCCAGGTTCCTCTGTCCATGGAATTCTCCAGGCAAGATACTGGAGTGGGTTGCCATTTCCTCCCCCAGGGGATCTTCCTGACCCAGTGATCGAGCCCACGTCTCCTGCATTGATAAGTAGGTTCTTTACTGCTGAGATACCTGGGAAGCCCTGTAGCTGTAGGTTCAGGTAGAGAAATACCAGACCCCACAGCCCTTCATGATCAAGTGCAACGTGCCTCCACCAACCACATCTCACCCCCTGTCCTCACCTTCCCCACACACGTCCTTTCACACACTCAGTCTCTCTCTCTACCCTTCCTCCCCACTTCGGCTTTATCTGACAGGCACTCCTGTAGGCCAGCCCAGTGGTCACTCTCCACACCCTTTCTGCACAGCCTGTCGATTCACTCATGGGCATTGCCTTCCACATCCCTCTGAGGGTCCTTGCCACGTCTCACTGTAATTTCTCTTGGTATTGGTGTCTTTAATTCACTAAACCCTGAGCTGTCTGGTTGGAGCAGGTGCTGGGCCCCACCTGTTTCTCCTTCCATAGCACCCAGCCCAGTAACTGCATATGGCTGTGAGTGGGTGAGTGGGCAAGTGACACTGGGGTCATGTACCTTCAAGTCAAAGAGGTAAATTTAATAACTTGAGGGAAGAGAATAAATACTGTCTTTGTTCATACAGGGGCTTTCCAGGTGGTGCTAGTGGTAAAGAACTCGCCTGCCAGTGCAGGAGAGCTGAGACGCCCCTGGGTTGGGAAGATCCCCTGGAGGAGGAAATGGCAACCCACTCTTGTATTCTTGCCTGGAAAATCTCATATTCATACAGATCTCAAAATTTAGGTAGCAGAAAGCAAATCTGCAATCTGGGTAACAGAAAGCAAATGTTCAAAGAGCAACAGAAAACAAGTTTGAAGCTGCTGTCGGATTCTCTGGAGACAGTCGCATTTTATGTTAAAAAATATCTGTATATGTAAAGTTTACTTTTGGCTGTCATAAAATCATTTGTTGTTCTGGTGTCGTAATTAACTAGTTATGTAATTGAACAGCACCTAGGAAAATAGATCATAAATTTCATGAGAACTTCCCCTGGAAGAAGCTCTTTTCTTTTTGTGATGTGTCCTTTTCAGGACTGCCTTCAAATCTTGCAAAATTGACTGATTTCTCAGCCTTGGACACATGCCTGAATATGATGACTGGTCTTTACTTTGCCTTGATTCACTGGAATTCAGTAGTCACACTTGTAGTCAGTCAGTCAGTCAGTCTGAGGTTTGGTTGGAAAACAGTCCCAAATTTGAAAAACAAATGAGGTAGCGTCTCCTCCTTCCCCTGGGGCTCAGACGGTAAAGAATCCACCTACAACACGGGAGACCTGGGTTGGGAAGATCCCCTGGAGAAGGGACTGTCTACCCACTCCAGTGTTCTCTTCTGGAGAATTCCATGGAAGAGGAGCCTGAGCGATTAACTTTTTCACTTCTCTCCCCAACACTGTGTGTTCCCAACTTGCCTGTTGAGATTCATGAGTACAGTATTCAGTGTTTGACCCCAGATCACTGACTTTATGGCTCTTCCCCCCAAAGGTATTTGAGCAAGGGGAGGTAAAGAAGAGGAAGATTTCTGGAGAACAGATTTTCAAGGCTTGCTTTCTGCATCCATGTGCATTTGGGTAGTTTTGAGGACACTGCAGGAACCACCTATGTAGCTTATCATTAGGATCTTTCATGATTTGAAACTGCTAGTTTTTTGCCTCATTCAGTATCCTTTGAAATTAAAAAAGTTTTTCTAACTTGTGAAACTGGCCAAGGAAGTGCCAATTGGAAGTGCTGGGAATTCAGTTTATGAAGTTCACCTTTTTAGTCCTGTGCTTTCGGCTAATAGTCGCTAGCAGGGGGGCCTCTTGAAGCATTGTGTTGTGCTGTATCAATATGTACTTAGACACGTTCATCTGAATTAGAGAGCTGATTGTGCATAATGACTCCCCCGGGATGCTCTGTTGGGAAAACACAAAACAAACTGAAGTAGTTTACTGAATATGCCGAGTCAGTAAAAATTCTCCTGAAATTAGTGTAAATTGAATCTGAACCTTGATCATCTCTGAAACTTCAAATTTTTAGTTTGACCCTTTAAAAAAATTTTGTGGCCTCTTAAAGATACAACCTACCACCCAGTTAAAGTTACACTGTCATGATATGGAAAGAACTAGTTTTGAATTACCACAGGGAAATAAGTCAGGCGTGTGGGAATATCTGTGTATATAGTGGTGTGTGTTACTTATATGTATGTACATGTATGTATATATGTAAGTGTTTAGTATAGACTTCAGTTTGCTTTTACCCAGCTCTCCTCTCTGCCTCAGGAAATGGGGCACATTTTCTTCAGTTGAAAACAGAAATAGAAGCGACGGTCTTGACCCACTTTACACTTATTTATTTCAGGCTCTCACCACACACTTGTTCATGGGCGCGGCGAGAAGAGGGAGCCACAGAGCCGGAGCTGGGAGGGCTGCCCCTGGAGTGAGAG
The DNA here is from genome assembly GCF_016772045.2 of Ovis aries. Classification (NCBI taxonomy): domain Eukaryota; kingdom Metazoa; phylum Chordata; class Mammalia; order Artiodactyla; family Bovidae; genus Ovis; species Ovis aries. The sequence continues at coordinate 45,861,844 of NC_056065.1, read as the reverse complement.
CTGGCAGAGCTCATAGGGAGAGCGTGGTCATCCTGCCAGCGCCATGTCTGGCTTCAAGACAATTCTGTTAGTGAATTAGTTGTACTCAAAACCCGACATTAATTTGATTCGAATGTTACTAAAAATGAAATAGATTAAAGTGACCCAGTCTTGCTTCATTCAGAGTTACGAAAGAGATCTCCGGCCTGACCTGGCTCTGTCCACGTGTCATCTGGTCCAGAGGCCTGTGTGACCACCTGTACACCCACATCCCACCGTCGGTCCCGTTAGGGAGCTGCCTTTTATGGGGAAGAGCGATGATCCGTTTGTTGGCCCCTGTCTGACTCCCGGGAGAATGGAAGCTCCATGAGAGCAGGGCAAGGCCTCTGACATGTGCACCCAGTGTCCCCAGAGCCCAGGACAAAACCTGCAGTGTAGGGTCTAAGTACATGCTGCCCAGCGGGGGAGTGGGCATCTCATCCTTCCTGAATGTTTTCCTTTAATATACCTCTTTTACATGACTTCTCAGAATGACAAAGCAGTGAAGTTTGGGGGGAGGAATAGAAAAACTTTGTTGTAATTGAAATGACTGTCGGACTGGTAGAGGGTACATATCAGGCCTCAGAGTTAAGATTATAATGAAGCTTTCTACGTGTCACAATGTCCGTGCCTCCTGATGAAGATGTAGAAGACATAGATGTAGGAAATACGTAAGTCATGTCTCTGGGATATTTTACCATCAACACATCTGATGAGAGGCTGGAAAGAAGCATCAAAAAACAAAAGTAGGGAGGTTGAAAATAGGAATGAAAATTTTTTCTTGATATTTAATAACTTAATAAAACTTGCCATCAAATAAACAAGATAAACCAAAATATTTTGTAAATCAAATGGACATTAACAGAGATGTAAAGGGAACTGGGAGGCATTTGTTTAGGTGATAGTAACAGGGCACTTTTGTTCCAGATTACCATCATGAGTGTGACAGGTGCTCCATCTTTATTCTTTGCGTGTTGGCATAGGCCAGAATACTGATACTGTTCCTAAAGATGTTGTTCTTTGAGGAGGTTGTATGCTTTTTCTCTTTTTCTTTCTTTCCTTTTTTTTTTTTTTTAAATACAAAGAACGAAAACAAAACCAAGGAGACAGTACCCTGTGATGTGGGCCTTTATCTCAAGGTGAGTTTATTTGTGTCTCCAAGTTGTGACGAATTATTTAAAGAGCTGAAACTTCTTTTCAGGGGTAGTGTACTTTATTGGTCCAGTTTTGTTTATTTCAGCCTAAACTCCAGTTATTTATTGGACACTGAAGAAGTCAACTAAAAGCAGGGAAAGCAGGCCCAATTGAACTTGAATTTTGTGTCACGTGGAGAAGTAGCCAGCATTTCTAATAGAACTAAATAAGTTTCAGTTTCTCTTAAATTAAGTGTGAAAAGCCAAGGCTAGATTTTTTTTTTTTAATGTACCACAAAGCAAAAAAAACCCCAAAAATCTGTTTCAGGGCATAAATGCATTTTTCACTAAACTTTTTGCTGAACTCTTTTGATTATGTAATGTTACCGTCCCATGGAAGCATAAGAAGTATGAATTCTGGGGTGAAGAAATAATTACAGAAGGGAGTTAATGAGGCAGAACTCACAGATCTGCATTTGCAGTCTTGTGGACAAATAAATCATTGATGGTAGACACAGATGTAAAGAAAAATTCCTGATTGCCTTCAAGAAATGCAAGGTTGAACTTTTTACTAAAATAGAATTTTACAGCCTCTCAGAGGGACGTTATGAGTATTAAATAAGTGTAATGTGCTCAGAATAGCAACCTAGGGCATAATGAGCGCCGGTAAATGTTCGCTATTTATTCTTACAGGGATTTTAGTACAAAAGATTAAATCATGTTTTAATCATGCATAATAAACTGTACTATAATTTTATTATGGTAAATGTCCATTTGTAATTCAGTGAAGAGTGGCTTAAAGTAACGAAGTAGCTGAAAGTGTTTTTCTTTGTGCTGCTTTGTATACACGTGTTGGAGCTGCTGGGTGTGTTATCCAGATGACAGCCCCAGTGACAAAAGATGCAGAAGCAAATGTGTATCTCTTAGCGGCATTTTGAAATCCTTTATTTTCATAAATCTGAAGCATCAATTAGCTTTCTGTTTTTTAGCCTACTCTGCACATCATCTGTGCACTTCTGAGTTTTATGGAATTAAATTGAAATTTATGGCCACCAAGTACTTAAAGCCTCTGTCAGATTTATCCTTTCATTGATTTGAAGTCTAGCTTTCATTCAACCTTCCTGCCGTTCAGTGTGTGACC